>NC_140354.1:14401850-15068725 GCF_963514085.1 Chelon labrosus
TGTACCTTCTTCCAGCACTGCGACAGCTGTGATAAATGTCCTTGTAAAGAGGGAGACAAGTCCGAACACTGTGATGACTGCAAGGTGAGAAAACATGTAACATGTTCTGGTGATCATCAGGAGGTGGTGGTAGGTTGGTGGTGGTCATCCATTAGCGTGGTCTGTTGCTGTGGCTAATCTATGTCAAGATACCATTAGTCTGAATAATGTTGGTCAAGAGGCTCAAAGTTAATTTCGTTAGCATACTCCCTCAGCTAACTCACAGTTAACTCACTAATATTAATCCCTTAATCACATATAAATAAGAAGCTCCAGTTCATCATAAATCTGGCATAAATGTCAACGTAACTTGTACGTCAGTTTTGTGTATTATAAACATTTGCTTGTCTGAGTGGATACGTACAGCATTTAGCTATGTTAGCTAATAACTTGGTAGCATAGTTTAACTTGTTAAACGGCCTCAAATCAGACCCCAGCATATGTTTTACTTCAAAGATATAGTGTGTCTTCTTAACATAAATAAATTATTCGATTATACCCTAGGCCAAGAAAACTTTAGCGCTTGCTTTCTAGCTATATGCTTGACCACGTTAGCTAAAAAGCTAATCAAGATCCAGGTCCTTGTAAAGAAGGAGACAAGGTAACCTGATCTTGCCTATAGCGCCGCACTCAGTTCAAATTTCCCCTGACACTTGAATTTATGACCCCGTGTCTTCAAATATTTTGATTTATTGGTCTGTTTGTATATTTTAGCTCCAGTGGACAACATACTGATCAAACATGCTGTAGTACCATAGTCAGAGTAAAGCATTTCCTGCCCTGACGCATATTTGATTCGTAATTCTGTTTCTTTTCTGTTTGCAGATGTGCAATTTCTGCCATGTGTGTCCTCTTTGCGATACTATTTGCAAACCCGGTGAGTAAATGCAGAGCTGCCACTGTGACAGAAACACAATATCACGCTGTCATATTAGTAAAAGGAAGCTTATATAACACGAGACTTTCAGTTTAGGCTTTAAATTATCATTTCTAAAAAATGTTAAATCTTGAACTTTCCTGAAAGCTGAGGTTTTGGCAGAACAACAAAATGTTTGTAAATGAAAATGGAGAATTCTCATTTCCATCCCATAGCAAAAAAGACCAAATCTGGTAACTTAATCCCAATCTAATGTAGTTTCAATCCTAATCCTAAAATAGAAGGTCACATAGTTTACCTTGCTGTTAGTTGGCTTCTCTTCACTCTTGCTTGGTGTTTTTTCTTCAGGAGGATTTCTGGACGAAGTGACCGGATCAATCTACAAGTAAGCGCTACCTACACTCACCTATTCCTAAAAAAACATTCATGAACTAGCCGGTAACCTTTGTATGTTTCCACCAACAGGACTGTAGCCGACGTCTTCGACGACGACAAGGATGACAACTGAACCCAACCCTATGTTGCCACCATGTGGCCAAACTAATATGTTTCGCCTTCATTTCTGATTTTCATTTTTATTTTTCTCTTTTGCCTTGAGAACATTGCACATTTGCTCATCAATGACTGAATAAAAATGTTAAGAGAGTACCTTTATATACAGTGCATTCAGAGAGTATTCAGAACACTTCTCTTTTTTTCATGTTTTGCAGTAATACTTAAGTCTTTTCAGGTGTATTTTTCTCCCCCTCATCAAGATACTCTCAGTGCCCGATGATAACAAATTAAAGCACCTAAGGGATTCAAAAACTGTGAGAAACAACATTGTTCAGTCTGATGAAACCAAGATTGACCTCCTCGGTGTAATGTCAGGAAGAAACCAGGACGACTCCCTACCAATTACATCCCAATGGTGAAGCATGGGGGTTGTGGCGTCAAGCTGTTGGGGTCTTTTTCAGGAACAGGAAAGCTGGCCAAAGTTGAGGGAGATGAACTGAACAAAGCACAGTGATGATCTCAATGGAAATCCACACCAGCCATAGTCCTGACTTAGATCTAGTCAAAAATCTCTGGGGAGACCTGGCAGAACATCCCCATATCCAGATGTGCATCAGTTAACTTGAGACTGTAATCGCTGCCACAGTGGCACAGTACTGAGTCATTTTTGAAAAATTAGAAAAAAAATAAATAAATCTTGAGTTTAGATTGATGAGGGAAAACTAATTCAAACTATTTTGCGTCATATCAACATGTGAAAAGAGTGGAGGGATCTGAATACCTTCTGAATGCATCAGTATTTGTTTACTGTTGTTACCTGACAAGTCTAAGTTGTACTGTTAAGGAAAATATAACTGAAGCTCATAATGGATTATGTTAAATAAAAAATGAGGGGACATTTTCACAGATTTTTTTTTTAATGCTTGCTTGTCTGAAGCACTGCAGAATGATGTCTCCCCGGCTGACGTGAAGAACACCGGACATTTTTAGCATCATATAGGCGCCCCGGTCATTTGACTCCGACTCAAGTAATTCTTGACTGACATGTTGTTGAGTTTTGAATTTCCAACTCCACTGCACCACTGTGTCGCCCAAGAAAACATTCATAAAGTCAGTTATTTTATGAATATGGTTCAAAAAGTCTAAATGGAAGGAATTTAATTTAAACATGTACAATATTAACCAACAAAATCTGAATGCATCTCACATACTTGTCTCTGTTCCTGATAAAATATCCCATGAGGAAAACTGAGAGCTTATCGTTTAAATGCCATCCTTCATTGATAAATTAGCAGCTTTGGATCACTGGGCACATGCAGTGTAATCCAAGTAAAAAAGAATCCACAGTAGATGAAACTGAATATATCTACACAGCAGAAATGAATGATTTTTATTTTGTTCCCTAAGACCTAAAACTGACAGACATGTTGTGAATTTGGGGTTCAGGAGCTGCAAACAAACTGGCTGAAGTGAACTTCATAGCCGTTGAGCGTTATTGATAGCAATTTAAATTAAATTGTTAATCATTCATGATATTTTTCCAGAATTTATGGGATCAACACAGGGCACTGTAAAAATACTAAAATATGTTATAGTAATATATTATTTTATATAAAACTCACATAAAAAATACGAGTTGGAAACTGAAAGCAAGCAAAGGTGAGAAGAAAAAGGGAGTTGGCAGCTGAAGTTCAATTAAATTTTACTAAGACAACATCAGAATTTTTGCAGAAAGTTTGGAGAACATCGACAACACCAATCCTCGTCTCATCTATTGGAAGAGAGGTGATGTAAGTGACTTGGAATGTGGCACGGTTGAGTATTTCAGAAACCGCTGATCTACTGGGATGTTCACACACAACCATCTCTAAGGTTTAAAGAAAATGGTCTGAAAAAAAGAAAATATCCAGGGAGCAGCAGTTCTCTGGGTGAAAATACCTCGCTGATGCCAGAGGTCAGAGGAGAATTGCCCAGACTTGGTTTGAGCTGATATAAAGGTAACTCGATCGACCACTTGCATGCAGAAGAGCATCTCTGAACCCATGTTGAACCTAGAAGATGATGTGCTACAGCAGCAGAACACCACACTCAGTGCCACTCCTGTCACATAAGAACAGGAAACCGAGGCTACAATTCACAAGCGCTAGAATAACAACAGTCGGATTGTGGGGTCAGAATTTGGCATAGACAAGATGAAAGCATGAATCCATCCTGCCTTGAATCAGTGGTTCAGGATGCTGCGTGGTGATGGTGGCATAATTGTGTGGGGGATATTTTCTTGGCACACTTTGAACCCCTTAGTACCAACTGAGTAGTGCTGGTGTACTGGTTTCCTGAGCATGACAATGAATCCACTGTACTCAAATGGCCTCCACCATAGACTGTATCCTGTCTAAAGGCTGGATTATGCTTCCGCGTAGTGATCACGCAATGGTCATGCAATGGCCACGCAGTTGCTCGGACGCAGTCGTGAGACCGTGATGGTTCTGCGTGGGGTTTACGTGTCGAAATGCATGCCACACCGGTAGAGGGCGCTATGATTTTTTGTGACCGACCGACCGAGACTCTTGTGACGTATCTCGCCTCGTATAGTTATTTACCTTCCGGCTTTTGTCGTAGTCACAGTGTACGATGGACACCGAGACAGAGAGACTGGCGTTGGAGCTCCAAATTATTCAAGCAGAGGAAGAAATACTTCTATTGCAAATTAGGGCACGACAAAGGAGACAATGATGTTTATGAGTGGAAACCGGAAAAGCGGTCTCCAGCGGATGTAGTTAGCGGACCAATCACAGCCAATGCCGCTGCGTTGCTGCTGCGTTGCTGTTGCGTCGCCTCGACACGCGTCGAGGATTTTTGGGAGGTGCACGTCTGGCCCTTGCGTAGGATGCACGGGGGTCCGCAAGGACGCAATAGGTCCGTAATAGGTCCGTACGCACGGACGCGCTGTGTCAACGCGGAAGCATAATTTGGGCTTAAGGCCTCCACAGTCACCAGATCTCAGTCCAAAAAAGCACCTTTTAGATGTGGATGAAAGGGAGACTCACATCATGGGTGACACTGTTGCACTACTTGCACAACATGCTGTCTCTTATTTATTTACTCACATAGTAACTTTTTACTCACACATAACTTTTTTTTTAATATTCACTTTTAATAGTCACTTATTCACTTATCTTATAATTTTTGTAAATATTGTGTATAGATTTTCTTTTATTATTTTTTTTTTTGTTCTCTATTTTTTTATTGTTGGTTTTTAGCTTTTTGTTATATTTATGTATGGTGTTGAATGCCTGTACATTGCTGCTGCAACAGAGAAATTTCCCAGTTTGGGATTAATAAAGAAACTATCTATCTATCTATCTATCTATCTATCTATCTATCTATCTAGCTATCTATCTATCTATCTAGTTACTACATCCATAATTACTTCTACACATCATATATTTATTTTTTCTCTTGTTCATATTTGTATTTAGTTTTATTTTGCAAACTTTTACTTTTTTGATTTGGTATATATTTTTTTTTATTCTTTTGTATGGTCGCTCATGTCATGTACTCTCTACTTAAAAGGTGGCGGTAATGCCTCCGACAACAGTTTACAGCCGCTTTAAAATCATCCGTAGAAGAAGAATGGGTACCAAACTTCCGGTTACAGTCCGGTTACAAAACGACAGCTGTGCTACATAAACAGTCCGAACAGCGGGCAACTGGGCTTATATTTAATTTTGCAGCGAATGGGGTTTCACAAGTTCTGCAGTGTGGACAGTTCCGACCCGTTTTGGGTAAGTTTCCCCTCCGCGGCAAGTCCGCGTATTTTCTTTTCTTTATTTTTTAAAGTCGTTCAGTTGTTGTTAGCTACCGGCACATGCTAATAGAGGTTAGTTAGCCCCGGTAAGTTACGGTCCCCCGCTGAGACAGTTGATTAACAGGAGCCGGGCTCCGCTCAGAGAGCCATGTGAGACAGTAGCCGGCTGATTTTATATGTTTTAAAGCCTTATGTTGTCATGACGACAACTTCAGTGTGGTGTCTTTTGAGTTTATGTGAAATAAAAGTGTTAACTGAATGCGCATCAGCTCTGCATGCGGTAATCGCCGCACCTTGCAGACATCACACAGGGTGAACCCCGACTTCGTTTTCAGGATTATCTCTGTCAAATTAGGGAATGTACTATAATAATAATGAATAATAATAATAATTAGAGCAATATACGAGTTCTGTGTGTGTTAAATGTGTTATAAAGGCTGCTGCAGTGAATTTAATTCTTCTTCTACTCATAATTCTTGCTCAAACATCTTACAAGACATCTCAAAAACTGACAATTTAACTAAACTCATAATAATTTTGTATAGGTGAGAAAGATTCAGGCTTAACCCTAGATTTTTTACACAGGATTGTGTGTTTTAATGTCTTTGTATTTGTATAATACCACAGATTGCTCCCCCCCTAGTTTATAACATATGCTGATATGATTGTGTCTGTTGTTGAGCTCAGCAAGATATAAGTAAGTCACGGTATGCTGAACTTGCAAAACGAGTATGAGGCACGTGTGGTATGTAGTTTTTCCCAATTAAACATAACTTTCTTATGCCCCGGGTGGCCTAAATACATTATTACATCTTTAAAAGGTGACTTAGTGGGTCTTCTCATTTTATGGTTTTGTGTCAGAGCCCTTTTCATCCTGTAGAAGTATGGTAGTGGGTGCACCTATGTCCAGTGTGAGGCTACTCCATGTCCTAACACGTTAATTGAATCTGTTGTACCTGGAACTACCTACATACATACACTGATCAGCGCAACATTAAAACCACTGACAAGTAAATAACATTGACCATCTTGTGACAATACAGTGTCCTGCCGGGAAACTTTTGGACCTGGCATTCATTCATGTGGATGTTACTTAGACATGTAGACATGCAGCAGCCATCCCCAGCAGGATGCAGCCTGACACAGGCACACACACAAAAATGGTTTGGGGACTCAAAAAGCTGAGCTAAAACTCAAAAAAAACATGAAGAACAGCACAAGGTGTTGACCTGGCCTCCAAATTCACTAGATGCCAAACTGATCAACTATCTGTGGGATGATCCACAGAACCCCTCCTCTCAAAGGCCCCCCACTAACAACATCTTGTTGCCAGACACCACAGGACACCCTCAGAAGGCCCATGTCCATTATCTGATGAGTCACAACTGTTTTTGAGGCACAAGGGAGACCTACACAGTATTAGGAAGGTGGTCATAATGTTATGCCTGATCGGTGTATGTCACTAATGTCAGGAATTTGAAGAATACATTCACGTATATTCATTTGGCCACTCAGACACGTCATTTGAATGATAAATCAACGACTTTTTGTTGCTTGATCCTCTTCTCTCTTCTTTTCTCTGCCAGGACTGGAACCGTACATGGCACACAAGTAATCCCGACCTCACCCAGTGTTTCCAGAACACTGTGCTAGTATGGGTGCCATGCCTCTACCTCTGGATATGTGCACCGCTCTACATCATCTACCTCCGTAGCCACGACCACGGCTACATATGTATGAGTCACCTTAACAAAGCTAAAACCGTGAGTCACGCGCCCCTTGATCATTGCTGGCATATTTCTGTGTCAGTTTTTGTTAATTTAGTCATTTTTGTGCTCCGTGTTAGTGACACAGCCTTCATAGAGGTGTATAAGAGCCTCTGGAGGGTATATACAAGAAATAAAGTGGTTTGCATGACGCGCAGTTTATCCACTTTGTTTGAACGGCTACGCTAAACGAGGAGATTGCGTTTGATACACTGCTGTGTCATTGTTTATATAGGGAGATAAGGGTGCACATTTTAAACAGGACACTCCTGGATGACCTCTGTATTGTTCTCTCACATACGAGAGCAACACATAGTAAAACATATAAAAGAGAACCAAACACTGCTGTAAAATACGTTTTTACATCACCATTAGCCATTAAAATGCTGCACAAACCCACGGAATCCCCCCCAGAACAAGCGCCAAGGCGTCCGTTTAACAGGAAGAGACCTTAACATAGCTCATAAGGGAGGGCAGGTCAGCTTGAGGCCCGTTCGGGTGGAAAGACAGATAATAATAAAAAAAAAAGAGGAAGGTGGGACAAAAGAAAGGGGAGGAGTAGAGAGTTTTAGAAGAAAGCATGCAGCAGGCATGTGGTATATGGTCCAGACAAGATTAATAATCTATATATATAAGCAAAATACAAGATTAGTAGTGGATAAAATGACTCCGGCAGAAATTTGTGGCATATAGAGAAGAAGAGGTGAGTAGAAGAAAGGTGGTCATTGCAATGGGGAAGGTACCCCAGCAGCCTATGCCTATAGCACCTGTCCACCATTGAAAGCCCTTACAGTCGGACACAGGATGGCAGGGTGTTGTTTATCCAGGGTAGTACTGGCGCCAGGGCTGGCAAGAGGACAAGCTAGCGGAGGGAGTGTAATACTTATTCATTCATGTAGTCTGACACTTGTCACCTATCTGGAAAAATATTGCAGGCGTGGCGGGGTAATGCACCCAGCCGCGCCGGGCATTTAATTAACGGCTGAGGAAAGTGACACAGAGTTCAAAGTGTTGCCCTGGCCTCCCAATTCCCTTGATAACAGTGCGATGGAGCATTTCTGGGAACAACACGTCTAATCTCTGGTGGCTCGTTTTAAACTACTTACAGAATTTAATGGAACTCCTGCTAACGTAATGACGCCTGATAATTTTACAGTGAGCTGCAGCTGTTTCACCTAGCATCAAAGAAAGAGTGAGCTCTCTTACACTTACACAAGAAATAATATTTCATTTTAGTGAGGTTGTTTTAGAGCTGATTTTCCTAAAACAGTATTGCCTGCGACTGAGATCATTTGACTAGTGGTAAACAGAATATCAGTCAATCAATCTGTCTGCCTATGTAAAGTAGGAAAATGCGTAATAATGTGTTAGGAGTTCAAACAGTATCAGTGAGTTATTCTTTTCTCCACAGGCTGTTGGATTTCTGCTGTGGATTATCTGCTGGTCAGATGTGTTTTATTCTTTCTGGGAAAGGAGTCATGGCAGCAGTGTCCCAGCACCCGCCCTCTTCGTCAGTCCAACCCTGCTGGGCCTCACCATGGTGAGAGTTTATCTTTCGTTGTCATGTCTCCCCGGAGCAGAGCGGAGCCGTTTAATCTTTGGATCTTAGATGCTGGTTGTGTAGTTTTAGTTTCTTATTTCTGTTGTCAATGAGATTAAAGATCCAAGGAACGAACACAAGTTTAAAGCATAATGTAATAGTGTGAGGACCTGTTTTTCTGCTCCAGCTGCTGGCCACCCTGATAATCCAGTATGAACGGATGAAAGGGGTTCAGTCGTCGGGAGTCATGCTGATCTACTGGCTCCTGGCGCTGCTGTGTGCCACCGTCACATTCAGGTCGAAGATCCTCCAGGCCCTGGACCAGGTCAGACATGAACAGAGTTTGGTTTGATTTGTTGTTCCCAAAACCCTTAATTGGAGTTTCAAAATAAGTTTCATATGCAAATTCAGTGGAGTAAATGTTTCTAAAATGGGTTTTTGTCTTATTTTAGCCATCAACAGTGTCTGTGTGGAGATACACCACCTTCTACATCTACTACGCCCTGCTGCTGGTTGCTGTTATTCTGTCCTGCCTGACCGACCAGCCGCCTCTCTTCTCCCAGGCTGTTAAAGACAAGGTGAGATTACCAGATGCTGGCACCTTACACTCGGAGGCCCCAGTCGGCCCTGGTATTAACGTGGGAGATCTGATCACAAGTGGAGCAGCTTTGAGGATGCTTGGAGAGCTGGTCACTTAGAGGTGGTTTGGGCTGCTTGTGACCACTTAATCATTTAAGTACGGGAGTGGTTCAAACGGTCACGACACAAAATGGTGATTTGTGCTCAGACACACAGGCCCCATTATGAAAAAGGGACTGGCAGAAAACGGCAGAAGCACGCTAAGTGTTCTCCATTCATTAGTAGGAAGTTCGAGTTCGAGTTATAATCAGAGCTTTGTGCATGTCTCTTGGCGAGAGCACCCATACACTGACAGAACGACACCATTCATGGAGTCAACTGCCATTGTTTTGAACCAACAATTGACTGCTCGTCCAGTTATATAACCCCACACACACACAATGTCCTTATCTTTCACACAAAACTTGAGCTGTAATAAAGTCAAAACGCTAATTTACAGGATATTAAGGGATGGAGACTTTTCCCGTTCGCAATGAAACGTATAAAACCCGTAAACTTAAAAAGGTGTGTCTTTGTCTATGTGTTTAGATGTGACTGAGATAAAACTCAGAAGGAGGGTGAGTTGGGATCTAATCTGCTTTAACTAGGCGCTTGTGTTACAAACGTTTTCTCGTAACCTCATCCTGCTGTTTCAGCTGGTGGTGCGTCGGCGAGCGAGTCGAATCAGTGAGATACTAAAGCAGCAAATAGCGTACCTGTCCCCTTAACCTCACGCTGTATCTTTGCCTCACGTGCCCTGGACAAAGCGTCTAGTCTAGTCATCTTTACTAAGCACTAATCAGCCACACACCTAATAAACTAATAAGACCTTGTTTGTTTCTCAGCAGGCGAAAGCAAAAGTTTGGGCTTAACTGTAAGCATTTTGTCTGCAGAATCCCTGTCCTGAGCCTGGAGCCTCTTTCCTCTCCAGGATAACCTTCTGGTGGATCACCAGGTAAGAAGTCAATCTTTATCCCAGGGGTTGTTGTTGATATGGTCTTGATTAAGATGTAAGCACCAGAGACGTATGTGTAAAAGGTCTGCAAAGGCACAAGCTTGAAGTCCACTCATACTGGTTTGGTTTATACTCCCGCAACGTGTCTCCACAGAGGCTACGTCGCTGGTGAAAGCATTGATTTGTACTGACTGATGTTAAACAACGGTTGATGAAGCCGAGCAGCTCGCATGGTTGAAGCCTTTAAACGTTAATCAGCATTTACCTTCAAGGGAATCGCTGCAACGGACAATAGAGAAGATGTCAGAGTAGATGTAGGTAAAGGTTTTGAGAGACATGTATTTCAGGCACAGCTGTTGTGGTCTGCTACGCATCAACATGTGGTTACATTTCTGGGTTAGTGCATGTCAGGCTTTGTTGTAGAATAGACGCCCAAACGCTGAACTCGTTTGCACTGCAGCCTACTTATTTAAGTCACTGTGTAATGCATAATGTGAGGGTGAAAAGAGATGCAGCGACAATGTATACTGGTTAGAAAAGTGTGTATCTCAAGAAGAAGGAGCTGAAGCTTGAGAGTAAGATTCTGGTCCCTGTTGTGTAATGTTACCTCTACGCTAATACCACCTTATTATCAGTACACCTGAATAGAAAGGTGATCTATACTTGAGAAAGAATAAACTGGAATGTTGTTGCGCAGGTTTCTTTTCACAACTTAAATCCTCAAGTCGATCTAATCATTTCAAACTTAACAAAAAGGGAGTTAAAGGTGAACATGATTGGTCGCCAGTCTGGTCCTATGCACACACACGCACACACGCACACACACCTACAAGGCAGTGCTGCTGTTTCATGTTGCTGTGAAGCAGAGAAATCCTCATGAGATTCACCGGCTGAACTTATTTATTTATTTTTTTTAATGTTGCACCAAGCCCGGACCAGTTGGAGCAGATTTTGTGGTAGCTGTGTCGTCAGAATCAAGAAACATAATTGATGCCTGGAGGCTCAACACGTGGTTACAAAACAAGGAAATCCTGCTGTGAACACAACCTAAAATGTAATGATTATAATAGAGAGTTAAAAAAACAAATCAGGGTACATATCTCACACATTCCCAGACATGTTCTCGCTTTGCCCATTTTTTATCAAAGATGCATCAGGAGGTAACGTGTTTGGACTTGGGGCCGCCAGGTATCCCAAAATACGCTTCACGGGCATCGCCAGGTACACAGCTGTTCTGACAATGTTGCAGCGAAAGATGTGTTTAGGCTATATCGAGAATTTATAGCAAATTACTACCAAAACAGTCAAGACAGTCAAGACCTCTGAAATCTGACTCTAATAGGCCGTTTAGACTATGGGGACAGCGCAGAGCATACACAGAAATCTAATTACGCGTCACAGCGACACAGACCACAAGAGCTCCGATTGGTTCGCTTGGTAGTAGCATGTTTCCGCTTTAGTATTTCCGTCTCATTCTCCATCTCTGCAATTTTGGAATTGATTGTTTTGGATCAATAAAGATGTAACACATCAAGGAAAGGTTAACTGAGGAAGTATTTTGTATTTCTCGTTAATTTAAATCTCTGTGTTCATGTATTTACATGCAGTTCTGGGGTTTTACCCTAGGGGGCGCACCAGTGTGGGTGGGGATATAGCTATGTTACAGGTGTGGGAAGCAAAAAGTTTGTGACCGTGTCAACCGGGAGATCGTCAGAATGGCTGACGTTTTAAGTATGTGTATTTAGGACAGTGCTGTGGTATGTTCAACGTGGTGAGAGCTTAAGTTTTTGTGAGTGAAAATAAAAGGATTACAAGAATCTGAATATATGGAACACACTGGACATTGTTCATTGTTTATCCCAGAACACGCGTCAGAACAGGTTCACCCGCACGCCACCTCAGTGTCTTATTTAAGTTCGTTTGGTTTGCTTTAAGTCACTACACTCGACTTTCGGTGAAATTTTGGCAAAAGTTTCAATCGCCGTTGTTGAAAGTATGGAAGCCCATTTCCGCCACTTGATGAAAAAAAATTATGAGATACTAAGTCATAATTATGAGATACTAAGTCAAAATTATGAGATAGCTAAGTCATAATTATGAGATACTAAGTCATAATTATGAGATAGCTAAGTCATAATTATGAGACACTAAGTCAAAATTATGAGATAGCTAAGTCATAATTATGAGATAGCTAAGTCATAATTATGAGATACTAAGTCATAATTATGGGATACTAAGTCATAATTATGAGACGCTAAGTCATAATTATGAGACGCTAAGTCATAATTATGAGATACTAAGTCATAATTATGAGATAGCTAAGTCATAATTATGGGACGCTAAGTCATAATTATGGGACGCTAAGTCATAATTATGGGATACTAAGTCATAATTATGAGATAGCTAAGTCATAATTATGAGATAGCTAAGTCATAATTATGGGATGCTAAGTCATAATTATGGGATACTAAGTCATAATTATGAGATAGCTAAGTCATAATTATGAGACACTAAGTCATAATTATGAGGTAGCTAAGTCATAATTATGAGATACTAAGTCAAAATTATGAGATAGCTAAGTCATAATTATGAGATAGCTAAGTCATAATTATGAGATAGCTAAGTCATAATTATGAGACGCTAAGTCATAATTATGAGACACTAAGTCATAATTATGGGATACTAAGTCATAATTATGGGATACTAAGTCATAATTATGAGACGCTAAGTCATAATTATGAGATACTAAGTCATAATTATGAGATACTAAATCAAAATTATGAGATAGCTAAGTCATAATTATGGGACGCTAAGTCATAATTATGGGATACTAAGTCATAATTATGAGATAGCTAAGTCATAATTATGAGATACTAAGTCATAATTATGAGATAGCTAAGTCATAATTATGAGATAGCTAAGTCATAATTATGGGATACTAAGTCATAATTATAAGATAGCTAAGTCATAATTATGGGATACTAAGTCATAATTATGAGATAGCTAAGTCATAATTATGAGATAGCTAAGTCATAATTATGAGATAGCTAAGTCATAATTATGAGACACTAAGTCATAATTATGAGATAGCTAAGTCATAATTATGAGATAGCTAAGTCATAATTATGAGACACTAAGTCATAATTATGAGATACTAAGTCATAATTATGGGATACTAAGTCATAATTATGAGACGCTAAGTCATAATTATGAGACGCTAAGTCATAATTATGAGATACTAAGTCATAATTATGAGACGCTAAGTCATAATTATGGGACGCTAAGTCATAATTATGGGATACTAAGTCATAATTATGAGATAGCTAAGTCATAATTATGAGATACTAAGTCATAATTATGAGATAGCTAAGTCATAATTATGGGATAGTAAGTCATAATTATGAGATAGCTAAGTCATAATTATGGGACGCTAAGTCATAATTATGGGACGCTAAGTCATAATTATGGGATACTAAGTCATAATTATGAGATAGCTAAGTCATAATTATGAGATACTAAGTCATAATTATGAGATAGCTAAGTCATAATTATGGGATAGTAAGTCATAATTATGAGATACTAAGTCATAATTATGAGATACTAAGTCATAATTATGGGATACTAAGTCATAATTATGAGATAGCTAAGTCATAATTATGAGATACTAAGTCATAATTATGAGATGCTAAATCAAAATTATGAGATAGCTAAGTCATAATTATGGGATGCTAAGTCATAATTATGGGATACTAAGTCATAATTATGAGATAGCTAAGTCATAATTATGAGACACTAAGTCATAATTATGAGGTAGCTAAGTCATAATTATGAGATACTAAGTCAAAATTATGGGATACTAAGTCAAAATTATGAGATAGCTAAGTCATAATTATGGGATGCTAAGTCATAATTATGGGATGCTAAGTCATAATTATGGGATACTAAGTCATAATTATGAGATAGCTAAGTCATAATTATGAGATAGCTAAGTCAAAATTATGAGATACACTCTTGCTGTGTCTTAAAGTCATACTACATTTTGATGTGATGGGGTTTGTGTGAATCGGTCCAGCTCCTGTCATAATAAGTAAGTGGCCTAAGTGATAAATCAGTGGATCACACAATGTTGTTCGGGATTTCTATTATATGTCCTGATCTGTTGCAGACAAACCTCTGCATCTCTGCAAGGTGCGTGTTTTCAGTACCGTGGTCTATCCTGACTCTTTGTGGGCAGCCACTGTTGTCACTCACGGCATCAATAAAATACCCCGCAATAATTCGGGGATCGCTGTTGGTTTTGAACGCCTTGAGCCATATCATCTTCCTAGAGAAGCCATCTATGCACCCACTAACACATATGCCGTAAGGCTTCAACTTGTCATATCTGTCCACGTGCCAAACATAATTCGGACCACGGCTGACATAAATGCGCCGTCGCAAACGGTTGCGGGCACGGAGATCGACCCCATTTGGGTCCAGCAGTCTCATTATCTGGCGCACGGTTTCCCTGTCAGTAATCAGTCCAGCCATCCAACATTTCTGGTGCATCCAGCGGTACCCGTGCTGTTTGCCTGATGTTTGCAGCTGCTGAGATATAAAGGAGGCCACCTCTGCTTCATCTGCTTTGTTTTTTCTCCGCCATAGCTGGTTCCTCTGCAGCTTCCTCTCCAGCGTCCGAAGGCTTAACGTAATATTGTGTCTTTCTTCCAGTAAGGTTAAAATCTCCCTATTTGTGAATCCACGTCTGAAGTAGTCCTCAATAATGGCATCCATTTTCGTTTTAGCCTAAGTATGACTTTAAGACACAGCAAAAGTGTATCTCATACCTATGACTTAGTATCTCATAATTATGACTTAGTATCTCATAATTCTGACTTAGCTATCTCATAATTAGGACTTAGTTATCTCATAATTATGACTTAGTATCTCATAATTAGGACTTAGCTATCTCATAATTTCGACTTAGTATCTCATAATTATGAATTAGCTATCTCATAATTCTGACTTAGTATCTCATAATTCTGACTTAGCTATCTCATAATTATGACTTAGCTATCTCATAATTATGACTTAGTATCTCATAATTATGACTTGGTATGTCATAATTATGACTTGGTATGTCATAATTATGACTTAGTGTCTCATAATTATGACTTAGTATCTCATAATTCTGACTTAGTATCTCATAATTAGGACTTAGCTATCTCATAATTAGGACTTAGCTATCTCATAATTATGACTTAGCTATCTCATAATTTCGACTTAGTATCTCATAATTATGAATTAGCTATCTCATAATTTTGACTTAGTATCTCATAATTATGACTTAGCTATCTCATAATTATGACTTAGCTATCTCATAATTATGACTTGGTATGTCATAATTATGACTTAGTATCTCATAATTATGACTTAGTGTCTCATATTTTTTTTCATCAAGTGGCGGAAATGGGCTTCCATATGAAAGTGACGCAGCAAGTGGAAACAAAAATTAACCTGACTGGCAAAAGCGTGCCAGACTGACGAGTGCACAAGTACGATGCTATGCTACGTGCATAAGTTACGGCGACGTTAAATGAGCCTTAAGTTTGGACTAAGTCTCTGGAGGTTTTCACGTTCTTTTCCTTAAATGATCACACAGTTTAGTTTGTGTCGAACCAACAAATCTATCAGTCTAGTCTAGACTTCGACAGAATGAGATCACGCCACCTCTTGATAATTTTAGATTGCACTTCTAAACCTGCTCTGAAGAAACCACTTGGATGAGTAGCAAAACGTTTTCAAGGAAACCCAACAACTCCAGTTGCCTCTGTTTTAGCCTTACTTTTGGACGTACCATGACGGCTTCTTCTTCTTCTTCTTCTCCTCCTCTTTTCTCTACCAGGATGATGGTGACAGGCTACAAGCGCCCACTGGAGGAGAAGGACCTGTGGTCTTTGAACCTTGAGGACTGCTCACACCGAGTGGTTCCACAGCTGGTGCGACGCTGGAACAACGAGTGTCAGAAGGTCAAAAAGTGAGGAAGAAAAAAAATGCAACTAAGCAAACGGTTGAAGGTGTAGATTAAATCTTTTGGTTTGCAGCTTTAACAGTTATTTTTCCTTCTTTCTTCCCAGGACAGAACAGAACATGTTGTACTCGCCGAAGCGGGTCCCCCCCAGTGAGAGCAAAGAGGTGCGAGCAGTGGAAGAGGCTGAAATCTTGCTTGTAAAAACCCCCAAGAAAACAAAAGAGCCCTCGCTCTTCTGGGCACTGTGCCTGACCTTCGGACCATACTTCTTCATCTCCTGTCTCTATAAAATCATCCAGGACATCCTCATGTTTCTTGGGCCTGAGATCCTCCGGTGAGAAAAGTTCTTTTTTTTTTCTCAAATCATATAGAGCCCTAAGTAGGATGAAATTTATTTATTTATTTTAAATTTAATGAAATGAAAATGTGTCATTGGACTTAATCAGGGTTATATATACACCTCCCATAAAACCTAGGTAAAGTGGGGCAAATTCTAATAATGAAATATTAGTTCTAATAATATAATTATCTTTATTTCTTTATTAAGTGCACACAATACAAAGATAATAAAAAAATACAATAAAACACACACAGATGCAGTTAAAAGCTTAATTAAATTCTGAAAAATTAAACATTTAAAGCCAGCATGTGTTCAAATTAGAGAAAATGAATCAGTCATTGTGTCAGAGTGTGAGTGATTTACTCCAGGATTGATACGGCAACACTTTGTTGGACGTTTAATTACGACTATAAGTCTTTGAGTAAACATGTCCTTAATGTTGACTTTCTTCCCGCCTTCTCCTTCTTCTTCTTCTTCTTCTCCTGTGTGTGCAGACTGCTTATCCGATTTGTCAATGACTCCAGCGCCCCCTCCTGGCAGGGCTTCTTCTACACCGCCCTGCTTTTCATAGGCAGCTGCGTGCAGTCGCTCATCCTCCAGAGATACTTCCACGTCTGCTTCGTCTCAGGCATGCGTCTGCGCACCGCCATCATCGGAGCTGTGTACAGAAAGGTGTGTCTGTTTTAATTCAACCATCGTAATGAGTTCTAACAATGATTTGAAGTGGTTTATTATTCTCATAGTTAGTTCTCTCCATGCTCAGCCAATGAATTTACACTTTTCCTTTCCTGGGTCTGTTCTTTCAGGCCTTGGTCATAAGCAGCGCGGCGCGGCGCACCTCGACAGTGGGAGAGATCGTCAACCTGATGTCGGTGGATGCTCAGCGCTTCATGGACCTCATCACTTACATCAACATGATCTGGTCGGCTCCTCTGCAGGTGGTGCTGGCCCTCTACTTTCTTTGGCAGGTGAGTACGACAGACTGCGCTTCCTTCGAGCAGCTGTGTCAGTTTAAAGACTTTGCGTAGTTTAGCTTTGCTTATTTTACACGAACTTAATTTAACTGTCTTACATTAGTTTGCTAGCTTAGCTTAGTTTAGCTTAGCTCAGGTTTCTGTAGTTTAGCCTTGTTACTTTAACCTAATTTAGCTTAACCTGGTTTAACTAAACTTAGCGTAGTTTATGTTAGTTTTTCGTAGTTTAGCGTAGTTATTTAAACTTAACTTAGCATATTTTAACTTAGCTTAGCTTAGCTTAGCTTAACCTAACTTTGCTTAGTTTATCTTAGTTTTTCATAGTTAAGCTTCACTTATTTTAACGTAACTTAGCCCATTGTAATTTGATTTAGCTTAACTTAGTTTAGCTTGGCTTATTTTACATGAAGTTAATTTAACTTAGCTTATTTTATCTTACATTAGTTTTGCATAGTTTGCTAACTTAGCTTAGTTTAGCTTAGCTCAGTTTTCTGTAGTTTTGCTTTGTTATTTTAACCTAGTTTAGTTTTAGTTTATCTTAACTTGGTTTTTCATAGTTTAGCTTTGTTATTTAAACTTAACTTAACCTATTTTAACTAAATGTAGCTTAGCTTAGCTTAGCTTAACTTTGGTTAGTTTAGCTTGACTTTACTTTTCCCCTAGTCATCCAAACCCCCTTCTACAGTTAAATAAGATGGTTCCACTGCTTCCACTGACCATGATCGGTTATTCCTGATAATCTCTGTACGTTAGCAGTGATCTTAATTAAAACTGTGTGTTTGTATTGTGATTTTCTTTGTTCCTGTGCAGAACCTGGGGCCGTCTGTGCTGGCGGGAGTTGCTGTGATGGTACTGATGGTCCCTATTAATGCTGTTATTGCCATGAAAACCAAAACCTACCAGGTGGAGTTTTACCCTAGACACGCGCTGTCACATTCCTCTCTTACATCCATATAAGTCTTCCCAACTCTGTCCACGGGCTTGTTTCTTAAGATATTTTGTGCGTGTTTTACTCAGGTAGCTCAGATGAAGAGCAAGGACAATCGCATTAAGCTCATGAATGAGATGCTGAACGGCATCAAAGTGCTGAAGCTGTATGCCTGGGAGCTGGCCTTCAAGGACAAAGTGTCACAAATCCGTGAGAGTGAGCTGAGGGTCCTGAAGAAGGCTGCTTACCTGGGTGCAATATCCACCTTCACCTGGGTCTGTGCACCTTTCCTGGTGAGTCCTGCATGGAAGAACAGATATGCAGTGTCTAGATTTCAAGACAAGCTACACTTTATTTGTAGGAAGTCTTTTCTTTTACTGTACTTGATGAAGATTTAATCCTCTTTCTCTCTCCCGGTCTCACGGTACAGGTCGCCCTGTCCACTTTCGCTGTGTACGTGCTGATCGACGAACACAATGTGCTCGATGCCCAGAAGGCCTTTGTGTCTCTGGCCCTCTTCAACATCCTCCGTTTCCCCCTCAACATGCTGCCAATGGTCATCAGTAGTATGGTCCAGGTGGGTAGCCAGATTCAGCACTCACGCTGCTGTCTCCATTGTTCCACCAGAACAAGATAGTGTTACCTTGCATGTTTGATTTTCACGTAATAAGGAGCCCGGTGTTTGACCTGGGTCATAAAACGAAATGAAAACACTTTCACCTCATACTGAGCAACAGTGGAAGAGATACGATTAATAGTAACTGGAGCTATGTCATGTTACGGGCCCAGTTTTGTTTCAAAATGCTAGACCTCTACACTAGAATCTAACCCAGCAACAGTAACAAAGGTATCTCGTCTTGATAAAGGATAGGAGGCCTCTGGTTTGTGGTCAGCAGACCAATCAGAAGGCCGGCTAAAGGAGGGGAAATGAAAGAGTTAGAGAAACGTGATCAAATGCGTGCACAAGCAGAATTTGACTATTTGAATTTTGAATATTAAATCAGTTTTAAACTGCCAGCCTTTGTCTACCTCTAACTCCTGATCCTTGTCTGTGTTCAGGCCAGTGTGTCCTTGAAGAGACTCAGAGTTTTTCTGTCACACGAGGAGCTGCAGGAAGACAGTGTGGATCATAATGCAGTAGCAGGCTGTAAGTTTCCCCTTTTATTCCATGTACGAACATGCCAGTATTACACATGCACTATATTAAAACATCTTTTATTTTTCTTACTTCCTCTCAGCCCCATACAGTATTTCCATAGTGGATGGTGTTTTCAGCTGGTCCAGATCTGAATCACCAACACTCAAGAGGTTTGTGTCGTCTGGAAACTTGAGTGCATTCACATAAATAGGTTCAGTGCTTAAAGGGGAACTACTGTTTTTTTACAATCTGGACCTTATTTCTGGCATAAAATACGATTGTTTACTCACCCATATAACTTCTGTGTCATTTGCACTCATTTAGGAAATAATTAGATCAGCGTATATCCATATAGTGGGAGTGACTGGGGCACCGAGATGCAGCCCGGAGTTACCGGTTATCTGTTATACCCTGGATGATGTCTTCTGACCTGGACATGTCATCTCTGAGCGGTGTGCGCACCTGCAATGGTCGGCTTGTTTACCTGTAAATTGCTACTGCTATGGTTCGTCCACAACCTCAGAATCAGGAAAATATTCAGCCATGTTGCAAAAAACCAGCAGTAGCAAATTACAGGTAAACAAGCCGACCGTCGCGGGTGCGCGCACCACTCAGAGATGACATCATCCAGGTCAGAAGGCACATAACAGCTAACTCCGGACTCAACAGAAGAATAACAAAACATTGGTGAAATGAACAAGTTTTGCGGCGGGTAATGCGTTATTTAGAGGTTGCGTTTCGGTGCCCCAGTCACTCCCACTATATGGATATACGAGGATCTAAATATCTCCCAAACGACTCCAAATGACACAAAAGTTATATGGGTGAGTAAACGATTGTATTTTTTTGCCAGAAATAAGGTCCAGGTTGTAAAAAACAGTAGTTCCCCTTTAACACATGTGCTTGATTACACTACTTAACTTAAATGAATAGATCATTTTTTATGTGTATAAAGTTACAACCAACACCTATAAGTTTATATTTAATTCTTGTTTAAGAAATAAGCCTGAAAATGTCTTAAATGGAAGTGAACCGAGTTGAATCTCTTTGTGTTTGAAGGTTGAATGTGCTGATCCCAGAAGGCTCTCTGGTGGCCGTTGTGGGACACGTGGGCTCAGGAAAGTCCTCGCTGCTCTCCGCCCTTCTCGGAGAGATGGACAAACTCGAAGGAGCTGTGGCTGTCAAGGTGACTCCTCTCGCTGTTGCACATGAAAACCCCCTCTGTCCGCTTCTTTCTGATCGCTGAGTCATGCTACGAGATCTTCCAGGCTTTATGCAGCGCAGGTCCTGGAACACTGTTGGAGATGGATCCTCACGTTGCTTTTGTTTGTCTAACCTAGTAACAGTAACACAGGAGCTCCGTGGTCAGAGCCCCCTGGTTGGTGGCCGGCAGACTCGTTAGCCATTAAATCAGAGGAGCTACTCCCTTGCAGAGCACGACTATACTCTTGTCTGACCGTTTATTATCACCTGTACACTGTCATTCGATTTCAAATGTCTTGTTTGTTTCCCCTCAGGGTTCTGTGGCCTACGTCCCCCAGCAAGCCTGGATCCAGAACTCCACGCTGAAGGACAACATAATGTTTGGTCAGGAGAGGAGACAGACCTGGTACCAGCGCGTGGTGGAGGCCTGTGCCCTTCAGCCTGACCTGGAGATCCTTCCCGCTGGAGATGAGACCGAGATTGGAGAGAAGGTATGAGGAGAAGGAGTGTTTGTACAAGATATCATCATTTTAAAGCGTAAATGGTAGAAAGTTCAACAGCTAACTGGAGTTTTTCAGCAACTGTCAGTGTTATTTTAAATTTATGAATACATGTTCATGTTAAAGAGGTGCGGTAAATTGAGTTGCTCAAAGTAATTTAAATGGTACAAAGCGTAGAACACAATAACATCATGCTACAATTACATGCAGTCAATATGTTGCTGCAGCCTTTGGTTACTTAGGGGTTTAACTGATGATATCGTCTTGCCTTGCTTATCGTTCTGATTTCCTGCAGGGAGTGAACCTGTCCGGAGGTCAGAAGCAGAGGGTGAGCCTGGCCAGAGCCGTCTACTGCGACCGAGCCGTCTACCTGCTGGACGACCCGTTGTCCGCCGTAGACGCTCATGTGGGAAAACACATCTTTGATCATGTCATCGGCCCTCAGGGACTCCTTAAAGACAAGGTGTGTGTAATCTCCGAGTCCAGCCTAACTAATCTGAAGCACCTTCTGGTTCTTTCATTGTTTTATAACTTGGTTAATTCTTTTTAATGGCACAAATTTGATTATAATCTCAGTCCGCACTGTAGTTTGAGAAATCAGGCAGTGATCAAAGCAACAGAAAAGACTGTGGAAAGCAAGCAGAATCTAAAGTGCTGTTGTAGTAAATAATTTTACCCTTCTGTTGGCGAATGATTGCTATAGTGCTGAGGTGAAAAGATTTACTGACTTTAAACACAGACTCGCGTGCTGGTGACCCATGGACTGAGCTACCTGCCCCAGACCGACCTGATCCTGGTTATGGTGGAGGGAGAGATCACCGAGGTGGGCTCCTACCAGGAGCTCATGGCCAAAGAAGGAGCCTTCGCCGAGTTCCAGCGAACCTACGCTGCCGTCGACCAAACTGACAACGATGGTGAGAGACATTGTTTCGTATCTTTTGTCAATCTTCGCAGTCTGGTGGAAATTAAAAATCTACTGCATTTTAAAGTGGTTTTTATACAGAGAGCATTAATTTTAAATGCTTTTATGTTGGCCTTCCTACATTTAGAACCTGTACCAAACACCGTAGCCAAAGGAAAAGAGAACGGCAGCGTGACTGCTCTTGCAGGGTGAGTGGATCTGTACACAGTGTGTCAATGAGCTATAGTAGTCTCTTAGAAAGAGAGATTAATTGTTGGTTTTTGAACAAAGCTCATAGGATTATTACTAACAGGAATGATGAAGAATTTCCTATCCTTATGCTATAAATATCTGATTTCTTTGTATCTGTTTAAACTGCATCAAGGCCCTTATTTTTCATTGCATACGCACAAACACAAAACTGCTTTTGTTCTAAAGTTAAAACATTTTCATGTGGAGGTCTATGGTGATTGACTCACTTTTGGAGACAGCCTCTAGTGGTCATCTGTGGAACTGCTGTTTTTTTATTTATTCCACATTGGCTTTACTCTTATTCTATATTTTGCAGGGGTAGTACCTTCTCTAATCGCCACACATCTATTCATGCTTTTGTCATCTACGAAACAAAATTATTTTTTTGAACTTTTGTCATTCTCCACAGGAACAATATGTGCATTACCATTCTTAATGGATTTGCTTTGACCATTTATGGTTAAGTGTTGGGGGGGTGAGGTGGCCGGGGTATGTCGTCCGTCAATTTGAAAATGAAAAAATTATTATTATTTTAATCGTTTGAATAATGATAAATAAAATTATTAATTTGCACGATGTGAGGAAAATCTGCAATGCACAAAAGACATTATTATCTTATTTTGACAATGATATGATTTAATGATGTGGTAAGTAAACACATATGGACACATTTTCCGTCTTCGACCGTCTTCTCCCCTTAATCAGCCGCGATGCTAGCTAACCCCACTGCCTGATACATGGCTAGCTGATTGGCCAAATACATGATACATGGCCCATGTAGCCAAGGCTCTAATTAACAGTGTTCATATCATGACGACAATGAGAATCCAATTTATTGTTAAGAACTACTATTGATGAAATTACTTCCCACATTACTTTAAGAGTATAAGCTGTTTCTGTGAATCATAAGGCGGCTGTGGAGTCGAAGCAAATGTCCATGTGCCGCTCGAGAACAAATCATTGCCTGTGATTTCTGCATGACACTCGTTATAAAACGAATAATTTCATTCTAATATACTGTATACTAGCTCTCTGACATCTCTAAGCAGGAGTCCCGTCAACAGCAGCACATCTAAGTTATCCCTGACAGTCAAGGATGATAAGGAGCCGAATACAAAGGCCAAGAACCCGGAGGTGGGGAAGCTGACAGAGGCTGACAAGGCCAGCACCGGGCAGGTATGTACAGTAGATGCTTTAAGCTTGTTGCATACTCTGCGAGAAGGGCTGCGAGAACAGGAGGGAAAAAAAAATTGTTTTGGCCAGATCATTTTTACTTAAAGGGGAACTACTGTTTTTTACAACCTGGACCTTATTTCTGGCATAAAATACGATCATTTATCCACCCATATAACTTTTGTGTAATTTGTAGTCCTTCGTGAGATATTTAGATCTGCATATATCCATATAGTGGGAGTGACTGGGGCACCGAAAGGCAGCCTCTAAATAACGCATTATCTGCCGCGAAACTCGTTCATTTCACCAATATTTTGTTATTGTGCACTAGTGCTATTCCCCGTTGAGTCCGGAGTTACCTGTTATCATCATCTTGATGATGTCTTCTGACCTGAATGATGTCATCTCTGAGCGTCTCGTGCACCAACGACGGTTCGGTTGTTTACCTGTAATTTGCTACTGCTAGTTTTTTTGCACCATGGCTGAATATTTTTCCGATTCTGAGGTTGTGGACGAACCATAGCAGTAGGAAATTACAGGTAAACAAGCCGACAAACGACAAAATATTGGTGAAATGAACAAAATAATGCATTATTTAGAGACTGCGTTTCGGTGCCCCAGTCACTCCCACTATATGGATATACGCAGATCTAAATATCTCCCGAAGGACTACAAATTACACAAAAGTTATATGGGTGAGTAAACGATCGTATTTTATGCCAGAAATAAGGTCCAGATTGTAAAAAAACAGTAGTTCCTCTTTAACGAGAAACTCTAGTGCCAAACTCCAGGGAAGTCCTCATATGGCTCTCCCACCGCAGCATACGTCGCACGTGCTAAACACTGTGGGAGACGTGGGAGACGGATGACGAGAGGCGCTTTTCTTATTGTTTACGTATGTCGGTCGGTCGTTTTGATGATCGTGACCGTTGGATCACACCATTCATTCAGTAAGCCGATCTCTACCCATGAGAGATTAGCGTTCACACTGCTAATATTAGCACCTGGGAGCTCACAGAGTGGCCGCTAGCATTTCCGCTCTTCCACATTAGCCACACCCACTCCACTTTCTGGCCAATCGCAGAATAGTTGCCGGACACGACACGAGAAAGAAGTTCTGTCCGATTGATGTGTCTAGATCAATCTGCGAGAACAAAATGACGTCACTTAGAACAAACTTCTCTCTTCTCGCGGAGTATGTAACAGCCTTTAGGTTGTCAGCGACGTCAGAGCAAAGACTTCAACCTCTTTCCTCTCGCTCCTTCAGGTCAAGCTGGCCGTCTTCTGGGCCTACATGAAAGCCATCGGAGTGATTCTGTCCTTCATCAGCCTGCTGCTCTTAGTTGCCCATCACCTGCTCTCCCTGTTCTCCAACTACTGGCTGAGCATGTGGACCGACGACCCCGTGGTTAATGGCACTCAGCCCGACAGACTAATGAGACTCGGGGTGTACGGTGGTCTCGGCCTGTCCCAGGGTAAGGAAGAGTGAGGGGGAGGAGAAGCACGTGCTGTTGTTTCTTGCTACTCACACCAGTAGTGATGACTGAAAGGAGATTCCTCAAAAGTGATCAGCTGCAGCAACCGTGTAATTTCATACACTAACCACCCTACCCTCTAAACTCCACTGCCGTCCTGCAGGCGTTGCTGTCTTTGGTTACTCCCTCTCCATGTCCATCGGGGGCATCCTGGCGTCTCGCTACCTCCACCAGTCCATGCTGTATGACGTCCTGCGCTCGCCCATGTCCTTCTTCGAGCGAACCCCCAGCGGCAACCTGGTCAACCGCTTCGCCAAGGAGATGGACACCATCGACACGCTGATCCCCAGCATCATTAAGATGTTCATGGGCTCTTTGTTCAACGTGGTGGGCTCTTGTGTCATCATCCTGATCGCCACGCCGCTGGTGGCCATCATCATCCCTTTTCTTGGTCTGCTCTACTTCTTAGTTCAGGTGAGTTGAAAACACAAAACAAGTACTTATTTATTTCCTTTTCTGTTTGTGCACTTACCGTTTTCATCTATGTAAATGTCCTCTGTTATGTAGAGGTTTTACGTGGCGTCCTCCCGCCAGCTGAAGCGTCTAGAGTCGGTCAGTCGTTCCCCCATCTACACCCACTTCAATGAAACACTGCTGGGCACCTCCGTCATCCGAGCCTTTGGCGAACAGGAGCGCTTCATCTCCGAGAGTGACCAGCGGGTGGACCACAACCAGAAGGCCTACTACCCCAGCATAGTAGCAAACAGGTTAGGGAAGCTGCCACCGTTCAGTCTTATCACGCGCAATACCTGCTGCAGCAGTGAGCCTTAACCACAGAAGTCCTCTTTCCTGATCGCGTCGATGAATCTGTGTTTGCGTAGGTGGCTTGCAATTCGCCTGGAGTTTGTAGGAAGCTGCATCGTGTCGTTCGCTGCTTTGTTTGCCGTCATAGCCAGAGCGAACCTCAGCCCGGGCATCATGGGGCTGTCTATCTCCTACGCCCTGCAGGTAAACACTCCTGTTGTCACCTCAGACCTTAAAGAGACAACAAGATCTTAGCCAACCTGCTCCATCAATAACTCTTTTTTTTTTTTAATCCTCTCTTTGCTTTTGCCCCATGTGCAGCTGACCACCTCCCTGACGTGGCTGGTGAGGATGTCCTCTGAGGTGGAGACCAACATTGTGGCCGTGGAGAGAGTGAAAGAGTACTCGGACACAGAGAAAGAGGTACGTAGAAATAAACATCTGATGGTGTTTTGTTTTTGGTGCAATGAACCCAAAGCTGCACACAAATAGAATTGTGTCTCTACTGAAAAGCATTCGGACACTTATGTGACACTTATGGGACAGTTTTACTATGTCAATCTAAGACTTAGACTTTCACCTGGACAAAATACCCTATAGTCTGAGGTGCTGGTAACTGAAAATCTAATTATCGCTTGCAGCAGAGGGCAACTCTTGGTTTTTCTGTCCTAGGACGGTCTAAATGAGACTAGCATTTGATTGTTTTGTGACAGTATTTAAGAAGATTAAGAGATCTAAGAAATACAGATTTGGGGTGATGATCAGCGTGTGTTGACTTCAAAACGTATATCCTCTGACAACCAGGCCGAGTGGAAACACGAGCCCTCCAGCCTCCCCACGGGCTGGCCCACTCAGGGGTGCATAGACATGAGAGGCTTCGGTCTGCGCTACCGCCACGATCTGGACATGGCCATCCGCAACATCACCATCACCATTAACGGAGGAGAGAAGGTCTGAATTTACTGCACTGCAGGCTCGGCTAATAACAATACTTCATTACATCTGTGTTCGTGTTATCCTAATATTTGCTGCTACCTTGTCCCGTAAGGTGGGGATCGTGGGGCGGACCGGTGCAGGGAAGTCTTCACTGACACTGGGACTGTTCCGGATCATCGAGGCAGCAGCGGGCCACATCTTCATTGATGGGGTTGACATTGCTCAGCTCGGCCTCCATGAGCTCCGGTCCAGAATCACCATCATACCACAGGTCAGTGTGGAGAGGGCACTAAAGAACCACTGAATACTCTCTTACTTATTTGTAATTCTGTTTTAGATCAGATGTAAGTTATTCAGCCTATAAGAACAGATGTGGCTCCTTGCTTAAAGTCTGTACAGCCTTGTTGTACAAGTCCATGCTGTACGTTGCTTCTTTTTAGACAGTATAAAGATGGACGGCGGAAATGCTCCTCAAAAGTGAAGCCAAAGTAAGTAGAGCTCCCCTTGGTGGCTGTCTAGAGTATAGGTCATAAGCCCCGTCCCCTCCATGTTAGTGGATGGTACTAGGGTCAAACTAAAACACTAAAATACACGTCAAATAATTTTTTCTCGCATGGTTTCTGTCATTTTAGGTAGTTAATATAATGCTGATGAATGTTCAAGTGTCAATTGTTTTGGATAAGTTTCGTTTAAGTTATTTGACGCTACAGAAACAGGATGTGACATAATGGCGACTACAAGTTGCCATGCCAACCGCTCCGTAAAGCGGTCCTGTGAGGCTGCGAGAGTTGTTAAAAAAAAGAAATTAAAAACTATTTCTTGTGGAGGTTGAGCAGATCGTAGTATTAATTAAACGAAAACGCGAGTCAATCTGGTGGAAGTATGGGCGGGTTATCGATAATGCGGCTCCGCATAGCTCCACTCTCGGACCGTACTGCGCAGACTCTGGCTCCAAAGTCACAAGATGGCGCTGCTCGTGACTCCTGACAAGCTCAGCATCAGTCCCTTAAAGGCAGCACCCATCAAAAGAGGGAACAACCAAGCAGCATATCTGAAAAATCCAAGAAGTTCAAATAGTTGGTTGCGTATTATGATGCACTGACCCGACTCTCTTTCCCCCCAGGACCCGGTGCTGTTTTCGGGCTCTTTGAGGATGAACTTGGACCCGTTCGACTTCTACTCTGACGAGGAAATATGGAGGGCTCTGGAGTTCTCCCATCTCAAGAGCTTTGTGTCCGGCCTGCCCGACAAACTCAGCCATGAATGTAGCGAAGGAGGAGAAAACCTCAGGTAAGACTGGTGCATATGCAGCCATGCAAACCTCCGTACCTCCACCTCAGAGAGATTGAAGCATATACACATACTGTGCAAGTACTTAGGAATAACTGTATAGTTGCAAGGAGTAGAAGTTATGTCTTCTTCATCTGAAGTAATCCAGTTGAAGTTTGAAGTAGCATAAAGTATTTACATACACAGTTTTTAAGAATCCACCACAGGAGCAGGTCTTGCCCTGATGTCCTTCCTCTAGTTTGTTTAAACAAATCTGTGTTTCCATCCAGCGTGGGTCAGCGGCAGCTGCTGTGCTTGGCAAGAGCTCTGCTGAGGAAAACCAAGATCCTGGTCCTCGACGAGGCTACAGCAGCTGTGGACATGGAGACGGACAACCTTATCCAGTCCACAATCCGCTCTCAGTTTGAAGACAGCACCGTCCTGACGATAGCGCATCGCCTCAACACCATCATGGACTACACCAGGTACCGCGTCAGAAGCCCTGTTGTCTTTATAAACACGAGTGGTTCTGGTTCAAGGACTCTGTTATCTATGGCTCTGTCTGTTCAGACCGGACATTAACCCTTTAACACTTAAACCCTAAAGTGTCAGCCTCAACTTTTTTTTGCTTATTTTGACTGTAAAAAGGTCAGAAAACATCCTGTGAGTAAATGCCTTTGCCCATTTTGCTAGAATCTACACATTTTTCTTTCCATATCTGGCAGTTATTTGTGCATGAGGTATTAGTACTAATTAATGTAGAGTTACTTATTGGAGTACTGAAGGATCTGTTGGTTTACTGTGCTTCTTGAACAGAAATAATTTCATCAATATTCTTTCTCCTTTAGGGTTCTGGTGTTGGACAAGGGAGAGTTGTCGGAGTTTGACGCTCCCTCCACTCTCATCACCCAAAGAGGAGCATTTTACAAGATGGCCAAAGACGCCGGGCTGATCTGAAGCGGGAGGTGCCTCACTCTGTCCAGCGGCTCCTCCGAGCCCCTCCCAGATCTCCCGGCTCCCGTTGCAGTAGTTCAGAGCTCAAGAGCGAGAGAGGAGACGGCATAAGCTTAAGATTTTGAGTGTTTGACTGTTTAAGCGAGGGTGGTGATGAAAGAGAGAGAGAGAGAGAGAGAGAGAGAAGGGTTTCATTTGACACGCTCCACCCTAACACTACCGTCCTCTGTTTTATACTGCCTGTCGCAAGCAGCCCTGACTGTGAACACCTTTCTGATACTGACGCGGAAGAGGGGGTAGACGAGATCTGACAGACAATATGTACATAAAGAGATCACTGCTGAATGTGATAAGTAGTGAGTACTGAGGTCAGGACAAAAAGACAAAGGTTGTCCTGTTAGTACAAAATCACATGTGTGCCAAAATGCTATCTGCGTTTTCAGATACTGCTTATATAGACAAATGTAAAAGAATAATGAGTTTACACATAGAGAGGCTACATCTGTGTTGAGTCTGAACTTTAAAACACTTTTCATGTAAGAATCAACTTGCGTCCACTTTTGCATGTGGGTCTAGCTGACGGCAGATTAAAACAAACTGTTAAAACTCGTCCAGACGAAATCAGCACGGCTCCAAGACGTGAGCTATTTTATATATTACAGTACGAGACCAGAGAAAGGTATCATAACTTCGCTTCTATGTTACGCCTCAGGTCACCGTCCTCCTGCTCTCTGAGGAGATGTTACCATGGCAACAGTTCTCTCTTCTTCTTCATTTTTCCTCGCTAAGCCCAAACTTTTAAAGGGACCTCATCCGATCAACACAGACAGACGCGGCGTCTCGGAGCAAAGCCAAAATCTGCCTCAGGTCAGTGAGGCGCAGCTCGTGTTTTCACCCTTGTAGCAGGCCGTCGTTAGAAGGATACCTGTCTTTCTAGTTTAGCTTCAAGAGCGGCCGCTAGGATTCGCGGGAGGTAACGTCGGTAAACGCTGGTGGTTTTGTACCACAGGAAAACATTTAAATCAAAGCTACAAGCGCACAAGCGACCGTGGAGTCCGTTGGATAGATTCCACTTGACTGTTACATTCAGCACTGATTGTTTATTTATTGGAAGTTCATGTTCAGCTTTAAGTTGATAGTGTTGCAGGCTTTACCCGTGTCATAAAAGCTTTTGGAGCGGAAGTATTTCGATGGTGCAAAACGATGTTGTTCCAGAAATCTTCTTCACACTTTTTGTTGTTTTTTTTTTTTTTTTTTTCCTACTCACCACTGGTCAGTTCTCTCTGGATCACTGCCGCAGAAACAGGCTTTTATTATCTTAGGTCAGTTCTGATGAGATTGTGTTACCGAATGTGTATGAAACTGACATTATAAACTTCAATATACACATTACATATCTTTGAACTGTTTACAGCTAGTAAGTGGTGCCTCATATAGAAGAGCGGACACAAGTTTTAAAAAATAAATAAACAAGTAATAAATGTGTACTTCTGCTCCGACGGCAGTTTTCAAGTTGATTTGACGCTGATGTAAATCTTTGCATTGTTGTATCTGATTTAGTGTGTTATATTTGAATAAAACCATATGCTGAATGTCAGTTTTGATAAAGTACGTGATGAGATAAAAAGGACTCTGATTGAAATCCAACAGTTTCTAGTGTGCACTGTTTGTTCTACATTCATTTACACTCAGATACCAGTTCATTAGGTATAAAATACAAATACATTTTAGTTTAATAGCTCTATACTAAATCTTAGTTTAATGAAGGACATGGTCATCAAACCGTTGAATTACCACCTTAATTACTCTGGAAACATGGAAGCTACATGAAGCTAAGATTTAGTGCAGGGCTGTCCTTTTGGGATGCATTCATTTTCACTAGTGTACTAGTTATTTGTGGAGTTTGTGCATTTTACGTACCAGATATTGAATGTATGTTTTCTCATAAACTTTTATGCTTTATAAAAGTACATGTTTTTAGTGCAGCCGGGCCTTTTATGGATATTTTTATACTTGGAACGTCTGCAACCTCTATAGGTGATATGTCTAAATATGCCCAACAATACCTGCCATGTAAGGTCCAAGCTCCATGACACTACTGGAAAGTTAAGGCAGTAAAAATCTCGTAAATCTAAGACCGTATTTAATGAGTAGCCATAGTACCAAGTTGTAAATCCAGAAATAATCCCTGCATATATATATATATATATATAGATAGATAGATACCCGATATAGAGATATATTTCAGCATCTGAATATTTAAGATTCAACATCCATATTTAAGATTACAAAGTGAACGCATGATGATATATATGTGTAGTATTTTATGTAATCAGTTTTTAAATAGAAATTATGTTAAAAAAACAATATTGTGTTTTAAAATACAATTATTAATAAATTATTTTGCTATAACGAATACAAAATTTAATGTAGCACCTTTTTCTGTTATTGTTAAAGTTTAAGATGGCATAATTAATATAAAAAATAGATTAAAGCTAAACTCTAGCTTAAAATTGATTTTAAATTCTATTAAAAATGATTACGTTTATTTTAATGTTCACGTTTTTATCTTTTATCTTATCTACAGATGATTTAAAAGCAGTTTAGTAATAGTGTTTTTTGTGTGTTTTGAGACATAGCAGATAAAATGCAAATTCAGTTTCCATGGTAATACGAACACCAACGCTCGGAGCGGCGACGCCTGCCCGAAGGAAAAACTCCATTTCCCACAATTCTTTGTCGTCCGGTTCCAGTGGGAAGGAAGATGGTGGCCACTGATGGACTGGGGCTACCGCTGCGCTTTTAAACCGACAAAAGGAGTCGATGCTTTGTTTTAACAGCCGATTTAATGTTTTTAAAAGCGGCGAGGGGTAAATGCAAGACGGAGGCTTCGATCTCAGACCGAGTGCTACCAGACTGAAGGTAACTCATTAGCGCACAGTGCTTCTCGCTGCCCAAATTCTTGCTAGCTGTCGTAAGCTAATTAGCTGCCCAGCTAGCCGAATACCTGCTGCCGACACATTTTTAGCACAGAGAGCGTGCCTGTTAATATGAGTCGCGTATAATGTGCGAGCGTTGGCCATGTCGGCGTCTAAATATTGTAGTTAAAGCACAAAAAGTAAGCAGAAAAGGTGTTAAGTTACACATATAGCGGCGTTAGCTAACCTCAAAGCGTCAACACTCACGCCAACATTGGTCAGCATCGATTATTGCTGAGTCTTTAACTGGAAAACAAAGGATTATTATCAGAAAACATGACGCAGACATCAAGTCAGTGAATGAATATGTTGTTAAAGCTCTATCTAACTAAAAAAATAAGTTATTGGCAAAACAACGGGCTATTCATAGCTATTTAGTGCATTACAGTAAACATGTAATGCATGTTATGGCCGTTTTTCATTCATGTGTTGTCCCCTCTGACTGATTTGATTCTGTGCAGGCAGACACACGTTCACATGCCAGTTTATTAGGTACACTAGTAAAAACGAATTCATCTTAATATAATCGTCCTGCACTAAAATCGTGGCATCCAGGATGTGTTTGAAATAACAGAGAGAGCTGTTGATTCAATTGTGTTTTCATTTTTACAGGCTGTGGTTTCTGCTGTTGTTTAACTGCAGTGTGCTTTAACGACGCGTGTTTCTATTATTTTGACAACCCCAGTTTAGTCAGCGGGCTAAGATAAATATCAGAAGCACTTTTGTAGTACCTCTTTCCTGACGCTTTTTCAACATAGCCTGAAGAGGACAGTCTTGAAAGGGGATTAAGTGCAGGAGTGTTGAATGCATTCATTTTCACTAGTGTACCTAATGTTTTGGCAAGGGCTGTACATTTTTTGAATGCTGGTCAAAGCATGCAAAGGTGTTTGGAAATTGGTGGTGATGGTCCATGTTCTTTACTTTCCACTAGGTTTGTTCCTGGACCCCCGTTCTCTGGCGCGGCCTACCGACCTCCAGCTCTCCACGGTCTTGACTCCTGCACCGCTCCGTTTTCCCTGGCCCATGGACTTGACCCCGGCGCCAGGCTTCAAAAGGAGGCCCGCTGCCTCCTCTTCCCCGGGCGGAGTAGGAGAAGCCGCCAGGAGCCCTCCCCCCTGCTCGCCCTCCTCGTCTCTGTCGTCCCCCTCGTCCGAGCCGTCTTCGCCGTCGTCGACGTCCTCCTCCGCCTGCGCCAACTCGTCGGGTTACCAAAACCATGTAAAAGGTCAGATGGAGGGGACGGCCACGGCCAGGGTCTCCTCCACCTCGGCCTCTCAAGCTACGCAGTCTCTCTCGTCCAACGCCTCTTCCGCGGATTGCTTCGCTCACGCTTCGGTGCGGCCGAGTGATTGCCAAGAAGAGGGCAGGCAAAGGGAGATGTACGATCCTTTCGATCCAACCGACGGGGACAAACAGGGGATGGTGAAGGGGGAGGAGGGACAGGGGGAGAAATACGACCCTTTTGACCCCACCGGTTCCCCAGCGTCAGACGTCGATGATGACATTAGTGAAAAAGTGTCGCAGAATGTCGAGAGGGAAGATGACGAGGATAAAGAGGAGGAACCTCCAGACTCCACCGACACTTTGACTGAACTGCCGAGTCCCCGTTTGGCCACCAAACTCCCTCTGAGGAGGAGAGTGGACTGTAGCTTCACCAAAGCTGGAGGGCGCAGGGAGAGGCAGAGTGCTGATTCTGATCACTCAGAGATAGAGGAGGGGGAGATAGTAGGAGCTGCTGAGAGAGATGGGAGCAACAAGAGACCTGCTGAAGAAGTCCTCCCGCTGAGCTCTCCCACCATCTCCTTCTACGGGACAAAGCCAGAGCGCATCCTCCGGGTGCTGGACGGGGACGGCTTCGTGTCCGTGTGCACCGAGGGCCACTGGGACGTGGACAGGGAGCTCGAGGACGAGCCCGTGGTGGGTGTGGAGGATCTGAGAAGGAAGCTGGTCAGCAGGAGGAAGGAAAGATATCGCTCCTTTCCTTCTTCTCCCCCTCTCTCTCCCCAGCCGCCGCCGCCGCCACCTCCCTCCCACCCTCCGCCCTCTGCGACCTCCTCTCCTCTCACGCCTCCGGCAGAGCAAGACGGCAAGAGCCGGAAGCCGTCCAAGGGCTCCAAGGACCGCGATCGGCAGAAAAGCAAGGATAGCAAGGTTGGGGAAAAGGAGGTTAGGAGAAAAAAGAAAAGGAAGGACAAAGAGGGGGGTCGGGAGAGGAGCAAAGAGAAGGATAGAGGGCAGAAGGCCGTGAAAGAGGTGAAGGGGAGGAGGAGCAGCAGGAGCAGTAGCCGGAAGAGGAAGAAAAGGCGACACGGCAGCCCGGGGGGCTCACAGTCTTGCAACTCTTCGGGAAGAGGCGGCAACGCTAGACACTCATTTTCAAGCCTGTCAGAAGAAAGACACAGAGAAAAGGAGCGGGATAAAGACAGAGACAGGGACAGGATTAGGGAAAGAGACAGAGAGCGGGACAGAGAAAGAGGCAGAGGAAGAGACAGAGACAGAGAGAAAGAACAGAGTCGCACAAGTAGCCACAGACGAGACGACAGAGATCGAGACTCGAGCTCGAGGAAGAGGGAGCGGGACAGGAGCGGGAGGCGGCACTCGAGCAGCAGAGAGCGGGGCCTCTCGGCGAGGTCCAAGAGAAGCAGCGAGAAGAGGGTAGACGATAGAGACAGGCAGCACGAGAGGGAGCGGCGGCGGGACGGGCGTCCTGTTGTCCCGCCGTCCATCCAAGACCTCAATGGCTCCGACCTCTTTGCCATCAAGCGAACCATCACGGTCACGACCACCACGACGACCACCACCGTACCCGGCTCCCCAAGACTCACCCCGTCCTCGCCCTGCAGGCCCATGCAGGACTCGGACAAGCCCCACAAGAGGAAGAAAAAGAGGAAGTGGCACTCGGCGGTGGAGGTGGAGGACCGCGGAAATTGTCACAGCCGTTCGCCCTCCCCGCCGAGGTATCACGGCTACGAATCCGATCGCTACTCGGACAAATTGGAGATCGATGTCTTGTCTTTAGACGGTGAGGCTTTGGACTCGGACTACCCGTCTTTGGAGTACACGCCCCCTGCTGCTTTGCCCCCCGAGCCGCCGGTGTCCAGCCCTAAAATTAAAACTGCTCCCAAGGCCGGGCAGCATCGCCCAAAAAAGAAGTCGCGCGCTTTAAAGAAAATCGGCCAGTCTGAATCCTCCTTCTCGTCCAACAGAACCAAAAACAAATGCCTCTCTTCGCTAACGGTCACGTCGGGCTCTGCCTCCGTCTCCCCGGGCCTCCCGTCGGAGAAGCGAGCCAGGAAGATAGGAAAGGACAAAGAGCGGGACAAGGGCAGCAGAAAGGATTTGAACCGCTCGGGCAAGTCCAAGAAAGACGGCGGCGGCAGTCGGAAAGGAAAGCTTCAGTCCAAAGTGTCTGTGCTGGTGCGCGAGGGTGTGAGCAGCACTACAGGGGCTTCTGTTGGCTCGGGGAAGCTGGGCATGGACCTCCTCGGACCAGGGGGCACGGGAGGGGGTTCCGGGGGCTCGGTGGTGGGTGGCTCGATTGCAGTAGTCTTCTGCAGAGACAATGAAAGCAGGTCGCCTTTCCTCAAGCCGTGCTCCGAGCCGCTGTCAATGGGAGGCCGCAGTAAAGACCTCGGCAGCATGGGAAAACGAAGCAGTCTGGCTGCGCCGCCGTCGTCCTTAACCGGTCCCACTGGGCTGAAGTCCAAGAAAACAAAACCCAGCTCCATCACGTCCACCTCCTCTTCTGCCTCCTCTCCCTCATCCTCGCTGGCGACCAAGCGGCGCCGCCGCCTGGTGAAGAAGACGAGAGAAAAAGCGGGAGGCGCGGGGTTGACCGCGGGAGACGGCGGCCAAACAAACGCCGCGTCCGAAGGCTGGGGTGGCGCCTCCTTAGACGCTCAGTCAGCTGTCGGAGACGGGAGCAAGTCGGTCAGTCCGCACGCTGGCCAACCCGGCCCCGCGCCCTGCTCGTCGTCCTCCTCTTCCTCCTCCTCCTCCACCAGCGTCCTCCCGCCCTCCTCATCTCCGCCGCACACGCCTCCCCCGTCTAGTGCTCCGTTGCGGGACGCGTTGCGGGAGTCTTCGCCGGACTCCCAGACCGTGGACAGCAGCTGTAAGACTCCAGAGCCTTCTTTCATAGCGGAGGACTGCCCGTCTCAGACCAGCCCCGCTGTCCCGGCATCCAGCCCGTCCAGCCTCCCCGCCCCCCAGGGAGCTGGCCTCGGCAACGCCTTGTCTACGCCTGCCGCCAAGCCTCTACCTCCGGATGAGGCGCCGAAATCTCTGGCCTCGCCTCCTTGTTTGTCGTCGGGCTGCTGCCTCACGTCCCTGTCTCTGCCTCTGTCCTCGTCCGACCCTTCCTCCTCTTCCTCTGTGTCCTCCTCATCTGCTAGTAAGCCTCCCCCTCCTCCACCCCCTCCAGCAGCTTCTGCCCTCCCCTGGAGTCTACAGACTGGGGTGGACTGCACAACTGGAGGAGTCCTAGCTTGTAAGTTCCCTCTATGGATGTGCAGTTTTTTTTATATCCCTGTATGTTTATGTCATTTTCCTGAAGTATTGATCTTAGTCTGTCTTCATTTAATTTCTCAGTAACTGCTCTGCTCTTCAAAATGGAGGAGGCCAATATCGCCAGCAGAGCGAAAGCACAAGAGTTCATCCAAGCGACCAGCCAGGTGAGAATGAGTGACGCATTGATCTTTAATAGAAACCTCAGGGGCAATATGAAAATGCTTTTTCTTGTTCTGGTGGCTTTCAGGTTTACTCTCAAAGTCACTGCCGTGCAGCTAATGGCTTATTTAAAACCCAAAATCCACATATTTATGATTTTCCCCCTTATCTTCCTCCTCTCTGGCCCCGATACTCCACTAACCTCGTCCCGTTTCTCCCCTCGCAGATCCTCTCGCAGGCCAACCAGAGCCAGTCCCAGCAGCACGCCCCTGCCTCCTCGGCCTCCTCGTCCTCGCAGATCCCCACGCCCCCCTCGCTGCCCCCGCCGCCCGGCGTGAGCCCGGCCCAGTTCATCCTCCACGGCTCCCTGCCGTTGGTCGGCTGCACCAAGACCCCGCCCTCTCACCTGCACCCCTCCATGGGCGGCGGGTGCGCGCAGACGCCGCCGCCCATCATGCCCGTGGGGCTGTCGGGGATGACCGGGAGCTCCGGTGACGCCGGGTGGGACATTGAGAGCAAAGACCCCGATAAGGTAAAGTCGAAATTCATGATCCTCTCCACTTGGGGATCAGTACAGTCTTTTATTAACTTAAATAGTCAACAAGTCAAGTAGACTTTATTCTTTAAAAGCTAAAACAACAGTCAGTTTTATAAATCCAGGGTTGGGTTAAATATAAATGCCAGCTCTAAAGGAAATACTGTCATTTCTGCATCGTCTGTTTCTTGTTAACACGCCTGTTATGTGAATTACCAGTACCTGAAGAAGCTGCACACACAGGAGCGAGCAGTAGAGGAGGTGAAGCTCGCCATCAAACCGTACTATCAGCGGAAAGACATCAACAAGGACGAGTACAAGGACATCCTCAGGAAAGCCGTGCATAAGGTCAGCCCCGGCGCCTCAGTATCTCGTGACGCGCGAGCATGAACGAAACGCTAAATCACGTCCGTGTGCTTTCACAGATCTGCCACAGCCGCACTGGAGAAATCAACCCGGTCAAAGTCAGCAACCTCGTCAAGCTGTACGTCCAGCGCTACAAATACTTCCGGAAACACGGCCGCAAAATGGACGAGGAAGAGCGGGACGACAGGGAGCAAGGAGCGCTGCATTCCTCCGCCTGATAGTAGACACTTGTTTTCCGCCCTCACCGCCCCTCCGTTTCAACATCTGGGCCCCCCCCCCCCGCTGATTGTTTTTGATATTTTTATTGTCCCCGTCTATACTTTTATCTAATGGAAGTCTCCCCCAGCTCCCCCTCTCTCATGTCTGTAACGTCACTGTAAATATGTCTCACATAGAAGATGTATCATGAATACAATGTTCAGGAAGTGTGTGAGCTAACTGTCCAGTATCCAACCCTGCAATAAATACTACCGTTGTGAAACTTTAAGTTTTTAGTTTTTGCTGACTGTATCCATTAGAGGTTTCGCATTGGTGGTACTAATTACAGGGCTTTTTTTTTTATTTTTATTTTTTCAATAGCATTGAATTAGATGTCCATGCAAGTTTGTCTACATCACCACCCAGTTATATCAGAGTCCAAGCTGAGGGGTACAATCCAACCTGTTGTACAGTTCTGAACACTACATCCACTACCACGCCTCCCCGACTTCGTTGTGTCTTTGCGGACGGTATGCAAGCCGGTCAGTGAGTTACGCAGCTGAATGATGGTTTTAAAATATGTTGGAAGTTATTTTATTCTGCTGTCTGTGTATTGTGTGCATGTGTCACTGAGGTGGAGAAAGTTACTAAATCTCTTTATAATATGACTAACAATATAAATGTTGCTTGAAAACCAGTACACAAAACAGTGGTCTTATTTTTTTATTTACTTATTTTTCGCACGTCCCAGTTATTGGGGACAAACGCATCGTTTTAAATAGCCAAAATCTGAACCAGCGACCTCGAGCCGTCCCGATCAGGTTTCACAACTGAGCTGAGAAACTGAGGGTGTTGGACGCCACAAGACGCAGCGGGACCGTGAAGTACCAGGAGTCCAGCATCGTGTTTTTCCAGGATTTGCGGTTCTGCACAAGCGAAAAGGCTACTCCAAACACGATGCTCTACCCGGCTACGCTGAAAATAATCCACGGGGTGGGGAAGCCAGGAGCTTCGACTCCCCCCGCTAAAGCCAAGGCTTTTGTGGACTCTTCTCAAATGAACTACACGTGAGTCATCAGCCAGTACAAACTCTACATAGGGATTATAATACATCTGGGAGCTTAAATCTTTTCAGTTAAAAATGTTATGACCTGGGGCGGCACAGTGGTGTGGTGGTTAGCAATGATGCCTCACAGCCAGGAGGTTCCGGGGATCGAATCCATGAGACGCCTGGGCCTTTCTGTGTGGAGTTTGTGTGGGTTCTCTCCAGGTACTCCGGCTTCCTCCCACCGTCCAAAGACATGCTTGTTAGGTTAACTGGTGATTCTAAATTGGCCGTAGGTGTGCATGTGAGTGTGAATGGTTGTCTGTCTCTCTGTGTTAGCCCTGAGATAGACTGGGGAGATAGGCTCCAGCCCCCCTGCGACCCTTCACAGGACAAGTGGTTACAGAAGATGAATGAATGGATGTTCAGTGACACATTAAGCCTGTGGACTTGAAATACTCAGGGAAGCCACGCGCCAAAATATTAAAATCTAACTCTAACCCTAACCCTTAAAAAGGGAAAGGATTGATATTGCTGTGTTGCAAGAAACTCACTTGAATGATGAGTACCTAAAGTTGCAACGGTGTGGCTTTGATCAAGTCTATTTCTCGTCTTTCACCACCTAAAGCAATGACAAACAAAATGGTTTGTACTTATTTCAGCCTCCTTACATGGGGAGGACTTTGCTCTCTTCAGTGTCTACTGTCCTCCATGTCATCCCCTTAATTTTTTGATAGTCTTGTGAACCCTTTGATGGACAGGTTTCCTTTAGGTGCTTTACCCCTATCAAAACAGTCAAAACAAATCACTGGTCTCTGTGAGGACGTTGGATATGTGGACGTCTGGAGGACACTTCACCCTACAAATAAGGAATTCACCTTTTTTTCTCTGTTAATAACTCATCAGACCCTGTACAGCTACCAAAAGATGTAAAAATATGGAACAACAGGCTTCATTATAAAAGAAAAGATCAAGGGATCAAGAGAGGGAATATGTCAAGAAACCTACAGCAGCTAAACTGAAGGAAATTATTGCTATTCGCTCCACATTAGACTCCTCGCTAACTGCAAAACAAAGATTATTTGAACATGAGAACAAACCAGGAAGATACTTAGCCAATTTAACAAAAAAGTCAGTTTTAAACAGGTCAGGGACATGCTCCTATTTCAGCTTCCACTGTATTTCACTCTATATGTACCTGTCACATTTACCTGGAACTGATCTTTCTGTATGGGTTTTGGGTTTCTGGTTTTTGCGCTGTTATTCCCAGCTTGTTGTTGTTTTGTCTGGTCCTGTCTAAAAATTAATAAACACATAAATAATGATAATAATAATAATAATAATAATAAAAAAATCTGAATAGAAAGTTGTGGCTTTTGTTGCCGACACATGGGCACAAAGCAGCAAAGTTACGTAATTATTTAAAAAAGAAATAAAATAAAATCTCAGCTATTTCAAAAGTATTCATTCCACGCTTTATGGACACTAACTTTTTTCTTTATTAATGACAACTACGTAAACAAATACTATGTTCTTTAAACCACCTGTTTTATATCATAGAGACGAAACTACTTTACTTACATCACACCTACAATGAGCCACTGTCTCCACTTTGTTGATGGGAGGCGTTTTTACGTCACTTTACGCCAGTTGTCGTGGTTTTACGACATCCCGCCATTTTATTTTTGCGAGAACTGAAGCGGTTGGCTTACGCACACATACTCAGCTCCTTGTCGGTGCACGTTGTGGATACACGGACTGTTTTTTTTTTTGCGACTTAATCATCGGGTTACTCACTGTTTTTCGCAACAGTAAATCGGCTTTAGAGACCTGCTTGTACGGGACGCTGCTTTCTCTGGTCCATGGTCTGAATTTTGCCAAACACTGGAGGAGAGAAGGTAAGACTCTCGACGCTCCTTGTTAGCATCGCTAGCTTGGTTGCTAACGTGTAGAGGCTCCGTTAAAGTTTAAAGCCGAATTGTTATTATGTTGTTAAAAGATAATAGCCAGACTGAAAACCGTTGTCGCATAATTTACACCTGCGTATTCCACGTTGTTTTTAAGTAATATGTGCCGTTTAACCAAGTAGGCATGTGGGGACTAGGGAAGTCCTGAAGACAACAGTTAGCATATCAAGCTAGCTGTTAGCACACCAAGCTAACTCGCCTGTGAACTTCCGTTATTGGCCGTGACCCGCTGTCTCTCGAACGGATTTGATGGGCTGTGCGTAAATAAAACATTTAAATGAACAATCAGGTGAAAGATGACGCAGTTTCTACCGCCGAACCTGCTGGCCCTGTTTGCTCCGCGGGACCCCATACCTTTCCTACCACAGCTAGAGAAGTTGCCCCACGAGAAACATCACAACCAACCCTATAGTGGCATCGCACCCTTCATCAGGCACTTCGAGGTGAGTATTTAATCTCTCTCTTGCTTTCATTCATGTGTTTTGTTTTTTTATCCCTCAAGTGCCACATTTCCATTTATTTATTTGTCTTTCCTTTGTGATCAGGATCCTAGAGATGCTCCTCCACCAACAAGAGCAGAGACCCGTGAGGAGCGTCTGGAGAGAAAGGTGGGTTGAACCGATGGGCCTGGACTTGAACTTGTCTGAAGGGGCCTTTTAAACTTTAAAATGTGTATTCTGTAGCAGCTACAGGTATCTTCTTTAGTCTGGGTTATTCAAATACGTCCTGAGTCTTCAGATCACAATAAACCAGCTCAAAATGTGTGTTCACACTTGACATATATAAATGCGCCTGAAGATGCAATTTACTGTATTTTCCTGTAGTCCACAAGCCTATAGACAGATTAGTATAATCCCAAATATGTCAAATTGAGCTTTACCAGATTACAACTGACCATTTCCTTTAAATCGGTTGTTTCTGCAGAGACGAGAGAAGATCGAAAGGAGGCAAACGGTAGTGGAGACAGAGCTCAAGCTTTGTAAGTTTGTGAAATGGTTCAAGCTTGTTTCCTCCTCAAACTACACACTTGTTTTTGACTAATCCATCTTTCCTATTTACACAATTTTCAGGGGACCCCCACAACGACCCGAATGCTCAAGGGGATGCCTTCAAGACGTTGTTTGTCGCACGAGTGGTGAGTATATTAAGTCACTCGTTTTATTTTTTTTCCAAATGTTCTGGAAGAAGAGCTTGTGATTGTTCCAGTTAAAGCTGCTTGTGTTGAGTAGTATTTTGTCTTTGCTGCAGAACTACGATACCACAGAGTCCAAGCTTCGTCGTGAGTTTGAGGTCTACGGCCCCATCAAACGGGTAAGTGGAGTGTGCTGTGTGTATATGTCTTAAATAGGATAGTGTTGTACTTTTAAATGTAAAGTTAATGGAACATTTTTAGTTTTCTCTCTGCTAATTGAGCCCCAAGAAACTGCAAATACTCAGGGGCATTGCTCTGTGACATAATCACAGAATAAAGAAAATAGGGATGCACTGAATATTCGACCACTGAAATTTTTTGTCTGAAAATGGCCCAAAAGTGCATTTTCGGTTTTCAGCTGAAAGACTTTTATCACCGAAACAACACGGCCGAAACGGGATGTTGTGATGACGCAAGCACCAACCGCAGCCAGCACGGGCATGTCTACCGTGTGGACGTATTTCAATATATAAAGTGTTATATAAAGACCCACTGATAGCGATATGCAAAACGTGTAATGCTGAAATTTCAAGAGGCGTGCGTCTGCAAAGAATTTCTCCATGTCGGGTTTAATTAATCACCTGAAATCCAAACATCCAAGCAAGGAAGTTTCCCAATGATGGTGCTAAGTCAAAGGGCAGGGGCTCCCAATACGTCGATTGCGAAGACAGTGCGGGTAGATTGCGTGCCATTGATTTAAAAAAAAAAATAATATATATATATATATATATAAAATTTTTTACAAACGTATTTACATTTTTTTTTTTTTTTTAAATGTTAGTCTAATCATTTATCTGCTGCACCACCAACGTTCATCTTTTTGTTCTGTCTTTTCACTTTTTATTCATTTTCACATCATTTTCGGTTTCGGCCAAGAATTTTCATTTCGTGCATCCCTAAAAGAAAATAATATCAAAGAAATGCGCCTTGTTAAAACTAAACTGCTTGATTGGTTAAAACACAACTTACCTGCAACAACTGAGATGTAGCTGTGTGTCTCGTATGTTCATGCAGACTCAACGGCATCTCTAATTGTGTTGCAATGAACTCCAAAGCCGACCATGTCTCTTCTTTGTTCCAGATTTACATCGTCTACAACAAGCGGACGGGGAAACCTCGTGGCTATGCATTCATTGAGTATGAGCATGAACGGGACATGCACTGTGAGTACCGATATACTAACCCAAACACATTCTGTGTAGATGATCATATTTTCCTGAAGACTGATCTCGGGGCGGTTCTTCAGTTTGAACACCCTCTACTTTTGTTCTGTATGAACGTTTTTGTAATGATTTTTTTGGGGGGTGACTGCTTTCTCTAACACCCTGGCAAATAAGTGTTACCTTAAAAAAAAAAAGAAAGAAATTTGATGGTTATGGCATCAAAGACGTCACGCGTACCTCTTACAGTGTGTGTGTGTGTGTTACCCAATGTGCATGTTGAAATCAAAGAGTCTGGTGCTTGTGTGACGTGTGTGTGTCTGTGTTTTGATGCGTGTAATCCGCCGACTTAATAGTCTGGTGTAGGAAGGGAACCGCTTCATTCATTTGGGGCAAAGTGGGGCGACCAAGAGGTAGAACTGTGTGTTTCATCTGTACCTGAACCTGAACATCTTTGCCTGTCAATGGGCACATTTCTTTTAACTGTTAGGCGTTGTAGCTCTGTGGAAGAGCAGCTCTCCTGGTTGGACTGTAATGGTAAGCACAAGGTCAAACTGGTCACCAAGCATTGAATGGGGTTTTTTATGGGACATGCATTGAAACCCGTCTTGTAGGCATTGAAGTTGTTTGTCCATTTTTATTTTATTTATTTTTTTAACGGTGGTCTTCAACCCTGGTCATGGCGAGATTAGTCAGACTTCACCACAGAGATTTTAAGCCGGTGGTGTTGTCACATAACTGTCTCTTTAGACAACTGAGTGGTGCCTTCAAACGCAATAACACCACTCTGGGATATTAGTGCCTTCAGCTCTTCAAGACCAGAGTTGCTGAATCACAGCTATGTAGTGACAGCAGTGGGTGAACTGAGGGGGGATGTTGGGCTAAACAGTATATTAACTGTGTGTTGTTCTCATTGCCACTGCAGCCGCCAATCTGTGATGGCTATTGGCCAGAGCTGGCTGGCAGATGATGATGGTTATGATACATCTACACCCTACTACCACAGCTCAGTATATGGTTGGTATAATGGGTTTGTATGATGGGTAAGATTTCTTTCCACCCTCCATCTCCTACATAGGGAAGAGGAGCTACGTTCAATGGGTAAAGCATCTTCTTGCAGGCCCTAAAGAGCTTTCAGTGCAGTTTATGCTACTCGGATCTTAGGCTTTGGCCATTGAACGAACCCCTGACCACTAGTCCATTAAAATGTTGCCCGGTGATTCGGCCCTTTATGTTAAAGCCACCTCTGTTAGCGAGGGCGCATGTATCGCAACAGTGAAGGTTTAGCCAGGTGTGGATGGGGCACACCATTGGTGAACAGTTGGTGTATTTGCTGTCTGTTTGCTTAATTACGTTGGAGGACTCTTTTGATTGACATCTACACTACGTTAAGATGAGGAAAGTGCAGCATCTAATTTATGTACTTTATGCGGAAGGTTTTAAAGGTCAGAGATGTGGGTTGTTGTCAGAAATGAAGTAAATAATGAGTTTAAAGTATTATTAGATATGTTCATGATCGCAACAGGGTCGCCCTTTCATAATACTTTTACATTTCCCACTGTAAATTAGCTTTAGCTTGCTAAACTCTTAACAACAGTTGCCTAGCAACGGTGTTCTCAAAGTTTACAGCTGACTTTTTTTGGCGGCAACCATCCTGCGTACACGTTTCTTACAAGCTGAGGCCGTTACTACCGATAGGGAGACGTAGGGGACGGATTGGGATTGGTTGGGTTAAGTGTTCTGCTGGAAAAAGCTGCTAGAAGATGCTAACAATGGGGAAACTAGGTATTATCTGTTTGCTTGTCGATTCTTAGAGTTGCGACCATCGATGTTCACTTTCTACAACCACATTGGCCAAACACTGGCAGGCTGTAGAGCGTCATTTGTGAAATCCGATCAAATAAACTTTGTAATTCTGAGCTGGCTTTAATAGAAAAAGGCTGATGAGGGCAATGCTATTGGTAATTTTTGCTGAATGGGCGATTCATACATTTTTTATTTACCACATACCTAGCTAGGTAGATACTCATCAATCGTAGCTTTTACAGATCAATTCACAAGATGTTCAAGTTCCCACAGTTTCAGCTTACGTAGGATGTCAGTGTATAAGCTACTGACTGAACTGACTGTGTGATATTTCAGGTCAGATCCAGTGCTAGGAACATGACTTCATTGAATTTCTCTGTAAGTTGGTTGGGTTTGTGCAACCCCCCCTGTAATGAAGATAAGTCCATTTTATTTAATTTATTTACTTTAACTCATTTTCAGTTGGTCAGTTTTGTTAGGACTAGTAGGGGTTTGGTAAGGCCCTATTGTGGGTTGTTGTCATTCCTAGTGAACACAGAAAGTGGAGGGGTTATGGTAAGGCCCCCAATAGAGAGGTGTTGATGTGACCGTATTCTGGTGCGGAGGTGTTTTTGGTAAGGCTCTAAGACTGGGGGCAGGGACATTCATAAGGCCCATCAGTGAGAGGTCATGGTAAGACCATCATCCGTTCATGTATGGCGAGGGAGTTTGGTAAGGCCCTCCAACTGTATGGTATGACCGGTGGGTTGGTAAGGCCCCTTCTCCTTTTTGATGTAAATGTTTTGGCCTTGGGGATCATCACCACATGAAACCAGTGTAGCAGTCAGGACGGGCCACCGGGATCTTGACCAAGTCCGTCCATCATGCGAGATGGATCGAGAGATTGTTGTGGTATAATGGGATGAGGTTTGGAACAAAAGACTGAATGTACACAAGGATGGACATTTGACAAATGCTTTGAGACTCAGATGTTGATGAAATGTCCTTACTGTTGACTTCCATAATGTTTTTGTCATTAAGCTTGAATGTCTTAAGTAGCCTAAAGCCTCCAGGACACAGGACTATAGGGCCGTGTCATGATGGCACGGTGAATTAAATGAGAAGAGTTGCTTTTGGATTCGTTTTAGATTACAAGATGAGGTATATCGACAGTTTCCCAAACAGTCGGGACGCTGTGTAAATCAGAATTTAGTGATTTGACGAACCGTTAACTGAAAATAATACTTGAAATGTTAATTGGATTCAAAATGCTAATTTTGAATATAGACGTAATCTACAGTTGCCACATATGTAAAAAGCAAATTTTAAGAAGGAACCCTGAGCTGATGTCTCTCTTGTCTCACTTTTGTTATGCAATCCTTGTCCTAAAATTCATCGTAAATTGGCATTTTAAGGTTGATAAGTGTCTTTCTTATGCATCCCTTGGTTTTTATAGGTATCAGCTCTCCTAGCTGGTTGAGTTTAAGTTAGTACTGTAAATTGAAAGCTGTAATCCATAATAAAGAGTTGATTTAAGATCACATTAACAGCACTGTGAGTATATTCCAGTTTGTCGCCTTCATTGGTATATTTATCAAACTGTGAAGCGTTACTAGTTCAGAAGTTAAACATAAGTTCCTACGGTTGTTTAAAATGATTTAAAATGGCGACAATACACATAGCTGTTAAAACGGCGTAAGAATTGGTCCCTGGGTATATAAACGATGCAGTAAAAAAATGTAACGTATCAATCACTCATCGGGTGGAAGGAAGTCTACTCCCATTATCCTTCGGCTTTTGCCCAGAGAGCAGCCATCTCGGCCTCGCCTGCTCCTGGTCAGTATAATAATGCACTGTTTGTTTCCTTGGCCACACTGATGCGGCTGTGCTCTCATCTCACCGCCGTCTTCCCTCTCTGCCCATTCCTCTTCTCCAGCCGCCTACAAGCACGCGGACGGGAAGAAGATCGACGGCCGGAGGGTGCTGGTGGATGTGGAACGAGGGCGCACCGTCAAAGGATGGCATCCTCGCAGGCTAGGTCAGCTTCTTTTAGTCATCCTGAGAGTTGTATGTGATACCCTTTGATCCTCAGGTTTCCACATAGTCAAAGAAGTAAAGTCTAAATCAGACCTCTCCAATGTGGCTACTGCAGGTTGATGCTGAATGTTTAAAACATATTTTGCTGCCCATCCTCTTTTTGTTGTGGGTTTATTGGCAATTGGAGCCTCATTTACCACCACTCCTTACATTAGCGCTGCTAGTGTTGGTTACATATTGTAACCTGAGTTTCTATGAGTCTGGCAGTACCGAGTTTCCATAAGCTGGTAATGGGTGCAGTTTTATTGGCGCTCTTTTTAAAACGATCGCATTGGCATCAGGTTTCAGCCAGCCCTGATCTTTTGGTGATTTATTTTAGGTCTTGCCATAAACCAAAACCACTTCCCTGCAGCGTCATAACGTCTCCTTCCTGTTAATGGTTGGCTAGTTTCAAAACTGCCAACAATAGAAGTAGAAAAGGAAATCTGAATACGCAGTATACACGAAGGCAAAGATGGCACAGAGACAAAATAATCGCCGAACGCTGAGATGGTTCCAGAGCCAGACCAGACCATTTTTTTTTAGTACATAACCAGGTTTTATGGAGTCTCCTCGCTACATAAGCTTTGACAGCCCTATTTACTGGACTTAATACAGACATATGATGCACAGGTGATCTATTAGAATAAGGATTTAGTTTATTTAAGATTGGATCGATCGGCATCAGATCGGGCGTCAAAAAACCTGATTGGCACATCGCTATTGAGTACACTTTGGAAGATGTTCTCTTACAGCTATTCAACTTGTTCTTATGTTGTCTTTGTCTAGGAGGAGGATTGGGTGGCACGAGGAGAGGTGGAGCTGATGTCAACATCAAGCACTCTGGTCGAGATGATGCATCGCGTTACGACGAACGTCCAATGGGAGTGTGAGTATTTTCAGAGACGGAGTGGCAAATGATGTACTGCTGATGTGTGCAGAGGTCTAATTCAGTTCTGTCTCCTCGTAGCGAGCGTGACCGTGGAGAGCGGAGGGAGCGCAGCAGGGAGCGCGACCGCGACAAGGACAGAGAACGCCGGCGCACCCGGTCCCGTGAAAGGCGTAGACGCACACGCTCTCGGGAAAGAGAGAGGGAGAGACCGGCTGTACCGGCAGAGGACGTTGCCGTTAGTAACCGGCGTCGTGAGCGAGAGAGGGAACGAGGTGGTGGTGCAGCAGCACCAGCGGGAGGAGCAGACAGCAGGAGTAGGGAGAGGAGTCGAGACAGGAAGAGAAGGAGCAGGAGCCGGGATCGCAAGCGAGACAGGGAGAGGGGGAAGGGGCTGGACGGGGAAGAGATCAGCCAGGGAGACGGCGCGCCTGAGGCTGGGGAGCGGGTGGCGGAGGAGCACGAAGGAGAAGCTGGCGAGGGCGTGGAGGAGAGGAGGGACAGGGACCGAGAAAGGGATAGGGACAGACGGCGTAGCCACAGGGACAGAGACAGGCGCAGGGGAGACCGAGACAGAGACAGGGAGCACAAGAGGGAGAGAGGGGATAGAGACAGGGGGGACCGGAGAGAGGAGCGCCACGGCTCCTTACGAGACGACATGGGCCCTCAAGATGAGATGGCCAACGAGGATGACGGAGGAGCGCCTCCACACATGGAGGAGTACAGTCAGGACGGGATGATGGACCAGCAGTCGGTCCCATCGGCCGACGGCTACGTCTCCAGCGAGAACGGCTACAAGATGGAGGCGCCAGGAGATGAGTATTAAGGTGGCCCCTCTCCCAGGAGACTCCCACTTATAAATAAGTTGTTTCATAGTGTACTTGGTCCTCAGCTTTGTGCCGAGGCCTTCACGAGTATCAGATATCTAGCTAGCTTTCCTGTCAATCTGTTGAAATATTCCATTTGTCATCATTGCACGCACAGTTGATGCATAGAACAGATTTGGTCGCTCTGTAAGTGGCAGTTTTCCTGTATTGCCCAAATAATCCGTGCCACTAAATGTTATCAGGTTAACATAGTGAGAGATACGTGGGATTTTTTTCCTCTCTCATTTGCCTGGGGAAGAACTTTAAAAAGAAAAAGAGATGAATTTGGTTCTGCGATGGGTACATTGTGTTGTCTTTTTGTTTCCAGACTCATGGAGCAGTTAGGTTGTAACGCTCATTTGGACCCAAAAATAGATTTCAGTGTACGTGAAACTGAAGGAAATGTGGTATTGTGACGATTGGGGGGGGCTGTTCTGTTCATTCTGTCTGGAATCTTCTTTTTTTTTTCTTTTTTTTTTTTTTTTAATTAAATCTGCTGTTTGTTTGTTAGATTTTCAGGATCATTTTAATAAAGATGTGACTCAAAGCCCAAGCTGTCTTTCTTTGTCGTTCACTGGGAACACGGGGTAATGGCTCAAACTTGTAATTAACAAACGTGTACTCGACATCAAACGGAGAAATGTAGTGAATCGATGTTTCGTGGAAGATCGGTGTTAAGTAGGATTTGGAGAGAAATTCTTAACAGATGTAAGTCAAGGTTGCGAGTAAAGACAAACAACCTGGACCTTATTTCTGGCATAAAATACGGTCATTTACTCACCCATATAACTTTTGTGTCATTTGTAGTCGTTCGGGAGATATATAACATCTGCTATGGTTCGTCCACACCCTCAGAATCGGAAAGATGTTCAGCCATGTTGCAAAAAACTAGCAGTAGCAAATTACAGGTAAACAAGCCGACCCTCGCAGGTGTGCGCGGCGCTCAGAGATGACATCATCCAGGGTCTGTAGGTCAATCTACCCCGGACCCCGGATGATAACCGGTAACTCCTGACTCAACAGGGAATAGCACTAGCGTATCATAACAAAATATTGGTGAAATGAACGAGTTTCGTGGCAGATAATGCATTATTTAGAGGTTGCGTTTCGGTGCCCCATTCACTCCCACTATATGGATATACGCTGATCTAAATATTTCCCGAACAACTACAAATGACAAAAGTCATATGGGTGAGTAAACGATCCTATTTTATGCCAGAAATAAGGTCCAGGTTGTGAAAACAGTAGTTCCCCTTTAAAGAGCAGACAAAGTAGAACGATGGTGTCAAAACTGGACCCTGCAGAAAATATAAAAACGAATAAAGTTGTAGCGATGACAAATACCAGTGGCAGTGAATGCGCTAAATAAAATTAAAAGAAAAAAACATATTTGAATCAGAACTCTATTAAAATCTGGCTTAAGCTAAACTCATCGGTCACTTTATTGGGTACACCTTGCGATCTTGTTGGGCAAGGTAAAGAGAGCACAATCAAAAAAAGTGTTCTAAAATATACGTGTGTATTTGTTTATTCAGAAAATGAACCAATATTACATAGCCTATCTATGAGGTGAAAAAGTAAAGTACAAGTTAATTTCAAGGCCAAATTAGAATCCATCTGTTCAGAAGAGTTTCCAATCAATAGACAGACACAGACAAAGGAGCTTTCTGAGGAAGTTGTTGATCATTACCCAGGGTAAGTTCCTGAGGAACTAAAGGCCCGTCACATTGACTCATGTTAATGTTTATGGTGTGCATGGTAGAGTAGCAAAGACACTTGTCTCCAAATTAAACATTTCTTCTGAAACAACACTTTATTCCAGCATCAGAACCGTGCAACATGGGTGGGTAGTAATCTCCTTGTTTGGGCCTGTTTTGTTGCATCTGGGCCAGAATGGCTTGCCATCATTGGACCAATAAAGTCTGAATTATACCAATGAATTAAAAAAGAAAGACAATGTCAGAACATCTGTGCGTGAGCTGAATCTTAAGAGAAGCTGGGTCATGCAGCAAGACAACAACTCCAAGAACAAAATCTACAAAGAATGGTTAAGGGAAAACAAAATTCAAGCCAAAGCCCTGACCTTAATCCAATAGAAACGCTGTGAAAGGACATGAAGCAAACGGTTAATGTGAGGAAACCCATCATCATCATTAGATTTCAAATGGTTTTGTTCGGAGAGACAGCAGATCAGCAGATCAGCAGTTACCGGAAACATTTAGTTGCTGTTATTGCTGAACGGAGCGGGGTTACAGCAGATACTGAAAACAAGGGTTCACTTAATTTTACAATTTACATGTATATGTACAAATGACTCATTTTCTTGAATGAATAAATAATATTTCTGTTTCATCTGTTTCAAATGTCTGGAGTTTTAAGCAGCTCTGTGAACTATAAACCCAGTAGAATTTAATTGACCGCAAATTTAATCCAGTTGAGATTTTCGCTGCACGGATGATGCGGCCTAATAAAATATTTCTTGTTAAAAATTTCGATTCGTTCATTTCCGCCTCCACAATAAGAGCAGCGATGCGCAGAGGATGCTGGAGCTGCTCAGCAAGACAACAACTCCAAGAACAAAAGTCCTTCTACAAAGAATGGTTAAAGAAAAACAAAATTCAAGTCAAAGCCCTGACCTTAATCCAATACAAATGCAGTGAAAGGACCTGAAGCAAACGGTTAATGTGAGGAAACCCATCATCATCATTAGATTTCAAATGGTTCTGTTCGGAGAGACAGCAGATCAGCAGTTACCGGAAACATTTAGTTGCTGTTATTGCTGAACGGAGCGGGGTTACAGCAAGTACAAATGACTCATTTTCTTGAATGAATAAATAATATTTCTGTTTCATTTGTTTCAAATTTCTGGAGTTTTAAGCAGCTCTGTGAACTATAAACCCAGTAGAATTTAATTGCCCGCAAATTTAATCCAATTGAGATTGTCGCTGCACGGATGATTCGGCCTAATAAAATATTTCTTGTTAAAAATTTCGATTCGTTCATTTCCGCCTCCACAATAAGAGCAGCGATGCGCAGAGGATGCTGGAGCAGCTCAGCAAGACAACAACTCCAAGAACAAAAGTCCTTCTACAAAGAATGGTTAAAGAAAAACAAGATTCAAGTCAAAGCCCTGACCTTAATCCAATAGAAATGCAGTGAAAGGACCTGAAGCAAACGGTTAATGTGAGGAAACCCATCAACATCTCAGATTTCAAATGGTTCTGTTCGGAGAGACGACAGAGATCAGCAGTTACCGGAAACATTTAGTTGCTGTTATTGCTGAACGGAGCTTGGTAATAGCAGCCTACTGAAAACAAGGGTTCATTTACTTTTACAATTTACACGTATATGTAGGCTACAAATGACTCATTTTCTTGAATGCATAAATAATATTACTAGCTATCTGTTTCAATTTTCTAGAGTTTTAAGCAGCTCTGTGTACTATAAAGCCAGTAGAATTTAATTGACCGCAAATTTAATCCAGTTGAATCCTGTCGCTGCACGGATGATTCGGCCTAATAAAATACTTCTTGTTAAAAATTTCGATTCGTTCATTTCCGCCTCCACAATAAGAGCAGCGATGCGCAGAGGATGCTGGAGCAGCTCAGTCTGAATCAGGTGCTGAAGCCGGAGCTGCGTCAGGTCCTGCTGCCTGGTTCTTGGTCCAGCATCTCGACCTCTCTCCCTCTCTTTCTTTCTTTCTTTCTTTCTTCTGCCACGCCATCGCCTCGGACCACGTCCTCATAAAAAAATAATAATAAATAAATAAAGAAGATGGACCGCGCGTCGCTGTGAATCGGGATTTGGAGCTCTCTCTCTCTCTCACACGCAGTTATAATTAGGTGGGGGGACCAGCCTGGACGCGGAGGAGCTCATCATGATGTCCTCTTACTACCACCCAGCCAAGGAGGCGGACTTGGCGGCCATGACGGAGCCGCTGTGCCTTGAAAGAGGTAAACCCACTATTCAGACATCCATCACCGACCTACAGGCAAATATGATGTAGTGTTACGAGTGTTATAAATACAGGATGACACAGTCTCCATCCTTCATGATGTTAACCTGACGGTATTAAATAAATGTAATGTTAATGCCCCTCAGGAAGCATCACTGGCTGTGGACTGAATTTAAACCATTACAGGAAATATAGGGTGAACATCAGCCAGATGTAGGATGAGTTATATATATATATTATGCATATAAGGATTAGACTGTTTACACTGTTCTGAAATGGATCTGAGATGAGGATTGGCCGTCACCAGGGGCGTTTCTAGCTTTGTATAGGTCAGTATCAGTAGTAGGTGTAGTACAGTATAGTAGTATAGTAAATAAATTATTATTCCATACAGATATTCAATGGTTATTGTGCCACTTAGCTTCATCCCAACCCATCAATAACTACAGGAGACTGAGGCATGTAACCAGTGACTATTAGATATCATTAGTGGGGGTTAATTGTGAGATTGGATATATGTAATCTTTAGTAAAAAGACACAACCCGGCACAAATATACCCTATTTTCCAAAATAAATGTCTCTTTCTCTCAAACACACACTCATTGGTGAGCCCAGGTTTTGGTTTTTGTTCAAGCAACACTAAATACTGTATACTTTTAACAGATTCCACTTTCTAAGTAAGTCATTACAGCCAGCTGGAGGCACAAAAGTGGAGCCTAATGCTAGTCTGTGACAGTCGCCAAAAGCAGAACAAATATCACACTAGATAAGAAGAAGAATCTTCCATCGCCTTAGTGCCTTAGTACTAAATGCTCTAGCAGTTGCTCACACTGTAAACCTTTGGCCTGTGGAGCCACCCCTGACCAGCTGGGGTCGCTTATAATAATCCGGGGTGTTTGTTTTGTGGGTCAGATGTGTGCAGGGTCATCGAGCTGCTGGACCGACTTCAGCGGACCGGCGAGCTGCCTCCTCCAAAACTGCAGGCCCTGCAGAGAGTCCTGCAGAGTAAATTCTGTGCCGCCATCAGAGAGGTACAGAGGCCAGAAACACTATAGCCTGTTTGTTTATTTTTTTACGTTTGAATGATGTTTTCTTCCGCGTTTGTCTCTCGCAGCACGCTGTGCATTCAAATCTAAAACAAACTGAGAAACACTGACCGATCCAAGCTTTTCCCCTGTTATCCTTCAGGTGTACGAGCAGCTTTACGACACCCTAGACATCGTTGGAGGACCAGAGGTGCGAGCACAGGCAACGGCCAAGGTATGACCATCAAACGCCACGCCTTAATTGATGGAAAGAAGTTTAATGGTTGACGGGAAACAAGGGGAATGGATGGAGGGGTGAGAGGTGGAATACGGTTTTCAAATGACGGGGATACATCCTCCTAGGTTGGACAAAACAATAACCATGCAGGTGTCCATTCTCTTAGAAAAGCATCATTTGAATCAGCCTCCCTTGTGCCCACGTGTACTTCATGCACAGACGGACCAACTGTCTGCTTGTGATGGTACTTGCTTACACAAAATATGACCCATGAGTCCAAAGCCTTTTCCAGCCCTCTTTGTGGCATAATTGGACCTTGCGTGATGTGACAAATGCAGGGATATCACATCACGCAAGGAGCTTAAAGGTACTGAGGCTGTTTTTCATTGCTAATAATACAGTTTCCCTCCTGACCAGGCCACAGTGGCAGCCTTTGCAGCCAGCGAAGGTCACGCCCACCCAAGGGTTGTGGAGCTGCCCAAGACAGAAGAAGGACTGGGCTTCAACATCATGGGGGGCAAAGAGCAGAACTCCCCCATCTACATCTCCAGAGTCATCCCTGGAGGGGTGGCAGACCGCCAAGGAGGGCTGAAGAGAGGGGATCAGCTGCTGTCCGTCAACGGGGTGGTAAGAAGCACAAACCCACTGTCAACCATCTTTGACACGTTACTCACGTCACATATTGCATATTCAAGGTACGGCTGTATCAACGTAAACAGCCTTTGAGGGTAGTAACGTTCAACAGTAGGAAAAAGCATCTTCTCTTGGCGTGTGGTCTGAGACTGTTGTTGCGTGTTGGGGTCCCTGCAGAGCGTGGAAGGGGAGCACCACGAGAAGGCCGTGGAGCTGCTGAAGGCCGCCCAAGGTTCGGTCAAGCTGGTGGTCCGCTACACCCCGAAGGTCCTGGAGGAAATGGAGGCTCGCTTTGAGAAGATGAGGAGCGCCCGGAGGCGACAGCAGCACACCAGCTACTCGTGAGGCTGCTTGTTAGTCTGAACCCAGTCGCTTCTGTTATTAATCTATCCAGGATGCGGATGTCGGATGTTTTAGATAATTGACTGGCATGGCTCCAACAGTTTCTTCTCCTAGAAAAACACCGTGGTGCTCAGTATGTTTGTCCTTGATCCAAACATAACTGGCAGATGTAACAGCTCCACCACCGAAAACAGAGGTCTTCAACAGGGGGTCCGCGGAGGTACTGCAGGGGGGGGTCGCGAAATCTTTTTTCCATAAATTTAAATGTCTTTGAATACACATACATAAGTAGGGGGTCCTCGCTCCATCTCTCCATCAGTTTGGGGGTCCTTGGCCTGGAAAACGTTGAAGACCCCTGACCTAAAATACTTAATCCTGACCCACCCTCTTCAGCAAAGGTGGCCTCAGCGGAGCCAAAGACATAATCTGCCAACCTTCTCCATAGCTTAGATAAGATAAAACTGGAAAATTAAGCATGTCAATTATGCAAAATAAGTGAGACCAAAGCATTTTGCCCCCCAAAAAAACCTAACCACCACAAGGCAAAACTATTTACTACAAGCATTCTCTTATGATTTGTCATGAATCTGTTCCTCTGTCTCTTCCCTCAGATCTCTAGAGTCCAGGGGGTAGCCACTCCAACACCACCGTCCTCCTCATCATCCAGCCCTCCTGACTCTTCTGTTCCAGCGGGAGCCAAGAACATAGACGGAAGCAAAAAACCAAAGTAGCCTACCAACAGCTGTCTGCTTGACGAAAACCGACGCTGCAGTTTAGGATTCCCCCCCCCCCCCCCCCCCTTCCCCCGTTTCTTAGAAAAATGCAGAGTGCGCTTGTCGTCAGACCATGCCTGTAATCTTACCTCTAAGGGCAAAGTATCCTCTTTAGTGTGTGGCTTAGAACCTAGTGTCTTTATACTCTCCAGTCGTTTTACTTTGACGTTTGACCAGTCTGCTGTAGACCTCAGTAGCAGAGACAGCCTCCACCTTCATTTCTCCATCAGACGTCGCGGCTAGAGAGCTAACTGTCGCTGCGCATTACAAAGAGCTACGTTTATTATATCAGTGGCTGGCAAGTGTCACCTTGTTTTTTTCGTATTCATTATTCTCTCGTGTTCATCTGTTTGCATAATAGTCCATGAAATAAAGTCTGTGTAAAGTAAATGACGTTTTCTTTCTTGACACATATGGAACATGTTTCACAATCTTCTGCTAGCAAAGATGAAGTTATATTCAAACAAAAATGTGGACTCTAGCCGATCATTTTCAAATAGCTTACTCTTCCCCTGCTAGCCTCCGCTTTACTCCTCCCGTTTATTCCTCACCCCGATCATCCTGTTTGCGGCCTGCTTCAGTGTAGCTCCGGAAGCTGAGAGGAAGCGGGATCCTTTATGCTCGATGACCCCATTCTGTCTCTGAACTTAAATGTCCTGTTTCTCTATGAAACTCGACAGAGGGAGGGATGTGGAAATCGCTGAGATGAGACTGAAGCGTTGTACTTTTATAAGACTGCAGTAACTCACAACAGGCTGGAGAACTGTTACTGTGGTCAGGAGCCGCCTTGTACAGTTGTGTGAAAAAGTGTTAAAGTCAGCAAATAAATAAAGAAATAAAAGACTAGTATATAATCAACTTATTTGCAAAATTACACATGCACAAATCAAAATTCACTAACGTTGAACCTTTTTGTCAATATCTTTGAGAATTAAACCCTTTCCTGATTTGCATTACGTTGCTTGAATGGCCTGCTCTCCTTCATCTGTTGCTCTGTCTGTCGAATTTCCAATAAAGAAAGGAGAAAGGAGAAGAAGCATCAGAGTGTTACATTAACTCTGTTTTATAGACTATTCAAATGTATAGTCTATAAATATATGTATAGTCTATCAAATGTATGTTTTTTTTTTTTTTTACAATGTTTAACACACCAAACACCAAGGAAAATCTATTTTTTGTGTGAGCACACATGGCGATAATTCGGATTATAAACCCAGTCCGGTAGGTGGCGCTAATGTACCTTTATGTAAGTTTACCAACCGCCAATAAAACCGGAAGTAGGAAGAAAAGACGACAAATAAACAGTAGAAGAAGAAGAAGAAAGTGAAGCGGCTAAAGCGTAACTTCGGATAGAAGAAAAAAAGTTTCAATTATCTTCACAGAAAGAGAGACAGACTGGAGTTTGTTATACTGGATAGCGTTTGGCGCCATTAAGGATACTGAACCGACTGAAACAGGTAATAACCGTTGAACGTTAGCTTTAATGTTTACGTTGCTAGCCGGAAGTTGACAGTTGGGATAAAGGGCCTGTCATTGGGCGCGCGGTAATACGCGGCATCAAACTGCAAGTTTTGAATTTAGATTTTTGTCACACACGTATCCTACTTTCAGTGAATGATTATAAATATCTATGATAAAAAAAAAAAAACTATGTTTACAGCTTCTTGTGTGAGACGTTTTTTCTGTCACGGTCATGACGAGTCTCTTGAACAACGAAGAAGAGAATTGCACTGGAAAGATAAATGTATTTTGGGGAAATAAATAAATACAGTGAAAATTAATGGAAAAATAAAAAATAAAGAAACATGATTTTAAAATGGAAGAGTAAAATGGGCATTTAATTGTCAAAATAAATCAGCAAGGATAAGGAGTCAAATGAAAATGCAAAAAAATAATAATTTTTATGAATGAATGAATGAATCTCTGCACTTTTTTTGTATATGAACGTATTTACTTATTACTTATTTTTGATATTGGCGCTTCTGGTTATCCACAAAGTCGGAGCTGATTTGCAGCTACGTGCAGCGTTGACATTGATGTGACCAATGTACTGATCTGTTCCTCTTCAAACAAGTTCAGCAAATTTCTGCACATACAGCTAGTAAATCATCTGCAGGCTGACTGAGTTCAGTGAAAAGCATATGCAGACTTCAACTCTAGGGCGCAAACTATAATATTATTTATTTTATATCAGTAAACGTTATTTATTACCAGCTGCCATCGCCTTTTTCCATTTTTGTGTATTTTCTTTTGCAGCCATTTTTATGACAGTGCTTGCCTCCCTATTTTTGGGCTTAGCACCTCCCAAGATCAGCGCCCAGAGTGTTTATTCCCCATCTCTGAGTGCTTATGGGGTCTTCTCATTTCACTATTTTGTGCCACTTCATTTCATTTCTCCTGCAGAGTCATGTTCTGCTGCTGTGATGCATCACAGAGAGGATTAATTTGGGGATGGTACCCCAACATTGATCACAGAAGGGGTCTTTAAAGGGGTGTTCTCTGTTGTTTCCCGTCAGGATGAGGAGTTTCTCCACCCTCCACTCTCCTCCCCCATCTCCTCACCAGGCCCCCATCCCTCTCGCCTCCTCCTCCTCCTCTCTGGCTTGCTGTCCTGAACTCGACCTGTCTGTCACACTCAGCCCCGCCCCTAAACCTGGCCACTCCGCGTTGAAGCCGCGCCCACTGGAGCAGAGCCACAAGACTGGCCAACTGCGGCGGCGGTCCCACCCCCAAGGCCAGACGGGAAGAAAGAGGAACACACAGGTGATGGCTACATCCCATAATCCCGGTGTGTGTGTGTGCTTGAATTTATTAAGTTGTGGGGGCCATACTCGGTTAGGATAAGCATTATATTAATGGGAAGCTGTTTCAGCGATAGAAACACAAGTTTGTCTGTCTGCTCTCCTCAAGGTGTGTTTTGAAGAACCGGTGGTTGCCACAGTTACGCCGGAGCCTTACATCCCACTTCAGCAGCCTGCGACTGGTCCGAGAAGGAGTCGAGTGCGTGACCATGGTAACCGGAATTTGTTTGTCTAACCTAGCAACAGTAACACAGGAAGTCCGGACTTCACAAAAGTTAGAAGCCCTCTGGTTGGTGGTCGGCGGGACCAATCAGGAGGCCGACAAACGGTCCATGACTTATCCTTGGTGTCCTAGAAATAGTTGTTAAAGTTGTGTAATTTCAAACAGCTATAAAACAGCTTATGTTGTATTTGTTTGGTATAAATATATTTATAAGATTTTTACAGTTATAGAGTTTAGTCTCGTCTCGGTGATCAATAAAATCCGATTGTTTTTGTCTTCTTTTCTAATGCCAGGTGGAGCCCTCAGACATTCGGTGGAGACTCCTGTTTCATCATCCGCTCAAGACCCGGGCTGCCTGGAGAGGGCAGACCTAAACACCACTCTGGCTCTGAAGGGACGGCTTCAGTCACTACAGGTTCACACTGTTTAATTAATAAGTTATCAATGAATTAGAAGCTGAAGCTGATTCACAACAAGTTTACCACGGTGGCCTGTGTGTGTTGTCCTGTAGGAGGCAGAGTTTGACTCCCAGAAGGCCGTTCAGGAGACACTGCAGAGGTCGGAGAGGACCAAAAACCTGATCAACGCCAGAGCTACAGAAGGTAACACGCTCACGCATTTAACTTATTTCTTCATTTTATTTTTTTCCAGTTACCGTATTTTCCAGACTATAAGTCGCTCCGGAGTATAAGTCGCACCAGCTAAAAAATGCATAATGAAGAAGAAAAAAACATATATAAGTCGCACTGGACTATAAGTCGCATTTTTGGGGGAAATTTATTTGATAAAATCGGAGACCAAGAACACATTTCATCTTGAAAGGCAAGTTATATTACTAACAATAGAACAACGGGCTGAATAGGTGTCTGGTATGTTAACAGCTATTCAGATAACTATAGCATAAACAACATAACATAACAAGTTTACCAAACTCTCGATCTCACTCCAAATCACTAAATCCATTGAATTCTTCATCCTCTGTGTCACTTCTAAGCAACTCCGCGAACTTCGCAGGTAGACGGCGCACCGCCGCTATTACGCAGGAGTAAAAGAAGTAGCAGATACTGGCACACAAGCGTAGAGTGCCCTCTCGCGGCTGTCAGTGTGAAAATAACGAACACGTGAAATTATATATTTTAATATATAAGTCGCACCTGAGTATGAGTCGCAGGGCCAGCCAAACCATGAAAAAAAGTGCGACTTATAGTCCGAAAAATACGGTATATTATTTTGTAATTTAGGTCAAAAGGGAAACACGACACCTTATTCACATCATGTCTGCAGGTTTTAATTCAGTGTCCTCATATAGATAATTTGTGTGTGTGATGTGAAAGGTTCAAATCATGGCTGCTCCAAGTGATTGCACATTTCAAGACACGTTCTGTTCAAGCTTCAGCCTCCGCCATTAAACCACAGACTAGGAAAACCCCTGTTCCAGGATGTAAGCCCAATATCAATCAACCGCCACAAAGCAGACATCTGAATCTTCAGGTCTTTTTGCCAAACCAGTCATTTTAGATATTGCCTCAATCACACTTATGAGCTTTACCATGACGATGACTTTTTGGGGAAAAAAAAAACGTATTGAGGTAATATCTTAAAAGGAGTTGACACTTCAGCCAGCGTCTAGTGGCTGTTTGTGCACTTTATTGTGCGTCTGCCTTGGCCTCAGCCTTGAGGTGTGGTAGCTGGTGCTGACACTGCAGCTTTAGAAAGCACTTTAATTACTGTGGATAAGTCAAGATTATAAACAAAACTGTAAATGAATTGATTCTGATGTAACAGTCCGGCACCAAATCTTAGCTTCATTAGTCAGCATTTGTTTAAAAATAACCGAAAGGTGTTAATTCAACTGTGTTTTCATTTTGGAGGCTGTGGTTTGTAGTTCTTCTGAGCAGCAGATATTTTGGGGATAGGCTAAATAACAGAGAGGGTGCATCCGAATAGTCAGTACATACTAACGTCGGTTAGAACGTACTACTCAACCGTCAATTTAGTACGTTATTTATGTATGCGAGCGAGTAGTAAGCGTACGATTCAGACGTACTGGGCAGCCATCTTGCCTGTCCTTTGACCCCGGATGTTTACATGTGACGCCGACACATATGACGCACACCGACGGATGCCGCGAAATTTTAAAGCCACCTCGGAGAAGTATTTTTCGAAACAACCAACATTTTAAACTCAACATTTATCCTAATATACTTACATTTATAAACTTCGGTTGTCGGCTTAGCGGGCTCCCGCTGAATTGTGGGATAGCGTAGCGAGCTACCGTTGTATACTGTGGAGGTAGTAGGCCATCCGGGTATTTTTCGCCTACTAGTCGATGTCTACTAAGAATTCGGACGTACTACTACTGTGACGTACTGCATCTCGCCTACTGAACAGTACGTTCAAGTTCAAGTTCAAGTTTATTATAGCCATTTCAACAATATAACAATACAGTTGATAGGAATGTGTTTTGGTATTCTCACATGTAACACACATAATGACAACACAGCATCACAGTACTAAAGCCAAAAAAGAATAGGCACATAAATAGCAGAGGTAACAACACTTAACACACATAGAAAAAGTGCATGGTGTACAGAAGCAGCAGTAAGGTTGGAGGTAAACCAGGTTATGGAGTTAACTCATAAAGTGCTTAGTGCTTAGTGCATGTTCAGGTGGCGAATAGCTTGTGGATAGGTACTATCCCTAAAACGTGATGTTTTACATGTTATGCTCCTGAACCTTCTCCCTGATGGTAACGGTGTGAATAGATGGTGTGCTGGATGGGAGATGTCAGAAATGATGTTTTTGGCTTTCCTTGAAATTCTGGTGATGAAATGTGAGGCTATGGTAGGCAGACTACAGCCAATGATTTTTGAGGCTCTGCGCACTACCCTCTCAAGCCGTTGTTTGTCCTGGCTGGTGGCACTACCATACCAGACCAAGATGGAGAAGGTGAGTACACTTTCAATGGTAGCCCGATAGAAGTGGATCATGCCTGCTGTACTGACCCCAAATTTCCTCAGCTGACGGAGAAAGTGTAACCTCTGGTGGGCTTTGGAAATAATGAGACTAATGTTCAGGTTCCATGATAGGGACTGATGGATAGTGGTGCCTAAGAAACGGAAGGAGGGGACCCACTCCACTATCTGGCCATTGATGGAGATGGGAAGGTGCTGGTCTGCCTTTTTCCTGAAGTCAACTATGAGTTCTTTGGTTTTGGTTATATTGAGGATTAGATTATTGTCTGCACACCACTGCACAAGTTGTTCAACCTCACCCCGATAGGAAGATTCATCCCCATCGCGTATGAGGCCAATAACAGTGGTGTCGTCTGCAAACTTAAGCAGTTTGACAGATGCAGAATTTGATATACAAAGTAGTATGGGTATTCGGATGCACCCAGACACTTTTGTGTTTAATTCAATCCAGTCTAACAGCACTGTGAACTACATCCTCCTCAAAACGATCATCCAGTTCAGTCACCACCTTATTCAACTCAGGGGGGGGGCAACATAAAGTGGAGACGCATGACGGGGCGAAAAAAAACATGGGTTTATTTAATTAAAAGGAAAACAAAAAGGCGACAGGTGAGACACGGTGAGCTTCTGCAGCCGAAAAGTGTTCCCCTTAGGCCTCGTCAACACGGCTCTTCATTCAGTCTTCTCAGATGTTACTGGTTAAGGTGATTTAAGGACGAGCCAAAGACACTTGCACAGCCAGTGGACGTGCAGACGGGCGCACCAAACATAAACTGAACATGAAGGAGAATTTAATGCAGGACGGCTATAATAGAATACATTCGTTTTCACTAGTGTACCTAATAAACTGGCCAGTGATGTAATTATTATTACGTAAGGGAAGTGAAGTGGAACATGGATTAGATTGCACTGAAACTTGTAGAAAATGCAGTTAGTCACTTTAGTGTCTTTGTGTGTAAAGAGCTTAAGCTCTCATAGCACTTCCTGTCTAGTCTTTATTCCAGCAGCATCTGTAACTCAATACATACAGCATTTCTTTCTTTGGTCTTTATGAGAGAGATGGATTCATGTTCCTGAGGCTTACTGTCCATACTGTAGTGTATGTATGTGATAGAAACTTAATAGATTAAATCAAGCTGCTATACCTTCTGCACAGAAACTGTACTAGATTATCCTCCCTAATAGTACTTTGGACATGGAAAACGCCTCTGTCGCAACAAACCTCATAAAATCATGACGGTATTACATGTTATATTCAGAGTCAGTGGACTGGTTAATGTGCAAATGTAAATTCAAACGTATCTCTCTTTCTTTCTTTCCGCGTGTCTGCAGTAGTGAACGTCTCCCGCTCTCAGCTTCTCTTCAACTCGCTGGTCAGCGTGGACGTCCGGGAGGATCAGCTGCTCGGCCAGGCGCTGCAGGAGAGGCTGCACCTGGCGCCGCCGCCCCCCCGCTGCCACAACGCCAAGGGAGCAGAGGGCCCCTCGCAGCTCTTCTTCGTCACCCCCGACCTGCTCACACAGAAGCCCCTCCCGCCAGAGGACGAGCCCGTCGCCTGTAAACTCTGGCCGACGCCGCGCCCTGCCTGCTCGACCTTTGACCTCTACAGACGACAGAGATGTTGGGACGCCACGCCCTGACTCTGAACGGCAGGAGGTACTTATCGGACACAGATAGTAACTATCTAATTAGATTTTAAATTATTTTTGAATGAAATTCCCTCAATAAAGTTTTTCAAACAGGTTTATGTTTTGATGATAAGGTCCAGTGAAAAGGTTTGGGCCCCTAAGGACCAAATCAGACGCTATAAATCTGGACATGCACCAAATACTAATTATAAATTTTTGGGATATATATATATTTAACAGCTACAAGGAGCAAATATTATAAAAGGCTCTCATTACTCACAATTTAGAGGTTTTCCTGAATGAATTAGGCGAAGCTCGGCTGACGCAAGAGCATGCTAACCTAGTAGGCGGTCCTTAATGTGATCTAGGATGCATTGTGTGTTCACGCCGTTAAAGGAATGCAATCAGAGTCCACCATCGGATCACTTAAATGCATCCTCAGGGCGTTCACACCTGTGTTTTTTAGCTGGCCCCTTCCTCAAATAACCAGGTCTGAACAGAACCTCATTCTGTCCGTTTAAAAACATTGCGCTGTTTCACTAAATCCAGTTATTAAAATGCCTCGGCATAGCTGCAGTTGAGGCTTTGAGTTTTCACATTAACTATAGTAAAAGTTAAGGCTGAACGATTAATTGCATTTGCGATAATATCGCAATATGATAAAACGCGATTTTCTAACCGCCACTTGCGCGATTACAAGGTGGTCACGTGACACGAGCGACGCGGATGGTAAGCTTCTGACCTGGACGATGTCTCTGAGCGGCGCGCGCACCCGCGACGGTCGGCTTGTTTACCTGTAATTTGCTACTACTAGTTTTTTGCAACACGGCTGAATATTTGTCCGACTCTGAGGTTGTGGACGAACCATAGCAGCGGTAAATTACTGGTAAACAAGCCGACTGTTGCGGGTGCGCGCGCCGCTCAGAGGTCAGAAGACATCATCCGGGGTCTGTAGGTCAATCTACAGGTGAGCAAACGATGATATTTTATTCTAGAAATAAGGTCCAGGTTGTAAAAAAACAGTAGATGTCTCTGTAATGAGCCGTTAAATAAAAGTGTCATTTATTTCAAGTCATACATCTTTTAATTTAATTTAATTCTAACAAATAGGCCCAGTCTATGGGAAAGAACATTTTACACTAAATGTATCTAATATTGTAGCCTGGTCGTCACCATCCTACGTTTCCGACCGAAATTTGATTTCGGTCTGCCACGGAGTCTGGCCAAATTGCCAGAGCAAGAGGCTTGTCTTGTCAGTTTTATAAATGGCAAGGACGTCGTAGCTCTCCTTCCAACTGGCTTTGGGAAAAGTTTGATTTATTTAACTGGAAGCGGAAGTGGTAAGCGTAAGAGCCTGAACTCCGACGCACAATATACGTCATTACCAAACGTTGCTGATTGGTTAAAGGTGCAGTAGGCAACTTTTATAAAACTAACTTTCTGTCATATTTGCTGAAACTGACCCTATGTTCAAGTATAATTGCATGAAGCAGGTCACTTAAAAAAAAAATCGGCTCCTCTGGCCCCACCTAGAGCCTGTAGCGCGATTTGCAAGACATCCAACGCTCCACATCCAGATGCACCAATCACGTCCAGGGGTGTATCTAACAGAGTGTCAATCACTGCTCATGGACACGCATTTCATAGCGCCCTCCCCTCCCTCCACCACCTCCTTCTACACGCCGCGGGCGTGTAGAAGGAGCCGGGACGTAATCCTCCTCCGAGCCCTGTGCCTCAGCTTCACTCTCAAACGTCTAACCACGTCAACAGGTAGCGGTCATATATCTACCACATAGCAAATTGATAAGTCTAAACTGTGGAATAAAACGCCACAATGAATGCTTCTAACTATTACTGATAGCAAACATCACCGATGTAGGCTACTTTCAGAAACATCCTAACCTTGGTTTTGTCCTAAAGTTGACTATTGCTAAATATTTTGACCTAAAATTATTTAGCAATAACGAAGGGTATTATAAAAACTATTTTGTTGTTGTTACGTCGGTGTGTTCCATGCTAGTTTGTTTACTCGCTCTCTCTCGGTTCTCTGCTCGTGCACAGTATTCCAGGGCCAATATGCACGCGCTCTATCGTGCACAGCTCTCCCTTGTGGGGGGAGGGGCTTGGGAGACCTTTTTGGGCTTTAGCGGAAAGTGGGGAGGGACTGAGGAGTTGTCGATGTTCAAATTTTTTGGCTAAGTCCTGGATCTTCGCAATCCTGCCTACTGCACCTTTAAGGGAACTTCAATGATTTTAAACCTCAAAATAAGCTTCTGCCCATTACGGAGACAGATTCCTATTACATTGGGCCAGACTAACGTGCCAGACCGAAATCAAATTTCGGGCGGAAACGTAGGATGGTAACGACCAGGCTACTAATATTGTGTTGTTCATATTTAAATCATTCATTGTTTTGTTGGGAAAAAGAGGATAAAATAAAAAATCTCATATTAAATCGCAATATTGGGGGGAAAAAAAATCGCAATTAGATTTTCCCTAATCGTTCAGCCCTAGTAAAAGGACACATATCATCTCATGTCTGAGGTCTCATGGTTTGTTATGTTTATACAGATGAACCTGGTACCTTCAGGCATTTGGAAATTACTCTAAAAGGATGAACCAGAAATGAGGAAGTACTTTTTTCCTGAGATCTTGGCTGATTTGATTTTCCTACGATGTCAAACAAACATGCACCAAGTTTGAAGGTAGGCCCTAAAAACCATCCTCCATTACACCTCAAATTAACTCCAAAAGATGTTAATCAGCTGATCAGAAGCTTCTAAAGCTACAAAATCAATCGTAACCTAAAACCCATTGGATATGAAGACTAGCATCTAAAAGATAATTCTGGAAATCAGGGTATGAATATCAAATAAGTCAAGTAATTTATTATTTTTTTTTTAAATGAGCTTACATTTTAGTCGTCATCTTAAGACATCAGCATATTTGACCATAAAACAGCTTCAGAGACTAGGCTCCTCTGAGATGTATTTGAATTTATTCAAAATATTTTCACCACCCCAACTTTTCACTCTGCAAAATGTCACAAAAACATTTTATTTATTTTTTTTTAACCTTGGGTGACTTTGATTTATTGCAGTTCTTCCTCTAGCTTTTCATGAGAACGTGTTCTATTTACATCAGTGTAATGAGAACCAATGTTTGCTAGTGTTGACTGTACACATTAGAAGATAACGATCTGAGTTTACAACCGAATGCGTCGTTAAAAATAAACCAATAATCCTTAGAGATACTGTATGTCACAGAACACTTTGCAGCTCACAGAAGGGGGAAAAAAAAAAAGTTACATTTACAGTTTATTAGTTTTATTAAAAAAAAGAAAAACAGCAGCCAAAAAATACAAAATAAACAAAAATAAAGTGTGAGGAGTCGGAACCATCTCTGCAGAACGCCAACATGGATACCATCATTCACATTCACTCAGACACAAAGATAAACACATGGGAATAGAGACAGCTGACTGGAGCCTTGCCAGAACTACTTCTGGTGGAAAGTTGCACCTCTGTACACTTCAACATGCCAATGTGTGCGTTTCTCAAAAAGGGTGAGGCCAGATCGAAGCCAATACGGCGACAAAGGTCGTCGGGAATACTGCAGCCCAGCTACCGCATATGATCATTACTTCACACAGAGTCTACGCAGGTGAACAAAGAAAACAAAACACATTCTACATGGTGAAAAGGAAAGCTGTAGAAAATGTTTCGTATCAAATTTGATATCCATTTTTGTTTTAATAGCAGTGACTGCAGTTTCACATCTGGCATCACATGCATGTGGGACACACGGCGTAGTATTTTGGGACACCGCTTGAGATCCTGCATATTTTCTTAAAATACATATATTTACGTTTGGCCTCGACAACTCTTTACTTCTTAACACGGGTTTTTACGTAGTACTGACCGTTCAAAATATGCTGAGGTTGGGGCACGTTCATCCCTAGCTTTAACAACCCCGTAGTATATGTAAACGAGGACGTGGTGGACGAACGGCGTGGCTTTCATTTAAACAGCGGGGGACGGGCCGTGTTTCTGTCTATGTGGACGCTGCGCATGCAGAAGAGCAGGAGCGCGAAGCGATGTTGGGACACGAACGCGGGGCGCGTGTCAAACATACGTTTCGTCGAGTGACTACTGCACGATGAAATCGCCACGCCAATGAATCCAAAGGACGTGAAAACCTTTTAAATACTGTCGTAGACTGAACGAGAAAAAGAAACGAAACAAAAAAAAAAAAAAAGACATTTAAAATGTTGCTGCGGGGGAGCGTCACACTAGTGTACGGACTCCCAGTCAAACTGTATAATCTGTCCTCTACTAAAGACAAACTAACACGAGGGGAGGGACTTCTAACGCATCCTGTACTCCGACGTCTTCGACATCTCACACAGCTGACCCCTGAAGTCGATGTCTACGGTGAAGTCCAGATCTCTCTGCGAATCAAGACAACAAGTCAGTCAACGTGCGACTTTAAAAATAATTCATTTTCAAGAGAAGGAGTTGATCTGCTTACGTTGTTCTTGACATTTGGCTTCATGCCGATGGTGCCGAAGATCTCCTCGCCGGTCTTGACGGTCAGGTAATCGTCCAGGTAGAAGACGGTCTGCTTCCAGTGAGTGTAGGGAGACTCTGGGCCTAAGAGGGAGGAAGATAAAAGTGCATGGATGTAATTTACTGCTGCAGCTACAACAGAAGGTCAAGGATTCATTGGAAACACGTCCAGATATTAAAATAAGATGAATCTATGTGGTAGGGATGTCAGAGTTTTTTGCCGGCTGGTCCCATTCCAATCATTCGATATCAAGTATCCGCCAATCCTCACAAAATTTCCTCCGCTGGAGATTCATAAAAGCTTTTCTCTCACTTGTTATCGCCTACATCACGAGTGCAATGCACAACTATATCAACAGGGCTCTTAAAGTTAATGTATTGTTGAGAGGAACACTGGTACCTTGGCTCCAGAGGCGCCAACGCGATGGAAACCTGTGTTCTTTACTACAAAAATGGGGCTTATCATCCAACGCCATGAACTCGCTCTCTAATAGTTTTTGTTTTTAGCTTGATCCACCTTATTGGCGCCAATACAGATTGGGACATCCCTACTGTATGTCCTTGTTAATCAGAGGACAATAAGACATACTGCTCTCATCTCGTTCCTCCAGTCCTACAACTCTGACCAGTGTAGACAAGTCCCACCATGCTTGTATCAAAGAGTCCTGGACCAGCCGTCTACTCACTTGTGGAGAAGCCGATCCTCTTGTGACAGCGGGTGAACTCGATGTTAAAGTAGGTGACCAGAGCGTGGATGTAATCGTTCCTCTTCACCTGCAGGCAGAACGGCGAGGTGAAGGTCAGGTCCTCCGCCTTCACCGTGTAGATGTCCACCTCCTAAAACAAACACGGCAGATCCAATCAGGTCGTTACGTCACCCTAAACACAAAGAGTCAACGCATCTGTGCGGACGAGGACGGTGTTCATCGTTCATCTACCCACCCTGATGAGACAGGAGTTGCTGACCAGCTGCTTGGGGTCCACCACGTCAACCAGGGGTTCTTTAATTGCCACCTCCTTGATGCAGGACATATCGAAACCGTACACGTTCTCCCACCCTGACACAGGAGAAACAAACAGTCATTTCACTTGAAACGCAAGTTGATTACAGCCGAGTGCTGTTAACGACACCGTTTAAATCAATAGTCATTTGACTGGTTTGTTTAGCCCTTTAGGAGAGATGGCACTTCCGCATCATAAATGCTGTAAATGTTGGATTAAAGCTTCAGAGATAAACGCTGAGACAATTCTCACAACTTGGTAGTAGGGTTTCCTGAGTTTATTGCACATCTGCAGCTTCATACAGTTAAATGAGAGTTCATTGACACGCGAGACATTAGCAGTAACTTCATTAATTATTCCTTTTCTCTCTCGCTCAGTCTTTTAAAGTTAATCCAACCACTAAAACACTGCTTCTGGTTAGCCATTAATCGATTACATAAAAGAAAGTCACCTTGTAAGTATATTTAAATGGTATTTTTAGAGTTGGACGGTTCCTGGGAAATTCAAAAAAAAAATATTTATGACTCATCTGTTTATCACTCTGGGGTTTTACCAACAATTAAAACACCAGCTCTTAATCTTCATATCCCTTCTCCATTTGCTGCATTAATGACTCAAGCTTGTGTTGCCTGTGCCAGTTTTAGGCCGTCAGACCAATCAGAACAGACTGGACTTTTCAGGAAGTGCACTACGCTTGGCATGTTAATGAGTTTTTAAGAAAACTGGCAGTGCAAGTGATTGTGTACAATTAAAGGACAGTTTCAGTTGAGAAAATCAACATTTGCTGTTAAAACTACTACTCACAGTGGATTTTGTAGTCCTTGTACTGCCTGTCTTCAATGGCAGTGAGGTAAAGGGTCGCCCTATCGGGGAAAATGAGCCCATCTGGTTTCTGGAAGAAAGGGACAAAGGCAGTTTTAACTGATGAAGCCATAAGCTCGGCTACAAACAAAAGGCTAACCACTGTATCATAAAGCACTGATATGGAACAGACTGAATGTCTAGTTCAGGTTTCTAGCTATGTTACAATGCTCGCCAAATTTTATAAATAACTTAATTCAATTTGCAATCTAATGCTACCCTCTTGTGTTCTCCATTTCAGATTCCTATCGTAGCACGCAAACACATACCAGCCACTTGTCCCTGGCGTAGATGACTGTATTGAGCATGGACTCGTAGAAGAGGCAGTAGCCCATCCACTCCGAGATGATGATGTCTACTCCGTCCACGGGCAGCTCCACCTCCTCCACCTTCCCCTTAATGATGGTCACGACTGGAGACGCAAGAAGAGGACACGACTTTCACAACCATGTACGTCACGTGAACCAGAAACCCTGCGACGCTCAACTCCGTTTACTCACCGTCATCCAGGTTGTTGGCACTGACGATCTTCACAGCGTAGTCTGAGATGCTGCTGCACTCGATCTATCAAGACGAAGAAAGAAAACATCATGAATCCTGCCTTTCTAGAAAGTGGCACAATTTTTTTTGATTTAACCCATACTTACCCCTATGACCTTCTTGGCTCCAGCTTTGGCAGCGAACATGCAGAGGATGCCCGTCCCGCTGCCCACATCCAGCACCACCTTATCCTTAAACAGGTGCTTGTTGTGGAACATGGAATTGCGGTAGGTGAGAGTGCGAACCTCGTCCTTCAGCATCTCCTACAGTGCCAATAAAAAAAAAAAAAAGATGTTGTTACACAAAAGAACAAAGACTGTTTTAGCAGAAGCAGTGCTGTGTGTCTGGAATAAAGGAAATTACCTCGTGGATTCCAAAGTGGGCGTATGAATCAAAGTAGTAGTCCTTTGACGTCATATCCTCAGCTGCAGGCTTGACTGAGCTCTCCCCCTGAGAAACCTCAACAAAGACGAACCCCGTTAATGCCTGAAGAACACTTAAGTCTTGCTCTTACATTTAATCTAAACCACTCGGCATCTGATAGTGGACAGGCCCCCCCCCCCCCAAAAAAAGACGATTCAAACACTTAACCCAATCCTGTAGTCAGTGGTTTAATTTAAGTTGGTGGCCTACATTGTAATTGCACTCAATGATCCCAATGTTGTGCAGCTGGAGGGAACAGTTGTGGTGCAGGACCCTGATGGGATAATCAAATTCTTGTGCCTTACAGGAGGTCCGTCTGCACTTTTAATGCTTTCCGGGTTTTGGCCGACGCATTGCGAATCCCGAGGCCTTCGAGACCTAGACTGACCCCCTGCTTGGGGTAAGCATCTGTGTTCACAGTCACAGTGGGGCAGTAAAATGTTTTAGAGAGACACGACTGTAGCAGCTATAGTTATCACTAAAAGTTCTGTGAAGGGTTGGGTATTGGTCACACAAGAAAATTTAAGAGTTTTTATTATGTCGGTAAGTTTGTTTAAAATATTTATCCATCTGTATGGTGGACAGTTACTTCCTAAATGTACATTATAGCTGCATTTAGCTCTGTACAAGTGTCAATTTTAGGACCCATTTCATTCCCAGGTGTCTTTTTATTGTATGTGGATTGACCAGCCTGTGAGGTGTAAAGTAATTTTAAAAAAAATATCTGGAAGAACTCCCGAGTCATCTTTACGTTTTCAGATCTGAGCCGAAACGCTCTCAACGCCCCACAAATGCTTTCATAATCAAGTCAAGTTGTTGAAGACTGGGGGCGTAGCCACCCGGGTAAGAATTTGGTTTGCAAATCTAAATCCCGTTTTATCGGCCATGTGTTTATCGGCACACATACAAGGAACTCATTCTCCGCATTTAGCGCATCTATTTGGACATGGGACACGATAGGAGCTGTGGGCAGATGTAGAAGGCACCCAGGGGCATTTTTTTGGGGGGGGGTTAAGGGCAAGTTGGATGCACCTTAGTCATGGATGACGAGGGGATTGAGCTATCCCAGCTATCCCATTTCAAATCAGGATGAGACTTCCTTCCTCTGTTACAATCTATGTAGTCACATTATAGGTACAAGACGTTTGAATGGTGGAGATTTTGTCGTCTTTGGGGGGTGTGTTGTCCAAGAGTAGTGTCACCGGGTTGAGGTTTAAAGCTCAACCACATTGTTTGATAGTTTAATTTTATAAACTGGCCAAAGAAACTTTATAAAGTACAAAAAAAAAAACCTAACTATTAAGTTTGGGAAAACCTTAAACAAACAGTCTAATAAAAGTTTTACTGTTGAGTCTACTTCCAGAGTAGGAGACGACTACAAGGCCAACCTTCCCGGCATGACAAAAGAAGGGAGCACATGGTGATTGTGCTCTGATGTGAGCTTGGCCTTCCTCGACATCTACCACAGATCACTCTTACATCCTCACCGTGACAACAAACATCTAAAATTACTTTTTAAATCTCCGGCCTCTGACTTAACGCCAGCCACACATGGTGCTTCTTAACTGCGTGCTGTGCTATTAAATAGCCTTAGCCGACAAATAAAACGAGTTTTACTCCATTAAGTTCGCACAGATTCGTGTTGATATCGCTGATGTTAAATTAGTTAAGCTTTTTTTATTATTATTATTCGCTGTAATTATATGGTATCTTAATAAGAGGGGGATAACAGGTGAACAGACACCAGGAGAATGAGGCAGCATCCATTGATATAGCACTGCTAGCTAACTAGCTAGGAAGCTAACACGTTAGTCCCCATGCGGTCCCACAGGCTCGTCCCGGCCGGTTGTCGCACCAACTAACACAACGGTTCAGCTGACACTATTCACTCTAACTGACAATGTAAGACACAAACCTAGATTAATCAGTAAAAACGCTACGAGTCAAGTGTCTGAATCTTCAGTTTTGGCTCCAACTGATAAGTGATGCTAAATGAATGAGCGGCAAACGTAGACGGCATCACTCAAGTAACGTTAGCTAAGTTAAAATGGACGCGAGACTATCTGGTGCGTATGTGTTGACAAAGCCGAGTGTTTAAAATTGTCTAATACTTTAGGGGGAAAATTCTCGGACAGGTAAAAAAAAAAAAAGAGTTTCTAGTTTACAAAGACAAAGAATTCTGACGGTTTTTCCTAGCATTAGACCTTACCTCCATCCTCTCTGCTGGCGCCGCCATTTCGATCTTCAACCAAGCTGCGTGAGTTTGGAAGACTCTTCCTTTGCCACGCCCACGATAGCCAGCTTTTATTTCTGATTGGACGACAATGCAGGCGCCGCCCACAATTCAATGCTGCGTTCCAAGGTGTTGGTAAAGTCGAAATATTTACTTTCAACCGCCGGAAAAAAGGATGTCATCTTCTTTTTCTCGAGCTCAGAAATAAACATAAATGTTCAAAAGCCAAATATATTTATCAGCGTAAACATTTTTTTTGTTGTAGCATACTGCATCTCACATCCAAAAGGCAGTGACAACGCGGTTTTCGGTTAAGATGCTGCATTCAAGGTAACCACGGAATCCGTACTGATTCTAGAAATCATAAACAAAACATAAACCGCATCAGTTCAACAAATAGACAACAATTTTATTCTTCTAAATATATTACACTCATTTGGCCAAAGAAAGATGAGAATGCAGACAACACTTTGACCATCCAAGCCTTATTAAAAACAACTTGATCAGATGATGGTTTGGTTCCTGCTCTCTCCTATCATAGTGTCAAAGTGTTCGTGATCAGAACTTGTTAAGATCCACCACAAACTTTGTTAATTTTGCCCTGTTAAACCCATGCTACAGGAAAACCAATGCAGGGGCTATTCATTCAAGTTTATGCACCACACACTGCCCCTTAAAGCCTCACTCCAGACACTATAGCTGTATCACATGTCTGGCACAACCTCCTTTGTTGTGTAGGAGCAGCCCCGACTCCCTTCTCTGTTCAGAGAAGGTCTGGGTCTGGATGTGTTCCTTCCCACGTTGTCAAAGAACATAACAGTGTTTGATATCCTTTAATTATTTCTATGTCAGATTGTTTATTGCAGCATCATTTTACAGTAACCAAAGACGCACACAGTGGTTGGAAGGTGAAATGGGTTCATATACAGTTACAGTTTGTTAAGTATCAAATGTTGTTTTTTTTTTCACAGTGCAGTATTCTTCAGTAGACTTAATTGCTCATTTACACAGGCCATATGCCATGTGTCATATTTGTATAAGTGGATTAGCATAAAACTTCAGTAAGAGATGTCTGTATAGAGCCACAATAGAACACAAAATAAATAAGAAAATAGCAAAGGATTGATTTTTAATGCAGTTAACTTATTGATTGACATACTTGGTATTCCTTTCTGCATAAATTCAGATTTCCACTATCAAAATATCCCTATATTTATTCATTTTTTTCAGCTCTCATGCCAAGATACTATTAGATAAGAGTATAACATATGATTAGATATTAGTATGAGATTAATTAATACAGAATTATTCTCATTTGGACGCATAATGTAGAACTACAATGCAGCAAAAGGTAATTGTAATAGATGGATGCATCCGTATCCATATCTATAAGGAAGAGGTAAAAAAAAACGTAAGTGAAAGCCAAAGGTGGTAGAACTCCTTCTCCGTCTCTACTGTTCTCTACTGTCCACTCCTTGCAGGCGTGCTCTCTCCATTGCTCAAACCGTTGTCTTTCAAAATAGAGGTCCTCCTTGCCGAGTCGCTGGATGTGGACACTGCGCGCTGGACCAATCAGCGCGGCCTTACGCTCGGCCAACGGAAAGGAGCGTGCGCGTGCACGTCCGCGAAGCGCGCTCACGCTGTTCTGCTGTCACGAGCCTTATCCGAGCCGTGGAGTGGAGGCTGGAGAATTAGATCGGACATCAATTATACAGGACATCTTATTTTTTTTAACCAAATTCAGTGCGCGACAAAGAGTGCGGGGCTGTAATATCACATCGCTGGTTGGCAACTGACACTCTCTACTGAGTTCTTCCGGTCAATCGGTGATGTACTCCAGTATTTGAATGATATTGCTAGCCAGCTAGCTAGCTAGCTGTTAAGCTAGTTTTACGGTGCGTTGACTCGAAGTAACTTAACATTATATTCTCGGACGGTACTCTTATTAACACGTCTGACCGCTTTCGCCTAAGAGACGTTCAGGTAGTGGGTGGTTTTAACTTCAGCGAATTATTGCTGTGGGTGTTACGCGTCGCTTCTAATCCTAGCAAGATAAGGATTGAATGAAATAACGTTAGCTTGCCGTAGCCAGTAGCCAACGGAAACGAACCAGCCAACGGGGATAACGTTAACTTATCCTGCCCGCCGGTTGATCCACCGCCATCCGCCGAACCTAGCAGCAGGCTATCCGAGCTAGCCACCCAGAAGGGTCCAGGTAGCCGCCTGGTCGTAAAGTTGTAGCCGCCAGCGACGGGGGACGGCGAAGCAGCTAGCTAGCTACCACTAAACGTCAAGTTGGCCATCTTCCACTTCGGTCCGGTGTGAAAGGCTGACCAGTTTATTTTTCCACGGATAAGGCCGGAGTGAGGACAGAAACCTGCAAACATGCCGGCTGTGTCGAAGGGAGATGGAATGCGCGGATTAGCTGTCTTCATCTCGGACATTAGAAACTGTAAGTGACCTTCCTCATTTAAAGCTAACAACACTAGTTGACATTACCCAGGTTGTTGCTGGTTGCACTCTCATACATGCTGTAGTGAAATGACGTGGTGGCATCGACGCCAAGAGCGGCGGGTCGCCTGTAGGTGTCTATTTATTATTTATTTATTTATTTATTTACGCTATTACAGTTAATATCCAGATGTTGTCAGTGGCATGATCATGTTGCTCGCTGCAGCAGAAATCAAGGGTCTACATCTTACACGCTGAAAGCGAGGCCTCCTGTGTTTGATCGTCCCCTAGACTCGCTTTAGTCCAACACATCGTGGACATCTGTGAGGTATTACACGTCCAGATGTGTAAACTAAAGGGGTGTTTCTGTCATTTTTTTAAGATGACATCACGACCATACAACAATTAGATGGTGACTTTGAATGCAGCGCTCTCTCTGCTTTTACAGGAGGAGGAGAGAAAAAAAAAAAAAAACCTCAGCATGATCCAGCTTCATCCTGGGCCCCAGTCACAATCCACTGACAGACTAAGACATACAAATAGAAAAGACATCAGGAAATAAATAATCATTGACATATATATACCGTAAACCAATAGAAATGTATTCACACATACTGCTAGTGTTATTTTATAATGTTTTGCCTTTTTGAAATGTACCATTAATATTCAGAAACCAGTATCACACTCAATGACGAGCTTTCTCTTCTCGTTGGGTGATCACAGCAACTTTCCCAAGACATCACCGTCTAGTTTTCTGCTTCCACCGCGATTAGCTCTGGTAATGCATGGGGCCTGCTAAAAGTAGGTCAGCAGTTATTGTTTAGTTTGCGTTGGGTAATAGGTGACAAGGCAGTGATGGCCACCTATTGGTCTCTGATGCACCGGCTTTCGGCGGCAGTGTACATTTTTTTTTTTTTTGCACTTTTGGAATCTGTGCAGCACCGTTTGAGCTTTTGGGGTGTGATTGTAACGAGCTTCGAAAAAGTCGCGGCCATCGACTTGAGATTCAACCACCTTGGTCGAAACCGAAAAACCTAAAAATGAATCTTTATATAATATTTTTATAATATATTGAAATACATCCACGCGGCGGACATGCCCGTGCTGGCTGCGGTTGTTGCTTGCTTCATTACAACATCCAGTTTCAGCCGGAAAATTTTCGGTGACCGAATATTCGGTGCATCCCTAATTCTCTCTCAGGGATGTGTCATTTCTATATCGAGACACTCATATTTAATTGACCTTCTGATTGGTCTCCTTCCCTTTGTCAAGTCCAGACTGTGTTACGTTTGCTTGTCGACTAAATCTTGAGGTTTTCAGTGTTTTCCTGTAGAGATGAACTCCCAGACTTGCATTCTTTGTCTAACCTAGCAACAGTAACGTAGGAAGTCGGGACTCGACAAAGGGTAGGAGCCCTCTGGTTGGTTTATTTAGTCTCTCAGCACACCATCTTATCACCTAGGATCACGTATTCTAGGTAAAATTACAGCAACGCAGCAAATCCACAAACCCAGGTTGTACATATAATCTTCTGTCCCAACATAAAATCCAAAATACAAAGCCCGTTGTAAACCCAATCCCCAGCCTTGCTTATTTATCGTTAAACACATTCTGCTGTAGCTTTTTATAATAATAATACCTTTCGCAGCTCTTGTACAAACAACAATACACCCGACAATTGCTCAACATCGCACTGGATCATTTATTGAGGAAGTCGATAACTGTATTGGCTTTATTAGTTATGGAGACGTAAAGTGGGATCTTCACCTTTTTAGCCTTCTGAGCCCGGCTTTTCATTATTTAATTCAACGTGCCTAGTCATTGGGTTCGTTCAGCCGTCGCCTAAAGTCGTTAGATTTTAGCGCTGGTTAATAAGTAGTTTTAAACGACGTTTTAATTCAGCTATAAACTGGAAGTGTGTTGTGACAACATTGACACAAAAAAGGACGCGCTTTGACTCGCATCCTTAAATAGTAATTTATATAACGCCTTAAGGGCGCTTCTCTTGGCGTTGCCGGCGCAATCAGCGTCTTCATTTATGAATCAGAATCTTCTGAAACCCTGAATGTAATACTTTAAATCTCTTGTTCGGCTCTGCGTCTTGGGGTCACTGTCGCTCCAGAAATGTAAAAATTGCAAAGGAAACACCTGGAGCCATGTGCTCTTTTCAAATCCCCCACGAGCTGTCTAGGATTTTGTTTGTCTTGGCCCATATGGATTCAAGGGGTCGGTGTTATTGGAGTGACATAAGCAGAAGGTTTAACGTCGGTAGCAAAGGAAATAAAAATCACCAGCTCATCTGTGAAAGCACCTTTCTATTTGAAAACATTTAGGTTTGCAGACATGGGTGCGCCAGGAGGGGTAGCTCAACCACCCGCAAAGAGAATCTCCTGAAACTGACAAAGTTACGGGTTTGGAGGAGGTGATGATATTATCTCCTGTCAGGAATGTGACTGCTTTGGACGTGTGCACAGTGTCTATTATGTGTCACGGGGGGGGGGGGGGGTTTCAAGGACTGGACCATGTAGTATAAAGAAATATTAACATTTCTTCTAATTTTTGTAGTCTTTTGTCCGATCTTTTCAAGAGCTATAGTTGTGTTCAGGGACCAGATGAAGTTAGAGTGCCAGGTTGAGATTATGCAGGCTCCACGAAGTTGAATGCACCTTGAATCATGTCAGGGAGGTGGAGACTAGGGGGTGTACATGTATTCGTCTGGAGCCGGGATCCAAACACCAACCTTGAGTGAGTTTGGGATGCTCCAGTATCCAGTTTCTGTCGCGCTATATCAATCAACACGTGCGTATTTGGTGCTTTTATCACAAATTGACAATTGATACGTTTGGCTTCACCGTTGGAGCTCTTACTCCTGTTAAGAGGGAGTCGTCCTTGCCTTCGCCGTAGTGCAGGCTCTAGGTTCTGTTTTGTTACTGAAAATAAAAATTGAATTGAGCGCTAAGCCCTCGCTGCTTTTGTTCACTCAATAAATAAACAAATATTGGGTTTTTTCTTCCCCCTCTCCTGCACCCAAACCATTGAACCTTCACTCTTATACCGAACCAAATTTTGTGTACCGTTACGCTGCGAGAGGAAACTGAGCGCACTTCCTTTTCCAACATTTAAAACAATGTGTGTGTGGGGGGGAGAAAAAAAAAACAGTTCAGAAATGTAGCCATTCATGAAATCAGCCTTAACATTTGATCGTGCGGTCAGTTATATTTGGACTAATGTAAACTGGCAATTGTAGGAACAGTGGTTGCGCAACCGTAGCAACCAACAGCAACGTAGCGTGCGTCCCAAGAAGCGCTCCAGTCGTTTGACAAGTATCACTGCGCCTTTAACGGTGCGTCCTGTGGCGTTTGGAGGTCTTGCTCTCATTAATTAAACTTAAACACTCATTCAACTTTGATATTTAATCATTTAAGAACTCGAGAGAAGATTAATTAATCTAACTAATATGCAGATAAAACGGATGTTGAGCTTGACGTTGGCGCTTGTTGCTTTAAAAGAAAACAGTGAAACGTGTGAGATCTGATCATTTATTTTCCGTGCAATTAAACTTGTGACTTGGCGACCCTCGTGCCGTTCGATTGTTCTGCGCTTCAGTAATTTAGGGTCAGCTGTGGCCTTCGGTTAAAATCACCGCGTTTCATTAACGCAGCCCTTTCAAGTGTGGATTTTTTTCGACTGCAGAGTAGAGCCTGCTAATCCTTCTCTATAAGGCTTTGCAGTCGGGGGTTGGACGTGGCATTTTTTCCACTTCTGAAGTAACGTTTGTGACTCGTGGAATTAGCGTTCATTAGCTGCAGTTCATATGATCTGCGGCCAGTCAGGGTCGCCATTTTGACGGGCTAAGCAAATATGCAACCTCTGTTTTTTTTAAGGGTTTTTAAGAAAGAAATTAGATATAAACTCACTTTTATATTTCTTATAGGTCGTCTACATCATTTTGGGTAAAGAGTCTAACCTTGAGTGTTGAGTCATGGTGTCCTTTTTGATTCTTGAACACAAAAATAGTCTGTCGGGCTTCTTTTCTTTTCATTTATTTCTTTTTCTTTTTTTAAGCACGATCCATCACATGCATACTTCAAATTCTGACATCCCTTTCTTTCCAGGTAAGAGCAAGGAGGCCGAGATCAAACGCATCAACAAAGAGCTGGCCAACATCCGCTCCAAGTTTAAAGGAGACAAGGCCCTGGACGGCTACAGCAAGAAAAAGTATGTCTGCAAGCTGCTCTTCATCTTCCTGCTCGGCCACGACATCGACTTCGGACACATGGAGGCGGTCAACCTGCTGAGCTCCAACAAGTACACAGAGAAGCAAATTGTGAGTGTCCTGCTTTGTTTATTACGACACGGCTTGTTGACATTTTGCAGGGCCCCGGTGCGGTCGTTTCCTTGTGGCTCATGTGGCACACTGAGTTCTTTTTGACCTGTAGCAACTCACGTTTAACACCTTTGTTCATCATGCGGAGCGAAATAGAAATGCTCCGGTCACAGGGCGCTTATAAAAATCTAAGCGTGCGGCATCTCTTCTGCATTGCTGCCGGCAAGTTTTCATAATCAAGACCTACTGTGTGCTTGAAAGGTAATACCCAAATTTTTGGTGTTTGAAAGGCTTTGGTTTGTTGGATTAAAGTGTTTCTTAGAGCCGCACATCAAACACTGCGCCTGAACGTCAGTGTTGACAGAACTAGAGATCATTGACCTGCCTGTCATTACCTACGAACCGGCTAGAATCACAAACCCTCAAAGTATCCTGCTTGATCTCAGCTAGTAAACGGTGTTATTTTTAATACCTACGATAGCTCTAGGGCCAGATTGATTGAGTTCACGGTGAGCTCTGTGTAAATGAAAGCATTTTTAAAGCATAGCATCCATAATAATGCCACGGTTGACACTCGGTTTGTTCTCCCCGCAAACGGGTCAACGCCTCCGTCGCAAGGCTCCGCGTTTATTCCTGTGCTGTGGCGTGTCTGCATTGTTCTGTAATTATGCTGCAGAAACGCTCGGCGGTGACTAGTCGGCTGTGCTTCACATAGCCGCGACGGAGCTGAGCACCTCACGTCGCAGCTGAAGGCGCTAAACGCTGATCAACGGTTGCTTTCACTGAAATCACTGCAACACGAGAAACGGAGAAGACAATTCCCGTGTGCTTGGAAACCCACAGCACAGTAATGATGATGTGGGAAAGGAGTCCGCCTGCTAGTGTGAGATTTTCAAAACTTAAATAGCCCCGTTTGAGGCGAACAATAACTCGCCTCCGAGCGAAAACCTACAAGCCGCAGCGATTCCGTCTTCCCGTGCGTGATCTCCGTCCACATTTTTCAATGTTTTATTTTCAAAATCACAGCGCACACAAATGACAAAAGCTGACAACAATGGCTCGAGCGACAATCGATGATTGTTTTGTGCCTGGAAGTTTGAACAAAGTGACAATAATCTGGTGTTTGCGTTCCCATGAGTGCAGGATTAAAAAATCAGCTCGATCTGTCGTGAGTTTTGTTGCTTCTAGTGTTTTTAAAAATTAAAAGTGTGCATTCAAGCATGTTCAGCTTGTACCGCAACCCGTGGAAAAAGATGAAGACGTGTGCAGTTCACGGTTACTTTACATGAAATAAACCAAGAAAGCTTCACAAATATTTTAAGGCAGCTTTTCTCTGGGCTCCATGCAAGAATTTGTGCAAACCGACTCACTCTCTAGTGGCACCTAAGTGTGATTTAAGATTTCCCAATTATCTCATACCTTACTCGTCATAATTGCCCTAATTGGAAAGAATCTTAAGTCAGATATCACACTCGTAGTTAACGTGTCCGTAGTTTACCCCCTCCATACATTGGAGCAGGACGCTACTTCTGCCACGGTGAGCATTTAGTTTCCTGTTTCTGTGTGGCAGACTTGTTTTCTCAGGAACAGGAAATGTTTAGCAAGCAGAATAAGGATGAGTCAGGATCCGTGTGGTTTGCGAGTCGAGCGTTACTCCCTGAACCAGCGGGAGTACTGGTGTCAGACGCATTCCTCCGGTATCTGTCCTCTGGAATGCGAGCGCCATGCGTGTAACGGCAACCATGTGCGGTTACGTGCAGCGCGATGAGCGCCAGGGCTGTCCAGGTCATGGCGTTTTAGGTTAATTGTCTTACAAATTGTTGGGGATTTAACTGTTAGACCTTTGCAGCATTTATTTAAGTTGATACTTGTCTTTTGACACTTTATAACGGCTGCATTTCTTCGGCTATTTACCATAATTTCTCATACAGGTACTTGCCACAGGCCTACCGTGCACACACAACAAGTGTCTTTAAGAACCGTAAACATTTTTGACTCATTAACGGTCTTAAACTCTTTTGTAAAGACACGAAGCACAAGACGCAAGCACAAGCAAGGCTGGCACTGGCAGATGTCGAGGCCGAGCAGAAGCCGCCATCTGTCGCCTCGTACACTCGGCTCAAAGATAAACACACAGTCTGGGTTTTGCTCCTGTGGTTTTACTTTTCAGAAATATCAAAATACTGTTTAATTGTGACCTGACATATATATATGGCTACATTCAGAACAAATGATGTTTCTGAGAAATGCAGTGACGTTGCTTTTCAGTGGTAAAAAAGGAAGGCAAATTAATATATATATAAAAAAAACACTTTATATTTAATGCAGTTGGACATGTTTTGACAATTTGCTTCTGCGTCTTATGGATTTTTCTTTTTTCTTTTAATTGAATTGACTTGTTACGCTCAACTTGAATAATTCCCACTTTGTTGGAAAAGTCAAGAAGCTTAATTAAAGGTTATGTGAAAGCTTTGACTTGACGTGGATTGTTAGTTGGCTAAAATGAATAAAGAAGAATTAAAAACCAGCAAAAGACCTAAAATACTTGATTCTGCAGTGGAAGATTAATGCAGCATTATTGCTGAATGTGGAGGCTGCTCAGATCAAGCTTGCATAGGGGCATGGTGGTGGGCATACACCAGCTACAGGAACGACACACAGTATTAAAGGAGGTATTATTCAGCTGGTATGTCGAGGTATTGACGCAAAGCACGTACCCACTACATCTTTGTTCCTCCAGGGCTACCTGTTCATCTCAGTGCTGGTAAACAGCAACAGCGAGCTGATCCGTCTGATCAACAACGCCATCAAGAACGACCTGTCCAGCCGCAACCCCACCTTCATGTGCCTGGCGCTGCACTGCATTGCGAACGTCGGAAGCCGCGAGATGGCCGAGGCCTTCGCCAGCGAGATCCCCCGCATCCTGGTGGCTGGGTGAGTGTCGCGTGCGATGGGATTTGAATCAAACTTGGCCGCCTTATCGCGTCGTTTTAACCGCTCTTAACGTGGTGCCCCGCAGAGACACGATGGACAGCGTGAAACAGTCGGCCGCTCTGTGCTTGCTGCGGCTCTATAAGACCTCTCCGGACTTGGTGCTGATGGGGGAGTGGACGTCCCGTGTGGTGCACTTGCTCAACGACCAACACATGGTGAGAGCGCAACCGCCGAAGCGGATAAACGATTCCCAGTATCCAGACTGGTGTCGGTGTGAGCTAACGTGTTTGTTCACGACTGTGGTTTTTAGGGTGTGGTGACGGCAGCCATTTCTCTCATCACCTGTCTGAGTCAGAAGAATCCAGATGAGTTCAAGACTTGCGTGTCCCTGGCCGTTTCCCGTTTAAGCAGGGTGAGTGTCTGCACTGATGTAGCCAGACAACCAAGATACGGAGATGAATTGATACCTCTGATGCTAATGTGTGCTGGTAATGAGCTGTGTACTTAAGCAGCTTTATAGTTTAACTCAAAAGACAATGTGAGGTTGCAGGTTTGGGCCGGTTCTCAGGCTTAAGATGTTCCGGGACGGGCGGGTCGGGTTTGTGTCTGACCGCAACCCTTCTGCTTCTCCCAGATTGTGTCGTCGGCCTCCACCGACCTGCAGGACTACACCTACTACTTCGTGCCGGCACCGTGGCTGTCCTGCAAGCTGCTGCGCCTGCTGCAGTGTTACCCGCCGCCGGAAGACGGCGCCGTCAAGGGCCGCCTGGTGGAGTGCCTGGAGACCATCCTCAACAAGGCCCAGGAGCCGCCCAAGTCCAAGAAGGTGCAGCACTCCAATGCTAAGAACGCGATCCTGTTCGAGGCCATCTCGCTCATCATCCACTACGACAGGTGAGTGTCCTGAGCGATAGTTGGCAGGAAGAAAGCGCAACGTGCAGACCCCAAACATGTCGGTATATTCTCTGTCTGTGGATTGGTGCATTGGTGTCCAATAGCATGTAATCTATCGTCTCTAAAAGTTGTTGCAGGCAAAGTATTTTCAGATAAACGGCAAGAGAAAGACTATATTCTGCGGCTCTTCACCCCTCAGCGAACAGGCAGGTTGGCAGCATCAGAAATACTGCCCTTCTCTGCTCTAACACAAGTATCCAGTGGAATAAAATGCAAAGCAGTAACTATTATTAGTAGTTCTAATAAGAGAATGGTGCAATCTGTAACCGTATACATTCGGCACATAATGGCGACAGTGCTGTGTTTAAATCTGGCCTTGTTTTCCTGCAGTTTCCTCTGGTCACAGTGAATGAAACATGAGCACGCAGACACTGTCTCCCACAGAATATGATGATTAAGGCGTCTCCTCTCTAGCCTTTGTTTCCGCCATTATCCGCAAAAGGCCAGTTCCAGTTCGTATCAAATTTAACTTCACACTGTTCTTACTGTTACGACACAAACTGGGTTGCCTCCTGACACGATCCCAACCTCCAGTCCCGGCCGTGCGGCGTGCTGCTGCTGCTGATACCGCGCAAACCTGTGACCCCTGTAGAATTCGGCCCGGCTGTCAGTGAGCTCTGGTTTCTGTGTCCCGCAGCGAGCCGAACCTCCTGGTGCGAGCCTGCAACCAGCTGGGCCAGTTCCTGCAGCACAGAGAGACCAACCTCCGCTACCTGGCTCTGGAGAGCATGTGCACTCTGGCCAGCTCCGAGTTTTCGCACGAAGCCGTCAAGACGCACATCGAGACGGTCATCAACGCCCTCAAGGTGGTGCCTCGCACAAAAAAGAAATCAACACATTTTACTGTTTGAAAGAAGCGCACTACACTAACTAACTGGTGTGTTATGTGATTGCTTCTGCAGACTGAGAGAGATGTGAGTGTTCGACAGCGGGCAGCGGATCTGCTGTACGCCATGTGCGACCGCAGCAACGCTAAGCAGATCGTGGCCGAGATGCTCAGCTACCTTGAGACGGCGGACTACTCCATCAGAGAGGAGATGGTGGGTGTCGGAGGCGGTGCCAAGAAATACTCTGTGCTATGCCAGTGTTTTTTTTTTTTTATGTTAGTTTGCAACGGCTGGTGCCAGGGAGGCGCACGCACAATTAATTCTGGACGCGTTTAACACTGTCGAGGCGAGCGATAAGGTTAACGACGAAGAGTGAATTTGAGCTTAATGTGAGTTTAACGTCGATGTTATTAGCTTTGTGGTGGTGAAACCGAATTTTCTTTCGTTTTGACCTACTCGCCAACCCCTGACACTTGGCAAATCCACTTAACCGGCCTCCCCCTGCAGCGCACATTAACTTGCACATAATTAATGGTAGGTGTGAGAAGGAAAGACGGCACTCAGAGCTGTCCAATTATATGAGGTTAAAAAAGAAATTTAAAATCTAGCAACAGCCTCTTAGAGAGCAGCCACAAGTCAGGCGCTTGCCAAAGGCTGCAGGACCTAAGCACATTGAAGCACACGATTACATACAGTTCGAACCGGAAGCGAGTGGTATCCCACATTAACCAGCTGCCCTGAATATCAAACGCGATCCAGCCGCCTACAGGAAATCAGAAACCAGATGTAGTAGTGCGTCAGCGTGTGACCCTGCAACATGTGAGACTGACCTGTGATTTGTCGTGCCGGCCCCCCGTTCAGGTGCTGAAAGTGGCCATACTCGCCGAGAAGTACGCCGTGGATTACTCCTGGTATGTAGACACCATCCTCAACCTCATCCGCATCGCCGGCGACTACGTCAGCGAGGAGGTGTGGTACCGAGTCATTCAGATCGTCATCAACCGGGACGACGTGCAGGGCTACGCCGCCAAGACGGTCTTTGAGGTACCCTTGTGCATGAAGTGTGAATGAAAAGACTGGTAAACTTTCCAACGTCTGCCAGTGTCTGCACAGTATTGGAGCTTTTCGATATTTGTTTGTCTAACCTAGCAACAGTAACACAGGAAGTCAAGACGTGACAAAGGGTGGGACGCCTCTGGTTGGTGGTCAGCAGACCAATCCTCATTAATGTAAACTCATTAACTGTTAGTCTGAGAAACTTAACATACCACTTCTTGAAGGATTGCTGCTTATCTTCTATTAAATCAGGCATTTGTTTATTTATTTCAGTCTTTAATGTGATTGTAAACCGGAATCATCGTCTCTTCCAGGCATTGCAAGCCCCCGCCTGCCACGAGAACATGGTAAAGGTCGGAGGCTACATTCTGGGAGAGTTTGGTAATCTGATTGCTGGCGACCCCCGCTCCAGGTAAGTTACGTTTTGCCCTGACGAGACACGAAACTGACGTTTTCAAAGGGTAAATACTTCACTTAACTGTCCCACGCAGTCCCCTGGTCCAGTTCAACCTCCTCCACTCCAAGTTCCACCTGTGCTCCGTGCCGACCCGTGCCCTGCTGCTGTCGGCCTACATCAAGTTCATCAACCTGTTCCCGGAGACCAAGGCCACCATCCAGGAGGTGCTGCGCTGCGACAGCCAGATCCGCAACTCGGACGTGGAGCTGCAGCAGCGCGCGGTGGAGTACCTGAAGCTTTCTTCCATCGCTAGCACTGACGTCCTGGTTAGTTCTGTTTGGTTATTAGGTCCAGGGATGAATGATAAAATAATATTGTAGTCTGGAACTCCACTGTGTTGCTTTCCATGTTGTCCGTCTGCCATTATGAGATATATATTTAGTCAGATGTTAGTCAGATGTTCTCTCGTTTCCCCTCTAGGCAACAGTCTTGGAGGAGATGCCTCCCTTCCCAGAGAGGGAGTCATCAATTCTGGCGAAGCTGAAGAAGAAGAAGGGGCCCGGGGCTGTATCCGTGACAGAGCTGGAAGACAACAAACGGGAGGGCGGGGAGTTGAATGGAGGCAGCGACCGGGGTCCGGACACATCGGCCATGGCAGCGTCTAATGCTGTAAGCAGACTCTCTGTAGAGTTGTTGGCTTTTAAGTAACACCATTAGACAATAAAACGTGTGTTACATTTCCGTGGCTCTGCTGAAAGTTTCCTGTTTTGTTTTTTTCTAGTCTACCCCGTCACCATCAGCAGACCTCCTTGGGATTCGTTCTGCCGCTCCCATCGGTGCGGCTCCAACCAGCGCCGGCAGTCTACTGGTGGACGTGTTCTCTGAGGCAGGGCCTGCTGCGCCTTCTGCCGCTGTGAACGACGACGGCTTCCTGAGGTGAAAGATCATATCGTGTTGAGCTGAGATGGTAGAATCAATGTAGGCCAAAGTCCAGTATGAGTGGCTGACGAAGAGAAAGAGTCTCAGTCCGTGCACTGTATATAACAAACAAATCAGCGATCCAAAGCGTGGTAGGGGACATAAGTTTCTCTAATCCTGTCAAATGCCAGTTTTGTCTCTTTTTTTTTTTTTGTGTTGCATGATGTTTCAGGACTCTCATGGCTGTAACCAACTAACCAAAGCAAACATACTTACTGTTCTAACTGTGCCTCTCATACTGGACCAACCTTAATGGCAAAAACAAGCATCTTAACTCTGTCCTGTGCTCTCGTTCTCTGTCTTTAAACTGTGGTTAAATGTAAGTAGTTGTGGAGTCTGTGGCGTGTTTGTGCTGTTAGACGACTATGCAGCCAGTTGTAATGTGTCACGTGTTGATCGTCGCTCTGTTCGCTCTGTTCTTTCTTTGCTCTATCTTTGTCTGATATGGACCTGTCAACCTGGAGGCGCTCGTAGTCGGATGCTGTAAAAAATCAGCCGCTAAAGGCTCGTACTTGAATCTGGTCGATTGAATTTTCTTTAAGAGGCGTTGCAATTGTTTAGGTCAGTATTTAGGTTAGTCTTTATGTCACATTAATACAGCCTAAGGTAAGTATAAATCTAGGCCTAATTACAGATAGGTGATTGGTGCGGGAATGTTAGCTTTACCCATTTTATAGATGAGTGGAGGCAACTAGTCCCCTGTAGTGGTTAAAGTGACATTCTCAAAGATCTCGCTCTGTCGGCGTGCGTCTGCGGTGTCCCCCACCTTTGGCACTAGTTGGACTCCTCTGACTGGCTTTTCAGCCAATTCAGCATATTGAAGTGGCAGTTGAATGAGTCAGTGGGGGAGATCAGTCTGATTGGCCAGTTTAAGCGAACCAGCGCGCAAGAAGAAAAACAGCAGTGACGGAAGGAAACAAAACACCAGGAGTTCAGGAGACGCCTTTTAAGCCGTCATTTAAAAAAAATAGGGGGTGTCCAACATATGGCTCGTGGTCCAAAACCGGCCCTGCAAAGGTACCTAGAGCAGTGGTTTTCAAAGTGGGGGCCTCAGACAATTGGAGGGAAGTTTGCAAAAATAAAATCTAATTTTTAATCATTATTATACTATTATATAGTGAATAAAAGTAAAAAAAAAAAAAAAAATTCTAAAAGTTGATGTAGCATTTGTAGCATTGTCTGTGGGTTTGCAAAGGGGGTCCTCGGATAGAAGCTGATGCTGTTTGCGGGGCCTTGGCATGGAAAAGTTTGGGAACCCCTGACCTAGAGCATAGATTCTCAACGGGGGGGTCCACGGGGGGGTCCGCGGACCCCTAGTGGTCCGTGGACATTTATAGATATAGCATTATTTTATTCAAATGTGACAACTCACAACTGAAAGCTCATATTTGCCTCAAAGAGTGAATAAATGCCATAATTTAATTTAAAATGCAGCTTCTGCTGTTTCTATCAAATTACACCGCTAACCCCCCAGATCGGGCGGGGGTTCCTCAGGGTCAATCAAAAATATGCAGGGGGTCCCGGAAACCAAAAAAGTTTGCGAACCACTGACCTAGAGGACATAAGAGTAACTGCTGTTCCTCAGTGTTACTCCAGGATGCACTCTTGTGTTAAGAGCTGAAGAAATAACGCACCCAGAACTGAACAGCAGGTGGCAGCATTGTGGTGAAATTGCACTTTTTTTTTTTCTTAAGCAAAAGTTGGCTATAAAGAGTTTAGTTTATTAAATGTACACATTCATAATGCAATTGATCTTTTTTTGCTCTAAAACAAAACGGAAAAGTTGGCGTTGTCGTGGTTATTCTGCTGCTATGTTCGTAGAATACTGCCCCCTGCTGGAGTTATTTCTCTTTACACAGCTTTAAAATGTGGCAGTAATTTTTCAAGTGCAACTTTTTAGCCCAGACAACATGAGGCAACGTCACAGTCGGGCCTCTTTTCCGGTACTTCTTTTAGTTAGTGGTTCGTACCAATCGGCGTTTGTTAAACGTACTTGGACGGCGTGCCTTCAAGGTTGGCAGGTCCGCAACACTTGTCTGTTCTTTTTAATCTTGCTGTGTATGTGACTTGTCTTTCGTCTTTTTTTCTCTCCTTCCCTTCTCTCCATTTCCCTCCGTGTGTGCGTGCGTGCGTGTGTGTGCGTGTGCTTTTTTTGATTTGAATGTGCGTCCGTCTCCCGTCCTCTTCCGCGATTGGACATTGACAGAGATCTGGAACCGCCCACTGAGACCTCCGATTCCCTATTGGTGGAGGGCTCTGGTGACTCAGAGTAAGGGGCCCAGTAGTAAACTACAGACGCGGAATTAGCTAGAGAAATACAAATATGGCACCTCCACATTGTTTTACTCTTAACTTTTATATTTTTTATCTTTAACGTAGTTATATGTGCTGTAGTTTGATGGAATACGAGCCATTTAGGTTTGCATAAAAGCACCTGACTTGCTCTACATATATGTTGATGCCTTTTTAACACATTTAGCGCGGAGACATAAACACAATCAGCTGTTCTGCCGTCCTTTTATCACGAGGTGAAATGAATACAGCAGACAGCGCCGAAGCAAAACAAACCTAAACTCAGCAGTTCTGTAGAGCTTTTTGCCATCGAGCTCATTGTGTAGGATGTATGGCTTGCCACTTTCGCTCTAATCAGATGCTCTGACGAACCCGTTCTATACGCACTGGTGCATTAAGGGTGCACTAGTTTTACCTGACATGAGATCTGTGCAAGATAGTCAATACAGAAAGCAAAGTGTGAGCAGAGTTGTGTTCAATCCACATTAACTGCAGCGTAAAATGCAGGAACACCGACTCGAAGCAGCGAACGGTGTCACTGCTAGTGTAAACAACCGGATAGGTCGAGATGCGATACGATCTATCCGTCCTAACCACATTATCAGCACAGTGTTAGTCATAAAAACCAGAGGCAGGTTGTGGGAACAGAAGAGACTTGATGCAAAACAGCACGAACACACGCACTATAACATGGTTCAAAACATGGTTTCGTGGCAAAAGAAAACTGCTTTTACTCATACAGTTAACTGATACTTACTGGTGCTGTGTTTCTCAAAAGATTTTGATTTAACAGCAGGATGTTTGTGCACATATTTTCAAATCGTTCTAGATAAGGTTAATAATGTTTGCCTTGTCTTATGTGTGTTTGTGTTAAATTACTGGGAGTTTTTCACACTTGCTTGAGGGTGCAAATCTGCCTGTATTGCGTACGTCACACACTTAAAGAATCACATAGGATAAATTAAGCGTAGCCGTTTTCACACCGCAGCTGCTTGAGGATCGGGGCCGCTGATGTGTGGTGTCTTCTTGATTACATACTCGCCCCCAGTCAGCTGTGTGAGGTGTAGAAAGCTCATAATTATAGAATCACTTTCGCTGCTGCGGCGGCACGTGAACCGCACACTTCCAAGTTTCGGTTTTGACCCGTATCGTAATTACGCCCAGTAAAAAAAAAACAGTTTTTGTTTCGTTTCTGTTTTTCTGTCATAACAAACTCTCAATGTCCCGTCCAACACTTGTAAAGCGGGACTAATGCTGTGCGCAGACACGCAAATCTAACATCGACATTGTAACGCACGGCATCAAGCTTTATGTGTAGACTACGTATGTGCTTTTAAACATGTGAACAGAGTCAAAAGTAGAGTGTTAGTCGCATTTGGACAGTTATAATAACCTTCTGTTGTTTTGGCTTTGTACTCAAAATAACCAGTGACTGGGTTAAAATGCTGACAGCCTAAAGTGCCTGTTTCCCCCCCAGTCTGGATAGAAGCTAATCAAAGCTGACAGTCAGCACTTTACCCTCATAGCCATCGCTACGAGTACATTTCCAAATACCTACTGTCTGCATGAGTATTTGTTGCAGTTAAAGGTGCAGGTATCTTTCATTGTGTTATGTCATTTTTGTGCAAAATGCTTTTACTAACCACTTTTGCATTTTATCCTTCTTTCTTCTCCTGTCATGCTTCTCTTAACCCAACCTTCCTCACACCGTTACTTCATCCTGTGTATGCCTGGACGGCTTTTATTTATTTATTTATTTATTTATTTTCCCCATTTCCCATTTCTGCTCTGTCCCTTCATCCCTCATTTGTCCCGTTGGCCTGTGTCCATTCCTTCTCTGTCTCTGTTTGCGGGCTGCCTCTCCTCACCTCTGCGCTGTCCTGTGGTCTCTCAGCTCTGCTCCTCCCTCTGAGGATCCTGCTCCTCCTCTGTCTGAGGCGGACGAACTTCTTAACAAGTAAGGTCTTTCTCCGGGCGTACGGTTATGTCATGTGTTTGCCTAGCTGCGGCTCTGCACACAGTTGCGTGGGAAACTTTTGGGATTGCCAGGATCTCTGCGTTTAGTAGTCATAGAATAAAGTGGTCTGATCGTCATCTAAGTCACAATTACAGAATTAACTAATAACACACAGATAAACTTTTGAGTAATCGTTACCAGTCCAGACTCCAACAAGTATGTGTACCACTGTGCTAATTAACCCTTTGTTGACGTTCTGTCCACCAATCAGGAGCATAACCTTTTTTACTTTTGCTAGGTTACACAAACAATAGCAATACAGGGTCCATTCCCAGAGAAAAACGTTAAAACCGATCGACTTAGTTACCTTTGAAACTGGTAATTATAATTCTTTGAAAAGGGGGGAAAACGTACAGTCAATAAGTTTGGCACCAGCAAAGGAAATAACCATAAATAAAAACTACAAACTGGTTAAAAGACCAGTCATTTTTCCCAGTGTGCACCAACGTTAGCACGGTTGCTAACATCAGTCGTCTCGTCTCCATGTTACCTCGAGACTATCGCATGTTTTTCTTTGGAAATGGACCCCTCGCATTGCTATTTTCTGTCTATCCTAGCAACAGTAACATAGGAAGCCAACAAAAGGTCAATTGGAGTCTTAGGTGACACTAAAACCTCATCCCTCAACCCAGTTTAATGTGAAGCATGGTGGAGGCAGCATCATGGTCTTTGGCTTATTTCCGCTCCTACAAGGCCTGGATGCAATGAACTCCCTTTTCAGACAAATTACCTAATTAGGGCTGTTCAGCTAAGGTATCCTAGAAATGTTGGTGGATGGAAACAGTTTTGTAAGGAGGAATGGTCCAAAACTCTCTTATACGCCTGTAGGAGTAGCTTCTTTTTCCCAGTTTTCGCTGTGATTCTTCAGTTTGCTCAATAAAGACCAAACTGCACATGGTTAGTGTATTTTACTTTAGTCAGATTGTGCTTGGACTCGTGGCTTAAATTAGGATCTGACCACATCAACGCAGAAATCCTGGTGATTCTAAATGGTTCACAAACCTTTTCTTGACACTGTTCAAGGGTTTGGCTGCTTGTTCTGGTGGTGGTGTTTGATCAACGTAGCGCCGTAATGATTTGGGCAATGATGATGAAGTAGACGGATTCCTGAGACGGCTTTCACACCATAAGATCTGTCACTACGCCTAAAAAATGCATCATTACACCTGTTTCATTTGATGTGTTCTCCCTAAAATAAACCTCTTTTGGACGCCGTGTAGGACAGAGGTCTTGGTGAAAGTAATGCAGCAGCAGACGACCGCTGCACTTAACGACCGCTGTTCATCATTTATTAATTACTCATATAACATTTAGTTTGATTTTCATGTCATTTGGTGTAAACGTATTTAACACAAATGCATTCGGTTTAGTTTACACTGATGAGACGGAGCAGAAGGTGCAAATCCTCACAATTAAAAAAGCTGAAAAAAATGATTTTTGTATTTAATTTTTACATAATTAAAGACCCTTTTTCAATTATCAAAATTCCGTCAACCAATTATTTAATCAATCATCTAATTCCTCGTGTTAACAAACGACTTCCTCTGACTCGGCGACGTCTCGCCTCTGTGTTTGATGACCCTGTAAACGCCTTTTTACGTTCTGCAGGTTCGTGTGCAAGAACAACGGGGTTTTGTTCGAGAATCAGCTCCTACAGATCGGCATCAAGTCGGAGTATCGTCAGAATCTGGGTGAGTGGTCTTCACAGAAGAGTCGGGGCTGGGGGTGGAGGGAGGGAGGGGGTTCAACGTGTGAGTATGGCTTGTCATATGTGGACTTGTCAGAATACCAGAGCCCCGCAAAACCAGAGTCTGGTTTCACACCATTTGGATTTCATTATGATACAGTGAGATATTCATATAGTTTTGTTTATTAGCGTGAAATCGCTGCTGTGAACACGACTCTGCTACTGGACGTTCAGCTCTCTTCAGTGAAGTTGCATATCCGGATTGTGTAAATTAGCAATAGGCAAATTTGGAAGAAGCAATAGGTCCATGGACTGTTGACCTGTCCTGCCGGTGCTTTATACCATTTATTCTGAGTACTCAATAAACTACAAGCCGTGATAATAAATTAAATAACCTTTAACAACTAACTGTCTCTCTCTCTCTCTCTCTCAGGGAGAATGTACTTATTCTACGGCAACAAGACGTCGGTGCAGTTCGCCAGCTTCACCACCACGGTCACCTGTCCTGGGGAGTTGCAGTCTCATATCCTTTCTGTGGACAAACAAAGGCGTAGTGAACTTAAAGAACTTGTTTGGATGCGCGTTCTGGGAAAAACAATGAACAGCGTCCAGTGCATTCCATATATTCAGATTCTTGAAATCCATTTATTTACAGTCACAGAAGAAGATTCTCTCACCACGTTGAAAATATGTCCTAAATCCATATACGTCACTCGCCAGCCATTCTGACGAGCTCCCGGTCGACACGGTCAAAAAACTTGTTGCGTCCCCACAAACACACCTCGTTCCCCCCCCCCCCGTAGCTCAGCTATATGCACTTCCATACTAGTGCGCCCCCTAGGTAAAACCCCGGTACTGCATGTAAATGCGCGAACACAGTGATTTAAATTAAAGACAACATGCCTTCTTTAAGAGAAACAGGAGGAAAGGAAGTCTTATAGTTGAAAATCTATCTTAATTGTTGCATAGATTAGACTTATGGACGTCCTTGGTGGAAAAACACACCAAAACAGCAGCACTGTTATGCCAGGGAATGCATAATCCATGACTTATTTTTGTAACACAGCTACCTACAGTTGTCGCTTATGTATGTTCACACTTGTAAATCATTATAAAGCTGCTTAACTTGCATAAATGTAGGATTGCGTTTACCCTACAGAGCAGTGTGTGTGCATTTGCTAGCAGTTGAGTAAAAGTCAGCTACGTTCCTTGACGACCGGACACAGCTCAACGTTCAGACCAAACAAGTGGAGCCGCTGGTGGAGGGCGGAGCCCAGATTCAACAGGTCCTCAACATCGAGTGTCTGACCGACTTCTCCGACGCTCCTCTGCTCAACATAAAGTTCAGGTGAGCTTGCGCAACCAACCAACCCGAGCCCTAAAAGTGTGTTTCTGACGACGAGAAGATTGAAGCGACGCCAAAAAACAGCAGCTGTACGGCGACGAGATAAATTAATTTCAGTGTCGGTGTTGTCGTTGTTATGGTCAGATATGGAGGAGCTCTGCAGAACCTGACGCTCAAGCTGCCCGTCACCATCAACAAGTTCTTCCAGCCAACTGAGATGTCCTCACATGACTTCTTCCAGCGCTGGAAACAGCTTAGCCAGTAAGTGTCGGTCGGGTGTGTGTGTGTGTGTGTGTGTCATCAGCTGATTTATAGGTTTTTCCATCATCCCAGGTTGGTCTGCTTTGGTTGAGCCAAGCCACACACGCTGAGCTTTTTGTTTGCAGGGTCGACTATAGCCAACATATGAAGGTCTCCTCCCTCTTTGCCCAGATGTAGCTGTTGTACACCCGACTAAACGGAGAGTTTTAATCTTTTAAGCGTCTCGTTTTTATCTGTAATCAGTAACTTTGTAGTTTCTGCCTTTATCTGATGGCAATTCGCCTAAAATCTGCCAGATATAGACTCATTCTGCTCTGTGTTGTGTGTATATACACAGAGTAACAGACCTTAAAAAGGCCTGCAAGTTAAATTTGAACTAACACAAATCTGCCCAACCTCGCTGTGCAATGCAGAGGACTTGCACCACACCAGAGCGGTTCAGGTCTCTACACCGTGTTTCAGCACGACTAAACATGTGGGGGGGGAATAAAAACTCCATTAAGATCCGTCCTTTCTGAGGCTCCTGTGTGTGTGTGTGTGTGTGTGTGTGTCTCCTCAGGCCTCAGCAAGAAGCACAAAAGATATTCAAGGCCAACAACAGCATGGACACCGAAGTACTCAAGGCTAAGGTACGGCTGCATCTGCACGGCTCACTCGGCACCGCGCCTCTCCTGCAACTCCTTAAATCTCTCCATTAGCCACATCTGCCTCCTTAATAAACAGCGTAACTCTGAATGCGCAGTAACGCGACCACCAGGCACTTAGTGTTTGTTTACGACTCACCCAGCTGTGCTTTTATACCCCGGTGGATAGTTCTGTCTGATTGGTAGAAGTAGAAGTGTTGAAATCCATCCGGTCTTTGCTCCTCCATCATTTGTGATACGTGTGTGTGTGTGTGTGTGTGTGTGTAGCTGCTGGGACTAGGGACGGCCCTGCTGGACAACGTTGATCCAAACCCAGAGAACTACGTGTGCGCTGGAGTGATCCAGACCAAGGGCCAGCAAGTGGGCTGTCTGCTGAGACTGGAGCCAAACGCACAGGCACAGGTACAGTCGGCCCTACCTTTAAGTCTATGTAGCATGTACAGCCACAACATTATGACCACTGACAGGAGAAGTAAATGACATCTTGTGACAATTCAGTGTTCTGCTGGGAAACTTTTGGACCTGACATTCATTCATTCGCGTGGATGTTACTTAGACACGTAGCACCCGCCTAGACCAGACCAGGCACCCCTGACGCTTTCTCGTATTTTTGCTTTGTCTGACTGCACTAACTCTGCGTCTCTGTGTGCAGATGTACCGCCTGACCCTGCGCTGCAGCAAAGACTCTGTGTCCCGGCGTCTCTGCGAGCTGCTGGCCGAACAGTTCTAGAGTCCGGGACCTCTGTTGGACCAGTACTCCCACCATCCCCACCAGCGACCTCTCTCCACCCCCCCCCCCCCCCCACCCCCACTGGAGCCCCTCCTGCCACACCTCCTCCTCCTCCTCCTCCTCCTCCTCCAACAAAGAATCTTTGAGTTAAAAGAAAAAGAAAAAAAAAAAAAAAGGTGTAACCTACATAAGGGAAAAAGCAGCCGCTGCCAGCAGCAGCAGCAGCAATATTATTGTCATTATTCTTGTCCCAGATTCTGATTCCAGTTCATCTTCTACTTGTTTATTAACATGATGCTACATTCTTCGTTTTTGTTGGTTTACCTGTGTAGCTGGTGTGTGTGTGTGTGTGTGTGTGTGGCCGGGAGTGATTGAGTGATTGAGTGAATGAGTGAGTGAGTAAGCGTGCGTCCCGTGGTTGTGCTGGGGTCTCATTCTGCTCCATCCCGACTGCTCTGTAGTACTGACGCTGTGTATTTTCTGTGTGTGAGAGGTGTGCAGAACATTCCTCCAAGAAGTCAAATGGGAGAAAACGAATAACGACACAACACCCCCCTGCCCCCGGCCCCCGTCCCCCATGCCCCGCGCTAGACAAATGAGACAAGAGGGTTCGGAAAATGCACTTAAGATGTCGGGATCCTCTCTGAGACCCTGCAGCATGAGCCCCTTCCCGCTCTTTAATTTACCCTTAAACGGGTCGATTCCTCTCCCCGAAGCCCCTGCGATCAAACCCCCCCCCCTCCTTTACCCCCCTCTCCCACCCACTTTGCTTCAATATACTAGTGCGCTTGTTTATGTTATTGATGTGTATGTAAATATGTGCCAGTGGACGACTTTATTGCTTCCTGAGACATTCCCGTACCGCTTCGTTTAGAGCGCTGCTGATTATTATTTTTTTACGCCAGGCTGGCTCAGGACGGACACTATGCGGGTGAAGAGGACCGTCCCGTCCCATCCGCGTCACGGGTTCCAGTCGCTTGTCGTTCGAGAAAGCTTAGGGAGGCCGCTCCGGGAGCTGATCGAAGCGAGGGGCATTTATCAGGTGTACGCTTGACCACGAGCCGACCCCTTAGCTCTCGTGTAAGCGGAGGTGATCGGTTGCTTGGCACAAAAAAAGTGTGTCTGTTTACGCACCTGAGCCTGTGGATGAGACGGACTCGGACAGGGACGACTACGTGAGCCGCCCTGGCTCTAGATAGACGATGCTGTTACCGGTTTTAGTTGATCCACCTCGCTACACCGAGTCATTGCTTTTTCTTTTTTCTTTTTTTTTACTATTATTCCTGACGCAGCCTTTACCTACGACTAGAGTAGAGCACAAATCGGCACCTGAAGGAGACGGCAGCTCTGTAGTCAGAGAGGTCAGCCTGAAACATTTCCACACATCCAGATTTTCCGCTTCTCCAAACCCAAAACCACGATCGAGACCAACGCCAACGAATCTGATGTGTAACCAACCACTACAGTGTACGTGTTTGTAGAGAAACGGCTCGCCCGCTCGTCCGCCGCTTTGCCCGCCCGCACACAAGCACTGACGCCGCGCGGGGGGGGGACAGGATGCGAGACGCCCAGGTGTCCATGACAACTACAGGGGGGGGGACTCGGTATACATGTGTGTGTGTGTGAGTGTGAGCGTGGCTGGATGCAGGTAAGAAGAAGGACAGAGAGAGAGAGAGAGAGAGAGAAGAAATTTAAAAAAATAAAAGAAAGAGAAGAAAAAAAAAAAAGACGAAGCCTAAAGACATTTCTAATACATGATCACATTACATTCTGTGGTTGCACGGCAATCGCGGGACGTTGAACTTTGTAGTGGAAAACCGTAGTCATTTTTGTCATTCTGTGAGTGTGTGTGTACGTGAGTTTGTGTGTGCGTGTCTATGCAGTATCCACTAGCTAATGCAGCCTCATGTATCGGTGTTAAGAACCTGTCCAATACCTGTGTTAGAATTAAGATTTACTCTGTAATGAAAGAAAAAAAAAAATGTGAAAGTAAAACTATGCCATATATCCGACATGACGCCTCTTGTCTTTTGTCACCACCACCACCACCACGACGGCTTTCGGTGTTCTGGCATTCGTTCGTGTGGATGTTACTGTAGACGTGTAGCACCGACCTAGACCAGAAGCAGGCACCCCCGCCCCGTAGCAGTGACACTCCTTGATGTTCAGCAGACATCCCCAGCAGGATGCAGCCACAAAAACAGTTTAGGAACAACTGAAAGAACATGAAAAACGGCAAAAACAAGGTGTTGACCTGGCCTCTGAATTCATTAGATCCCAAACTGATCAAGTATCTGTGGGATGTCCGATCCACAGAGGCCCCTCCCTTCAACCCATAGGACCCAAAGGCCCCCCACTAACAACATCCTGTTCCCAGACACCACAGGACACCCTCAGAAGGCCCATGTCCATTCTCTGAGGCGTCCCAACTCTTTTGGAGGCACAAGAGGACACCTACACAATATTAAGAAGGTGGTCATAATGTTACGCCTGATCGGTGTACATGTAGCACTTAAAATTAATCTTTCTACTTCAGCCTGTCTCCTTTAATTGGACACAAACTGGACTCACAGTGATCCACGCACCGTGCACATGGACAGTTTGTGTGTCCTGCCTTAACCTCCAGTGACCTTCCTGCTCTTCGGCCCTGTGGTCTGTAGGGGGCGCTGGCGGCCATGTTGTTTTTGTGACGGTCATAGGCCAATAAATCTGCGTGTTGTTTTGAAACAGAGAAGCCTCGCACTGACATTAAAACGAGCACCGTGTGGGCAGGCACAGATGCTGAGGGGATATTAAGAAATAATAAAAAGAAAGTTGCGTTTGGTTTTGTAGCAAAAACACACACATGTACATGCAGATTTTTATCAAATTGTATGTTTGTGTGGCTGAGGAGCAGAGAGGAGACGACGCGACATTTCCCTTGCAGCGTTTTAAATAAAAATCAGGTGATCAGAGGTGCAGAGTGCACTGGAAAAGTCATTGCAGTAAACAAACAGTCACATGAGTTGTCTCTAATGTGCATGACTTTCTACTTCCGGGCCTTAAGGCGACTGTGCCAGCGATGAGCTCATTTAGTTTTTACTTTACTGTGCACGAGCCAAACTGTCTCTTATTTGTTGCATACACAGACTATGTAATGTTGATGACAGCCTGACGTCTCTCTCTTTTATTTCTACTGCTGCTGCTGCTGCTTGCTGCCGAGACGCCTTCTGCGCATGCGGAAGTCCGGCGCGCCTCTGATTGGCCCAAGATGACATCATGCAGCCCCCAGATCTATTGTTGGAAAGAGGATGAGCTCATCGCTGAAGAAGACGCCAGTTTCACGGAGCGGAGCAGATAGATACAGAGAGAGAGAGAGAGAGGGGAGAGGACGGAGAGCAAACGCACGGACCCTTTATTCATCAGAAGAGAAGACTCCTGCAAGCTCCTGCGACAGGACACCTCATCCGTCCTCCTGCACCAGAACAGGACTTTGGGGAAGGACGCTTCGAGTGAGTGACACTAAATAAGCAGCGTTATTGTTTTGCATGAGTAAAATAATCTTGAAATTAAAAAATATATATATTTCCTGTTAGGCGTAACAGCTGTTATCTTACAAGAAGAAGCTGCAATATAGTAAAAACCTTCACATTTTCTTTATGCTGATGGAGTAAAGACGCGTTTTGGACATTGTGGACAACTTGTTTTATGTAATCAAAGTTGAAAGATTTTATTTTTTTTTTATATATATATTTTAAAATAAATAAATAAATGAGATGGGTGATTGTTGTGCTGCAGATATGGTTTGGTCTCAGGAGAGAGATGCTGATCGGACCCCGATGTCCGTCATCCTGCCCCGGCTCTACCTCGGAGCAGAGAGGGACGTGACGCAGGTAAAGGACGAGGAGGGGGAGAGAGAGAGTGCATCCAGATACAGTGTGATCAGCTATTAAATGCACTGCGTCGGTTAAAATAAAGAAAATAAATAAATAAAACGCTCCCGATTAGTCGATTAGTCGATTGCTAACTGTTTGTGCAGATAAGTCGAGTCTGGATTGGAGAGACCAGACAGACAGTCTTGTGTGTTTACTTCTTCAGACAAATATTTTTTTTTCTTATAGATCACTGTTGATGGTTAATAAAAGTGAAATTAATTGAAAAATAATCAAAATCAAAAAGGAAACGGTCCCTTTTTGGTGTTATATCGATGCATTTATGTGTAAATACCGATTTTACGACGTGTTTATTTGAACTACTTTCCATGCAGCTGGGTAGTTAAACCCCGCACTCACTTTGCCAAAACATTAGGTACACTAAATGAATGCATTCTAATACAACAGCCCTGCATCTTTGGGGATTTAATATTTCCCCACATGCGCTATGACATAACGCTTTGAACCAGACTGACTGAGACTGTGAAGTCATCAACATGTCAACTCTATGTCTCTGTGTGCCAATTCATTAGCTACACTAGTAGTGACTATCCTGCACTACGTCCTCCTTCTTGGCTGGAGGACAGGATGCTGTTTCTGTTATGTAGCCTAGCATGCTGACCGAAATGGGGTTGCCATAGAAACGCAGCATCCCGAGTGACAACACAGTTGAACCAACATCTGTCTCAGTTGTTTTAAACAAAAGATTCAGTGCAGGGCTGTTTATATTTAGAATGCTTTCGTTTTCACCGGTGTACCTAATGAAGTGGCCGAGTGATCAATTCTGCAGCTTCTGTGTGTATTTGTTGTGTAAGAGTCTAAAGTGTGTTGTGCTGTGTGTCTAGGACCAGCTGGCCTCCGTGGGTATCTCCTACGTGCTGAGCGTGAGCCGCTGCAGCCCCCAGCCCTCCTTTCTGCCCTGCTCCAGATACCTTCGCATCCCCATTGACGACTCCCTGCGGGACGACCTGCTGCCCTGGATCCCACAGGCCCTGCGCTTCATCGGTGAGGACTCTCCCACAGTATCACTGCTCAAAAACGTCTGTCTTAGTGAATTTAGTGAACTCTTTTACAAATCCTTCACCTAAATAGTAACTAATTGTCACTGTGTGTGTGTGTGTGTGTGTGTGTGTGTGTGTGTTCAGATGCAGCCATGTCCTCGGGGGCCTCGGTGTTGGTGCACTGTGCAGCAGGAATCTCCCGGTCCCCGGCTCTGGCCGTGGCCTACATCATGTACAGTCTGGAGATGGACCTGGACCACGCCTACAGGTACGACTGTTAACCTGCACTCTTACCCCAGTCAGACCTGAGCAGACAGTCATCGACTCATACATGAAAAGTATTTAATCTGATGCATCGTACACAAATATTAAAGAAACCTACTGGTTAGGTTTCAAAACTGTCTAATTCATTAAAAGATGCAAAATCCAAGACATCACCTAACATAGAGAAATGGGAAACAGTACTTTCCTATCTACTATGAAGGACCAGCACGGCCAAAATTAAAATAATAATAATACATTACAAACAGGAATACATTGTATAAAAGAGGGACAATTAAATGGGAAAGTGAATAAATAAAAGGATTAATACAAAGTTGAATAAATACAATATTGTATTTGTTCCATTTATGTCACATTTTGTATAATACTACCTTTGGTGCATTTAAAGGGGCATCATCCAAGTCAGAGGCTAGTTGGTCAATCTACTGACCCTGATGACAACAGGTAACTCCGGACTCAACGGAAATAGCACTAGTGTATCATAACAAAATATTGGTGAAATGAGGAAGTTTCGCGGCAGATAATGCGTTATTTAGAGGCTGCGTTTCGGTGCCCCAGTCACTCCCATTATATGGATATACGTGCATCTAAATATCGCCCAAATGACAAAAAATTACACAAAAGTTATATGGGTGAGTAAACGATCATATTTCATGCCAGAAATAAGGTCCAGGTTGTAAAAAATGGTAATTCCCCTTTACTGGAATATTTTAATTATGACAGTAAAAAGAAAAAACAAACACATTTTTTAATGAACAAGTACAAGGACATTTTATAATCAACAAAAAGAAAACCTAGGCTATTTTTCAGGAGCTAGGCACATTTTGATGGGCAAATGAGATCATGCGTTTTGTATCAGTCCCTTTTTAAATTACCGTAATAACGCAGATATTAGATGTAGCTACAAATAGCGGCAGCCTGTGCCGTTCATGTACATTAATACTAAACACAAGCTGTTGAAACATGTCATTCTATGGACAAATGTTTGTAAGATTAAATAAAGTATCGGCGAATAAAATGTATTTTAAGAAAACTGTTGAATGTCAATCCAACTTAGCTAGCTAGCTCTTATAAAGTTAAGCTAGTTCACGCTACATCTGGAGTCGGTTCTTCTGGTTTTGACCAACTCTCTTTAAATATTTGTAAATCTCCATTATATAAAAAATCAAGAGGAAAAACATCAGGTTTTAAAGAATCGCGGTAACCTAAAATTGTATTAGTGAACAAGACAAATAGCTTCACATGCTGCGTGAGAGATGTTTTCTCCGTCAGGTTGAATTACAGAGCAGGTGAGCGACCGGTGTTTGTGTAGGGTCTGGGTGGAGGCGGCTTTGAGGTTTAAGCACAACGTTGTTTGAAACATGCAAAAACATTTCTGATCGTTATGAGACCAGGGCGGAGTAAATTAGACTTTGGTGGGCCGCCATAGTGTTAACATTGTATGGGGAAACCCTCCCTGAAGCCTCTCCTGCAAAATCAGTCAGTTCAGAAATGAGACGCTGCACTTAACCGTCACTTCCTGTGTCTGTGTCATGGGGTGTCACCACTGCTCGGCCCCTTTAAGAGACTGGCAGTAGGTGCAATAAAAGAAGCGAGTGTGAACATAAATCTTGACAGATTCTTTTGAAACGCAGCCACCGATATAAATATTGGGCCTGTTTTTCAGAAGCCACGTGGCTGCAGAACACAAGGGCACTAATTCTCGTTTCACTTCTGCGCCTGCTCTATTAGATGTTGACAGCAAAAACAGTAAACGTAGTAACACATTAAAGTTTATTTCCTAAACATATTCCTTTATGTTCTGCAATTTTTTCAAAACCAGATGTTCCTAGCATAGCGTCAGTTTTATCCAATGTCAACTCTTTCTGTAAAGCTAGATTTGGCCGTGTAAATATGTAACGTTAGTAAAATTAATGACAAATCAGGACATCCCTGGAAAGTGCCAAACATGATGCTAGCTTGGTTAGCATGCTACAACCATGCACTCTATAAAGAGGCTAAGCCCCGCCCCTTACTGTGGAAACATCGGGATATTATTTCGGGAAATATATGTATAGGTAGTCAGTGGTAAGAGACAATCATTTTGTGAATTGTAATATGAATTACACATATAAAGTTTGATAATTTAAAAAACTAAATTTTGCAAATGAAGACAGTTTTTTAAACAAACATCATGCTTGCTGGGTTCTCCATATATTTGTGTTGTATTATAGCGCCACTCCACAACTGGACACTCCGGTATAGGGTATAGTGTAAATACACTACCTTAGCAAATACACATACGAGCATGAGAGTCATTTACGTATTGTCCCTATTATTTAATCTCTTACATTATTTCTTAATTGTACTGCTTTATCTCTCAGTGGTTCACACAACGCTGTCGTTAGTGTAAATTATCAGCCCCAATGTGTGAGAGCTGTTTTGGTCCTAACCCACATCCTGTTTGTCTCCTTATTAGGTTTGTTAAAGAGCGTCGCCCCTCCATTTCCCCTAACTTCAACTTCCTGGGCCAGCTGCAGCACTTCCAGGGTGCCCTGAGCCAGAAGGCCTCTGGCGGCGACTCCTTCATCCAGCATCTGGACAATCGGAAGCCCCCCGTCGATGACCGAGTCAACCGCACTCAGAGCAGCAGTCAGAACAAGTGTCAAGCTGACAGTGTCACTGGGGACTCGGCGCACCACAAAGACAAAACACAGCAGAGGCACTCGCTCTCAGGCGACAGTGGAAACCTGAGGCAGAAACCTCTGACTCTCTATTTGACTCAGCACATCCAGACGCCACGTGAGAATTCAGCTTCAAGCCCCTGTGAGCCTGTCAAGCCACTATCAAAGCCCACACAACTACAACTCCCATCAGGCTCTGCCTCTCTGCTGGAGAAGCGTAAAAGCCTCACCCTGTCTCTGACGCCTCTGGGAGCGTGCCCTCCCTCATCAGAAAGAAGCAGCAGCAGCCCGCAAGCTAGGGGGACGTCCACAACAAAAACTGTCCACAGTAGGGAGACGGGGGAGAGGCCCGAGGCAAAGACACAGAGTAACACCGGCTCCCACCGGCAGGCGGGGGACACCAACAGAGAGCAGAGTCCCTCCCGAAGCAAGTGCAGCAGAGCTGAGGTGAAGGAGCAGGGCCTGCTGTCGCCATTCAGCGTCACCCTCAGCAAGCTGTTAGACTGGGGGGAGAGGTTGCTGCTGGGGGGGGTGTTTGTCCACCCTGTGAGGATGGGGCAGCCTGCACTGCCGTACAGCTGCTGAGGGCGAGGTTTAGTGGGCGAGGGTGAGTGGTGTTCGTGCATGTTTGTCAAAGGAAAACCAAACCACACAGAACCATTGTCTTCTATTTATTTATTTATTGCAGAGCTGAATTTTAAGACCTATAGAGGAAACCTACACATGAATGCATCGTGTTTATTACGTCCTGACAGCGGTCCGCTTGTCTTGTCACTTGTAAAAGGCGTTTATTTTAAAAGAGTTTTGGCACAATGGCTTGAAATGAATTTGATGATAATTAAAGATGATGTTTCAACTACGTCTCATTGCCCTTTTATTTATTTATTTTTTTCCTGCGTGGATTCAGTTTTGTGCGGTCGTGAGGTTTTTAGGGCTCATTAGCACAGTATTTCTAATTGTTCTGCCGGGGCACACATGCAGTCTGAAGTAAACCGATCAAAAATGATAAAAAAAAAAAAAAAAAAAAAGGTAATGAGGTCAAAGTGTGGTATTGCAAACATTACCACCATTTTCATTTGATTTATGAATTTATATAGGTTTGAGCAAACTGGGTCACCCATACTTGTTGCCGTACCACATTGGCTAGTTAACAGGTCTATAAAAAACAAAAACACAATACAGGGTTTGTCTGAGGACCAGAAAATACTCACCTACAGGTTATTGTGAACATGCAATTAGGCTAATCTGCATGAGGCATCATTAATAAAAAAAATCAAACATAAATCATATCAACATATATTCTATTCTTTAGGAGTGGTTGCAAGCTACTTTAAGAGCCACTATGGGTCACTAAGAGCTCATTAACAGTCCATAGGTCTCATTGTTGGAAGGTATCGCTCAAGTTGGGGGCCTCAAAAAATATCCAAGCCATTAGATACACCATGGACCACAATGAAGACAGTCATCAGCAACTGGAAACAACAGGACGTCGCTGGACGACTTGTAAGTTTGGTTAATACACCGTATTACCATCTTCCTAATATCGTGTAGGTCTCCCTTGTGCCTCCAAAACAGTTGTGACTCATCAGAGAATAGACATGAACCTTCTGAGGGTGTCCTGTGGTGTCTGGCAACAGAATGTTGTTAGTGGGGGCCTTTGGGTCCTATGGGTTGAAAGGAGGGGCCTCTGTGGATCATCCCACATGTACTTGATCAGTTTGGAATCGAGTGAATTTGGAGGCCAGGTCAACACTTTGTGATGTTTTTCATGTTTTTTTTAGTTGTTCCTAAACCGCTTTTATGGTTGCACCCTGCTGGGGATGGCTGTTACCATCAACAAGTGTCCTTGCTATGGGGTGGGGGTTCCTGGTCTGGTCTAGGTGGGTGGTACATCTCTAAGTAACATTCACACAAATGCCAGGTTCAAAAGTTTCCCAGCAGATCGGGGACACTTTGTAAATTCATCCCGCAGACCACATTGAACCCTCTGGTGGTTTCGTCTGACACCCCTGTTGTAGAGTATTTAATGTATGTTTGCATTTTATTCTTTGTTAAAGCCCCTCTGTGAAAGTTTTTTTTTTTGTGGTTTTGTTGTATCACGCATACATTGACAATGAGGACTTTTCTATTTCTTTGCATTTTCTGTTTCTAATACTCCCCCACAATGAGGGGCCTCCTTCTATCTACATTATGACCAATTCCACGAGTTTTAAACTGAGGGGGTCTTTTCCCGGACACCCCTCCCCTTCAACCACCCACCCACCCACCACAACCTAGGACCGCCTCTGATGATAACATCTGCTCCAGGAACAGTTTACTTTGGACCACAGGTTGCTCAGGTTGCTTTCGCTCTTAGATAAGCCCTTTTCTGGCAGGAGTCCAGAGCCGAGGTAGAGCATGTGTTGCCTCAGGGCTCATATTTCTAAACCACAGTTCTCCACGTTTGAATGCAAGTGCAGTGACTTTCTGTTCTAGGGGGGATTCCAGATAACACCGAAACCCCCCCTACACACACACACGTCTGTCAGGTTTAACCACGAAGAAGTAGTTCTTCTTGTTGCGAAACTACAAGTTTGGTATTTAAAAGTGAAAGAAAAAATCCGTACGCGTTGAGTAACCGGTGAATATTTCGGTTTAATCGTGAAATAGTCGATAGTTCGAGTCGAATTTACATCCTGAAAGTTGAAATGATGTCAGAGGATAGGCGACTCTAAATGACCAAATAAGGAAACTGACACATGAAAGAGGAATTTATTCATTTTAAATGAGAGGAAAAGCTGCGGTGCGTTTGCGTGCGTTTGGCTCCGTCGTGTCTCTCTCTCCCCCTGCTTTTTTAATTTTATTTATTTAAATTGAGGCGAGAAGCACAGAGAGACACGCGGGGGTAGTGGTGGACGCACAATATTGCGGGTGTTTCTCGAGGAAAGAGAAAAAGAGGAAGCAGTTCCGCCCTCAGAAGCTGCCTGGAGGCCGAGGAGAAAAGAGCAGAAACAGGAGAGCAGGGGCGACACGAAGCCCAAACTCTACTACACTGGTGGGGGGAGAAAAACACAAAGAAAACAGAAAAAGCAGTTTGTTTTCTTTCTTGGATGGACTGTGGATCTCCTCAAGCCGGACTTTGTCTCCCAGATGTGGCGCTGAATGTCGTAGTTGTTGTGCGCAAAGAAAGAAAAACGTCGTTGTAGAAAATGATAAGAAGTTTCTGTTTGAAGTTGCGCCGATAACTTAATTTTTTTTTTTTTTACGCTATACAGGCGGGATAAGTCGAGTGCTTCCTCTTTTTTTGATTTAGGAGTCAGGACTCACGCCCTGGAAATTTGTTGTTTTATTTAAATATTTTCAAGGAGAGCTCAAAATGAGTGGAGAAGAGGAAAGATTCAAACTGGTGGTTGTTGGAGGAGGAGGGGTGGGGAAGAGCGCTCTGACCATCCAGTTCATCCAGGTACTGACCCTACACAACATGTGTCTTCTTCTGCTTTCTTCTACTTTTAGCTTAGGGCTTTCTTCTTGAAGGTAAGTGGCCGTCTTGGCGAAGTAAACCTTAAACAAAGGCAGCTGGACTTGTTGGAGTTGCTTTGCTGCTCATCCACATTACTTCTTCAGCTGTAAACCACCCACAGATGTTCCTAATGAAAACCTAACCCCCCCACCCCCCACCAGACATTTAGAAGTGAAGAAGATAATTGGAAGGGTGGTGAAACATCTTTAAGAAATCTCAACAAATCCGGTTGCTTTAGTTTTAGCTTTGTCTTGTGGCATTTAGGTCTTTGTTTTATCTGGAAGAACGTCCAGTTGACTTGTTGTTCTCAAAGGTGAGGGTTCAGATAGTCCATTGGGCTAACGTCCCATCAAGCTAAAGACCTAAAACCTTAAGAAACTAAGCTTAACAAAGGCAACTGGACTTCTTCAAGACACTCTGAGTTCAGTTGTAAACCACCCACAGATGTTGCTAATGAAAACCTAACCCCCCCACTAGACTTTAAGAACTCAAGAAGCTACTTGGATGAGCGGTGAAATGTCTTTACATTTGGCTTTTTCTTTTGGGTTTTAGGTCTTTTGGTTCATCAGTTAAAGTGTTCAAATAATCCATCGGATGGGCGTCCCACCGAATCAAAGACCTAAAACCCCAAACGCAAAGTATTTTATAAAATTTTAAAGCAGAAACAACTGGATTTGTTGGGTTTTCACCACCCATCCAGTTAGCTTCTTTACTTCTTAATGTCTAGTGGGGGTTTGGGTTTTATTAGCAACACATGTGGATAGCTTTCAAATGAAGAAGTTACTTGGGTAAACTCGGAGGGTCTTGAAGATAACTCGAAGCAGCACAGTTGCCTTTGTTCAGCTTCGTTTTTGGGTTTTAGGCCTTTAGTTAACGGGACGTTTGTCAAATGGACTGTTTCAACACTCATCTTCAAGAAGAGAAAGTCAATTGGACTTGGCTTCCTGATGAACTAAAAGACCTAAAACTTTAAAAAGAAGCTAAAACACTTCTTTGAGTTCATCCAGTTGTACGTGACCCACAGATGTTTCCAGTAAAACCTAAACTCCCCACTTGTCATTTAGAACTGAAGAAGCTGATTGGATGAGCGGTGTGACATCTTTAATAAAACACAGCAAACCAGTTGTTGTTGAAGAAAACTGTTTTAGCTTTTTCTTTGTGGTTTAAGATGTTTGTTTTGTTGGGACGCCCATCCAGTGGACTATTTGAGCACTTACCTTCAAGAGGAGTGTTACAAAGAATCTAGAGCTGCACGCAAACTTTGTTGGTTTTTTTTGTTTGCATATACCATGACTTGGTTGAATGAGAACCTTGACAGACCTATCGGTTTTATAGTTGACTACTTTAAATCTCAGGAATCAGTGTTTGATTTGCAGCTTGAACCACAATAACAAGATAAATAAATCACGTGTTAAACTGTGCACATCAGTAGGTCAATAATAAAAGTGTTTATCCAGATTATCAAACAGTCCTCCATTGGATTGTTGTCTTAAAAATCCCATAAAACAAAGCTGAAACAAATGTTTGAGTTTTCTTGTAGTGCGACTCTCACCTGCACTAGTCAGACCATTGTCATGTGAGTTTCGTATGTTCCACCCACAGATGTTCCTAATAAAAACGAAACTACACCAGTCATTTTGGACTGAAGAAGCTACTTGGATGGCGGTAGAATGTCAAAACAAGTCCATTTGGCTTTGTTTTAACTTTGATGACTGAGAATATTCACAGGCATGGATACCTGTGAGTGTCTAGACTTCTACTAAAGTAGAAAGCTTCAACCTATAGGCCCAATTTAAGCCAGTCAGCCATACTCCAACCTTAAGCAATCTTTTTCCTACCCTCCTGGCAACATCTCCGTATTGCACATGATAAAAATCACGTTGGAACTTGCCTGCAGTGGTTAGTCCTTCACAGTGAGCTTCATCTCTGCTTCATTAAAGTCGCGTTGGACGGGTGTCAGCGCGGTATCAGTTCTGGCAAAAGTAAGCATGCAGATGTGATGTATTTGATAACCGACTACCTCGCGGATACCTTTGAACTGTTTTGGTTAAAACGCACCAAAGGCCAAAGATTTTACCTGCCTTGACTTGTACTTGATTGTAAAAAGAAATGATTGGTTGGGGAATCTTCCCAACTCTATGCAGTAATGACGGAGGTAGATAATGATCTTATTGTGGATTTAAAAAGACAAGTCAAAGCTTCGAAGAACAAAAGCAAATCCTAGAAGGTGATTAAGCCCGTTCTAAATTCAAGAACACTGTTGTATGGTATTAGAAATGTGAAGTATACGCTCACTTGCCAATTGATTAGGTACACTAGCAGAATGATTAACAGTAACATTTAATATTTCTGCACAAGCTGTGGCATACCATGAATACCCTAACCGTCATGAAGCTAAGATTTAGAGGAACATGCATTTGTTTTCACTAGTGTACCTAATGAAGAGGCAAATTTTGTGGGAGGAGGCACAGTTGGTGTCTGAGTTTTATCAGTCAACAATCTTGCCTTTAGCCATATTAGTTTGGTGGGCGGAGGTCCACTGCTAGATGTTGTGGAAGTTGAACATGTTGCACGTAATCTAATGATTTTACAAGTCAGACTTAGATAAACTTTATTGATCCACAAGGGAAATTGCTTGGTCACAGTAGCTTAGTTGCACATAAAAAAAACACTCTTAAGAACCACAATTAAAAGAAAAATTAAGTTGAATAAATGTAATATCTAATAAAATAAAACAAAAAGCAAAAATGTACAGAATTGGCATACGAACAGATGTTGCTGCCGTGCTTCGTTTAGCTCATGTGTTGCATTTGTGTGCTGTTTTCAGCACACTTTATTAGGTTTTGCTCAGAAGGAATTGCTATTTAAAGTAATAAAATCATGCTTTAGTTAATAGATTAATTTGTGTGGTGAATGTGGTTGTTTCCCCCCTCTTGGTAGCTACTCGCTTGGCAGCAAGCTCACATAAGTTAATATTAACATTATGAATTATAAATAAAAGCAACAGTACTACACTGAGTGTAAAACCTTAAAGCTGAAGTCACACTAGTTGGTGACAGTCTGCTAGTGTGTGAGAGGGAACAGACCTGACCTGACCTCAGTCGCAGTCGATTAAACACGTTTGAATTTTTTGAGCTCAGTCTGGAGGCAATCGGGTGGTGTGAACTGATTACCGTCCCAACTGCAAGCAGGTGTTGCCAACAGCCAATTAGAAAGAGAAGGTGAGACACAGGAAGTAGCGTCAGAAGACGACGGGAAGTAGCAGGAATATGAAAACCGCAAGAGCGCGACAGTGGCGACAAAGCGAACCTGGACCACAGAAGTGGCCTGTATAACGTTGGTTGCAGTGCATACAACATGTCGCCCTTGTGACAGTTTGATGCGTTTCAGTTGGCTTTATTTGGTTTGACAAATCAGGTAGTCTGTGATCCCTCATCAGGAGCAGTTGTTGAGTGTGTGATCCCAAGTCTTTGAGTCATCATACAAAAATCTGCTGAAGCTGGTCTGTTAGTGTGTACTCCTACTCTTTTCAGAATCTGTTAAGACTCTTAAAGTTGTGTACTGTGTCTCCAGCTTTAAAGTCACCAGCATTTCTAGTCAAATGTAGTGTTGTAACAATATAAAATGGAAATACTCACAAAATTGTACTTGTTTTATGGGATGGTTATTGTTTTTTTTAGCTAGGTTATGTTTAAGCAAACATTCAAGTTCGGACAAGAAGTTTGTTGGAATTGTAAGGCAAGCAACTTCACCAAGATGTCTGTAGTCTTCTGCTCATTATTAACCCTAAATGTGTCCCACAGTCCTACTTTGTGTCAGACTACGACCCCACCATCGAAGACTCCTACACCAAGATATGTACCGTGGACGGAAAGGAGACCCGGCTGGACAGTAAGTCACCAATGAATGAATCACCCCGTTTGTCAGAGTGATTGCAGGGTGTGTGAAGGGTTTTTTGTTTGGATGGGTGTGTTGCTTTTGTGATGTGATACGAGCCAGGCGGTGTGTGTTTGCTCTCTGGATGTTTCATTCCCTTGTTAGGACTTGTACTTTGCCAGTGCTGTCAGGATAGACCGTGTTGGGTCACACTGGTGTTTCATCGCTCAGTAACATGTGAATCATCGGATTAAACTCTGAGCGGAGCTGCTGTTCCTACGACTTTTTTCCGCTGTAATTTTACTCCACTTTGAGAATTGTATGTTTTCTTGTCTACACCTCGCCCGTCAAAAGTATTACTGTAGACCACACTACAATTCAGAGAAATGTAAGCCTCTTCGGCGAAGAGTACAAGTAGGAAGTCTTTATCGCTAAAAACCACTAAGAATATACGCTCATTATATGTTTGTCTTCGGGCGATGTGTACCCAGATGTTGCAGTACGTGCTGTGGGTGGCTTAAAGGCTTGGGCAAGCTCATCGTGACACGCAAACACTGTGCCTAGTCACTAATTCTGTCAAAATCCTCGAGAGGAAAATGCGCTTCCTTAGCTACGGTTTGTGCTACTCATGCTTCTCTGTTTCCCTGAGCCAAATGTCATATGACACGAGCCAAGCTCATAACACGAGATGTTTTAGTCCACTAGTAAAACACAGTGATCTCATACTGGGACCTTGAGATGTAAATAAATGCCCTTGCCAAAACAAGCTCCTTCAAAGGTAATTTAGAGTTTATAATCTGTTTTCTGTGTTGATGTATTCCTGTGCTGGTGCACTTGTAGCGATGTGTGTTACAGGCTTAAGAAACTGGGAGTCTAGAGGAGCCATTGGGAAAGAAATGATGGTTACTAATGTAACCTTGGTTCTGTGAGTTCACCGTCTGTCTGGCAGTCAGGACGAATGAGAGAGCAGCGTTTTTTCTAATTTTCCACATAAAAAAGTGACTCAGCATTTAGACGAAGGTTTACAAAAAGAAAAGAAAGATGACTGATTATAGGTTGCTGTTGTCATTGAAGAGCAATGAAATAAGTCATTGAGGGACTGTTGACTCTAAGCATAAATTGTACCTTTGCACATTTGACATATTTGCTTTGCCAATCATTAACGAACACAAACAATGAGCTCATACCTGAGCATGTATTTAGTAATCTTTAATTTTATTTATCTGCAGTACATTCTGTGTGTAAATACAGTCTTACTGTTACTGAAAATGGGAATAAAACAGGCAAGCAAGGATTCATTGTTGAAGGTTGACTATGGCACGCAAGCTAACACTTTTTAATTTGTCTGTGTCTCTTTGTCTCAGTCTTGGATACAGCGGGTCAGGAGGAGTTCGGTGCCATGAGGGAGCAGTACATGCGCTCAGGAGAGGGATTCCTACTGGTCTTCGCAATCAACGATCGGGGCAGGTAAATGACTGTATAACCCTGTTTTCACTGTGGGAACTAGGTACCTTTGGAGGTACTGTAGGGACCAGTGTCTAAATTAAGTTCTGGAGAGATAATTTTGTCACTAAAATGTTGGCACAGGAACTTAAGGGATGAGGCTTGTAGAGGTGAACATTTCTGGTTGGTTGATTACTTCTAGCATTGATTTAGTGACTTGGTTAGTTTGGGATTGCTCCGTTGGGATCTCCCAGACTGATATTCTCATAAAATTTAAATTGTGTGTGGCCGTGCCAGACGACTGGTTTCTTTTCCAGCGTTGGATGACCCCATTTGCAAAGCAGCAATCCACAGTCTCACCCATGCGCCGCTGTTGTTGCAGCGTCGCCACTTTTTATGGCGTTATTGTTGTTTGATAGGCTTCTGTACGTAATGCTGCTTCGTTAAAACATTCATTTATCAGAAGCTTAATTTGTGTTATCTATGTCTGTTCTCTTTCCAAGTTCTGAGTATGAAATTTTAACTGAAATTACCCTCCTCCCAAGTCAAGTCGGACAAACGTGACCTCAAATCCAGGATGAATGCTAAATATCCTCACTGGTGACACTGTTTGTTATCCAATCTAACCTGCTAGCGAGATCAGTTTTCCAGCTTCAACATCTAACGTCAAAGCTAAATGCTTTTGGTTAAAGAAAAGTTCAGACACCACACAGCTTGCGTGTTTTTACCCCCAGCAGAGGGTTTTAGCTTTTACGGTAAGCGCAGCAGAGGTGGGCACAGAGAACTGAATTGTTTGTTGACGTAGACATGTGACGCTGTCTCTCTGTGGTGGCCCGTGTTCCTGCTAAAGAGGAAGTGCAGCAGTGAACTGTCGCTGGTGGTGCGACTGACATGAGCACTCAACTCACTGTCCAGCTGTTATTTGAACAGGTACAGGGAGTGGACTGGTTCTCGTGGACAATTAAACCACTTTAATGAACACACACTCAGCAGAACGTACGTGAGTCAACGTCGAGAGTGTTCGCTGTAGATGACATGGGATTGCAGGGGTTCTGCTCTGCACTGCTTTTGATGGTTTGCTGCCTGTGGTTTGCAGCTGAGCTAGATGCACAACAGTAGATATTAACAGTGTAAAAGATGTCGACATATGCCCGACCACTCCAAAGCTCTGCGGTTAACAGCTCATAAATTAGTGTGAAAATAGGACAGATAGGATAGGATTTATGATTAGTGGTCAGGGAATTGAATATTACATTGTATGATGCACCGATCAGGCATAACATTATGACATGTTGCCAGGTGCAAAAGTTTCCCAGCAGAAGATTGAATTGTCACAAGATGGTCAATGTTATTTACTTCTCCTGTTAGTGGTTTTAATGTTGTGGCTGATTGGTTACAGTTATGATTATAAATAGCAACGTTAAAAGTAAAGGACACTGATTAGGTCGTTGTGGTTCATGCCTGTAAACAGTTCGTTAGCGCTTATTCTTTCTGTCCTGACAGCTACCATGAGGTCCAGAAATTCCACACCCAGATCTTGAGAGTGAAGGACCGAGACGACTTCCCCATGGTGCTGGTCGGAAACAAGGTTGACCTGGACCAGCAGAGAGTGGTAAGATCCTCATTCATGCTCTGTGATATTCTCCTTCCACCGCCATTGTTCCTGGAAGATAGTGGAGTAGAGGCAGTGGGAAAGTCCCGGGGATCTCATCAGTGTTTGTCCGAGGTCAGGAGATGTCAGGGAATTTATGAATTTCTGGTTGAGTCAGACCTCAGTTATTATGCAGGCTAATGTGTTTAGCTGACCTGGGGGAGCTGGAAAAACATAGCAACAAATCACACTAAAAATAAACACTAAATAAACATTCTTCACATACGCTTTGCAAGTGTCAGTTGGGAAAACCATAGAAGCAAACGGTAACCTATGCTCGTGTCCCGTCGTTGCCGTACAATAATGTCTTGCGTAAGTTTAAAGACGGCAGTGACTCTGATCTTACTGGAGGTTGCTCTTTGTTTACTGCAGATCTCCAGAGAAGATGCTCAGGCTTTTGCCAGAGAGAACAGGATCCACTACATGGAGGCTTCGGCAAAGAATCGTTACAACGTGGACGAAGCCTTCTTGGAGCTGGTGCATATAATCAGGTAAAGCTTTGTTTTTAGTTTATTTTCTTATGGTGCATTTCACAAGGAAAAGATGTTTGTTATGCAATAGATTTCCATCCTCCACTGCAAACATAATGTCTTTCCCAGCCAGAAGTCGGATGTTGTAATCTGTTTAAAAAAGATTAGCCAGTGAAACAAACAGATTTGATTGTCACCGAGTCATTTGGGGGGAAAAAGTTGAAACCGGGTTCTTGACGTCAGTTTGTAGCTTCTTATCACTGCCTCCCGTTGAATATCAGCCTTTTCTAGTTTGGAATCTCCTGTTCCACATTTTAGTTTTTGAAATGTTCCTTCCTTAAAAGGGAACTACTGTTTTTTTACAACCTGGACCTTATTTCTGGCATACAATACGATCGTTTACTCAGCCATATAACTTTGGTGTCATTTGAAGTCATTCGGAAGATATTTAGATCTGCGTATATCCATATAGTGGGAGTGAATGGGGCACCGAAACGCAGCCTCTAAATAACGCATTATCTCCTGCGAAACTCGTTCATTTCACCAATATTTTCAATATTGTCATATTTTGTTGACAAAAAAAGTCGTCGTCCACAACCTCAGAATCGGAAAAATATTCAACCATGTTGCAAAAAACTAGCAGTAGCAAATTACAGGTAAACAAGCCGACCGTCGCGGGTGCGCGCGGCGCTCAGAGATGACATCATCCAGGTCAGAGGTTAGTAGGTCAATCTACAGACCCCGCATGATGATAACAGGTAACTCTGGACTCAACGAGGAATAGCACTAGCGTATCAAAACAAAATATTAGTGAAATTAATGAGTTTTGCTGTAGATAATGCGTTATTTAGAGGCTGCGTTATTTAGAGGCTGCGTTTCGGTGCCCCAGGCACTCCCACTATATGGATATATGCAGTGCTCCACTGGATCTAAATATCTTCCGAATGACTCCAAATGACACCAAAGTTATATGGGTGAATAATAGTATTTTATCCCAGAAATAAAGTCCAGGTAGTAAAAAACGGTAATTCCCCTTTAAGCTGCGATTCACAAAAGAGCGTCGTAAGGCTCCGGATGTAAAAAGACGGCAGCTGTTTTATCTTTTACCACAAGAATCACGAGGGAAACTGAATAAACGCAGCTTTCACGTTACAAAGAGTGCTTGGATGTATTTGACATACGTCACCCTCTCTGATGACTTCCTGTTGCAGCCACAGCTACACTAGAATCTGATTGAAAACCCTGATTGGGTTCATTCAAATAAAAGAGCATTAGCTGCCGTGGTCGGTATGCTTGCAGCAGGATTATGGCGGTGACTGTTTCTCCATCACTGAATATACCGGGAACTTGATTCTAGCACACACTGAATAAATAAAAAGCAAAACCTGTGACAACTAAGACCAATATTCGGAATAACAATGAGGCAATTGTCATAATGTAATGTCTTCAAATGCATATTCCCCTAAAATTCAGTGATTTATTCCTCTCTTGCTATTTCTTCTCTTCTCAATTCACAGGAGGTTTCAGGAGATGGAGAGTCCTCCTCCTCCGACTCATCACACAGGGAAAAAGAAAAGTGGTGGCTGTCCCTGTGTCATCCTCTAAGCACTGTTACTATGGACACCAAAGCCTAAACCCTCTACAGTTTGTCCAAAAATGTGTGTGTGTGTTTGTGAGAGAGAGAGAGAGAGAGAGAGAGAGAGAGAAGCCGTTTTCACACATACACTGCAGCCCTGAACTTTTCCCAGCGCCACCCGGAGGAGCTGTATACAAGAAACGTCCCACTCCCTTGGACCAGGCGTTAAACAGACTCCGCCCTGCCGGCTCCCCAGTACAGATATGTGCTCATAGAGCACGTAGTCGTCCAGAGAGTCCTGCCCACCTGATCCTTCGCCTAAACCAAATCTCTTGTCTGCTGCATGTGTGAAAACGGCTAGAGAACGAGAGAGAGAGAGAGACAGATAAGGTGCACCATTATCTTTCCAGATGGTTTCATTTGCACTTTTTTTTTTGCCAAAAGCAAATTTTTAAACCCGTGTAATCTTTTATAATAACGAGAGAGGATCTAAAAGGGAGAGGTGTCGGTAGCAGCAGGGTTAGTGTGATACAGAAACAGGAAGCGAGAAAACTGTGACCGGTGACACAGAGTAACAGTTTTATTAAAGCAGAAACAATCATCACACCATAACCTGTAGCGTTAAACAAAAAAAAATAAAGATTAAGCTGCTGTTTAGACGGGACGCCGTGTCGCGCAGGTACAGGTACAAGATGTCGGCATCAGCAGCACAGTGTTCAGAAAATCACTCGTCAGTTATAAATGGTTTATTTTCATTTCTAGGTCTGTAGTGTTAAAGATAATATTAATAATAGTCATAATAAAATGAGCTGACATTCACATGTAGCATTTCAACTTGTTTGTGAAATGTGGCACGCCCCAAAGATGAGACATCCATGTGCGTGCATGTCCCATGCCTCCCTGCAGGGGGCAGCAGAGACCCACAGCAGACCCGTTAAAGGACAAGGGAGGAAACAGACTGTAGTCACGTCTCCAGCTGCTGCGTCCTCGCCTTCTTTAAACATAATGTGACAGAAAGAATTAAAACCGCAGACAGATAACACATGTAAATTTAAAAACCTGATCTTTTTTTCTTGCCCATGCGTTGCCTACTCTTAAGTGGATAAGAAAGAGGCTAATCCAAAAGTGGATTAATGTAAGGTTAGATAAACTTCAGCCTTTCAGTGCAGTATTCACAAAAAAAAAAACTGTTTCTGTGTCATTTCAGACTACACTTGACCACAAATAATACACTCTGTGTGTTTGTATTGTCTGTATTTTTCATATATGTGGACTGCATTGTGGTACTTGCATTATTATTTTATTTCCCCCTGTTTGTCTACATTGTCCGTGTGCAAAAACAAAAACAAGAGACATAGCAGCTCGAGTAGCACTTGAATAGTCTCGCTGTTCAATTACGAGCTTTCTGTAGCTGCATCACGCGCATCAGCGTGGGTCCGGATGGGTTCAGTCGTCGTCGTGCAACTCTAGAGTCTCCAGAGTCTCCAGAGTCTCCAGACTCTGTTTCATTGTCTTTGCCAGAGTCTCCTGCTGTCTCACCGGCTCTTCTTTAAAGACGGTCCGGCTGCGTAAGACAGATGTTTCTGTAGGATCCGCTCTGCACGAGCAGCAGGAAGGTCACATGATGACAACTAAGCTGTCTCCATGGCAACAGAGCTAGCTCCTTTTTTGCTAAACTCATTGATGTGAAGTGGAAACTTACAGAAAAAAGCCGAGTGAGCCTTGAGTTGAAATTTTTTTTTTTTTTTGCTGTAGAGGATGGAAAGCACTCCTTTCATCCTTGAAGTATTATTTTTACATTTGCCAACACAGATATTTCTCTATTATTTCATTATACAGAGATAATATTGAAACTGTTTGTGTGCTTTTTTTTATTATTATTATTGTTTTTGGCAGTCGGACAAAAATCACAGACATGATTTACATCTTCGGGCACGTTCCTCTCTGCTTTTTTTTTTTTTAGTTTTGAAAGAACATATTAACTCCAGATGTCTGCGTCAAGTTCACTTGAATGGAATGGATGGGGGGGGGGGGGGGGGGACATGAATAAACAAATGGTTCAGTCTCATATCTAAATATATGTAACGTTTCACTTTAGTTTTCTCTTTTTTAAAAGGAGTTCATATTTATAATCTACCATTCCAGCTACAAATCACATCATCGGTTTTATACTGTAATAAAAGTCTAATCACTTTTATACGTCATTAAAACATTTATCGGAACGTCTTCTTGCGTCTTCTGTGACTCGTTTTGTGAACTGAAAAGGATTCACGGTGTGTGGTAACAGATGTCAGTGGATTTATTGCTTCATTATTTGTAGGACGTTGTAGAATTCATCTAACTACTAGGTGCTTTATATTGGTGGTGTTGTTTTGAAGCAAATAATGAGCACCGCAATGATGTTATTCATCCCACGGGATAAATACAGTCTCTGTCTAATCTAATCTAATGCATTTACTCTAAATTATAGCAGAACTATTTCTATCTTGGATAAATAGATGTACAGAACATCATGCAGGTTATACATAGCACAATAGAAATTAAACCAAACCCTGATTTCTACATCAGCAGACGACCGAAGGTTGTCTTTGTATATATAAAATACTTGACCCTTTATATGGCGCTCATTGAAATACTTGGAAATTCTACACTTCAACCCTAGAGTGTTATTGTAGTGCATAAAAAGACTATTTCTCATGTAGAAAATCAAGATTAATGAGTTTTTCCCATTTGTGGCTCCTTGCCTTTAAGTGGTAAACAAATGTATTTAGCTCACAGGCGTCAAACATAAGGCCTGTGGGCAAAAAGCGGCCCGCCAGAAGGTCTAAACTGGTCCGCTGGTAATATAAATAACTGCTATCCCTGATTTATCCACTGTTTAAGTAAGAGAGGTGGACAGAACACAACACTGAGACCCAGGACTAAACAGCAGACAGCAATGTGCCTAAACTAAACTTATTTTTCGGAAGAAATGTTGTTTTTTCAAAGGATAGTTTATTAAATGTAAACATTCTCCTAATTTACTTGTCCTTCTTTGCACTAAATGGGAAAAGTCAGAAATTGTCATTATTATGGTGTTATTTTACTGGTCTGTCCTGCTTGAGATTAAATTGGGCTGTATGTGGGCCCCGAACTAAAATGAGTTTGATACCCGTGATTCAGGCACTTGTCAACATACACACTATGACATTAGACAACAATAGGACACTTCTGATTCGTGGTACCTAATAAAGCAGTTATGCTCAGTGTTCATGCAGAGGTGGACCTTACAGACCACATTAGATGTCTGTGAAGGTTCACAGTCATCCAGGTCATGGTATATCCAAAAAAAGGTAAAGGTAAAAAAGGCAACTGGACTTGTAGAGTTTTTTGAGAAGATGTTTCACCACTCGAGTAGCTTCTTCAGTTCTAGGGGACTAGTGGGAAGTTTGAGGTTGAAATAGGAAACTCTGTGCAGCCAATTTCCATTAATGGTTGAGTACTTACCTGTCGTTGGGGGGGGGGGCTCTTTTGTCCCTGTCCTCTTTCCCTATGATGGTGCTCTAACGACCCTTGTCCATCAGAGGCTCCAGTGTCAAGGTGTGAATGAGACTGAAACTTCTTGGGGACAGAAGTTAAAACTGTATTGTAAATAGATGGCAGACTAAATCTGAGTCCACCTCCTCTGTTTAGAGAAGGTTTTTCCAGTCCGACATAGATGGGTTCCTCTACTCCTCTTTCAAACCATCTGTCTTCTCTGGCTAAGATCTGGATGTTGTTATCTTTAAAGGAGTGTCCTTTGTCCTTCAGGTGTAGGTGGACCGCTGAATCATTTCCTGATGAGCTGGCTCTTCTGTGTTGGTACATGTGTTTGTGGATGGGTTGTTTGGTTTTCCCAATGTACAAGTCTGTACAATCCTCACTGCACTGAACAGCTTACACCACATAACTCTGTTTTTGCCTGGGTGTTTTGTCTTAAGGGTGGACCAATCTTTGCCTAAGTGTATTCCCTGGTTTGAAATAAACTGGAATGCTGAAAATTTTCTCCGACAGGAAAAACCTTCTCTAAACAGATGATGTGGACTGAGATTTAATCTGCCATCTATTTACAATACAGTTTTAACTTCTGTCCCCAAGAAGTTTCAACCCCATTCACACCTTGACACTGGAGCCTCTGAAGGACAAGAGTCGTTAGAGCACCATCAGTGAGAGTTTCCTATTTAAACCTCAAACTTCCCACCAGTCCCTTAGAACTGAAGAAGCTATTCGGATGATTGGTGAAACGTCTTCTCAAAAAACTCTACGAGTCCAGTTGCCTTTTTTAATCCTTTTTTGGACCACATTAGACCCTTGTTTGACCTGATAATGTCGCCTTGATCTTCTCTGACTGGCTGAGTGAAGACCACATGCTTCTAAACCTCACTGAGAGGCACGGGGACACAATTTAAAATGTGTGCTGAAGTTACCATATACGGTTCTAAGATGAACTAAGGGTTAGGGTTAGGGTAAGGGTTAGAAAAAAAGTAGGTGTTTTTTGACACCTAGTTTAATCTCAGTGTCCTTAGCGACAGTCGTACAGGGCCTGAATGCATACTTCTTCATGTCTACCATGAATCTCCTAACATCCAAGAGCGAGCGCCGATGCACTGAATATATTGTAGAGTGGCCTTTACATAGAAAAACTGAACGTTTCTTCAATAGTCGGCATCGAACGCAGAAAAAGCAATCAGTTCCCTGCTATATTTAAGTGATGGTATCCATGGCAACTTGAGTAAACACCACTTTATTTTGAAAAAACTGATTTTTATACGGTGCGTCTCTACAAGACAGGGCTGCATAATAGCTCCTTTGCTGGTGTTCTCCTTCACTGCTGGAAATGTTAATATTCATTTTAACTAATTAATTAATTTGTATATAAGACAGACAATGAGCCTGGAGACCTTTGGGACTCTTCCTGTCTTTATTGAATGCATTTCAATAACTTAAAGTCTCCTTTTAGAAATAGTTGAGTATCTGGATTTTATTGAACGCTGTATTATCTGCAGAACATGAGTTTCCTCCTAAATTTCCTCTGAACCGCCTTTAAAAACGAGTCCACACCTCTTCCTCTCCCTCTCTCCGTCTCTCCCCGTTTCAGTCTCTCATTTGTGATGAGCAAAACAAATAGGCGGATAGGGCTGAGCAAAGAGAGGGAGAACCTGCCGGCGTACAGGTCTGTGGAGGATCCTCCCTCCTCCTGGTATGTTGCCAAACTGGTTTGTGTGGTGACGGTGGAAAAAAAAAAGAAAAAGAAAGCACAAACAGTCTGTGTGCCGGCAGTTTCGCCGCATAAGGAAGAGTTCACTTTGTAAGAAATATCGGTGCCTCCATGTTTCTGGAACTCTAACAGCGCGTTTCTCCTGGAAAGCCTTGATAGATGGACCAAACTGCGGCCAAGTGGGGCAACGGTGTCGGCCAGGTGAGTGCCAAAAGCTTAATGTTAGTCCTGGTTGGGCCTCCAGGTGTGTGTGTGTGTGTGTGTGTGTGTGTGTGGATCATTTCCTCAAAAGCTCTTCCTTGTTGTTTTCTGTACATACAGGTTTGGGGTTCGATGGCAGTCTGGTCAGTCGTGGGGGTGACCCTGCTGACCCTGCTGCAGGCGGGCCACTGCTCTGTCATTCACAGACAGGCAGCAGGTAAACCACACCCCTCCTCATTCAGCGGGTCACTTCACACCCCACTCACTGAAGAAACAAACTGTCATTTCAGCACTTGTGTGTCCTAAATGCCGTCTAAGTGTCTCTGTTTTTGCTTGCCGATGCTGAACTGAAACACGGGAGGAGAATTATTCAGAATTGAGCTCTCGGGTTTCGTCTGTGTTTGAAAAACTACGTCTATACCAACATGTTTTATTTAAGTTTCATATCCTCTTCACCCACTGTAGATTCCACTACGCTCAGGCCAAATGCCTGAACACAAAGATGTTATCACACCATGTTCCTCTCTCTTCCATCTACAAAGAAACACAATGATTGATTTCAGATCTATTTTAACCTCCGTCCTGCAGGAGACCGCGTGTTGCTGGACGAGCAGGCGGCGGCGTCCTTCCTGTCCCGCACGCTGCTCTACAACAGCTGGGACTTCGAGCTGGTGGTGCCCGACAATCTCCAGAGGGAGTGCATTGAGGAGATGTGCAGCTACGAGGAGGCCAGAGAGGTGTTCGAGGACGACGCGAAGACGGTAACACCGCCCCGAGGGGGTCATTCTGCGGGGTCATTTGAAAGCAGAGTCTTTTTAGAAAGTGACCTTAAAGCTGTGACGAGCCCTTTTGGGGAGGTCACGGTGACACATTTCACCTCAGCGCACTTAGTAATATCAATTAATGTATAAGACAAGTTTTGAGGAAAGAAATCAGAATTTTTACTAAAGCTTTTTTCATTAATTCTACCTTTTCTTCCTTTTCCAGAAAGTATTTTGGGAAAGCTATGTCGACAGCCACGGTAATATTCATTAAAAGATTCATAATGTCCATTATTTTAGTCTACAGCCTTTAGTGTTTGGCTCATTATGCAGTCAGTAGTGATATGTGAAAATGTGCATCACATTAAGTACGACATTATTGTGGTATATTGTTATATTATACACCGATCAGCCACAACATTATGCCCACAGACAGGAGAAGTGAATAACGCTGACCATCTTGTGATAATTCAGTGTTCTGCTGGGAAACTTATGGACCTGGCATTCATTCATGTGGATGTTACTTAAACATGTAGCACCCACCTAGACCAGACCAGGGACCCCCACCCCATAGCAATGACACTCCTGGATGGCAACAGCCTGGTCTCCAAATTCACTACATCCCAAACTGATCAAGTGTCTGTGGGATGATCTACGGAGGCCCGTCCCTTCAACCCATAGGACCAAAAGGGCCCCCAACTAACAACATCCTATTGCCAGACACCCTCAGAAGGCCCACGTCCATTCTCTGATAACTCATAATGTTATGCCTGATCGGTATATATTGCTAATTTTGTTTTATAATCTACTGCTCCAAGTCTGCTCCAAATGACGGTGATACTGGTTTGGTGTCTTTAAAGAGTACGCACCCAAAGTGGACGTGTCAGGTCTGGTGGCGGGGATCGTGGCCATAGTGGCGATCGCAGTTATCGCCACCGTGCTGGGGGTCTACTTCTACTTAGCCAAGAAGAGGAAGGACGGACAGAGGTCGGGCCAGTAAGTTCACTGATTTTTTTTTTTTTTTTTTTTTACCCAGCTAACATAGGAGTGTGTGTGAGGTGGGAAATTGTGACTCTTTGTCCATCGGCCCTTCCATCTGGGCACATTAGCTCATAACTTTTTACTGCTGGCTGTGAAATTTGTGACGGGTGTTCATGGCCCTCGAAAAGATAAATCTAATGGCTCTGTGACCCATGTTGAAATTTTGTGAACAAATCAAACTGGAAACAAATCCGCACAGGTTATGTTCCGTTAGGATGAATCTTAACATGGCATAATGTCATGAGCCCCAGAGAAGTCGTACTTGAAAGCTTTGCTGTGCTTCTTTTTTAGTTTAGGTACAGGGCGATGAGACAAATGTCCTTCAGAGGAAAATCTAGCTTTGTTTTCTCAGATTTGCATCGCTTGTGACTAAACTGCCTTGACTTTTATTGACGTATGTTGTGCTGCTGCTTCAGAGCCCCGGTGAGACTGGCAGCAGACGGGCGTCCAGCCCCTGAGATGGTGCCCCTGAGTGCTATCCCCGCCCCGGGCCTACCCAGCTACAATGAGGCTCTGACTCGCAGTGGGCAGCACGATGCCCCACCACCACCTTATTCGGGGTAAGTTGCTCCACTGTGCACACAGATCCAGCCTCGTGTTTATAGGTGGTCAATTATTTCCCACGCCGTCTACAGTATACTCTAGATTTAAATCGTCTGCTTTTCAATTTGAATAGGGACTAAGCCTGCAGGGATGATTCGAACTGGCAAAAAGCCTGGATCAGGACACTGTCATATGACCCACAGCCGTTGTTGCTAAGCTCATAAAGCTAATGAAAGCAGTGTGTCTGTAAAGAGTCTCACTCACAGTCCAGGTCCAGGGCGTATGAGAAAACCGAGCTAAACAGAGGCAACGGGACTTGTTTGAGTTCTCTGGAAGAGGTGTCACCGCTCGCCCAAGTGGCTTCTGCAGCTCTGAGAGAAAATAAACAGAAAAAAGGGAGTTATTAAAGTCAGAAATGCTGACTAATCACTTTTTTTGTATGATATTATACGCTCATTTGCCAGTTCATTAAGTGCACTAGTAAAAACAAATTCAAAACGATTTAAGGCAGCGAAACAACAACCGTGCTGCATGGCTGCATGAGTAAACCTGCACAAATATGTAGTAAAATGATGCACCTCGGAGGCGTTTGCGGCCTCCCTGCGCTTTCACACCAAAAACCCTTCAATATGCATGCATCAAGGATACTGTAGACGAGAAAGTTCACAAATACCTTCCTCTCTTTGACCACAGGGGGGCGCCGTCAGAGCCTGCAGAGCCAGGAGACAACTAATGAGAGGTGTTGGCAGCGCCTCTTCATTACCCCTGATGGGAACTGGTGGTTTTGAGAGAACTTTTCAACATTGTTTTTTTCCTCTTCTTTCCTTTCCCCCCCTTTTTTTGTTTTGTTTGTGTTTTAATACACTGTATTTATATTTTTAGTCAATGCTGACAATGTGAGCTGCACAATATGGTGCTCCATGTCCACTACAAGATGTGTGGCTTTAAAGTGGACTGGGCTGCACCATGCACCAAACTGCGCTGTGTGTGTAAAAAAATAAAAAATAAGGACAATCAGAATAAAAAACATGTTTTATATAATAAATTACATAACAACTGCACGGGCCTTCAGTCATTTTTTTTTTCTTCGTGCAACTTGTCAAGCCAGCAGGACAACATGTGCATTCACTACTTGGACTGAGGAGGATGTGAGCAGCAGCAGCAGCAGCAGAAGCAGATGCGTGCTTTTACATGTTGCACAACTTGTGTGATTGTTGCTTGCAGCGGCCGAAAGAAGCCGCAGGGAGCTGAGTTTCGCTGTGACACACACTGCGTTTGTTGTGCATGACAAATTATTTGTTTGTTTGCGTGTGCAAGAGAGAAATCGAGAGAGTGTGTGTGTGTGTGTGAGAGAGAGAGAGAAAGGGGGAGAGAGAGAGAGAAGGGGGATGAACGTCAGCCCAGTCATTCCTCTTAAAAATGGCGTCTTGTGAACAAAATGAGCGAAAATAGCTGATGGTGTTGGTGAAGCAGCAGCAGCAGCAGCAGCAGCAGCTGTCTCCTCTGGATCAACGTGAATCCAGCTTCGCTTATTAAAGCTGCTGGAGAACGCGGAGCATCTGTTCTGCGGCCCATCAGCTTAACACGGGAGACAATAGACAGTGAAATATATGGGGAGAGGAGGAGGAGGGAGGGAGGAGGAGGAGGAGGTGCTCCTGGCTGCTGTGAAACCCCCACCACCACCACCACCCCTCCTCATCCTCCCTCCTCCTCCTCCTCCTCCTCCTCTCACTCCTTCTCCTCCCCATTCCTCCCAGTCCACAGGCTCGTCGGGCAGAGAAATAAACAGAATCGGGCGCTGAGAAGAGAGAAGACATTCCTCCCTCCCCTCCCCCTCGCTATCTGTCCATCTTCACCCAGCCCTTTCTTTCATGGAGAGGAATTATCCCGCTGCAGGATTCGGAGATCTCGGGGCTGGGACGGGATGGAGTTACGACAGATCGACCAAAGCAAGGTAAGCCTTTTAAAAAAAAAATAAAAAAAAAATAAATAAAAAAAATGTGAAGAAGCAAAGGGTTGGAGCTTATATGCTGCTTCTTCTAATGGGGTGCACCAGTGGGCTTAAGTGGTGGCTCTAACAATGCCATGGTACACAGCGGTGCCTGAATGCGCCTCTGCATTCAGCCAGGCTGCATACGGTACTGCTCCACGGCCACCAGGCTCAGGTACAGCCCGCCGTATTGTCATTCGGAGGAGGGGAGGGGAGGGGAGAGGGGAGAGGGGAGAGGAGGGGAGGGGAGGCAGGGGGCTGTCTCTAACTAAAATGCATGGAATGCGATGGAAGGTTAATAGTGATACGGAGACGGAGGAGGAAGAGGAGGAGGAGGAGAGGGGAGAAGCGAAGGGGGATGGGTTGCTGGAAGTGTGTTGTTTGAGAAATAAAAAAAAATAAATAAAAAAAAGAAAAGAAAGGGGAAAAAGAAAGATAATATCTGCACTGCATTGTCTCCGCTGCACCTTTTGTCTCGCTTTTGACTTAAATGCAGTGACAGCTCTCTCTCTCACTCGCAGTTGGTCTCTACGCTGCTAATTGGCTGGAGCAGAGAAATCAAAGCTCGCAATCTATACTGCAAAGAGAAATAAAATAAATAAATAAAAAAAGATGTGACAAATGTGCATTTTTTTTTATATGTGGTGAAACTAAATAAATATATTCCCCCCCTCCTCCTCCTAGCCAGGCTAATTGCGGTGACAGCAGCTGAATTTAACAAGAAAATAACGCACCGTGAAGGGGCCACATTCATATTAGTAAACAGTACTTTACAATAATGTCACGTGACTGACAAGTGTCACCTAATTAAATGTCAGGTAATTAACGTAAAGCTGAAATCTGTAAGTAGAGGCTGCTGTTTTAACGTTAGCCACCTTTTTTTTTTTTAGGGTTGCATTTGAGCAATTATCTAGCGTGTGTATGTGTACGTGTGCGAGTGTGTCCGTGAACGCACCAGCGGCATGCAGCTGCAGCCAGTTCCCATCAAACTGGATCCTCTGCTGGGGCTGTGTTGTTAAACAGCAAGCTAGCAATTACCCACACGAAGAAGAGACACGTAACGCCGTCCTAAAAAACTTAAAAGTCCCGCTCTGTGAGTATTAAAACTGCTGCTAATTAATACGGGGTAAAGTAAGGGGGTGGCTTTTTATTTTTATATTTTTATTTTTTTATGTTACGCGTCCGTGTTGTTGTTGTGTGTCACAATGAAAGTGCGGCCTCTGGTCATGCTAAAGTTAGCTAGCCCCCGTTAGCTTCTCTCCACGTTAGCGGTCGCCTTGACAACCACATCAGTCTTCCGTCAGACTCCATGGATTCCCTCTCTGCAACCTCAGTGCTCTCTTCTCTCTACGAGGAGTGGTGCATGCTTATACTGTATATATTTATATATATTTTAAGGCAATTTATTTCTTTAATAGAAAGCGCAAAAATAAAATACATTTATTTATGTAAAAAAAAACATAAAATGTATTATTTATTTCCCTATTGAAGGCAGACTCATAAATACCACAGCCACAAATGGCATTTCTTTTCCTTAAAATATGTAGATATAGTGATAGTAAAGGTTTTTTTACTGCCCCATCCATCCGTTTCTGCTCTGGTGCTGTAGTTAAAATGTGCATGTCCTTGCTTTCAGTAGTACACGGATGCCTCACCCTGCTCAGGCTGCAGTAAACTTAATTGATATCCTCTGTTATGAAGTGACTGCTAGATTCGCTTCAGGTATTCTGTCACCAAATCACCAGCGGCAGCCACTGCAACAGTTATTTCCGTCCCCGCAAATGAGCAAATACTTTGTGAAAATATGCACATTCTGCACTGGCTTTTCCTTTGTTCTGCCGTAAAAACCAGAAAAAAAATGCTTTATTCTGGGGGACAATTAAGCGTGAGTTTGTTCTTGATAAATGACCGTAAATGCACATTAATGCGCTGCGCTATGCCCGTTTAAGGATAAAATTAAAACAGAAATGAGATAAAATATTGTGCTGGAGGAAAACTGCATGATTGCAGCAGCGGCTGTCAACAATAAAATGGGGAGACAACGTTATGCACGCGCTTTATATTAAATAGAAATTTTTAATAAAATATGAAGGGTCAATACTGTAATAATACTGTAGACTATAACCATTAACATAAATATGCATGAGCTAATATAAGGTGTCCTGTCAAGCATGGAGCAGATGAATGTCATAAGATCAGATAATTTTAGTTATGAAAATCAGTTTCTTATAATTATAATAGAATTTCTCCTGCTTGGACTATCGGCACTCAGTTGCCAAAACATTAGGTACAGTTGTGAAAATGAACGCATTCTCTGATAACAGTCCTGCACTAAGTCATCCTTCATGACTGTTATAATGTTCAGTTTATGTTGAAACAGCGCAAGAAAGGTGCTAATATGCTGGAGGATCATTTTGGAGGATGTAGTTTGTGGTGCTGTTAAACTATATTGAATTAAAGGGTAAAGTGTTTCTGTTATTTAGCCTAGCCCGCTGACCAATATATCAAAATAATACTAAAATAAGCGCTACAGCACATTACAATCCAGCAGTGCTACAAATACACAGCCTCCAGAATGAAAACACAGTTGAATCAACAGCTCTCGGTAATGCTGAATACCATAACCTTCACGAAGTATTAAAATGCATTCATTTTCACGAGTGTACCTATTGAAGTGGCAAATGAAGGGAATTCCATATCGGCAATTTGAAAGAAAGAGACAGCTCCGACAATGAGAAACTCTTCTGGCCTGGAGGTTTGAGTGGCAGCTTTAAGAGGAAATTACACCAAAAGAATAGACCAACTCAAAGAAAGCTGAAATCGATAAGCACTGTACGGTAGCTGTACAGTAATACCTGCGCTTTCTTTTTATTGGTTAAGTTAAATTGAGTTTACCCGGAGTCAGAGTGGAACACAGCAGCCTATTTGGACTAAAGTTTGGATAATGATGTCTGACCGCATCAGACAAGCCGATTGTCTGCGACGACCTCTGAACGGGGTATCAGTGGCAGCTTACGATGTGGTATTGGAGAGCCACGGGTTTGAATCCCTGAGTCCCTGGGTGCTGCATGGCGCTGGATTAGAAGCCAAGGGACAAATTTCCAAGTATAAAATGTATTTACAGTAATAATTCACCTTCCAAAGCAATCACAATACTTAAAGCAAATGAGACACATTCAAAATTTGAACCAGAAGCTCCTATATTATTATTTTTTTTTTGTCCTGAAGTCCTCATCTTCAATGACTGTGCAAATTCCTTCTTGAGACTTTAAAAGGAAATCCAGTACAGCCCGATTTTATAACACCATTATTTTTTTCATTCCTCTTGACAGTATGATCATACCTGCATTGGATGATCTCTTATGGCACAAGAATAATAGTGTATTTTATATAAAGCTGCCTTGATTTCACAATTAGTTCCCCTTACATTGGGTATTCAGAGTCATATCTGGTGTTTCCTAGGTGAATGGTTCCACTATCGTTAGTACATCATTGACGTTTCTTGGGTATCACTGTAAAGGGATTGGCATCAGAGACTGTTCTTACCCTTCATTCGATAACATGAGATGAGATGAGGCCCAGTAATGAGTGGATTACAGATGCTTGATTGCTTTTCATGAACAAAAAAAAAGACATCGTGAGATCACTGTCCAATTAACAACGTCCTTTAGAAGTATCTGCTCTAGTTCGGTGTCTCTGATCAGACGAGCAGCATCATTAGAGGTGTCGACCCAGACTGAGCGAGGAATCCTGGACACTATTCCGTCACGATTGCTATATTCCCCTTTCTCTTTAATTGTGGACGGACTGCTCTACCAGAGCTGTGAGCGGCTGGTCACTAATAAGATGCCTTCTGGTATACTAGGGTCTGTTAGCGACTAGATACTCACCTGTAGATTACTCGCCTTGTCATGTGAGTTCCAATTGGACACCATCCACCGATGTTCCTAATAAAAAACCCAAACTCTCCACCATTTTTTTTTAGGATTCTTGATTAATTGGTGAAAACCCAGCAACAAGTACAGTTGCTTTTGCTTTAACCTTGTTTTTGGACCATGTCCTGGAAGACTGGGAACCTTCACAAACATACCAGATGTTTCATTGTATTTCCATTTGATTTTACAGTTCAGTGCGGTACGGTTCTTTCGTAGTGGTCACCGTCCTGACAGATCTGTTGGCTGTGCGGTGTTGGCTTTCTATCTGTCTGTAGGGGTGCCATGGTCAGGGTTTGTTTAGCTCCTTACCAGTGATTTTCCATCTGCAATGAGAGGAGTTCCTCAGATTGAAACTGAGAAGGTTTAGGTGTGGCTTTGACTTTGGTGTGAGTGACCTTCTGGTTGATGGCTTAAAGTTCCAGCTTGGTACTGTGTTGGTTCTGTGTTGGTGCTGCATTGGTGCTACGGTACACAGACCTTTAAAAAAATAAGTGCCGCAACCAGAAGTGTGGCATACTCGTCCATTATTTTTTTTTCCGTCTGGTTGCTTAGCTTTTCCCTTGACACAGAAAATAATCCATATCATTTGTCTTCAGTGAACTGAAAAGTATTTTTAACATGTGACAAAAATACATGTAAAGTGACAAATTTTGATTTTAATGAACTCTTGATTGAAGCCTTAATGGTTGTCTTGGTGCTACGGAAAGGCTTTGCTTTGATCTGCTGTGTTCTGTTCAGATAGCTAGGTTTATTCTATATTGTGATATCTTCTCTTATTTTTTGTGCAGTTTTATTTTTCATTGTGATATAATAAAGAGACAGTCGGCTTGGGACCAAAGTGTTGGTGGTTTGAATCCCTTGACCAGAATGGAAATCTGTGGATGGGTGCTTTTCCTTCCCTCAGCATCTGTATCACATCTTTGTTGGTAGTTTTATGTAATTCTTTATTATTATTATTTTAAACCCTGGTACCAGCTATTGCACATTTACTCGACAGGACAGTTAAACTCACTTTGCATTATACATTTAATAAATAATGGCTCCATCGGAGTAAGGAGAGCAAATCAAGTCCTTGCAAGCAATATTAATGAGAGAGCAAATCCTCCCTGGGAGAGTGCATCACTACTTCCCTACTTCTTCGCATGCACTGTAGCCGTGAAGTTTGCTAGACATTAGGAGCCGTGTGTTAACATGAAAGCAGTTGGACCAGGCATTATATGGATTTACCCAGCCAGATCCTTCGTACAAAGTCTGTGCAATGTTTGATCGAGCCTATCTCTGAATAGAGCAGGTTATTGTCTGGAGAACTCGCAGTGAGGGAGTGACTGTGCATGCTCGTGTGCGTCATGTCCTGCCTCCTGCACACACTTCCCAAGCGCCACCCCACGCCTAGACCAAATGGAATATCTCACATCTGACGTGGACTGTCGCCTGTTGTCTGCGGCACGTGTGTGAAATAGAAACTGGGGACAGTGTCCAGACCTGATTCTGCTAAATTGGACGTCTTTTTTGTTGAACACTGTCTGCCTTCACTGAATATTCTTTAAACTTGGCTGAGCTGAAGCAAACCATGTTTCTTTAAAAGCAATTTCCTGAAAACTCCAGTTGAAATTTGACCTAGAAAGGGAAGCTGATGGTGTTAACAAGTAATTAGCCATAAAATTATAACCACTGACATAACACTGATTATGGATATATTAGGTGACAAGTGAATTGATTTGTTAGAAGCAGGAAAAATTGGCAAGTAGAAGGATTTGAACGAGTTTGACAAGGGTCAGATTCTAAGCATTCTTGCAGACCATGTACACCCTTTTTTGGAAACGGTATTCCCTGACGGCAACGGCCTCTTTTAAGCATGATATGAAAAGCGAAAATGATTCAGGAATCGTTTGAGGAACACAACAAAACAGCGAGTTCAAGGTGTTGACTTGACTTCCAGAGTCTCCAGATCAGAATCCAGTCTAGCGTCTGTGGGATGCGCTGTGCAAACAAGTCCAATCCACGGAGGCCTCACCTGACATCAACGTTCATGGCTTAAATAATCTGCGGTTATTGGTGCCAGATCCCAAAGCACACATTCAGACGCCTAGTGGAGTCCATGCATTAATGGGTCAGGGCTGCAAAAGATGAATCTACACAATATTAGACAGGTGGTTATAATGTTACGGCTGACTGATGTATAAAACCAAAGTCAGTTAAGTTAGTTAATCCTCTTCGTTCCTGTGGAACATAAGGCTGCGACTATCTGCTTCCATTTGGTCCTATCCTGTGCAGCATGCTGTGCCTCGCCCCACGATAGGTTTGTCGTCTTCAGTTCTGAGGTCACAGTTTTCCGCCAGGTGGTTTTTGGCCTCCCTTGTTTCCTCTTTCCAGGTGTGGTCAATCTCAGACTTTGGGAATACATTCGGAGGACATGTCGATGTTTAATTTCTAGCACCACATTGCGACAGTTTGTCTTTTGGTACAGGTCTTCATTGGAGATCTTTTCTGGGCAAAAAATGCCACATTTTCCGGAAACACCCATTGTGGAATGCGTTGATCTTTCTCATGTTGCTCTCAAGCACTCGCCAGCATTCTGAGCCATACAGCAGTATACAACTCAAACAACATGCTTAAACTTTTTAAAAATGACAAACACATCCTGGTAGGAAATGTTCTTCATCGTAATGATTTGACCAGTAGAAGACAGCAGACTACTGTATCTGTGTGTAATAGTGTCTATGAAATTCAAACCGTATAAACATTTTTTTCCTCAGCCTCATGTATGGGAGCTCCAGGTCATCCCACCCAGACTCGGAACTGCTCCACCGGCAAGCCTACGGCACCCCTCACCCCCTCCAAGGCTATGCAACCAACCACCACCCAGGAAGCTCAAGACAGAGCGGAGCCTGGGGTGCTCCTGGACGCACGCTTGGTAAGGTTTTGGTTTGTAGAAATACAACCCTTATATTATAAATATTGTTTTCCTTCTATTTTCTGTATTTGGACATTGACCATTTGATAATTCATATCAATATTCAAATCTTTTGGAAATGCAACATGTATAAATTCAGGAAAATAACAGTAAGTGTTGCAATATTTCCTATTGGAAGACTGTTCAGGTTGGTGTAAGACTTGGATAATATAATGTTTGTTGCTGCCAGTTTGTCTGAAGGTAAAGTTTTCTTTTCTCATTAGAAAGGCTGCTGTCTCTGGGGAATGAACAGAGGCTGTGTGGTTTATATAAGATGTTTTATTTTTTTATTTTTTCACAATAGATTGGATAACCGTTATATCTTCTGACTAGGCATGACTGAAATACAGAGAGACTGTTTCTGCTTTTTTCTTTCATGCCAAAGGCTCGGTGCGAGATTTGTATTGATTATTACTGTACTTCTGATGACTCTTAGGCACCTCATAACTACAGCCCACGATTTACAGTCTAATTTTGCCATATGAATCAAATACTAATAAGATACTGCCAGCACTTGGATTTAGAAAGTGTATTCCATTGTTTTTCAATATGTTATTTGACTTTCCTCATAACATGCAGGCATTGAGGTCAGGCAGGTTTCATAACAGCAGAACACTAACTACTGAATTGACAGAACTTGAAATTTGCCTTGAATGTTATTGGGCAGAGATGTTTATATTGAATGCGTTATGGTGTTTTAGTCCTATCAACATGGGATTTTAGCCTTTTAATGATTCACAGTCTCCCATTATGAAATGCATAGCATCTATGACACTTCTGTATTTGTACCTTTTCTGTAAGTGAGATATCAGTGTTGCTATGTACTGATTAAGACTGTGTAAAGCCATGTATTGGTTCATATTTCTTTAGTTCTACCTCTTTTTAAACAGCTGTGCCAATCACACAAGTATAGTTTGCCAAATAAAGACCATGACATTGAAATTGTATTATTTTCTGGATGGAGCAGAGAGGCAGGTTGTAAATGCGTAGCACCATGCATGGTGCCAAACAATTATGGCAGCTCATCTGTGTAATGCTGTTCATTTTTATTTTGCAAAGCAGTGATCACCAAAGTAATTGCTACTTAGAATTTGTTCCTGTCTTATACGCTACAACAAACGCGCAACAAAAATAGAAAGTTTGACGAGAATGCATTTTTACTAATTAGTTTTTTTATGATGATTATAGGATCTGTGATATAATTTGTATTAATTAAGTGAAGGTTGTGGTTTGTTGCCAGGCCTGTCGGGGCTGTTTGATGCCAGCCTCCACCATGCCAGCCCCTCAGGTCCCGACCCCTCTGTCATGAATCTGATTTCAGCTCTGGAGTCCCGGGGTCCACAGCCAACACCCTCTGCTTCCTCCCTCCTCTCTCAGTTTCGCACTCCCTCTTGGCAGACTGGTGAGTGTCAGCCTGTGATGTGAATGCGACACTAGAAAAAAAAAAACAATTGGCTTTAGTTCTTATTACTGAATAACAATAATTGAATTTTCACAATGGCTTGCAATGGCATAGAAAAGGTGGAAATTTAATGTGAAAACTTGGTAATATATTGAATGTCAATAGTGACTTGCAGTGACCAACACTATCTTTGTAATGTTTTGTCCTGTAGCAATGCATACACCGGCCCCAGCGGAGCTCTTTATTTCAGGGCCACTTCCTGGTTCTGGCTCCTTCCCTTCCTCATCAGCCCTTTCTGCATATCAGCATCCTGGTTCCTTTTCTGGACGATCTTTCACTCCCTCACTGTCCCTTCAGGACGTGCCTACATTTAGCCCAACCTCTAATGGTTTGCTTTCGCCCCATGATCCCCTGCTGCACATCAAAACACCCTCCCAGTCCAGCTTGGGCTTTGATCGCCTGCTGTCTTCCCAGAGTGCCACCTACCGGGGTTCCCAGGAACCCCCAACCCCTCCTCAGACCCAAGCCTCTTCCTCCTCCTCCAGTTGCCACCTACCCCCACCCCAGTTCAACCTGTTGTCCTCTCAGCTCCACAACCAGTCCTCTCAGCTATATAATGCCTCCATGTTCTCTCCCACACCAGCCCTGCCGCCTGCAGCACCCCCGCAGCCTCAGCCTACTCCAGAAAGGGCAGTATCCCGGCAGGACAGTGTGATCAAGCATTATCAACGTTCATCCCCAGCCCAGTCGACAACCCTACAGCAATATGCCAGCTGTGGTGGGTCATCTGGTTACCAGCAGATAGTTGGCCACCATCGGCATCCTGGTATGTCCTGCAGTCCTCTAGGGGAACAGAGCCCATCTTCTGACCCCAAACCCTCACCACGGATGGAGTCCCAGACATATCCTATCATCCAAACTCCTTACACATCCTCATCCTCTAGCACTTCAGCTTCCCTGTCATCTGCCACTAAGGGAGCCAAGAGTTCCAGCTCCACTAGTGGATACTCCTCTTCAGGCTCTGCATCATCCTCTTCCCGTAACCCACATACTCCACCATCAGCCTCCTCCGCCTCTTCTTCATCCTCTTCTAGCTCCAAGACAAGTGCCAGCTCCTTGTCCGCTCCCTCTCGTCAACAGCCCCCTCCTCAGTCAGCACCGGCACCACCTCCTCTACCTGTGGTATCCTCCACCCTTGTTCAGCAGCCAGCAGGCAAGCAATGCCTATCCCCCTATGGCTCTCAATCTGTGGCCAAATCCAGCACAAGCCTGCCAGACCAGACTCCTCCTCAACAACATGCCCAGTCCTACTCTCCCAACCAGCCTCCATCTGCACACATGGCCCCGTCTTATGGAGGCTTCAGCTCACCTCATGCCCAGGATTTGAGTTCTGTACCAGGGGGCACTGGGGGAAAAGGCTTCACTGGTATAGGCCCTGGAGGACGTTCCTTCTCTGCAGAGATAGTCTATGAGGACTCCAGTTTCAACTCAGCTTCTCATAGAAGATCAGGCAGTCCTTCCTTAGGGTATGGGAGTGGGTCAACAGGGAGTGGACCCATATCAGGAGCGGCTGCACTTGGCAGTGGAGTAGGATCTGCAGGATCAGGGAGTGGGAGTGTTGGTATGGGCAATGGAGGCAGCAGCTCTTACCACCTGCCTGAGTCTAGTACGTCACCCTCTGTCAATTCTACTATCAATCGCCCTGGATTGCATTCTCCTGCTGCAGCTCGTCCTGCACAGTCCCCCGGAGGCTCAAAATACCTGTCCTCCATCTTGTCTCCTCCTTTTATGTCCTCACCACAAGGTTTCCCTGACACACGACAAGCTCAGAGCCAGTCCTACCACTCAACACCACCCAAGCCAAAAACAGTGACAAACATGCTAGGAGTTGAGCAATCCCAAGATGAGGAAGAGGATGATGATGACTTCCTCATCCACCATTTACTACATGCTCAGAGCTCAACTCCCCATCCTTCCCAGCATCACCCGCATCGTCAGCAACTCCCCCAGCCACTCTCTCAAGCTAGGGATGGGGACGGCAAAGGTGTGGCCTATGATATTAATAAGCTCTCAGAAGAGCGCTACCACCTTCAGAGTGTCATTCGTACCAGTAACACCACCAGCACTACAGGTCCTGGAACAGCAAGTGATACAGCAAGTGGCTTGAACAGACAATTAGAAATACCACAGAAGAAACAGCAGACCAAGTCAGAGCTGACACTATCAAAACCCAGTGCTGGACCAGTACAAGGGGTCACTGATTCTCTTTCTCATCCCCATAGTACCCACTCACATCAACAACAGCATGAGTCCCTGGGTTCCGTGGTCCAGTATGGAAGAGGTGACCCCTACACACAGCACCCACACTCCCAACATCCCCTTCACACCTCACATGTGTCCTCACACTCCCAGCAACACACTCAGCACTCCCAAATCTCCCAGCACCCTCGACACACTCAACATACACAGCACTCTCAGCACTCTCAGCTTAACCATCCCAGCTCTCATGCGCATAACCACTCTCACTTGGACCTGAAGAAACCTTCAGATGCAAATGACAGTGTCTACATGTGCAACACACCAGATGTGCAGCAGGCCCGACAAAGCCAGGTCCCGCTCTCTATGATGGATTCATCACCAGATCCTCCCCAACAAACTCATATGCTGCCCTCTGTTCTTTCTCATACCACACGCACCAAGATGGATCCCCAGCAAGGCCCTCCACAGCAACAGCAGCAACAACAGCAGCATCCATTGAGCCAGCAGGCCATGATGGGTTCAGCTGGAGGAGTAGGGCCTGCGGGTGTAGAATCACATCCACAGAACCAGTCTTCACAGTTGCAGCTTCAGCTTCAGACCCAGGGTATAGATACTCACTACAGCCTTGGGGCCCAGTCCCGAGATCAAACCCGAGCCAGTCAGAACTCAATGTCCCCATTAGACATGCTAGATCAGTCTCTTTCCCAGGCCAACAGCAGAGACAATGGAGGAGCTCTGGACAGAAATGGGGGGGTGGCTGTTGCTAGAGGTGAGGGAGGTGGTGGAGACAGGCATAGACAGCAGCACAGACTTACACCCCACCACCATGCCCAACAAACAGCATCAGATCTCCATGACTTCCTCACTGAACCAGATTTGGGATTGTCCACCCCTTCACACCTCCACCACCTCAACCAGTCTCAAGCCCATGCCCATACTCACAGTCTCCACCAACAGCAAGCGCACTCCCACCATCAGCTGTCACATGCTCAGTTATCTCAGCCACACTCCCACCGGATGGCAGCAAATATGGGTACTCCCCAACAACAGCAGCAACCCCAACAAAGAGAGCCTGAAACACAACTGTCACACTCCCAATTAGACCAGCTGAAGCAACACCAATTTGACACTTTGAGTTCAACGGATAAAGTTGGACAGAATCAAGCTCAGCAACAGCAGCAGCGGTTTGGGCCTCTAACATCTATCTGTTTCCCAGACTCTCTCTTACAAGATGAAGATCGCTCTTTCTTCCCTGAGATGGAGGACATGTTTTGTTCAGCTGATTACAAGTCAAGCTGTGCTGGGGATTCTGGAGCAGGACAAGCAGCTCAAGACAGCCTTAGCCAGGGCCACGGTCAAGACGGTATGGAGGCCTTAAAAACAAGTGGTGCCGGTGATGGCTATGATATGGTTGGTCATCACAGTGATCAAGGCTATGGACAATACTGCCACAGCCTTCCAGGAACAGGAAATGGCAATCTTCACTTAGACCTTGACTCTTTGAAGAACCACGAGCTTCCCTCCACTGTGAACACTGACCAGCTTGGCCTCATCCAGTCCCAGACTCCTACTATGGGATTGAGTTCAGCAGCTCCAGGGGATGGCTCAGTCAACAAGATGATGGGAGCTGTGGGAATGGGTGGAAGTTCCAACAATACTGGTCTGACCTCACCTATCTTCTGTTCGTCTCGACCCAAGAAGCTGCTGAAGACCAGCTCGTTCCACTTGCTCAAGCAGCGGCGTGAGCCACAACCTCAAACGAAGAAAAACTATGCGCAAGAATATGAATTTGAGGATGATGAGGATAAAGCTAACGTTCCAGCGGATATTCGCCTCAACAATCGGCGCCTTCCTGACCTGTTGCCTGACTTGGTGTCTAGTTGTAGGAAGGCTCCCGGGGCATCAGGGGTAAGTGGGCTCATTCCACTGATGGGTGACGTGGACTTCTGCCACCCCTCCAACTACTCAACCCTTGGACAGCCTCCACAACTCCTCACACCAGAGGGCCCTAAGAAAAGAGGCAGGAAACCAACTAAACCAAAACGCGAAGGGCCTCCTCGCCCACGAGGTAGACCACGTATACGTCCTCTTCCAGAGCCTCCTTACTGCAGGGGGTTGATGGGAACAGGGGCTGGAGAACCTAAAAGGGGGCGTGGCCGAGCTCGAGGGCGAGGCAGAAGGGAGGAAGGGCTTGTGGAAACCCATCGAGATATAAATAAAGCACAAAGCCTTCCCTATCATCAACAACAACAACAACATCGACAGCAACAGTGCAACCAACAGCAGCATCACAGCCAACAGGTAGACCTCCACCAAGCACCACACCAGCAGCAACAACAGCCCAACCTGCATCACCATCAGCAGCAGCAGCAGCTTTCCTGTTCTCACCACCAACAGCACCATCAACAACAGCAGCAGCCAGCCCAGCAGCTGCAGCAAGATCCAATCAGACCTATCAAGGTAAAATAAGAGATAACCTTGAGTTGTAGATATCAAGAATCATAGTCACTCCTAGAAGGTATGAATGGGGTAATGTGAAATTAATAAATAGCTGCAAGTTTTAGATTTATATAGAATTTGTTACCTAAACTTTTACATGCTAGACTTAAACAGAGTTCACCCTAACATCAAGTAGTAGTAAAATAAGGTTTACCTATTAGATAAACTACAGTTAAACTACAGTTAATATTTTTCTGTATTTACCAACTGAAGCTCCACAACACAGTTAGCAGACCTCAGATTGTAATATCTCCATGTTTGTCTACAGGTGTTAGCAGGTTTAATTGATTGTCACAATGGAAATGGACTCATAGGTGCTCACTATTTAGTTTCGAATCATTCAGTCTTCATTTTTTGTTCGAGTGTTTCAGAAAACTAAAATTCATTCGTCTTTCAGTCTTGGAAAAAATGCACTGTCCTCTTTCTCACATGTTTTCTTTGCATGTTTTCAAAGTTCAGTTATTCATTTCAGAGATTCGCTAATGTCCAGCCAATTAGAGAAAGAGGTTCTGGTGAATTAGTTTTTCAGGAAAAGTCTTCTTAATACAGGAAGCAGAGAAGAGGATGCTGCATTACTGGCACCGAATGACACTAACAGAAGGATGCTGCAATCAATAGTTAATCATTTTAGTTTGATAATTAAAAAAAAACATATATTGAATTTGCTCTGTCATGCTGAATCTCTGTCCATCCACCCTGTCTGTCTCAGATCAAACTGCCCATTTCCAGCATGCCGCCATCTGAGTCATTGTTGAGGACAGACTCACTGTCCAGCAGTGAACCAGTTCTGTCTGATGGATCAGTTGGGTCAGCGCCGTCCCTGGGCCTAAGTCCTGGTCCCAGCACCACCATGGACATCAACAGAAATGAGCTGAACATGACGCAAGACAAGATGATGAAACATCAGCAGAGAGTTGGAGAGGTAAGAAGCAGACAGTTGAAGCACCTGTCAGGATAGTTTTTTTGAGTCCTAGATGATTTAATGCTATGACAGTTTAGTTTCTGCTTTAGCTGACAGTTTACATTGAGGGTTGTCAGGTGACTGTCCAGTTCTGTGTATTCCTTAGGTGTACTGGCAACACTTTCGCCTTCTGTAACTTCGTTGATATTATTTCAGTGGGAAGGATTGAAGAGTTTATAAGTTATGGAAGGTTGATATGTATCTACTATATACACCGATCAGGCATAACATTATGACCACTGACAGGAGAAGTAAATAACACTGACCATCTTGTGACAATTCAGTGTTCTGCTGGGAAACTTTTGGACCTGGCATTCATGTGCCACCCACCTAGACCAGACCAGACCAGGCACCCCCACCTCATAGCAATGACAAAGGATGCAGCCTGACACAGGAACACACACAAAAACATTTTAGGAACATGAAGAAGAGCACAAGGTGTTGACCTGGCCTCCACATTCACTAGATCCCAAACTGATCAAGTATCTGTGGGATGATCCACAGAGGCCCCTCCCCTCAACCCATTGGACCCAAAGGCCCTCCACTAACAACATTCTGTTGCCAGACACCACAGGACACCCTCAGAAGGACCATGTCCATTCTCTGATGAGTCACAACTGTTTTGGACGTTCAAGGAAGACCTACACAATATTAGGAAGGTGGTCATAATGCCACCGAGCACGATGTTGCGAACAAAGTTTTTTCTTGACAGGGCTAGGGTTGCAGCTTTAGGGATAAGTAGGGAGTAGGAATCTGTGACGGAACGGTGGTACAGTGGTTTGTACTGTCACCTCACACCAAGTGACCTGGGTTCTGGGTTCTGGGTTTGAACCTGTGGCAGGCTGGGAACTTACTGTGTGCGGATTTTGCATGTTTCTTCCCCCCAAAATCCAAAGACGTGAACGCCCAGTAATTGGACTGGTGACCTGTGTAGAGGTGTGCCCCACCTCTTGCTACATACCAACAGAGTCAGCTGCACCCTCTGTAGCATAAGTCGTTGCAGGAAATAGATGGACGAGCAGTAATGGGAGGCTAAGATATAATTATGTATCGCTGTTCTTTTATTGATTCTAGTAAAGAAATGTATTCGCATGTCTGTTGGCTTCACTCTCACTCATGTCACTTACGCCTCAGTGTCGGGATGAATGTAGCTGTTGTTGGCATGAAGGGATGCAGAGAATCTGCGCGTGATGGCTTAAATTTATTCAAAAACCAAGTGAAGGGTAATGACCCGTGAGACAGTGTAAAAAATTACCTCATCTAATTACGTCATTTCAGCTTTGGACTTCCAATGATTTGCAACGACAGTAAACACGAAATTCCTGTCATTACTTTTTCCTCCAAGACACAATGTGCAGACTGCTGTTCCTGCAATGTTCTCACTGACACACTTAGGTGCACTCATTGTAGTTATCAGGCACACACACACACCCCTAATAAACAAGTGTGTTTATGTTTTATTCTTTGTATTACCTTTACATATCATGTAGATGCAAACCCGCAGGATAAAATCTTCACGATGACTGATAACAGTGAATATTTTGAGACGGATTACATAATATTCCTGTTAATTTAAAGAAATTTGAAACTTTACAATCTTCATAAAGGGTTTGACTTATACTTCGCTAAACATATTTTTAAAAGCAATTTTCTCTGACGTTACCGCAGATGATGGAGGACGAATGGAAGAAAGAAATTGACGACCCACTGAATCCTGAATCCTGGGCTGCTATGCAGAAACTCTCCAGTTCAGTAAGTGGCTTTACACCCTCTGCAAAAATTAGCAAAGCCAGGAGCTTCATATATAATTCATACCTCATCTATTCAAACTCAAGCCTGTGGTTGAGAGAGGACATTCTCTACCTTATTCACGCCTCAGGTGCCTATAGGCACATAGCCAATACCTGTGTGAGGAGGTGGCATTCTGTCCAGGTATTTGTTGAAACCTAAATGTGAGAAATTATTTACCGGCGTCGGCTGTGGTAAAAGAACAACGGGAATGTTTTATTTTCAGTCCTGATTTTGAGGTTTGTGCTTTGGAGAGGTGGTTATAGTTGACTGACAGCCAGCTCTTTCTGACTGACAAAAGAGAGAGGAGAGAGATGCCTGTTACCAGGGCAGCTGTTGCCACAGTTACTGCGTTTTACAGCACAGGACCCTTGCTGCCCCCTGCTGTCTGTGAAGCTTTATTGCTTATAGCTTGGCGTCTAATCTGTGTTTAGAGGATTGCTTAGAGTTGAATTTAGGAAATCAAAAAGAAAAATGTTTGCCCAATAGCTTTTTTTTTTATTTTCTAATGTTTGTATATTTTCATATTGTCGATATCGTGGGTACCAATTAGGTTAATTGATTCTAAATTGATTCTAAATTGGCTGTAGGTGTGCATGTGAGTGTGAATGGTTGTCTGTCTCTCCGTGTTAGCCCTGCGATAGACTGGAGACCTGTCCAGGGTGTACCTCACCTCTTGCTCCAGGCTCCAGCCCCCCAGCGTCCCTCCAGAGGACAAGCGGTTACAGAAAATGAATGAATGAATGAATGAATGAATGAATATTGTCGATCGCACGTGTCACATGTTGCTAGTGGAGATCCCACGGAAAAGTAAATGTATTATTCATCAGCTCTACCTGCTTATCTCTCACACAGCCACAAGGACCTGGAGCTTGTTTAGTTGACACTTGCTGAGAGGCAGAGTACAACCTGGACAGGCTGCCAGTCATTCACTGACACATAGAGTCAGGCAGCCATTCACAGCCGAGGATAACTTTCCCATCGATCGTATTAAAAAAAACCCACACTGAAATGCCTCAGCCCCTTGTATCCAGAACCATCTTCCTGTGAGGCAACGGTGGAAGAAATGTCCTAAATTGAGTATTTATGGGGTTTTGTCAATTCATTTAAATGTGTTTATTATAAGCACTTTTACAAATGTGGAGCAACCTGTCTCACTTCAAGATTCCAGAGCTTTAGTTTCTAGGAGAAGCAGGAAGAAATGTTTGTAATTTAAAATTGCTCAACCATTGATTTGTGCAACTTCAAGTCTGTTAACGTTCTCAGTCACGCAGGTCATGTTATATCCAAAAAACGAAGGTGAAACAAAGACATCCGGACTACTTCACTTCTAAATGACTGGTGGAGGGTTTAGGTTTTTATTGGTAACATTTGTAATTGGTGCCCACTTGAAACTCACTTGTCTGGGGTCTTTAATAACAAGGTACTTACCTGTAATTGGAGGAATCTATTTGAATCATGTTTTTCTCCCCAATTAGCGGTACTCTAGTGACCCATTAATGGCCAGAAACCCCACAACACACATTGTTTGACTCTGTTGTAAATTTGTGATAAATAATGCCTCAGTCCACTTCTCCTGTTCAGAGAGGGGTAATAAACAGAACAAAAGAAAACTCAACAAGTCCAAATGTCTTCGTTTTTACCTTCGTTTTATTTTGAGACATACCGTGACCTGGGTGGCTGAGAACATTCACAGCTGCACAAATCGTTATACATGTCTATTTTGTGTGTGTTTCTTGCATTGACGAACCGAATCATTGGCAAAATCATTGGCACCTCCGCCGTTCCCCTCACCTTTGTGGGACACGTGAGCGTCCTCCAGCTCCTTATTTTTGGTTTTACCATCTGCAGCCTTACTGTCTCACTTCTTCTCATCGACCCTTTTTTCCTTTTGTTTCAGCTTTTAACATCTGTTTTCAAAACCAGAGCTAAAAGAAGAGGGAGTATTGGACTTACTCATCATTCATTCATTCATGCTTTTGTGTCCACTGGCAACTGTTTGCTAACATGTTCACCATAACTTTATAAGGTGTTGGAGTTACGGAAACAGCCGTGGTAATAATTCTACTTAATGCTACTTTAAAGTGTCGTTGAGTGAATGTGAGACCGTCAGTGATGAGGTTCTGCTTTTTTCTGCAGACTGATGAGAAGGCCTTTGACTTCAAACCTGGCTTCATGGCCTCTTTTTTGGATTTCCTGAAGACAGGCAAAAAACACTCCGACCTTGATGGAGGCGAGCAAGAACCCCTTAACCCCTGCTCCTCTCTAAAGGGAGGGATCAGGCCGTTATCGCCGCCTACTTCTTCCCTACCACCAACTCCTCCACAGCAGGGGACATTCAGTGACGGAGGCCAGGGTGAGGGGACAGACCTGGCCCTCAGCAACTGCCCGAGTCCCTGCAAGCCTCTGGATGAGGAGCTAAAAAGAAACCTGGAGACGTTGCCCTCCTTCTCCTCTGACGAGGAGGACTCGGTGAGCAAGAACCAGGACCTGCAGAAGAGCATCTCCTCCGCCATCTCTGCCCTCTATGACACCCCGCACTCCCTGGCTGCCGCAATGGCTTCTGCAATGGTCAAGGCCCAGCCGGCCCTGTCCCCTCCCACGCCGCAGGAGCCGTCGCTCAGCCCGCCTCTCCCTGCCATGCCTCCCCTCATCCCCACCATAGAGGACAGAAAAGAGGAGGCGCTCACATACGCTCAGCACCACACGCCGGACGAGGAGGAGGAACAAAAGCTGGCCTCGCCGCAGTCAAATACGGAAAAAGCAGAGGAGAAAGAGTGCGAGCAAGGGGAAGAGGGGGATGACGAGGATGAGGAAGAGAGAGGGGAACAGGCAGCAAGCTATGACGAAATAATGAGAGATCCGTCAACTGTGCAGCAGGGAGCAATGGAGGAGCAGCAGCAGCAGGAGGAGGAGGAGGAGCAGGAGGAGCAGGAAGAGGAAAAGATGTCTGAACTGCAGATTTTGGAGGTTCCTAAAGTTGAAGGTAACGAATTTGTTTCTTTATTTTTCTCTTACACGACGTGTCAAGTCAAATTCATTCTTCTTGGAAATAAAAGGGACAAAATAATCTTCCCACACAATTCATTCATTGACTTTTCTGAAGGATTTCACCTGCATCTCGTGGCCTTCATCAACAAATAGAGTCCCCCAGGTTTCATTCACTTGTCATAATGTCACTATTAAACCTAAGCCATGCACTAACAGGTGGTCACAAATGATAAGAGATGTTTTCTATTTAGATTTTCTCTTTACCCAAGTTACATTTCTCACTCATCTTCTTCTTATTTGCACTCAGAAAATAGTCTGAATGTGTCTATTTTCAACTTATAATTTAGGAATAAAGTTAAAACTGCACGATGCGCTTTGATCACACGACATCTGAACCTACAACTCAGTTCACAATTACCACCGTGTTCTCTTGGTTTCCGCCCCGAAGCTTCTCTTTCATTTCAAATTCATTTCATGTCAATTTAAAAGCTTTCAGGTGCTACAGGGTAACTTTCTCATTTACCACCCTGTTTTCCAGATTCTCCCTCAGGACCCGCGCTCGCTCCTGAACCTCCGTCCCCCTCGCCGTCCATCTCGCCGTCACCACCCACCTACTCCTCACCCTCGCCCCTTCCTCCCCTGTCTTTCTCCGTACCCTCCCCGCTCCCGGTCCAGCAGGATGAGGAAGAAGCGAGTTCACCTTATCCTCTTTCCGAGCAGCAGCAGCAGCAGCAGCAGCAGTGCTCCTATCAACAGCCTCCAACAGCCGGCACCTCCCCACCTCCCTCCACCTCTCCTCCTGCCATCTCCTCATCACCCCTCTCCAACCTCCCGCTAACCCAGTCGATCCCTCCTCCGTCCACCACGCCTCCCCCGTCGTCCTCTGATCAGGACCAGGAACCTGAAGCCGGTCAGCCTTCCCCCTCTTCCCCCTCCTCTTCCTCACCCTCATCATCATCCTCCCCGCCGCCTTCGCCCCCAACTCCAGAAGAGGCCCCAGCCTCCCAGCGCCTTACCTCCCTCCACCTGGCAAAGAAACAGGCCGACGCTGCCATCGCTGGGGAGAGCGAAGAGGAGGACAGTGAGAGCGGAGGCGAGGGAATCTTCCGCGAACGGGACGAGTTCGTGGTCCGAACTGAGGACATCGGGACTCTTAAGGTGACTTCCTTCACAACTCTGAGGATGAAGTATAGTGACAAAAAAACCTCATCAGAAGTTTTATACACTGTGTTTGTCTGTGTCACTAGATGGCGTTACAAACAGGCCGAGAGCCCCCACCCATCTGGAGGGTGCAGAAAGCTTTGCTCCAAAAATTCAGCCCAGAGATCAAAGATGGTCAACGGCAGTTCTGTGCAACCAGTAATGTGAGTTTTCCAGATGTTAAATGCAGGATCTCCACAAGTTCAGTCAATACAAACTTACTTGAGATACATTGGGACATTTAAAAAAAACTTTTAACATCTGTACTATTACATTTATCCTAATATTCTTTTATTTTTTACACGTCTTTCCGCAGTATCTTGGCTACTTTGGCGATGCCAAAATGCGCTACCAGCGGTTATACGTGAAGTTCTTGGAGAACGTCAACAAAAAGGATTACGTCAGAGTGTGTTCCCGAAAGCCATGGCACAGAGCCGGCCTCACTTTGAGGTAAGGGGTGTCCTAAAGTTAGGAGAAAGAATCTTATTTGGTTTGTTGCTCAGATGTTCGTCCGTACGTAAGGTAATACAGGAAAGATCTGATGAGTTACATAAGGTTATGAATACATATATAAAATATCTGACTGGAGAAGGATTTACAGCTTTAAACCCTCTAGAAGTTGACATTCATTGATGCATATTGGCAATATGATAGATGCAGGAAATCTAACTATTTGGTTTCTTATTCTGCTTCGTAAAAGTGTGATAAAATATTTATATTTAGAGTATTTATAGGAAGCTTGGTCATGTCTTCGAGGGAGAAATGTGCAAATCTTATGAGTGTTTTTAGATTGAGAAACAAGAAAAGGGCATAAAGATGAACTGATATGATTGGAAAGTGTTACATTTAAATATCTGGACCAAAGTCAATGAGAATTTTGTTCAAATACTTATTTTTGCCAACTGATTGTGGATGAATTTCAAATATATATCTAGCCGTGTTCAGACCTTACATTACTATCCAATATGAGCAATCTGATTGCAACTGGCCAACATAAACACGGAGATCCAGTTACCTCCCATTGGGGGTGGTGTAGGATTCATTCCTTTAGTAGTGTGAACACATAGTGTATCCTGGGTCACATTAAAGGGGAACTACCGTTTTTTACAACCTGGACCTTATTTCTGGCATAAAATATGATCGTTTACTCACCCATATAACTTTGGTGTCATTTTTTGTCCTTTAGAACATATTTAGCTCCAGCAGAGCGCAGCGTATATCCATATAGTGGGAGTGACTGGGGCACCGAAACGCAGCCTCTAAATAACGCATTATCTGCCGCGAAACTAGTTCATTTTACCAATATTTTGTTATGATACGCTAGTGCTATTCCCCGTTGAGTCCGGAGTTACCTGTTATCGTCATCTGGGTTCTGTAGATTGACCTACTAACTATTCTATTTGCGGACGTGCAGCGGTTTGTTGTTCTTTGGCCAGCTGTTCCTCTCTCTGCCTCCGCATCCTCCTTTCAACGAGCTCCTCATCCATATATTCTGGCTCAAAACAGTAAGGACGTCCATCATAAACAAAGTCGTAGTCCACAACCTCAGAATCAGAAAAATATTCAGCCATGTTGCAAAAAACTAGCGGTAGCAAATTACAGGTAAACAAGTGGCACTCAGAGATGACATCATCCAGGTCAGAAGTTAGTAGGTCAATCTACAGACCCCATTTAGAGGCTGCGTTTCGGTGCCCCAGTCACTCCTACTATATGGATAGACGCAGTGCTCCGCAGAAATCTAAATATCTTCTGAAGGACTAAAAATTACATCAAAGTTATATGGGTGAGTAAGCGATCGTATTATATGCCAGAAATAAGGTCCAGGTTGTAAAAAAAATTCTGAAAATAAAAACAACCACTATTATAAATAATCCTCTGAAAAGTAAGAATGCTTCCAGAGTTTACAACCTAAAGTTTTTGCAGTGCGGAGATCAATAAATAAGTAATAAATTCACGTGTGCTTTCAGACTTTACAGCTTGTTCCAAAATTTGTATCATCTCCCACATTTTCATGTCACGAAAGAGCCACCTGTTCTCTCGCTTTCAAATAGCCATGTCTGAACACAGCCTAAGACACAGCAGATTTACTAATTTCGTGTATTTCTGTCTTTTTAATTTACTGATTTACAGGCGACAGTCACTACCTAAACAGCTGCCCACCATTCACAATCAAAGCCAACCTCGAATGGAGAGAGACGACAGGGAAAAAGGGAGGGAGCTGAAGGAGCAGAGGGAGAAAGAGCTAAGAGAGAGGGAACACCGGGAGAAGGTAGAAAAAGAACATAAGGAAAGAGAGAGGAAAGAGGAGAGGGAGCAAAAAGAGAAGGAGAAACAGGAGAGGGAGCAGAAAGAGAGGGACAAGAAAGATAAGGAAGAGAGAGAAAAGGCAGAAAGAGAACGAAAGGAGAGGGAGCGTAGAGAAAAGGAGAAAGAAATTGAATGGGAGAAGGAGAGTGAAAGGCGGGAGGAGCAGCAGAAAGAGAGGGAGAAGAGAGAAAAGGAGCAAAAGGACTGGGAGAGGAGGGAATATGAGCGGGAGCAAAAGGAGAGGGAGATGAAGGAGAGGGAGAGGAGGAACAGAGAGCAGAGAGAGAGGGAGAAACAGGAAAGAGAATGGAAAGAGAGGGAGAGACAGGTTAGAGAGTGGAAAGAGAGGGAACGACAGGAGAGAGAGCAAAGAGAGAAGGAGAGGGAGAGGAAAGAGAGGGAGCAAAAGGAAAGGGAGAAACAGGAGAAGGAGCAAAAAGAAAAGGAGAAACAGGAGAGGGAGCAAAAAGAAAAGGAGAAACAGAGGGAACAGATTGAAAGAGAGGGTCTGGAGAGAGAGAAACAAGAAAGAGAGAGAAGAGAAAAGAGAGAAAAGGAGAAACAGGAGAGGGACCGGAGAGAGAAGCAGAAGGAGAGCGAGAAAGAGAGGGAGCAGAAAGAGAAGGAGAGAAGAGAGAGGGACAAGGAGAAGGAGAAACAACGAGATCTCGAGAGGGAAAAAAGGGAGAGAGCGGAGCGAGAGAGGAGGGACGGCACTGTGGAGTTTGCAAGGCTGCAAGACAAGAGAGGAGGAGAGAAGAAGATGGAGTGTCAGTCCAGAGCCAAGACGTCAAAAGACAAGGCCGAGCCTCCACCAAAGAAGAGGAAGAAGTGGCTGAAGGAGGTGCCGTCCTCCTCCTCCGAGTCTGACTCCTCACCGCCCAGCGATGATGAAGGTTAGCTGATGTCTGCGTCATGACATATTTATAAGACGGTGTCTTGTTGTGTCCGGGGGCCCTGATTTCAGCTTCTTTGTGTTTCAGGGCCTTTGCGGGGTGGAGTTAACAGCCGGGCCATGAGGGAGATGTTCAGAAGCTACGTGGAGATGCTGGTCAGCACAGCGCTCGACCCCGATATGATCCAGGCCCTGGAGGACACAGACGGTGAGCGCACAGATGGAGCAACGCCATTAAGGCTGATCAAAATTCACGGAGAAATCTACCTGTGGAAATGGGGTAGAAACTACGTGGCTAAAAAAATGCTCTTTGGAGTTGTCTCTGGCAACGTCTTGGACTGAAAAAATGAAGCTAACGCGAAGATTTTAAAGAAAACTGCAGTTCCTCGAATGACCACTTGAGGCTGGCTCCAAAAGGGAATCAATCCCGATACACCTCCGTATTAAAACTGTCTTAGACTCTTAAATCTGGTACAATTAATGAGTCACGGGGGAAATAAATTCTGGGGGATTGATTTTCAACCATTGCCCCGATGTTGTTGCATGGCAACAGCAGCCACATTGTAAGTGCAGACTGGTTTGTAAAGGTTAGGTCACAATACTGGACAAATAATTTTGGTTCAGTGTGATAGATTGCCGTTGTAGCTCCTCGTGGCGTACAGCGAGTGGCCGAGGAGCTGAAGCTACTCTTGGCAGATAGTAACCATGCCATCACATGCTGGGGTGCGATCATATGCACCTCCAGCAGGGTTGCGTCGCCTCTCAACCAAGCTGTGTCATCACCATAAACTGTAAAAATGTGGTTAGCAGCTTTCTCAAAAGTCCTTTGCGCTCAGTAAAGTAACAAAACACAATTCTGGTGAATATTATTATTGTTCAACAGAACTTATTAAATAATTTTACAGTGATCAATATGTTGGACTTAGCTATAGGCCAGGGATTTCACTAAATACACACTATTTGACCAAGTATTCACAATTAACAAGCAATAGGAATATCCCGTATCTGTATAATTTAAATCAAGCTATACTCTGGTGCAAGTCTGTATAAAAAAAAGTTCTTATCTTACCACTAGGAGGCCTCATAATGGCACTAAAGGTCTTATGAGTTTCCACTTGAGTTCTTTTCACAAAGATTTTTTTAAAGGACCAAAGAAAACCCCTGAGATAGAAACAGTTGAGCCTGTTTCGATCAACGTAATTGTGTTTCATGAATGAGATAGATAGTAGTTACTGGATGTAACTCCAGCTCTATGAGTGCATACTTAGGTCCTCTGATATATCAACGCTTATGCTACATACACTGCCTGGCCAAAAAAAAAGTCGCCACCTGGATTTAACTAAGCAAATAGATAGGAGCCTCCTATTGGATAATTACTGCATGGCAACAAGTTATTTAACCCCAACTGATGCAATGAGTAGCTTCTCATTTCTTAAACAACCATGTCTAAAGACACATCCTGTGGTCGTGGAAAAGATGTTAGTCTGTTTGTCATGCATCAAGCAGAGAAAACATCTAAGGAGATTGTAGAAACTACTAAAACTGGGCTAAGACCTCCAACGCATTATTAAAAACTGGAAGGATAGTGGGGAACCATCGCATCAGGGTAAGAAGAGAGGCAGATGAAGTGATGCACCCATCATGCCTAGTGTCTACTGTACAAGCCTGTGTGGGCAGTGCTATGATCTGGGGTTGCTGTAGTTGCTCAGGTCTAGGTTCAGCAACATTATGTTGCCCAAAGAATGAGGTCAGCTGACTACCTGAATATACTGAATGACCAGGTTATTCCATCAATGGATTTTTTCTTCCCTGATGTTCACGGGCATATTCCAAGATGACAATGTCAGGATTCATGGGGCTCAGATTGTGAAAGAGTGGTTCAGGGAGCATGAGACATCATGTTCACACATGGATTGGCCACCACAGAGTCCAGACCTTAACCCCATTGAGAATCTTTGGGATGTGCTGGAGAAGGCTTTGCGCAGTGGTCAGACTCTCCCATCATCAATACAAGATCTTGGTGAAAAATTAATGCATCACTGGATGGAAATAAATCTTATAACATTGCAGAAGCTTATCGAAGCAATGTCACAGAGAATGTGTGCTGTAATCAAAGCTAAAGGTGGTCCAATGAAATATTAGAGTGTGTGACCTTTTTTTTAGGAGGATCTTTATCAAACATTAGAAGTTTGTCCACTGCACAAACCATCTAAACGTCAGGAGAGCAGTGTTGCGTATGAAGTTCAGTTCAACAGGAAATCCAAGAGCCTTTAGTTTTAGGAAACAAAACAACCACTTCTACACCTTCTGTACATCTTAAGAACAAAGGCACTCATTTCAGGACAACACTGTACAAACTGTAACCAGAGATGAGCAGTAGTTCAAAAGAAAAGTCAAAGCATCAACGTCAAACCCGAACCGCTAAACTCAGCCAGTCGCTCTTGTGACACAACCTATCAATCACTTATAGTGCAGTCTTGAGCTCCCTCCCCCGACAGCTCGACACCCATTCACCCCTGCGCACAGTGTGATGGAAAACCACCAGTGAAACGACTCGACATAATTCACGCGCCTGTTGTGAAAATCGCAGCGGCGGTGATTACATCGAAAGATTGAAACGAGCGTTATGGTTCCTTTATCTCCTCAGATGAGCTGTACCTCCCGCCCATGAGGAAGATTGACAGCCTGCTCAGTGAACAGAAGAAGAGGTTGCTGAGGAGAGTCAACATGAGCGCTCAGCACCAGGTAAACCTTCACGTCCTCCTCATTGCCTGTCTGCTAATGATGGTTTACAACAAATACCTTAATACAGATGCAGCTTGAGCGGTGTCTAATGTCTTCCACTGCGTTCTGTTTTCCACCGTCCAGGAGGCTTTACATATATTCCCCAAATTGACAGCAGACCCTTTGGACTCTGGAGCTGTCAAAGTTCACCTTGGTGGGGAAGGTTACAACCGTAAGACCCTCAACCGGGTTAAGAGGAGTATTCCTAAACTGCAGGTGAGCAATAATGTTGGCAAAGGAGATTTAATGTTTAATTAAGAGGTCCTCAGAGGTCACGGTACTGTCCACGAAGGGAGTCTAGACGTCAGAAGAGTAGTTGCAAAAAGGAGGCATGCTCCGTACGTAATGACTCACAGGGTCCTTGGGGTATGTCATGCGGAAAATCAGCAGTAGTGGTGTAGCCCGTGTGCCAGCTTATCTCATACAGGCTATGTCACTGGGATCTCTGTGATCTTCATAACCTCAATTAGGAAGGAAAATGGAAAATGGAAATATACTACTTGTTTGTTTTGCGCATTAAAGTTCACTCTTAGCCCCTGGAAAACAATATGTAATACGATTTGTAATGAAATGGTCATAGCCACTGGTCCATATACAGCCAGGGATTATGAGCACATGGAGGTGGTGAGCGGATATTTCACTATAACACAGACTTGTATCCTTCTGTTGCTTGTAGGTCCGTCTGACTTAACAGTAGTTCACAGAAATATTCTGACCAGGTCTTGCTGGTGTATGCAGGTGTATTACAAACCCACTGTGTCCTTCAGGTAGCATTGGAGATCCAACACCATTGAGCTAAATGAGGAGCTAGATGAGACAAAAGTGGATTTCCTAAAACGCTCATTATTTATGCCATTAAATGATCAAATATGATGCAGCGGATGTTCGTCATACCTTTCATGGCTTGAAACCAAGCAATACATCTAAAACCAGATGATAAATAAAGAGGTCTTGTCAGAACTGTGGAGGTTGAGTGTAAAGAAATTCATAATTTGTTACCTGGCTGTTCTTCATAATGTTTTGTCATTAGTGTTGCTTTGAACATTGGCGTTGATTTTTCACTAAGATTGAAAGAAGAAAATGTTTTTCTGTTCCCTGTTCCCAGGATATGAAGCTTTCTATTGAGACTTGCCGGATATACAGTCTGTATCATTCTCTCCACCACTACAAGTATCACACCTTCCTGCATTGCAAGAAGGAGGTAAGGATGGCTGCATTAATGCAAAAAGATATTACGTTTTGTATTATTCTGCTCTAATACTCTGTATCAGGGATCTCCAGATGCTGATATCCAGACACCAATACTAGTGTTACTATCAGTAGTGTCTGTAAAGAGACATCCCTGAGCCCTGTCCTGATGCAGATACCGAAATTTTAAATATTCATGTTCAGGCTCAACCAGAAACTCCAGTAAGGCATTGTAACAGCATTGTGCTTCAGTCTTTCCTCGAATGTACTAAGTGTGAATGTACTTCTTTTGCGCCTGAAGTGACCAGATCAAACTCACCCACTCATAGGTGGTTTATACTAATGCGTTAAGTTGACGTAGAGGCTACGGTGTCAACACAGACCCCTACGCAGACCCCTACGCAGAGCCTAGCGCCGTAGCTGACATGCTAGCCGTGATTGGTCCGCTTGGTAGCAGCGTATTTCCGCTTTAGTATTTCCGTCTGCTTCTCCATCTCCGCAATTTTCAAATAGTTTTTGGATCAATAAAGATGGAACACATCGAGGAAAGGTTAACTGAGGAGGTTTGGAGATGCAAACGTCTCCAAACTCGTCTTCTGCGAATTTTGGCGAAATTTCGGCAAATTTGGGCAAATTTTGGCAAATTTCGACAAATTTGGGCAAAATTTGGGCAAAATTTGGGCGACATTTCGCTTTTTTTGGCAACATTTCAGCGAAAGTTTCAGTTGGCATTGTTGAAGCATAAAATAGAAACAAAAATTAACCCGTCTGGCTAAAAAGACTCAGCACCGACAAGCGCACAAGTATAAATGGCTCGCACCAGCGTTGGCTACGTACGTGAGTTACGGCATCTATGTCCTGCAGAGGTATTAACTCCTCCCCAGTTTGTGGGGGAGGGGTTAACAAAACTCCTCCAGATCATTTGTTGTGAATATTACCCCTGACCAATGACAGATTAGGAACTAGGCCTTGCATCTTTGGCTCTCCTTGTTTAACTGCATTATGTTTCATTATATATGCCTAACTTTGTTGTTTCCCGACCAGACGGACAATATTGAGCAGGCAGCAGAGGACCCCGGCCAGGAGGAGGTGGTGCAGCAGTGCATGGCGAACCAGGGCTGGCTGGAGAGCCTCTTTAATTCCTTCATGGATCTGCTTAGCCTCAGTGCCAAGGCCTGAAGGAGGAGAACCACAGCCCCCAGGCTCTAAGCTCACACACCTACAGTATTAAATACATGGAGGATACATCTAGAGTTTGTGAAACGGAAAAAAAATAAGAAACTGGACAGATGCTAGCAGCGCAGTGGTTCCAGTGAGGGTAGTCGCTGTCAGTTAGCGGGAGGTTAAACCTCTAAAGTGTTAGTTTTATTGTGGAGTCCGTCTTAAAGTACCTCTTGATTCCAAGGAAGGTACAGAGAGACGGAGGGTACGTGAACCACGTGAATGTGATGGATTTTCCCAAAAAGAGAGATCGTTTGGTCAGCACTTCAAAAGAGATTTTTGTGGAGACTGCAGAATATTGACACGCATACGCAAGCTGTCTATAAGCATTGATAACTATTGTTTGTATAATTTATACAGGGACATTTTTGAAAATGATCACCCTTGTTTGCTGTTATTATTTTTGAAAAATGTTTTAAAAGGGTTTACATAAATGGCCCGTCTGCTTTTATTGATTCTGTTGGAGGCGAAACTATGAATGAGTGAGGTACAAGTGAGGTCTAAAAGGACTATGTAATAGTCTCTTATTTCTACCTGCCTCAGTAAAAAAATAAAAACTGAAAAAGCAGTCGAGTTTTAAGGAAAATATGTTTAAAAATAGACCATGTTGTTTTTGTTTGTTCTTCAAAAGACAATGAGAGAGAGGGTTTAACGCCCTCAGTGACAGGGAACAAAAAATAAAAAATAAAATAAAAGCGCGACTTCCTTAAAGGAAGCGTGAGGCGACACGATCCAAAAGCATAAATGTCAGTGTTTAATGTTTGTCATTTTTATCTGTTGTTGATTGATATTTCCTATCATTTGACCTCTCCGAGGATAAGTCTCGCAAAGCAATTTTGTTGTTTTGATGTGTAAATATTGTACAGCTACTTCATTCTCTAGTTCCCAGTTGCTCTTCTGTACATGAAATTCCTGTATTTGACATAATGAAATAAAACTGTTCAAATGACAAACGTGATGCTGAATTGACGGACTTGATCTCAAGTAATTTCACGGACGTGTGAGCGAAGCATGAACAAGTGGACTTTAGCTTCAAGAGAAGGCCAAAGATAAACGAGGCATCAGGTTAAACCAGTTACATCTCAGGGAACTGACTGCAGACCTGAAAAAGAAATGCCTTCCTCTATTTATGTGTTTTAGACAGTTTGCTTGATATTTGTCGTTTTCTGATTTTGGAACTGAAGCTCAAGTTTGCACACATGCATTCATGTCAGACACGTGCTAAACAGGGAAAGGACAATAATTACATACCACTGCAAAACTACTAATGACATTAAAGTATTAAAGGGGAACTACCATTTTTTACAACCTGGGCCTTATTTCTGGCATAAAATGCAATTACTCACCCATATAACTTTGGTGTCATTGGTAGTCGTTCGGGAGATATTTAGATCCGCGTATATCCATATAGTGGGAGTGACTGGGGCACCGAAACGCAGCCTATAAATAACACATTATCTGCCGAAATGGAGCAATCTACAGACCCCGGATGATGATAACAGGTAACTCCAGACTCAACGGGGAATATGATCATAAAATATTGGTGAAATGAACGAATTCCGCGGCAGATAATGCGTTATTTAGAGGCTGCGTTTCGGTGCCCCATTCACTCCCACTATATGGATATATGTGGATCTAAATATCTCCCGAACGACTACAAATGACACCAAAGTTAAATGGGTGAGTAAACGATTGGATTTTATGCCAGAAATAAGGTCCAGGTTGAAAAAAACAGTAGTTCTTCTTTAACACATGCATCATGGCGTGTAAAAGAAGTACAGCTACTATCAAACTAGCGCAAAAGCAGGTGTTATTTCTTCATGAAAAACTGATTAACCCTTTAAAATTCAGTCTTTGTGGCAAGAAACAGGATTATATTTTTGTAGAACAAGTAGCCCAAAGGTATTTTTTTTTAAATAATTGCAACACAACACTGGTAATAAAAGAAGAGCACAACTGATTTCTAACTGGAACCAAATCGTTTCACCAGACCAGGGACGTTAAGAACATCTGGTTTACTGAGTTGGCTTTTCAGCCTGAGGGTGGCAACGTGGATCTAGTCCATAAATGCCACGGCAGCCAGCCAGGTAAAATTTTAACATTTCCTACGAAGAGCTCGGAGCACGGTGAGACACCTCGGATGTTTGCTCACCTTCCGCCCAAATCATGTTAGGACGTTCTCCAACTTTGGCTCAGCCACTTCAACCCCTGCACAGGTGAAGAGTGCGCCGTGGGTGGCCACAGCCACGTCCAGCCGTTAGAGAGTGAAAGAGAGAAGGGGAGAGGAAAGAAGAGAAAGATGATTTAGCACTGTTAGAGGGTCCAGTTCTCCTCATATTCAACAGCTACAGCATGGCTGGCAGAGACGGAGGCAAAAGGAATGAATGAATGAATGAATGTTTAAGCTGGATAAATAGTCAGCTGCTTGGAAAAAGAGAAAGAGAGAGAGTCAGTGAGTTTGAATAAATCCTAATGTGGAAAGTTTTTGGCATTGTCGCAACTTAATTTAAATTCAGATCAGGTCAGGTTATTTATTTTTATTTTTTTTGCAAATGGAAATGATCTCATTACGTATGTTTTATAATTTTTACTAAAAAGGACTTGACTTCCATTCAATTTTTTTTTTTTTTTTTTTGCTTTTGGTAAACATCTACTTTTTATTTTTCATGATGCAATATGTATAATTATGATTAGTTTTAATATTGAATGTAAATGTTTTGTGCTTCAAAAATCATGATCCTTCATACCACCCTGTATGTGGAGGAATAATTACTAAAATGAGAGTGAACGAGCGATGGCATCTTTCTAAGCGTTGCACTGTTTCTTTTTATTTTTTATTTTTATTTTTATTTATTTATTTATTTTTTCTCTCTGGTCGGGGCTGCAGTCGCGGTTCCAGGCGTGGAGAGCATCACCGAGAGCTTTGTCCTGCTGGACAGCGCTAAGGCGCCCAGGTCACTTGCGGTTGCCATGACTACTGCATCCTTCTGGCTCCGAAAACATTCATTTCTGTAACCATGGAAACAGCCGACATGACATAATATAGAGAGTGGATGTCATTGGCCGAGTGGGACGCGAAATCGATGGGCGCGTTGCTTCTTCGCGTGTCGTTACTGTATCTCCCTCCTAAAAAGGTACTCTGTGGTTTCAGTGCTACTCCCCTCACCTCCCTCTCTCTCCCTCTTTCTCTCTCTCTCTCTCTCTCTCTGTGTGTGTGCTGCTCCTGCTGCCTCCAGCACCTCTCTCTTAAAAATTTAAATATTAAAATGAACTTTATCAGTATGAATGCTAATATCATATCAACATATTCATATTTTTGCTGATCATCTTTTAACAGTAAACCTAAAAAGCATCAATCCACAAACAGAACTACACACTGGCTCACACACAACTCAAGCCGAGTGAACAAAGTACTCTGAAGGAGCTCTCTCGTGATTTTTTTATTTTTTTTTTCCCTCTCTGGGTGTGGCAGCCACTTCAGCACGTTGCAGCCAAGAAAGCTATTTTACTGCTTTCTCCCAGGATGTAAAGAAGTTCATGATCCTTTTACCAGATGCAGAGGGTTTCTGGGCTCGTGCAGCAGCCCACTGTCAATCCTTTACTCTCTCAGCTGCTGAATCCTCAAAACAAATTAAACTTTGCACTTAGATTGACACTCGTGGATCTCGTGCTTCTCCATCTTCCTAACCCTCTGTACTTTCATTTGGTTTTTCATGCAGATCGTGACACAGGAAACATAGACATAGATTTTTCTTTCAGCTTGTTTGCTTGTTTCCTTTTTGCAGTTTTCACGTCTTTGTTTCACCCCAGCCCAATTTTACATCTGAGCTTGTTTATCTTCATCCTCATGCCGGCACTCCTTCGCAGCTCTGAGTGAACCACAGCATCCTACAAATATACGCATTGAGCTTCTATTGTGTTAAAAATATTTTTGCGCAGTAATTTGAGGATGCACTTGCAGATACTGATTTGAGTTTCCATCAGCTGATCAGCACTCAGCATTCACGTTGGACTGTTGTATCTCTCCCTCTATGATTTTACATCACGCTTCCAGCAGTCCATATAAGTCCAGAGACCAGCTTCCTGTTTAGCTTAAGGGTCTTTCAGTGCTGTGTTTAAATGTAGCCTGTTAGCATCAAACGATGGGCCTCCGTCGTCAACTATAGAGTTTTGTAGTGATTTTTTTTTTGTCTGTTGGGGCCCTAGGAAAAAAAAAGTCCTCACTAGACTTGGTGACTGACAACAGAGCTGTTCAAGCTAAGCTAACTAATGCTAGTGGTCGAAGAAAGAAGAAACAAAACACTGTGAACGTCTCTGCACCATGTTTAAGGCTAGACTCGCAGCCTTCAGTTTGCCCTTAACCCTTTCATTTTTACCTGTTGTCATATGCAACTACTTTTAAGAGTCATGCATGTGCAGAGTTGTTTCAGGTAGGAGCCCTTTTAGGAAAGTCGCCTACCGTCAGTGAAAACTTTGCCACAGCTGTACTTTAAAGTTTGCAGGCCGCTGGGGAGCTACGCCGTCTGAAGCGTACGTTCATCACACAAACGCGTCATATTATAAGAAAATTTAAAGGCTCAGATGCTCCGTCCTCGATGCAATATGTTGAAGGACTCCTGATGGAGCAGCTCTGGTTAACCCGTCTCAAAACCAACAGGACCTTTTCTGTGTGCGGCGCAGTTTCGTGAGCCCTGAGTAGCTTTTAATTACCCCGTGCTTGGTATTTAATCTGTGCGTGTTAGCTCTGAAGTGAACAGCGAGGTAAAGGTGGAAAGTGAATTGAGGTGAAAGGGATGGGGATCCGATAACTACTGCAGCTCATGTGGTTGCTTCATAGTCGGGTTCTTCAACATTTAACAGATGTTTGTGGTTAAACTGTGCGTACTTCAGTGGTACTGGATTCTTTTTCTGCTTCACCTAATGCCATCTGGTAGTACTTTGTGACATTTGAATACTCAACAAAGCCCAGTGGCCATCTCTTGTTTGAGTCAAAATACAGATATTGTGCATAAGACAGAAGGACATCTGATTTCCAGTGAAAGAAAGCTAGAAATTCATCCTAGATAAGGTTCATTAAGAGTCTCTATCCCAGAAAGCAGCTGACGGAGTGTCCCCACGATTACTCAGGGCCTTTGCTTCTGAGCTGGGGGAGCCGCCTTCAGCATGTATTTAACCCGAGCCTACACCATAGGAGGGTCCCCCTGCAATGGAAGACATCACGCACCGTCCCTGTCCCCAAGAAGCTACACCACTTTCTGATCAATACAGCTAAAACCAGTGTTTTATCCATGTTTGCTTGCATATCCTGCCTTGCAGCCGGAGGCTCCCGGGGCCCAGAGCCACTGATAACAGCCTTTTTACCTTGGCACACCGCAGAACAACTACAACCTGACTCATAGGAGAGCAGCTGTAATTGCGAGAAGGCCGCAAATGCTGATGCTACATCGTGACACGCTGGGGCTCTGGTTTGGTTTTCTATGACTCAGATCATCTCTGCTATTATTATACACTATCTACATGCGATGCAGGTCGTGTGGAGGCAAGAAAACAGCGTGGACGACTCAGTGGATGTTTCAGAATGTCATATTTATTCATTTATTCTAGTTATATATTCAGATATTAGATGGAGGTCTTTGTGACACAAGGCTATGATAGAAGGAGATTAGACGTGAGTGATGCCCGGCAGCCAGCTGGCCTCACTTTAATGTTACTCCTGTTTCCATGGAAGACTTCTGCGAGGGTTGTGGGAGAGACCGGAGCAGGAGATCTGGAGTGGGACGCCTCCTAGTGGACAGTTTCACAAGCCGAGACTGTTCTTCTGCATGAGGTGTGAACTCAGACTGCAGCGAGAACAGGTAAAAAGGTTAAAACTCTACAAGATTAGACAGGATGTAATTCAATGTGACTGAGACATCATGATAAAGGCAACAAAGCCGAGACAAAACAGTAATTCAGGACAAACAATTAGAATAATTATGCTGAGAAACAAGCAGTATCACAGAGCAGTGCTTTATACCTTCCAGGAGATGTCCCAGTAGATCCTCAGTAGATACTCTTGAATGGGAAAACACACAAATTATCTGCAGATCTACTTTATAATACACCGATTCATTCATTAACTGTTAACTGATCAGCTCTTTATGGTGCTTTATGGAGGGCTTCACCTCCATTTAGGTATCCTATAAGGTGAGGGGACAATGAAACTAGAATCAAGGAGATGCTTCACAGAACCCTGAACCTGAAACCTTTAGAGAGAGAGCACAATAGACAATGTTAAAAAACTTTAACAGCGAGAAACCCAACTCATATGGGGGCGAAGACCACATTCCACTGTGTATGTTGTAAAAAGAGCTCCGCATACCATCATGGCAACATCATCTGTAATGTTTCACAGACTGATTTCTTCTGGGCCCAAACATCTTGCTGCCATTAGGGCGAACTGAACCCCGAAGTTGATGGAGGATAACGTCAGGGTTGGTTGTTCATCTGAAGCTCAGCAGGAGTCTGATGATGCAGGAGGACACTGAGTGTACACAGGTGAGCAAATTTACCACAGCGCAAAGAAACAAAACCTCCATTTAGACTATACTTAAACTATTCCCCCTTAAGTTGACTGCTTGAATCATATGATACATAAACAGACCGTTGGTCCTTAACTACCTGTGTGTGCTCTGAAACTAAGAACCGTGATCTATCTCAGAGCAAATCATTTTTACAGTCATCTAAACCCAGCAGTGGGTCGGTTCAGAACTGGGAGATCCGATCATGAGTGGCCAGCTGTGAGTACAGGTGTGAACACACACACACACACACACACTCAGGGTTTATTTACACACACAGACTGAGATCAGATCTGGAGACGCATGTGAATGCCAGGTCTGAACACACAGACCTAAAGCTGGTCTCTTGCGATCGGATAGACCAGATCGGATCTTGACACAAGATGTGAACAGGCCCTTGGTTCACATCTGGAGGTGGTCTGTGTTGCCCTGACCAGTTATTCCTTATTCATTCAGACCTGCCATCTTTATTTTTCTGTTAATGCACTGATGCCTTTCTTTGTGGAGTTTGCATGTCTGCGTGGGTTCTCTCCAGGTACTCTGGCTTCCTCCCACCGTCCAAAGACATGCTCATTAGGTTCATTGGTGATTCTAAATTGGCCGTAGGTGTGCATGTGAGTGTGAATGGTTGTCTGTCTCTCTGTGTTAGCCCTGCGATAGACTGGAGACCTGTCCAGGGTGTACCCCACCTCTTGCCCGATGACAGCTGGGATAGGCTCCAGCAGACCCTTCACCGGAACAAGCGGTTACAGAAGATGAATGAATGAATGAGACTGGAGATGCGTGTGGAGACACATTTTAATGGCAGGGCAAATGGCAAATGTATTTCTGTGTTTCTCTCTCTTCCTCTCTTTCTCTCTCCCCCTCCCTTGTTTGTTTCGTAGGCGTTGATTGTGTAATTGGTTTCCACCTATAAAGTTTCTGGTAGTGTCTGCTAATTGGTTTATTCAACCCCCAAATCGTCCAATCACTGCCCAGGACCTGAATGAAAAGGGATACAGCCTGGAGATGTGTGTCCTTATGTGTTCTGTTAATATTGATAGGTTTGATTGCTATTGTGGTATCCTCTACACCTTTCTTCACATAGGTAACTTTTTGTGATGAGCCTAGGATCATTGGTCGGTTCCACCTATGATTTATTTTTGATTTTGTAGACATGGAAGTTAGACAATTTGTTTGTCAGGTCTTGTTTCTTTGCTTTTGTCTATTTGGCACAGCCACATGGTCCACTCCTTCTCCACTGTCCATGCATCAAGCATTTTTCAGTTCCTTTTTTTGTATTGGACTAAATCTGTAAAGTTTTCCTGCTACGTTGACTCTCAGCCGGACCCCTGTTCCACCTAGGGACGTAACAGGATCAAATCAGTACATATGTTAATGTCATATCTGAACCACTGAGCAACGGCTGGAAAGAAACGAAGCAACCGGTGCTTTTATCGTTGCTGAATAATGTGCAGTTTCTAAAAATAATCCCACACATGTGTTGCTAGGCAGTGATTACATACAAAAGTAAAAGCAGATATTGGATTTCTGCAGGATCAGGGGCTAGCTTGAGACATTCAAGTCTCCGAAACACGACCACATGCTTCGGTTTAGCAGGAATTGTGGAGTAAAACCGGGGTTCGATCAGGAAGTCTGCAGCAGTGTGCATGAAAGTTAGGAGTAAGCAAGTAAGACGGGCTGAGATCTAGATAGTGTGGCCTGGAGGAGGGACGAGAAAAAAAAAAAATGTGAAGGGGAGGGACACAGAGCGGGAAAGAGCAGCAACTCGCACATCTGGAAATAATCAAGGACCGAGAGAGAAAGAGAGGAGGGGGAGCTCTGTTGGAAAAAAGGGAGCAAAACGAAAGGTGAAACCTCCAAGATGGAAATTATATAAAGTCAGTTTAAGTTCAGAATCAGGGAAAAGAGGCAAGTTAACCAGGGGGGGAAGACGGGCGGACGCAGTCGATCAGAGGAGAAGAGGAAGAGAGGGAAGGAAATCTGGTTGAAAAGCCTCCAGTCTAAAGAAAAGGAAAACTCAGAAAAGATCCCAACCAGAGGGGTAAAGGAGCTTGGATTTAAAAAAAAAAGAGGAGACCTGAGATTTGACTGAAGGAGTTCAAACCTGCTCTCAAGTAAGTCTGTTTGAATTGAGGTTTTAGATAATCAGAAATGACCTGGAAATCAAAAAAACTCCACCTTAATTAAACGGTATGTTCAGAACTGAGCGTGTTTTAAACTTTTAAAGAGTATTTATACAGAAATCTGTCAAATTTGCACATTTATTGTCTTATATGCAGATTCCATGAGATGCACTAGGTTAGAAAAGTCTTAGTTTTCAGTTTATTTGTTAAAAGGTGCAAAAACACAACACATAAAAGGAGTATAAGTGGCTTTACTGGAGATAAAGATGTTGAAAGATACCAGATAGGAGTTTTTTTAAGACTACCAAAAACAGTATTCTGCTGTCATTTAAAAAAAAAAAAAAATATATATATGTATATATATCATTCAAATCACAGATTAGATTCAGTTCTATCTTTTTAGGGCTGACGGGCTAATTCTCTGTTTTCATTGGAAACAGGAAGTCAAGATGAGATTGTCCTCCCAAGAAGAATTACAGCGCGTGTGTTTGTTTTAGTGCCTCTGCCTGTTTACCCGCCCTCGATGGGGACCACGTAGCTGCTTGAATCATAATAATCTAATGCTTTATTTAACCAGGAATGAGTTCAGCAGGTTTATTTTACATTTAATGAGTTTTGGAGAGTAAATGAGTCAGTAACGTAGATAGAAACTCCGTTTACTCTTGGTCTCAGTCTAATGAGGACTAATGTGATATAGTCAAAAGTGACTCAGTGGATCTTTAGCATGATTTTTATTTTTATTTCTTTTTTTCTTTTTTGGACTCAAACGCACCAACACACTCGGATGTTCAGATATTCTTGTGATTTCTGTAGGGTGACATTTCAAAATAAGAGCACTGGAATGACAAATGAGTCACTAAAAACAGGTCTGCACGAACAAACTGTTGATTTCAATGACAAGATGACTGATGTCGTTTCTTCAAACAGGGGGAGGATGTGAAGGAACCACGGGGGAATCAGCCACAACATTATGACCACTGACAGTTTTCAGTTTTTATTTGTTAAAAGACACAAAAGGAACAAGTACAAGTGGCTTTGCTGGAGATAAAGATGTTAAAAGAAACCTGAGAGGAGATCAGTTTTTAAGACGACCAAACCCAGTAATCTGCTGTCATTTAATGATTTTATATATACCGCATATATTCCAGTTGGAGTAGATAGAAACTCGGTTTACTCTTGGTCTCAGTCTCCTCTAATGAGGATTAATGTGATATCCCTCCTATTACCTTTAGGGTCAATTTGACCTCATTCAATGTTTAACATCTCTTAATATATGATTAACATCATTATTTTTGCTTCATATTTAACCAGTTTTCCTAATTGAACTGACACGGACCCTGGCCCCAACATTATATATGTAATTATTCTTGATAATAATTGTGATACCAAATGTTATAGATAACAAGAATATGTACTTCGAAATTACATAACTCCACTTAAACGTATCTATATTTCTAATTTAAGGCCATTCAGTGAGATTTTATGTTGATCTACATCTATTTCTCCATCGTTTCTCCAGCTATTTAGGCGGTCAACGAACGAACATAAGGGACCTGACACATTAACTGGAGGTTTAAATTGCTGGGGTCAAATTGACCCCAAAAGTGTTTAAAGGTAATGGGAGGGTTAGAAAAGATCACCTGCAGCGTTAAATTATTAAAAAAGCAGAGTAAAAAAATTTAGACTTGAATCATAAGCATTTAGTGAATACAGAGCAGAAGATTGTTTAACGTCATGTGAGAAGCAGCGTGGTGTTTGATTCATCGCTGTTGGCGACACTAGAGGAGCATCTTTTTTATAGCTTTTTTTTACTTTTATGCAACTCACACATATTAGTATTATTGTTATTGTCCTCATTACTCTTAGCAAGACACACATGAAGTGTTACACCTGGATTACGTGTCTACGTCTGTTCAGGCGTCCGACTCTGCTCTTGTGTTTTTAAGCTTGTTCGTCTCTGAATTTTCATTTGTGTGAAAGATCTGCGTCGGGAGTCATGGGAAATGCCTTCAGCAGTATAATTAGGTCCACTGAGCAGGGGAGGGAGCTTCCTTCCTGTCAGCAGTTTGACTTCCTGCGTGAGGTCAGTGGTCGGTGCGAGGACCACTCACTCTGAGACAAATCAGACTCAAATAACACTGACCTTTTTTGTGACAATTCAGTGTTCTGCTGGGAAACATTTGGACCTGGCATTCATTCATGTGAATGTTACTTAGACATGTAGCACCCACCTAGACCAGACCAGGCACCCCCACCCCATAGCAATGACACTCCTTGATGACCAACTCAAAAAACATGAAAAACAGCACAAGGTGTTGACCTGGCCTCCAAATTCACTAGATCCCAAACTGGTCAAGTATCTGTGGGATGATCCACAGAGGCCCCTCCATTCAACCCATAGGACCCAAAGGCCCCCCACTAACAACTTTATGTTGCCAGACACCACAGGACACCCTCAGAAGGCCCATGTCCATTCTCTGATGAGTCGCAACTGTTTTGGAGGCACAAGGGAGACCTACACAATATTAGGAAGGTGGTTTTAATGTTGTGGCTCATCAGTGTAGTCTTCAACCTCTGCAAAGAGACATCCTCGACTACTTCCACAGCTCTGGTTATAGGAATCTCATGCGTGTCAAACTGATGTGGGTTTAAAATCTCTGCTCTGCGCACTCCAAGGAAACCAAGAACACATAAAAGGAAGTCATGAAAGTTACCACACAGTCACTCCAGCCAGTTGTTTAATCACGCCAACCCATTTTAGCCAACGATAAACAAAGTTGCTGGAGTTTTGAGTCACTGTTTAAACGCCGTTCTTTTCTGTTTTGCAGGATGTCGGCTTCTCGACGGTGTCTGTGCTGCGTCAAATACTTGATGTTTGTCTTCAACCTCATCTTCTGGGTCAGTATTTTGCACGAGTCGGAGCTGGATTCCGCTGCTTCCACCAATTTATAGTCGCGCATTCATTCATTCACTTGCTCACAATGTGACATTTCCCCCCTCTCACCGTGTTCTGACACTGCTTTTCACATGCTGCTTCCTGAACAGCTCGGAGGATGTGGACTGTTTGGCGTCGGGGTCTGGCTGTCCTTCACCCAGGCCGAGTTTTCCTCTCTTCCCCTGTCCTTCCCGTCGCTCTCGGCCGCCAACCTGCTGCTGGTGGCCGGCGGCATAACGATGGTGACGGGCTTCCTGGGTTGTCTCGGGGCCCTCAAGGAGCAGCGCTCCCTGCTGATCATGGTATGGCTGAATTTATAGATGTTTGGGTCGGACGGGTGACAGTAGAGACGTCGCATTTAGAAATTCTCCAACTGCTCTTCTCTGCTTCTGCAGTTCTTTATCATCCTCTTGCTCCTGGTCCTGACAGAGATCACTCTAGTGCTGGTTATACACATCTTCCACGAGGAGGTGAGCCACCATCTGCAAGGTTCAGGTTCAAGGCTTCGAGTACTAAGAAGAAATAATGTTGTCTCTTTCTTTTTTTAGCTGGACAAGAAAGCACAAGATAGATTAAAGGAAGGTATGAAGAGCTACAAATCAGACTCTGGGCTGCAGAAATCCTGGGACAACGTCCAGAAAATGGTGAGCTCGCTTTTTTGAAACCAATGCATGGCGTCGTACACACACAACAGATTTCACTTTAGAACCGATTGTCACTTTAATGCATCAGCAAGCGTCCGCCGTGTGGGCTGGTGTGTGGTCTAGTTGTACAATTCTGCTCTTTTTTTGTTTCCCCAGTTCAAATGCTGCGGAGTGACCAACAAAACGGACTGGTACAACGTGACGAACGGGACGCTGCCTTCGTCCTGCTGCTCAGTCGGCATAGAAACCTGTTCCGACGGATGGAGCGAGGTTGGTATAAGTTTGGTTGATACTCTCATTTTAGTTTGCTCCTGTAGAAACCAAAATGAAGCTCTGGTGTCTACTTATGTGGGTCATCCGGCTCTACCTGCACCAACAAAATTTCTCTTAAATGCCTCACACACACACACACACACACACAAGTGAAAGTGATGGAACACCAAACCAGAAAAATCCCACAGCGACCGGGGAGTCAGACACTGAGACAACCTAATGATAATGTGGTTGTTCCACCGCGACGGATGATGTGGTTGTTTCCAGTTAAACAGATTGTTTTACACATGTAGACACGAGTGAGTGATTAGCTTGTGTGTAAAGCAGAAACTGGTGCGTGTAGCATGAGGATACACAAAACTGAAGGCTTTCAGACGAAACGCTGACCGAAAAGTTGAAGCAATCAAGCAATTTAAACCATGCAACCATACCTACAAAACGACTAAGAGGGGTGAACTTTGGAGGCTAAAAATCTAAAGAAGTGCTCCACAAACGCATCTGTTTAAAATAGAATAACATTAAAACATTCCTTGTTTTCTTTACGCCTGAAAAGATCAACTCCGTCTCACCCATCTGGAACGAATTCAGACCTAGTTTGAGACGATCAGGCGGCTTGAAATCATCTCGAGGGCAGCGTTTAGGTCAAACTTATGAGGATCTGGATTAGGTTTTATTTGAATTGCAGCTTACAACTGCAAAAAAATAAATAAATAAAATAGGAGTAGGCAAATTATCTCTAAAGAACCAGCAGTTAATGTAGACGATCTAAACCACAACTTTTACAACACTTCACGGACAAACGATCATAGATGTTTTACAAGCTAGCTGTGGGAACAATTTGCAAATTTTTCTCTCCCAAACGAGTTTCGCCAACCGAATCCATGCTTGCATGTTTATATTTCTGTGGGAAGGAGTAAATGTGTTCGAACTCGGTGCTCCTGTTGTTTATTTTTCCTCGAGTTCCTCCTCTCCCTCATCTTCTCTCGCCTCCGTTTGTCCTCTGCAGCCGTGCTACCAGAAGGCCAGGCAGTGGCTGCTGGATAACATCCCCTCTGTCCTGGTGTTTGGAGTGTGCATTGGTGTCGTTCAGGTAGTTATCAGCTCTCTTTCATGCCTTTATTTTAATTTCTTCCCATCTTTTAGAATCATAAAACGACAAAAACACACTTATTTAGACTTTGGTGTGCACATCCGATAGGTTTACTGTACCATTTGCACTTCTACTGCTACTATATTGCACTACCGCCACTGTTTATATATTTTATTTATTTTCATTCCATTTTATTTTATATCTATACTATTTATTGTAAGGTGAACGAAAAAAGGTAGAAATGTCCTAAAAAACAAACTGAGAACTTGCAATAAAAATCTTGAAAAAGTTCATTTTTTTTACTCTTGCAAACACCCAAATCCAAATTGTGCAGAGGTGCAATCAAATTTTCTGACTTCTTCACGTGGATTGACATCCCTAAAATGTATTTTGCCCTTGTTTTTGGCCGGTACATTTCAGAATCAAGCATCTTTAAGAGTCTTTATTGTCATTATGAGAACAAAAATTTTGCAGAGACTGAAATTGAAATAAAACACCCTTAAAAAGAAGAAGAAATGTAAATAAAGCTTAGTGCAAGTTCCAGTCTATGAGATAGTGTGTGATTGTCTTACTGCTGAGGACTGGTGGTCTGTTTGATTGTCAATCATTTGTGCACAAATTAATAATTAAAATACTTTTATACTTTATTTGATGCCTATTGAGCCCGATACATATTCCCAATTTACTAAATCTGAGCACATTTAAGCTGTGCGTTTACATTGCTTACAGTCATTATCATTATTGTTAAGCGTGTCATTTGTACTCAGGATGGAGGAGAGTACCAGTTTCAGTTCCATTATCTAAAATGTTACCAAACAGCGTCCTCTGCTGGGTGCAAACTGCCACCACAATGCAGGTAAAACAATCTGAGCAGATCAAAATGTGCTGACCCGCTCTCTGTATGTCCCCTCTCTCTCTCGTCTATACTCAGATCTTGGCCCTGGTCTTCTCCATGCTGATGTATTGTCAAATCCTCTGCGCTGAGAAACATTTGGAGTGAACACAAAGGTTCACCGGCTCCAGTGACGGGAAGGCTCGTCTCGAAAAAATAAAAACTTCTGATCCAAAATCTTTCAAATCCCCAATCGAGGCTGGGTTGCTCAGCTCAGCGGCTTGTTTTGGGTTCAGACCTGAAATACCTTTAAATGCTTGGAGGTGCTCCGACTGGGAACACTAAAAGCATGTGGTCAGTGGCTGGTAAAGCTTTATACTGATTAATATTATCTAGAAACTAATAAGTTCTTTCCATAGAAATGTGAATATGATCGTATTTCTGCACCAAGAAGAGAGGCAAGCTGCTTTTTACATTCCCTGTCCATAATATCAGTGATTCATCTAAAGTGTGGAGGAGGGGAGACCCTTAACTAAATAACCTGCTGGATCAGTTTGTATGTTAAGACTGGCACTAGAACAGGGAATTTGCTTTTGACAAGTAGGCCCACTGTAGTATGCAATGTATATTATTTCTTCAATACACGAACTCCCTGAATGTATCTGGATATATCATTTACACTATTCTCACAGTAACTTAAAGGATTCTGCGTCAGTCTCTATCCTTGTTTTCCACAAATTAATCAAATTTTCTTCATTTATTTAAACATATGCTGTAGTTAACATTTTACGTTATAGCTCAACAGTACTCGTTTGGTGTTAGTATGTAGAGACTGAATCGTATTTTATTTAAGCCTTGAAAAAGATTTTTTTTTTAATATTCTTGTGCATTTAAAGCATAAAATCTAAAGGCAGAATAAACTCACAGGAACCGACGAATAAGACGACTATAGATGGAGTTTGCTTGGGTACTGTGATCCAGTCCAGCACAGATGTTATATAGGGGTGGTGGGTGTCCCATGTGGGATTTATAGATAGAAAGATGCAGGTGTTTATCACGACTCTGCCCCGCCGGAGAACCAACTTTGTTATTTAGAATTTATTACTGAGAATCATAAAGATTTCCAGTAAAGAATCTGGGGGAGGAAAGATATGAAGCAGTAACAAGTTTGTACATTTATCACCATAATCTTAAAGGGGAACTACTGTTTTGTACAACCTGGACCTTATTTCTGGCAAAAAATACGATCGTTTACTCACCCATATAACTTTTGTGTGATTTGTAGTTGTTTGGGAGATTTTTTATATCTGCGTATATCCATATAGTGGGAGTGACTGGGGCACCGAAACGCAGCCTCTAAATAACGCATTATCTGCCGCGAAACTAGTTCATTTCACCAATATTTTGTTATCATACGATAGTGCTATTCCTCGTTGAGTCCGGAGTTACCTGTTATCATCATCCGGGGTCTGTAGGTCAATCTACAGTGTCATTTAGAGGCTGCGTTTCAGTGCCCCAGTCACTCCCACTATATGGATATACGCAGATCTAAATATCTCCCGGAACGACTACAAATTACACAAAAGTTATATGGGTGAGTAAACAATCGTATTTTATGTCAGAAATAAGGTCCAGGTTGTAAAAAAACAGTAGTTCCCCTTTAAGATTGATATAAAGACTGCCTTAATTATATATTGCCTAAAATTCAAAGGGAATCTGTGTCTCTATAATAAATTTTTGTGTCCGTTTGATGATGATAAATATGTAGATGTTTCCATTCTGTGATCCTCTCAGTATTGCTGAAAATCAATATGAACATGTGTAGAGTCCTTGTCTGCTGTTCTAGTAGAAAAAAATAATAATTAATTGTGCTTTGCATTAATTAAAAGTTCATGGTAGCTATCTGCACAGAGTCAGCCACTGCAATAATAAAGCACAGTGTCATCTGCGTAGAGGTGGACTTTACAGTCGGTTAGAGAAAATAACAACTGAATGGAGTTGTAAGGAAATAATCAAATGTCATTTCAACATTATGGATTCCCAGACTTTTCCATTGGGCATCACTAATATTCGAAAAGCAGGGGTGAAAACGATCTCCTAATAAAACCCGCTAACTTTAAAGAAATGAAACAGTCGACAAATAAGAAAAGTCTTTGGACAGAAACTTTTTAATACACAAGAATACAAAACATTTTGGAGTTTTTTAGGTTCACGATACAAGTAGACAACAAGTTGGCCAGCTCTTCAAAAATTTGACAAATTTTAATACTGAAATCTGATGCAATGCACTTTGTTTATAAATAAATAAATACGTTCTTTTCTCCTAAATTTACCTGCCATGTTTTACAGCATTCAAACTGACTCCAAACTGACTCAATTTGATTTAACTAATTTGATATGCTCTACTGTGTCGCCTTTAATCCTGTGTCTGCAAAGATTTCATAATAAATGCCCTGTTTATTTCTTCTTGTCTGGTTGGCTCAGTATTGTGAAATGTAAAAATGACTACACAATGTATAAAATAACCGTACGACATCAAATTCAACTTTGATTATCACGAGCAGGCTGAAGGAGACCATTTCTCCCTACAACAGAATAGTTAAAGCCCTGCAGGATATTTGTAATGCCCAGTATGAGTGTTAAAAGTTATCTCATGTAAACTAAATGAGTCTATTTCAGATATCAGACTTTTTAAACAAGGGAAACAGATTGGTTTGCTAAATGAGAGTGGTCATGCGCTATTAGAAAATCCCCAAAAACTGTAGATCACAGAGTACGAGCCAAGTATGTGCACCTCAATGTTCGCATGCTCTGGGCCACTTTAACAAAATGATAAAAAAAACATATTTAAAAAAAGTTGCCATTCAGGACAGGATAAATAAATAAAAAACACCGTACTTTCTGCATCTTTGTGTAAGAGATACCCATCCATCTTTTTACTATAGTAGAGTAGAATAAAAATAATTAAATCTAAGAGCACGTGATGAACTAAAGGTTTAAGAGTAGACACATCTTGGTATATTTCAGTGTTTTGTCATGATAAAACAAACTGTTGTTCTCTACTCCACGCTGTCAGATCTTGCTCATATGTTTGATAAGAAATCACACAATGCAGACTCGTAGAAACAGCTCCATCTACTGGCAACAGAAAGTTAAAGCTTACGTGACAGACGTCAGGTTTATGGGTTATATCCTGTCTGTCCTTGTGAAACGTTATCAGACTCTCCTCACGTACTGCCCCAGTTCCAATTAAGCGTCCCATAAAGTGTTGTTGCCCCTCCCGAGGACGCATTATGAGGTAATTTGTGCGGACTTAGGACAGCCCGGTATCCCACAATGCATTTTGCTGGCTTACCGTACTGTGTCCAACAGAGTGCGTACTTCATAGTTCGAAGTTCATATACTAGGTATCGAAAAACACTCCTGGTGTCTTTCACACGTGACATACAGGACAGAAACATGACGTGTGGGCCTTGTTCACAACAAATATTAACATGGGTGATCCAACCGCAAGTGGACACCTCCACGTACATGAATTCACAGCTGGCGTTAGAAAGCATCTCCGGTGACCATTTATGATCGGATCTCATTTTGTGCTCCGAATGTAAGCAAAACAAATCTGTCATTTGTGTGGTATGTAAATAAAAACAAAGCTGAAACAAAAGCGACCGGACTGGTTGGGTTTCTTGAGGATGTTTGGCCACTCATCAAAGTAGATTATTCAGATGAACTGAAAGCTGGGGCCAAAAACAACGTATTGCCACCGACACAACTGCTTCAGAGAGACGTACAAAGATCAGATTATAACTTGAACCCTGAAAGCACCGGTAACGGGGAAAAATAAAGGCCCCTCGCTATCTTAAATACGTAACTTATGTCCAGATTGCTACTCTACCTATCAGTATGAACACACAGTGTACTCGTATTCAATAATTTCATCCGTTGACATATTCTTAATTGGATTTCTCAATTCAGTTCAGTTTGTTACAAGCTACAAGACCACATCCAAATCTCCATACTAGACAGATATAAATAAATAAATAGACAACACTACACAGTGCTTATCCCCATCCCTTTTCTGTCAGTCAAGTATTCCTACTAGCGCCGTGTGTTTTCTCTTCAGATGCTGGCTCAGGGTACGAGCCACCATTTCTCCACTGATCATACTCCCATATTTTAAAAATAAAGGAGGTGTGCTCACATTGCAAAAAAAAGATTGTAGTTGCACGAAACCCAAACCGCCTTCAAACGTAGTCTGTCCAGTCGGATCTCAGTGCGTCGTGGGTGCGTTCACACCAAAACCTTTAGCAGCCCACACTTGTGATCGGATCACCCCGGACCCTTTTTAGTCAGGACAAGGCAATGGTTAGTGTTCTCTAATGCCACATAGTGGGAACAGGAGGTGATACACAACTCCTTCGTGCAACGTCCTGTGAGAATGCAAGGTCCAAGGTCACCCTTTCACAGTTTTCCAACACAAACAGACTCGTTTCTTAAACTCTTTGGATGGGTGTCAGTTCAAGGCGAAATCTCTTCTCTCTCTTCAAGACGGAAAAGGTTCTAAACTAAATTTTAACAAGTGGAAGTATTACTAAGCGTTTAGTTTGACAGGCCCGAATAGAGATCCAAATCTAAATGGCTCAAAAAATGAAAGCTCATATGATTCTTAAATTGATCAATAGGTCATAAATAAAAGAAACGTAACTCACAAAAAAAACAGTAGCTTCTCGTTCTGGCCGTGTAAACCAAAATCCTCTGGTGTAAGTTCTTTCTCATACCTAGATCCCAGTTCATTGGGAATTAAAGGCCTTTTGAGGATTTATGAGTCCCGGTGTGGCCCCGTGTGAACAGTCCATCCGTCTCTCTTCACTTTCATGTCATGATTGTTCCGTTGGGATAAAAATACACCTGGAACTCAGTCGTACTCTACAGAATCCTCCAAGTCTACCACGTTTTCCTGAAGATGAGATAAAAGTTTCTCTGATGAGTGAAAAGGAATAATAATAAAAAAAAGCTGTCAACTTTAGGATAGGCTCATTCATTCACTCACCCAGCCTCCATGGCTTTTGAGCCACGGGTAAAAGTTTTCCATGTAGCGCTCCGCGAAGCCTTGCATGCGCCCCGTGGCCGTCACTATCCGCCGGGACACCTCCATGGTGACCGCCATGCGTCGCAGTGTTGGACTGTCAGGTGGTGGCAGAGGTGGGGCCTCTGATACCTGACTGGAGCTGCCGAAAATGTCTAGAATTTGGGCAAAGGATCCATAGGAAAGACGAGACAAGTTGGAGCACAGGGAGGGGTCCGACTGGATCTGGTAAATTTTTTTTAAAAAAGTATGTTTATTAGTCTTTCTGTGTATTGTTACTCATGAAAACTCTGCTTCAAATTAGTTTTCCGTACACATATGGTGTCTGATTTTGTTTGGTTCACTATCCTCAAGTCTACAGAGTTATTTCAAAGGAAGGTCCGTTTTTTGAAAGGATTCATTCAAAGCTCTACTCTCAAAACAAAATGAAGCACTTCCTACCTTTAAGTTGATAGCGTCTCCCTCCATGGAGAGCAACTCAACAAGCTGCTGCACCACTGTCTCCTCATCTACGGGACAAAGTAGCAACACAATTACCACAAATGAAGTAGGGTCCCTGAATCTCTATAATCGGGTCAATACTCTACAATTCAGGCCGGTTTCGAGTGTATTCTGGTCCAAGTAATTAACTGGGTGGAATTTATATGACCAGGTGTTGTGGAGTAGCCACAACACCTGGTCCGCTGGATCTAAATATCGTCCGAACGACTCCAAATGACACCAAAGTTATATGGGTGAGGAAACAATTATGCTAGTTCAGCTTGGTACCTTCCACTCTCTTTAATCGGATTGTGTCATGGTTTTGAGTTTTGAATGTTTTGTGTAACCTTTAACTGGTGCTTTATTCTGTAATTGTTTTTCTCGCCGTTACTGTGTTCACTGTTTGGTTTTGTAGTTATGTTTTTTGATGCCCTGCCGTCCCTGCAGCGCCTTAAGTTTTAGTAAGTTGAGTCATTTTTCTTTCAAACACCCTCCTCCCCTTTATATCCTGCTTTCAGCTCCTACTTCACCACTAACTTGACAGACTCGGTTACATGTATGAGTGTTAAGTGCGATTACCTATGGAAGGCTGGGGTGCGACCTTCTGTTTCTTTACACTGGACGTCCTTCTGGCAATCCTTTCCAGTTTCTCTGCTACCTCAGTGTAGAACTCCGGTGGATTATCTGTATTGACGTAAACCACAGCGCCACATTAAACCACTTTTACCACTCTGCTACGGTCAAGTAGTATGTTCTCTGGTATATTCAAAGAAGACAACCAGGTGCACTCTAGCTTTGTGTTTTAGAGTTCAATGTTTGTAGGAACTTACTGGGAGAACTCATGCCTGCTTGTTGATCTACATGGCCAAGGTTTAGCGTGGTGGGCCTCCGAGAAGACGACCCATTCTTCTCTCTTTCTTTCTCTTTCTTCTCCAAACTTTTCTTGAAGAACTGAGACAGCTTTTTTACAACCTTCTTTCGGTTCAGCTTCTTTTGGGACTTCTTCGCACCGTCATCATCATCATCAGAAGAAGACGACGATGTGGCGTCGTCCTGCATGAACAGGTTTTTTCGTCAGTGGTGTAGAGATACTGATGTGGGTTTGTTATGTACAAGTATACAGTATATACACTGCCTGGCCAAAAAAAAAAAGAGCCTCCCATTGGATAATTACTGTTACTCTGTTTGAAAAGGGTCAAATCATTGGCATGCATCAAGCAGAGAAAACATCTAAGGAGATTGTAGAAACTACTACAATTGGGTTAAGACCTGTCCAATGCATTATTAAAAACAGGAAGAATAGTGGAGAACCATCGTCTTCCAGGAAGAAATGTGGTCGGAAAAAAATCCTGGCGATCACTTAAACGTTTGGTGAAATCAAATGGAAGAAAAACAACAGTAGAACTCAGGGCTATGTTTAATAGTGAAAGTAAGAACATTTCCACACATACAATGTGAAGGGAACTCAAGGGATTGGGACTGAACAGCTGTGTAGCCTTAAGAAAACCATTAATCAGTGAAGCTAACTGGAAAAAAAGGCTTCAGTTTGCTAGGGAGCATAAAGATTGGATTCTGGAGCAATGGAAGAAGGTCATGTGGTCTGATGAGTCCAGATTTACCCTGTTCCAGAATGATGGGGGCATCAGGGTAAGAAGAGAGGCAGATGAAGTGATGCACCCATCATGCCTAGTGCCTTCTGTACAAGCCTGTGGGGGCAGTGCTATGATCTGGGGTTGCTGCAGTTGCTCAGGTCTAGGTTCAGCAACATTATGTTGCCCAAAGAATGAGGTCAGCTGACTACCTGAATATACTGAATGACCAGGTTATTCCATCAATGGATTTTTTTCTTCCCTGATGACACGGGCATATTCCAAGATGACAATGCCAGGATTCATCATTTCACATATGGATTGTCCACCACAGAGTCCAGACCTTAACCCCATTGAGAATCTTTGGGATGTGCTGAAGAAGGCTTTGCGCCGTGGTCAGACTCTCCCATCATCAATACAAGATCTTGGTGAAAAAACAATGCAACACTGGATGGAAATAAATCTGGTGACATTGCAGAAGGTTATCGAAACAATGTCACAGCGAAATATATCCAACGAAATATTAAGAGTGTGTGACCTTTTTTTTTTTTTAGTGGTGACTTTTTTTTTGGCCAGGCAGTGTATTTTAGACATATAAGGTCATAAGGCATAGATACAATGCTGAATGCTAATGATAATAGAGATATGAACTGTAGGAGGAATAAAATATTTATGTAAAATCAAGGTAGTCCCAATATCATGACAGGCGCCATGCTTCTACAATATCTTATTATCTTCAACAACTGAATTGATGTAAAACAGTTGACCAAGATGTCTCCTGTGCCGAAACATTGCTCTTGTACACAACACAAAGACTGCAACTAATTAGTAGCTGGCCGACACTGAATGATCTGCACCTGCATGAAAGCTTGTGCTATGTCTTCCTGATTCTAGAGGAGCGCACTTCAACACATACCTGCAGGGCACTGTTATGAAATGTGGGTGTTTTTTTTCTAGCATTAGGCGGGATTTCCCAGGATGACTAGTCTTCTGCATCTATATCACTTAGATGATTTATTCCAAATCCTTTTTAAACATCCTGTCTAACTCATAGCATGACCCTTTTCACACCTTTTACAATGGATAAGACACTGAACACTTGCTTTAATTGGGGCAAAATAAAAACAGCATTTCCTTACATCTGTTTGGTATTTTGCCTTGCTGTTCCTTTCCAACGAGCCCTTCGGAGTCTTGGCGCGACGGCGCAAAGTGTTTTGGCGAGGCAGCTTCTTAATTAAGCTCTTAAATCCAATCTTCTTCTCATTGCCCGAACCGTCGTCCTCGGCCTGAGCACCACCGCCATCCTTTGGCTTTGGTTGTGGCTTGATGCTAGCATGGGAAAACAAGTGTGGTGAACCAACAGAGCTGGTGTAAGAGCTGCCTTACAGCAACCAGAACACAGTGTGACTGTTTTATGGATCTGCACAGTATGCTGGTGGAATTTGTTCCCATGCTACTAAACATTTTAAAGAGACTAGTTTTAATTGGCCAGCGTTATATCGTGTGTCAAACCCTGAAGATGAATTCTGCATCTAGGTAATTAGGTTCCATTGTGCGTTTCTATGCTGATGATTGTTCACAATAACTTTCACTTCTGTCAGATAATAAACCTTTAATGTTTGATAAATCTGTGCCGACTGATCTTATATTTCAAATCAGTAGCCTGAACAGGACAGAGTAGCAGAAGAGTGGTGAGCTACATTACCTGAACTTGTTGGTATCTTTGTACTCTCCCCCTACCCTGCCAGGCCTCTCTGTCAGGGGAATGGAAAGAGTCTGATGGAGGAACGCTTGGAGGACCAGACGAGTCTCAGCCTTGATCTCCACCAGAGAGATGGAGGAGACAGAGGAGACTGAGGTGTTGCGTCCTACAGACCCCGACATCACTGAGATAAGGTGAGAATGGCTCATTAGTTCAGTAGCAACTTGTAGATAACCTGGTATGTACTGCATTTGTATTGCTAACAAGAAGACATGAGACTTTAAAAACATCATGTTTAATAGAGAATGCACAATCATCAAACAATGATGGGGCAAATTTGTAGACTCAAAAATTATATTTCTAACGTCATATCTGTTAAACATCATGCTAGCACTGTTTGTGCTGGTAGTTTAGGAGATCATGTTATTGGAGTTTAGGCAATTGGTTATTTATCAAGTTTAACATTCTTTCGGAAACATTACCGCAACAGGTTATTTGTGGTTATTGTACACTTGTTCCTCAACCAGCCAGATTCCTGAATGGTAATCAGGATTTACTGTATAATAACAAGGATTTCAAGTCACAATCAATCCACTAGCTACAAAAATGATTGGCAAGGGTCACTAGGAGCAACTAATACAGTGGATTGATGTATGATGCAAAATCAGTAATGGGGGTACAATTTTGGGGTAAAAATAACTACCTTGGGTCTATGGATAAGGGACACTAGGGAAATTTTGTGGAATACAAAGGAAGGTACTTATAGGCGGTATAGACTTTTGCGTCAAATTGACGCTGTAGCTACGGCGACAACCCAGCACTTACACAGACCCTAGCGACGTAGCTGACATGCACTTTCCCAGAAATGTAACTACGAGCCGTGGCGACGCAGAGCTGTGATTGGTCCGCTTGGTAGTAGCGTGTTTCTGCTTTAGTATTTCTGGCTGCTTCTCTGTCGCCGCAATTTTTGAATTGATTGTTTTGGATCAATAAAGTTGGAACACATTGAGGAAAGGTTAACGGAGGAGGTTCAGTGATACAAACATTTGTAAGACTCGTCTTCAGTGAAATTTTGCCGAAATTTCACAATAGTTTACAGAGCGAGCCAGACTGACGAGCGCACAAGTATAAATGGCTAGCGCAGGCTACGTACGGAAGTTATAGCGTCTATGTACAGTATTTGTACATAGACGCCAAATCTCATATCCACAAATATAACAATGCTTTACAGTTTAAACAAGAACGATTTTCTTTTTGTTCATATAGATCCCAGCTACAACACCATCTATGAATCCAGCTCCTCAGAAAGAGCATATTCCTGTGCAGTAGGAGCTGGTTCTGTCTCATTTCATTTCCTGATGGCAGCAAGCAATGCCAGAGCCCTATCATTCTGCTTTTCTGTACAGATATCAATCTGCAACAGAGACAGATTGAAAGATAGGAGAGTAAGTCTGCTCACCGCTTTGAATTTATATTTACACACGTTCTTTATTGGAATACACAAATGCATTTATAGTCAGATTTATTCATTCCACACTCCACTGTCCTTTGAAAATTATAGTAACCTATTTACAAAGATATATATTTTAAAATAACATGTATTATTATACTACTGTATAGAAGTTGCATAGTAGTGATCTAATCTTAAAGGATCTTAAAGGCTCAGGGAGACTGGCCAGGTACTCTTGGTTACCCAAATTGAGTAACGCCCATTAAGGTACCTGCAGAAAGCAGACAAGCAACAAAACAAGAGGGGAAAACACAGAACAGGCCCTACAGCAGTAAGTAGTAGTAGTGGTGGTAATAATGAAAGCAAAACAAACAATGAGCCAATCCAGTCGGTCGACATTCTTTCTTGGTCACTGCTGCACATGGACCTACATACTGAATAATAACCAATAACTTACAGAGGAACTGAGTTAAACTGACTGCCAAATATTAAGGAACAAATTGCTTAAAAACAAATGCAAAACTATTTCTATACAAATAATTTGGACACTACATATGAACATCCTCGTTTGGTATTGACCACAACAAGTTGAATAGTTCTGGTTTTAAACTGTCTGCAGCTCCACTGATGACACTTTTCCACCTTTACTGTTTTAGAACAAGGTTTGGGATTTCTTTTATAGGAAACGTGGTGATGAAGAATGCCGTCAGCTCTGGGGGAAAACACACATGCTTTGTTATAACGTTACTATTGTCTGGAGGGTCACATCCGCATGTGACTTTAGTAGTGAAAGAAATGCATGGACTTGCTCCTGACCCCTGGAGTTTTACCATTTGATCTTGTTACCTTGTGTCACTGTCACCTGTATGCCAGACTTTGAGTGTCTTCACCATTCGCCAATGTAGAGACTCTATGAGACCTTAACATTTACATACAAATCTAAGCACTATTCCTTGATCACAGCAGCATTTACATGCGGCCCCCTTTCTTCCTTTTGTTCATCTGTATTATAAATGTGGTACATTGACAGTGTTCTGGCTCGGCTTACCTACTATTACCGGTATGAACACCCCACTATGGCAAACTTTTGGTCTGTATTATGGTCTGTGGTCCCTCCGCTGGGAACTGATTATACCCTGGAAAAGGTCTGCCGGGTCAAAAAAATTGTTTATATGGGCTTTATGTGAGGGTGGATAGACGTGTAACAGCAGCCATACGCATAATCTGAGTGCTGTTCAGTTGATTTTGACAAACAAAATAGCGTTAAAGGACAATGATATGTCATATAATTTGTAACTCTGATTGGTTGTAGGACTATCCAATTGGGTGCATTCATTTTTTCCTTTTACTCTTCTCTGTATCGGTTGAAACACGCCAGGCTAATTAACTCGTGAACCATTTTTCAAATTGTTCATTTCGGCACTTTAATATTCCTTCAAACCAGAAATAAAAGGAACGCTATAACACTGAGAGAGGAGTCAAAACCACAACGTTGATTTGACTGAGTGAATCTGACAACCATTCAATGGACCATTGACGCTTCCCTATAACTATTTGAATGCTAAACCATGTTCAACAGCATACACTCAGTGCCCAAACCATTAGGTCCACTGTGTTAAAATTAATGCATTATATTATAACAGTCCTGAACAAAGTCCACAAGTCATGACTCAGTTTTATGTTGAGAGCGTGTCAGTAAAGTAATAGAAACTTGTGTCGGGGCAGTACAACACAATACAATTCAATACTACAACTAACCACAGCCTCCATAATGATAACACAAGTGACTCAGCAGCTCTCTTTAGGTTATTTTAAACTAATGCTGAATACAATAACCTCCATCAAGCTTGGATTTAGTGCGGGACCGTTATATTATATTAAAATGTATTCTTCTTCACTAGTGTACCTAATGAACTGGCAAGTATAAGTTCTCTTCAGAAATGTCCCCTTGAGGCATGTCCAGGATGTCAGCCTCTTTCTAAGTTTAACTCTAAACTTTCATAGATTTTTAAATAAATTATATAATTCATAAAGCAGATAAACAACACTGCATCGTTTTAGGGGTATTTTCTGCCTTAGAAACATAACACTGTGTGATAGTTCCCGCTCAGCTTCACGAGGTTCCGCTGCTGACTGTGTAGTTCCCTGTACAGACACCGGGACTTAAGAAAATCTTCTACCGTCACCAGGAAATACTAACACCAGGAAAGTCTTTCCTTATAAGCTACTCGCGACCTATCATCCCAAATGTCTGTGCAACAAGATTCCCTTTTAATAGCAAAAAGCCTACATTGTCACTAAAATAAGAGTTTATCTGTTTTTAACGTGTAAACTGAAAGCAGAGGGAATCTTCTTAAGAGAAAACAACTTGGGACGAAACTTACCGTAACATAGTTAATACTGAATTAATTAAGACATTTCAGTAACATTTATGAAATGTAAATAAGGGATAAAGAGAGGTTAAACTATTATTAAACTACTATTCTTACCTTCACCTGTGTGCGGCTCATCGATCTGCTCCGGACACTGAGGTTTTTCTGTCCCTTCTTTCAATTCGCGTGCGCAGGTGCGCTGAAGATTACGGTAACAGCGCAGGAAGGAGGGGCAATAGCTTCTCTAGACACCGTATTATTTTAGTCTCTACGTTAATAAAAATGAAATATATATATAATAAAACTATGTTATATTGTTATAATAATATTTATATAATTATTTGCAATTTATTTTTATTTAGGTGGTTTTCCAAAACTTCACAAACACCTTTTAATCGTGTTATCCTTAATTATTTTGTACGAAAGCAACTTTATTTAAGTCTTAAAAAAAAACCTCTGTTGATTATTAACCAACCAACCAAAAAAAATAAAACTAAAATGCTTTAATATTTTTAAACACTTTCTTCAAAAGTTTGCCATTGTGCTTCAAGAAAAGGCTCTCGTGTAGTTTCTCCAACTCTCCACTAGATGTCAGTAATTTACTTTTGTCTGTTGGGTCTTGCCAGCTTCTACAAAAGCTTTGTTTTTTATTTTTTTTATTTCATATAAGGAAAAATAAGCTTCAGATTTATAATTGTAGTGAAGATCCTGCAGTGAAGCACATATTCCTTCTGACTGAATATAAAACAAAAAAAATAAAATGCAAAACAAGAATGGGAAAAAAAGAATATAACCACTAAAATAACCACTAAATGATGAACAAGAATATCAGAGCACGGGTTTGTCTGTCCGGAGTCTGTTAGAGGTTTTAGGGAAGTGGTGACACAAATGAGTCAGTCCCGACTCTGAATTCAGACTCTGGATACACTCTCTCGCCAGTTCGTTAGGTACACGGGGGGAAACAAATGTTTTGTGACTCGTTTGAAACAGCGTGAGAGATGTGATCGTTCAACTGTGTGATCATCATTGTGCAGGATACAGTTTGTGGTGCCTAAAATGGGGTTTTCACAGTAATACGGTTCAATAATGAAACACAGTTGAATGAGCAGCTCTCTCGGTTATTTCAAACAAATGTAAAGTACCATAAAAAGAGTGTACCTAATGAACTGGCAACTGAGTCATGATGGTGTCTTATGTGGACAGTTTTCAGAGAAATGCAACACTTGAGTTATTTCTATATGTGTTGAACTCTAGAGTTTGAAGTTGGGAAGCTGGAATGAATGCATTCATCATGTGATAATGTTTGAAAGACTTCATTAAGAGATATTTGAACCAGAATCTAATGATGATGATCGTTTGCTTTGATCCTGACAGAGAATAACACACGTCCGGTGTCCTTAATTCTGACTTTGAATGTTACCAATGTTCATTTTGTCAAGACTTCCCAGCCCTTATGGGGTTGTCGGATATGTGGGACCCATTTTTTAATGTTTACAAAAAGAAAAATGACTTGTAAAAGAGCCTCCACATTGTTATATTATACTATTGGTTAATTTTTAATATGTTTCGTGGATTCAACCCAAACCTCTTTACCCCATACCCATTTTCTGAGTATTTTGTGCCCTAATGCCACAAGCTGAGTTCGGTCACCAAAACACGCCACACCCATCCACTCCACCAATATATCCATCAACACACCCACACACACACATGCACAACATTAAGTTCATTATTCATGTTTCATGAAATCACGCCACGGTTTCTCTGCTCTTGCTGTCTTTACACCTTACACGTGTGAAGCTACAAACACAGTCAAGGCTGCAACCTCGTTACATTTCAAGCGCAGAGGCTGTAGTGTCGTGTTTCTGCGAGGACAGGAAGGTGTAATACACATACACCAAGCGCAGGAAATACCCCTCATGTGTTGTGGGTACACTGGCACGAATATGTGTTCAACGGTGGGGTAGCATCGCATCTATAAAAGACGGCTTGTAAATATATATTTTTTCAGTTTCTTCAATTCAAACCCACAAACATCAATAGTGATTTAAATATATATACATATAAGTTAAACATGATTAGGATTATATTAGATTTATTAAAGAAATAGAAGTCAAATTCTAAATACTGAGACGCTTTAATTGATATATGTGGTCAAGAGGAAGTGAAAGGCTAATATATATAGTTATACATATATAAGTTTTGCATATAAAACCAATCTATAATTTCGTGGACCAGACCCGTGAGAACCACACAAGACGCAGTGCCAGACAGATAATTTAAAAATACGCACGGCACTTTCTGAAGAAACGAGGCGCAGCTTACCATGCGAAAATGTCAGTTTCTAATGTTATTTTCTGCCACTTTCACACTTTTTAAACTTCCTTTTTATTTTTTGCATTTCATGAGCACTATACAGCTACAAGACAGAACTGTGTGTTTTGCACAGACGACGTAATATATTAGCCTTTTTAAACCCCTTTCTGTAACATATAATGCCGCCTTCTTTGCCCACCACAACCACCTTTGGCTTACATCTATACTGGTTCACGTTAATATTAAATTAACCACCACCAGGACTTACCAGCTTCTGTTGATCCTCTGCCTCTTGTCAGAGCAAGAGAGTAAAACAGAAAAAACAGGTTCTCGTGCAAGCTCCATGTCTTTTTTTTTTTTTTTTTTTTTTTTTATTGAAAATGCACACAAAAGATTTCAAACAATCCACCAGGTGGGAACTGACACGCGGTAGAAAACAGAGTTCACACGCAGGGCTCGTGCAGGGTTCACGGCGGCGGTCCTCGGCACAGCCCCCCCCAAACCTGTCCAGCGTCACTGGTGTGAAGACACTGGTACAAGGATTGGGAGTGACCAGACCGAGTAGGCATGAGGGAGAGAAGACGACAAAAAAACATCTCCGACAGGTCACAAGGTCATAGTTGTCAAAATGCGTACATACATTTATTTATTTTGGGAGTTTCTTGGAGTAATCTGTCAAAACAAATCACGTTAAATTCTGGGAAATTCTTGCAGCAAGTTACTTTTAGAGGCAATCAAACAGCAGATAAATAAAAAAACATGGGAGCTGAGAGCATGCAGTAACAGCCTCATCCAGTGAGCTTCCTACGCTATAAAGTTGGTTAAGTTCTGCATTGTTGTGTTGCTTGCTTACCTCCTGCAACACAAAGCCATTTCCTCCCAGGCAGTGAAGCGTCTACTCTCTCGCTCTCTCACTCGTCTATATTTGGAGCCTTCTCTGCGACGGTCCTCCTTTCGACCTGCCCTCGGACCCATCTTCTGCCCTTGTCTCCCGATTCCGAATTCCTGTCCCTCTTTCTATCCTCTCCTGCGAGAGCCCCCCCTACTCCTCCCACCCTCCAGTCACTCCGTCTAACCCCCCCCCCCCCTCAAAAAAAAATCACTGTTCATTTGCGCTGAGGCCAATAGGGAGCCAGGCAGCAGGGTGAGGCACTTCCTCTGTGACAGGAAACTAACAACAAACACCCAGAGACCACGAGCAGGGGGAGGGGGTTAATGAGAAAGAGAGATAAAGAGATGCTGATGTTTGATGGCTCGCAGTGCAGTTGGGGAGGTTAGAAAAAGGTCAGCGCCAGACACCTCTCAGGTTGATTCTGACTGTAAAACAGACTTTGCTGAAGTTAAACAGCGAGCATTTCTTGTCAGAGCTCTCTGATCAATCATCATGTGTCGCACAAAGGTCACAAACCGCTTTACAGCTTTTTCAAGTTCGCCTTAAAATAATCATAGCACGTGTGAGAGAGTCGCTCGCTCTTAGAGCTGGAGTCACAGAGCAGAATAAGCTTCAAGTGTTTTTTTTTTAAATACCGCTTGATCGCTTTTCATTGTGGGATTTTTTTATTTTTTCCGTACTAAACAGATACTCAGCCAGAAACACTTTGTAGGCATGTAAGGTTTGGGTTTAGGACAGGGCCTTTGCACTTCTGCCACAAGTCTAACCAAACTGCATGGAACTTTACGACCGCTTTACTCTGATTTCACGCAGAGTTTTTGTCCCTGCGAGCCAAAGCTCACTCAGATGTTTTAGTAATTTTTGTGTCCATGCATGAATTCTTAGAGTAGTAACACCTCAGGTTTGCGTTTGCATTTGTGGCTAAAGAGTGACTCTCGGTGGCTTTGCATTGACGCAAATCTTGCAAAAGACACCAAAGCAAGTATTGAACTGATCTTACAAACAAGTCATTTATCTAAAGCTTTATTTAAAACACACCAGTGTCCTGCATGTTTGCACCAGGCTGCATGATTCCTTATACCATGAATGCATGCATTCTCATGCACCTGTTTATTCGTGCAGGTATCCATTCAGCCAATCACAAAGCAGCAGCGCAATGTGTGAAATCCTGCAGAAACAAGTCAGGTAATGTTTAAACCAAACATTTGAAAAGATTGTCTGCGAATAACCGGCTGGTTTGAGCTCTTCTCAACCTGCTGAACAGTCTCTATAGAGTTCACCCAGAATAACTAGGATGCAAAATCATCATCCAGTGAATTCAGAAGATGCAAACATCAAGTTCATGAGAAAGGGGAGAAGAGAATGAGCAGACTGGTTGGAGCTGTTAAGGTGGATGCGCTGCAGTCTCAGAGGACTACTCCTGTCAGCTGTGAAGAAATCTCTGCGTACAACTTCCTTAAATCTGCTGGACCTTTGTGGCAAGCTCTAGTCCCCTTATGGCCACAGCTTACCATCCTCTAATGGCTACTACTTCCAACGTAAGAGTGCACCAAAGCCAAAGCCATCTAACACCGGGTTCTTGGACAGTGGGCTCCGCACTCACCGGATGTGAGTCCAGCGGATGGGATGTGGCGGAAGAGACGAAATGATGTGCAGGCATGATGCTAGCAAGGAGCATGCTATGTTCAACATCTTCACATGCAGCATGTGAAGTTTCCACGTCACACACACATTGAGATCGGACTCATTTATACGACAAACCTGGGAATCAAAGTGGCAGAGTTACAAGGTGACTCCTTTAGGATTCAGATTCAGAAATTAACCTAGCATCCAACCTGCACTGTCTCTTGAATGTAAGCGTGTCATTTTGTGACTTGTAATAATAAATGCGTTAATATATGGGAACTCTGGCTGTTCCCATTTTCGAGGGCAGGATGTTGAAGTGGTGATAACGGCGGACTCATGTTCAAAGCGTCCAGATAAAGAGAAATGAGCTCGATAACTTCTGGGCGGGGGGCGTCTGTGGGGGATAGTTGTTTATGAAGGAGCTCCAATCGCACTTATCATCTGCTATAGCATCCTTTACCACGCTCGCCACATCATTAACTCCAATCTGCGCCACCGTGGCAACCAAACATCCTGGACGTGCTTGACCTTATATGGTCCAGTCTGGATCTGCTGGTCCGGGCCGGAGATAACGAACGCGCGGTCGGAGGGCTGTGTTTATCTGCGCAAGGAGATGGGACTCTTCCTTGATTGTGCTTATCAGGATTTTTCTGTTTGTTCTCATTGACTTATTCTCCGTTTTGGTGAAACGCGGTCACTTTCTGGACACGTTTCCACCCAGATACTTGAGAACCGAGAATCTTTTCCCTCCCAGACCTGAGCCAACTTGCCAGTGATTGCAGTTTCTCTTAGGCCAGCAGCATTTCATTGGGTGCATCTGTTCGTTGGAGCTTTATTTGAAATGGGTGTAGGGATCTGCTAACAGGAAATCCACAGTCACATAGGCAGGAAATGCTGCTGTTCAGACAAAGAAATAAACAAGACATATAAGGGAAACAAAGGCACTGCTAGCATCACAGCAGGTTCAAAACACGCTGGTTTTCTCACCGGCACTTTCAGATCCAGAGTCTGTACACGGTGTTTATGATGTCCCTGATGTACAAACAGTTGGTGCAATTTAAGAAACGTGCACATTAGTATGCAGGCTAGAGACTTTCCACAATCTGCTGTCATGTTTTAAAGCATATAATATGTCATTACATATTTATTTGATGCAATAAAACACAATTTAAAACATGAGGTCTGTTTCAATTTTTAATATTTTGCTGCAGTGAGTGTCCCACGAGGCTTTGATGGTGCTTTGGCAAAAGCAGTTACAGAATTCACCGTCTGATCCCGTCACAAAGAAATAAACTTTAAGAGAGGTAATTTAGTGTGAAGGTTTTAAATTGCATTATCATTTCATTTTCTGAGTCAAATGGGGCATCGTTGCCCCCATTGTTGTTTAGAGAAGCACATTCATTCCTGTTTTGTGCATGTCTGTAACAGAAAATACAGCAGCAAGAGACACTGAATCTGCATGTATAGTGTTAATGTGGAACTGACTCAGATTTACTGAAAAGAGAAATTAACTGGGAACTGGAAATATGTCAGGACACAATACATTTGTAGTAGACCCCAATCTGAATTTGGCAAATTCAAATTCTGAACGGCAAGAATCAAATCCCTAGTTTAGTTACTGGTGGCTTTATCCTCTGCTCTGCAGCCTTTACAGCTGTACTTACAATGAAATGGATTTTCATTCACACACATATTCCTACTGTCCACTCCGAATGAAGATGATTTAAAGACAAAAACAAACCACCTTCGTTCTGGGGTTAAGAAATAAAAGATTATAGTTCCTTAAATAATAATTCCAACTGTTGTTTGTCTGTCTGAAAATCTAAAAGTGTGCTGTAACATGTTGTGTTTGGGAGATAGTTAATATAACTACAGTTACTCAGAAAGCTGAATCCTCATATTATGACTCTTTATGACAATTTGCTCTTCTTTTTTCTTTAGGAAGGTGGTTTATTATACATATCAGCATTATATATATTGCTTTGAGGTAGACTTAAAAGAATGTAAATGTATCTTTTAATATGGAAATACAAATAAAAACTTGTACAGTATATATATATATATATATACTGTACAAGTGGTGTACTCATTCAGCTTTTGAGGTATGATAGGTAAAGGGTGACAAAAATGCAACTCAGTGGTAGCATGTGATGACTATTTTGTCTTTATTTCACCCATTTTAAAGACCCGATAGCAGCAACCTCTAATACAAGGCATCCTTATCACAACACAGCTACTTTACGTGCTGCTTCTTCAACAGTATATCCCTGTAATCGCAAAGGTCACAAATCTAATGCTGCCGTCCCAGTGCCTCGTTTCCTGATCCTAGTTTTTTTGTAACAGCACCACCTAGTCGGCAGTATCCCATCCTGGCTACTTCTCGTCTCTTGGTTCAACTTGGTCGCTACATGTTTGGTAACTTCTGCAATCAGCGTAATTAGATAATTATCAGGTAATGTAAGAATGAAATCAGTCAATAGATGTCAATCAGATATCTAAAGGGTTGGAGAATCATGACACAATCTTTGTGAATTAATCTTTCAACAGTCTTTAAACAGTACACATTAGATGATATGAACAATTCAGTGTGGCAGAGGTATTGGGATGATGATAAATCTGGAAGGCAGCTATAAAATACTGAGAAGGCATGGCGGTGCTGGGAAGTTGGTGGGCTGGAAACAAAGGGAAGACATACAGTTTGCTCACTCATCTGAGAGCAGATCTTTCCTGAAATCTTTCCTGACTCGAGCCATCGGTCTGTACAACCCCTCACCTCTGCGTGACAGATGACACTCTAGACTTTTATTTATTTATTTTGTACATTTGCACATGGTAGTCTGGCTATTGGTTGTAACAGTCTCGAGTGCCTGTACATTGCTGCTGCAATGGTGAAATTTCCCAGTTTGGGATTAATAAAGCATCTATCTATCTATCTATACATTAAAATGAATAAAATAGAAACAGTTTTATATTTAATACCTCACAGCAGGAAATATAATATACAGATGAATCCAAAGAAGGGAATGCAGCGTCACTTTTTTTTTATTGTTAGACAAAGTATTTTTTGGTTTTGTTTAGTTTTAATGCAGATTGGATCGTTTCACCCTTCAGTCCGGATGGTGGCGGTAATGTGCCTGCGTTCTGACTAACCGTCAAGAAATACCAACGAAGAAGAAGAAGCAGGCGACGGAAATAGAAAAAGAAGAAGAAGACGACGAAGAAGTTGTTTTGTGGTTCGTGTTGAATATAATTTTCTTAAATTGTGTACACTGTTGGCATAGCTGTCAGTGACGACGTTATATAGCAGCGCTTTAGCTACGTTCCTATATTTATTCCTAATGAGACATTTTCAGAATACGTTAGCTACGTGCTTGTTCTAATTCATGTTTACATTAGCAGCTATCGTTAGCATCTTAGCATCAGTACTTAGAACAACATTAATATAATAACATAATGCTCTTCTCTTCTATTTCCTAGATATTAGGTACTTAAATCAGGAAAAACTAATCTGAGGCACAATGACTCGCCACGGAAAGAACTGTACAGCCGGAGCAGTCTACACATACCACGAGAAGAAGAAGGACACAGGTAAGAACCATGCTAGAGACAATGTCTTTCAAGTCAGTCATTTTTAAAGTAATGGTTTATATTTTTATTTATTTATTTTTTGAATTCGCTTATTAAAATAGGAATTATTTAAGTTAAAAATCGGAAAAAGTCAAAGCATGCCACGTGTGTATGTTTATAGTGATGCAGAAACCAATAAATCTCAGATACTCTCACCAGCCAGTTCATATACATATACACATACACCTTTTCAGCTGCACATTAATGCAAATATCCAATCTGCACTGCATTTTGACACATATATGTGGTCAAGACGATATGCAATAGTCCAAATCACGCCTCAGAGTGTGGAACACAGCATTTGAGATGATTTTAGCTTTGTGACATGGTGTGTTATCCTAATGGAAGTAGCCATCAGAAGAGAGGGACACTATTCACTATTCAGCAGAGTCATTTCGGGAGCATTTAAACAACACTCAACTGGTATCAAAGTGCCCAAAGTGTGCCGATAAAATATCCCCCACACCATTACACCACCACCAGCCTAAATCAGAATCATCAGAATCAGAATACTTTATTAATCCTTCAAGGAAATTGTTTTGTTGCCGTTGCTCCCCTAAATACAAAAATATATAAAAAAATAAAGTAAGATGCATTTAAAGTAAAAGAAACAATATTGCACAAGTATTCACAATATACAGAGGTGAGAGGCTGCAAATAAATTAACAGCATCTGAAGTGTTGAGAGTGTTAAGAGTAACCAACACTCAGCAGGAGGAGTTATAAAGTTTGATGGCCACATGCAGGAATGACCTCCTGTGGCATTCTGTGGTGCATTTGGGTAGAATGAGTCTGTTACTAAAGGTACTCCTTAGACCGGCCAGTGTGTTGTGGAGTGGGTGAGATGAGTAAAAGCATGGAAACAAGGCAGCTTTAATTTACTTTACCACCCAAATGTTGTAGCAGAAACTGAAACCAGTTTCGGTGAACCCTTTGTGAATTGTAGCCGCTTAAACTTCAGCAGATCATCTTGCATTAATGCATTAATGAGCGTAGATCTTGACAGCATATGCTGTGTAATCTTCCTGCATACCATGTAACCGTATCATGTGCTGCTTTCATCCTGCTCAGCGGCGTCTGGTTATGGGACACAGAGCATTCGACTGGGGAAGGATGCAATCAAAGACTTTGACTGCTGCTGCCTGTCCCTTCAGCCCTGTCAGGACCCTGTGGTGACGTATGTTTCTCTCTACATATATACACGCATATACACATCAGGTGTAGCCTTAATATGTGATCACATGTAGAAACATTGTGTGTCTTCTCTCTCTGTTGCTATCCTCAGTCCAGATGGATACTTGTATGAAAAACAGGCCATTCTTGAATATATCCTCCACCAGAAGACAGAAATTGCCAAGAAAATGAAGGTAAGCCCTTTACACGTCTGGGGAAGCAAAGCTGCCGCAAATGTCGGACCACTGTGTGATATAACATTTTAAACATTGTGTATTTTACTAAATTGTGACTGTGCTGTTTGTCTTCTTGTCTATTCTTCTGCTCTATTCTTCAGGCATATGAGAAGCAGAAGCAAGCGCAGAAGAGCAACAGCAAACTTGAGTCCAAGTCAGAGGAAAGAGAGCGGGTGGAGAGGTTCAAGACCAGGGAGAACAGCATTGTGTCTAAACCCATCAACCCATTCAAATCTGGTGTGTAACTGTGGCACATTACGGTCTCGCTGGAGCAACCAGGCTAATTTGGAAAAAATGGATCCTTTAACTGCTGTTCTCTCTATTGTCATCACATCTGTTGTGTTTCTAATGCAGCTGACCATTATATTTTGCCAAGACCACAACTAGTTGGTGGTCTTTACCTTGTATCTTGCTTTAAAGTGAACAGTTATTCGTGAAACTAAACAGGTTTGAATCAATGATCACACAGCAGAAATCTTGAATTGAAAGTGTTTTCTGCCTTCAGCGCAGAGCAAAGGGGATGAGAAGACGCAGAGCAGTTCAGGGGAATCCTCCGCTGCCGGTTCAGCGGCCTCTTCCAGTCAGAGCCTGCCCAGTTTTTGGGTTCCCTCTCTGACACCTGAGGCCAAGCCCACCCTTATCAAGAAACCTGTGAGTGCATCCGTCCGCTGCTGCATGTTATGTCTGGGCTTGTTAAAAGTCAAAACAAGGCATTACCTGTGATATGTGTTTTAACAAGTCTGAATGCTGTCGGATTAACAGTCGAGGCTGCTGAGGTTAAATCTACAGAGAGAGACTTAAATGCATTAATGCTTGTTTTTATTCACTGCTTTTTAATTAAACTATTTCAGTAACTAGAAAAACGGTGAAGGATCCTATTTAATACTGTATGTTCAACTGTACAGTTACAGTAATCACTAGTTATGTTATCCTTTATGCCTCATTTGCCCTATTTTCGATTTCCAAATAATAATGCTAAAAGAAGTCAAACATTAAAAAACTGAGCAAGAAAATGTAAACGGCGTCTACATGTACATGTCTACCCAGTTAATTCGGCATACCGACTGCATATTAGATGGCCTTTTTGTTCATTTCATAGACTGTGTATAAAGATGGACCACGGAACGGCTCCTCTAAAGTGAAGCCAAAGCAAGTAGAGCTCCCCCTGGTGGCTGGCTGCAGTATAGGTCATAAGCTCCACCCCCTCCATGTTAGTGGATGGGACTTGAGCCAAACTAAAACACTAAAATACACGTCAATTATCTTTTTTTCAGGGATGGTTTCTGTTATTTTAGGTAGTTAATATAATGTTGATGCATGTTCGAGTGTCAATTTTTTGGATAAGTTCCGTTTTAGTTTGTTATATGACGCAATAGAAACAGGAAGTGACATAATGGCGACCACCAGTTGTCGTGCCAACTGCTCAGTGAAGCGATCCCGTGGGGCTGTCAAAACAGTATAAAAATAAGTACAGTGTATAATCCAACATTTCCTTGTAACTGGTGGAGGTAGAGCAGAGCGTCAAATTGTTTTGCAGTTACAGGTTGAGCATGTGTTACTCAGGCACATTTAAAAAAAATACAGGAAGTGTTTATCACTGAACCACTTCAAGTGATCTGTGCCACTTTGTGAAGAAAATTGCAAATAAAAACTAATATTAGGTTTGGTTAATATCAGGAAAGTTATTGACACAGATAATTTTATCCCAAATGTAACATCTTGATCAAACATCATTGTTTTATTTCAAATTTAAGAACAGCAGTGCATTGAAAAAAAACATCAGATTTGGGCCTAACTCGGAGACAAACCTTTTTTTCAGTAGGTGTACTACACTTTGCAGCCTATAGAGGTTTTTAGGCTTATGCCACGTTGTGTGTGACCAGAGTTTTAAGCCATCAGAGCTTTCACCTTTTCACCGCCCTTCAAAGAGCCGTTGAAGCTGTTTATCTGTTTGCTTTAAATGTTTGTGTCATGATATTCTCTGACTGTTTGTTCTGCTGATGTTGACACTATTTAAAAGGCAGAAGTCAGGCTGACCCCGGATCCTCTTTGGCTCTCACTGAGCAACAAACCATTTTAACGTGAAATAATGGTCAAAAACGTCTATTTTTCTAAACGCTCTCTTTTTCTTCTCCATCTTTAACATCTGTCAGAGTAAGACAGTGTTGTGTCCCATGTCCGGACGCCCCATTAAGATGAATGAGCTGATCACAGTGCGCTTCACGCCGCTGGACCCCAGCCTGGACCGAGTGGCCCTTCTTAACCGCCAGGTCAGTTTGCTTCACACAACGCCGACAAACCATCAGTGTAAACAGCTGAGGCCTTATCTCACACGCCACCGGCCACCTCAGGCTCGATAGACGAGAACATAAAAAGTTTTTAAAAAGTCATTTGTAATCGTGTTACTGATGACATACATTAATAACAGTGACTCTATCAAGTATTAACCAGTTTCCTCGACATGAATTCATCGGTTCTTGAATGCCTAACATGTCATTAAGTTATTGGAACTGACTGTGTTAGCGCATTGTTCTTGTGGTATAATCCCTTCTTCTCTCTTCAGGACAGATACGTGTGCGCAGTAACCAGAGACGCCCTGGGCAACAGCGTTCCCTGTGCTGTTCTGCGACCCTCGTGAGTGCTGACCTCAGTCTGACTCTCGGATGTTAAATAATCTTCGTTTAGCCTCTGTGGGGGATTAAGTGACTCACCCTCTGCTGCGTTCAGGGGCACCGTCGTGACTCAGGAGTGTGTGGAGAAGCTGATCAAGCAGGACATGATCGATCCCGTGTCTGGAGACAAGCTGAGCGACAGAGACATCGTACCGCTGCAGAGGGTATGTGTGTGTGTGTGCACGTTGTTAGTTCCCATAAGAACCAGGGGTTTAATCTGACTTGGGTTCCTTCCACTGAAGATTTTCAGTAAATAAATCAATTATTTGGTTGATAAGTCAAGTAATCTGTCTTTTAGTAAATTCTATGAATTAAACTTCTCACTTAACATTTACTTTATGGTACTATTCATCAAAACGTTACCATTTATTCAGTGTTTAGCTAAAAAGGAAAGGCGTTGTTTGTAATTGGAAAGTTATTGATCTGCAAAAGGTTGCATACTTTGACTTAAAGCATGACATTAATGGAAATCCATGTCGTTCAATTTTATATGTCTATAAAAAACAGTTTACAACTGAAAAACAGCGTTGCCGTACTCGGCATTAGCATCTTATTTAGGGGGTCTTTGTTGAGGACAGAGCAACAAATCCCCAGGCACTGACCACCAACCAAGAACCAGACAAAAGTCACTGTAATTGTCCAAATAACACCGAGATGCTCAAGTCTCACTGTCCGAGCGGCCCAGTTTTTGCTCTCTCCGAACTTTATTCAGACGTGAACATGTCACATGGCGTTAAATTGGCTCTGATGGTCTGTCGTGTCCTGGCAGGGTGGAACCGGCTTTGCGGCCTCCGGGGTGGCCCTCAATGCCAAAGAGGCTCGACCGGTGATGCAAGTGTGAGGCGATGGAGGACGTGAAGACTGCCCAGCGTTGTCGCAATGATTCCGTAGTGCTTCCTTGTCGTTGTTACATGAAACGTGAAGGGGTAATGTGTTTTTGTTTTATTTTTTTTTAGTAGCCTCTCCGATCATGTCGACAACTTGCACCTAGTTTCACTGCATTTGTTGCTTTTTGTTTGTTCCTGCAGGCAGCCGGCATTGAAAGTGCTGTCTGTCATAGATGGTTTGTCTTTTTAAATGTCAAATGTGTCTTCACTGACGTCATCTGCACAAGACAGAATATTTTATTCGTTCGGTGGAGCTTGCAGATTTTGGATAAAGACTGTATGTTTATTTTCGATTCAAATGTACCTTTTCATTTAAATAAATGTTTGAACTAAGGACCACACTGAACCCTTGATTATTTGGCTGTTCAAGAACCTATATTTACATTAAAAATACAGAAAACAACTGCTGACTGTTTTATTAAATGCAGATTCAGAGGTTATACTCAATATCCATACGCAGCGTCAGACAAACTGCAGCCAGTGCTCCGAACATGTGGCCAGGAGGTTTTGTTCCTAGCAGGTTTGCATCATCTTTAATCTCACTCCCTTGACGGCCAGTAAGTGATTCACGTCTTCGCATTCCTTCTACGTCAGGCGGGTTTGCAAATCACAGTTCATCGTGCTCATCCACCGTCATCCCTCCATAGTCGGTGATGGTGCTGATCTTGATGTAGTCCATGTTGTCGAGCACCTCAGAGAGCGTCAGTTGGCCGTCCTGACGAGCAGAGCAGAGGACAGAGGACAGAGGGGTGGCTTGAGACACGGAGATAAATTCAGTTGGTACACCCACACATTTTATTCGGTGATTAAAGCCAAGAGAGGCCTCAGGGGGGAAATAAACTATTTCATGATTATTTCAGCGGAGCCAAATAACTAAAGATGACAAGTAAGGAGCATGGAGCGGTCACATTCAAAATAGAGAAGTGTTGTTCCCTGAGGTTACTTTTTGTGTGCATCTATAAAAATTTTAGTCCTCATAAAATAATCAGTCAGATAGCTGACATATAAATATACTTTTAGCAGTAATGTGCAATTGCATATTGATTACAATGGCACAATCAGAAGAATTCAACCATATACAGTTGCGTCTCTTATTTGCATGTCCAGTCAAATCTCTTTCTGAAAGCAGTTTGAAAGATGTTTAAAGTGGAAATCTTTTGTAATCCCCTTTAAATCACTGAATCTTTGTATGTGGATCAGGGCACCAAACTGATCCTCGATAACAAGACGCAGGATTTCCAAGTAAATGAAAATAAAAAAAACTCACCATTAAACTGAGCCCAGTTTCCAGTGGTAGTCCTTGTGCCACGTCAGAAACACTTACCATCTGTCTTTAAGTGCAAACCTGTGTATGGCAGGTATTGGCTTTATAACATTAACCCCTAACTCCTGTGTGGAAAACAGGATATTTTGTAACCTGGACCTTATTTCTGGCATAAAAGTCAAGATTCAAGATTCTTATTGTATTTCTACAACGAAATTTTGGTGGCACTTAAAAAACAGAAGACAAGACAAAACAAAACGAGACGAAACAGCTTGGACACAGTATAATACAGTACAATAATAAGTAATTAAGTAAGTTAAACTAAGTTAAAATAAAGTATAAGTATAAAATAGAATATAAAATATAATTAAAAGTGTTTTAGAAATGTAAAAAGTGTCACAGTGGAAGGTGCATAGGTAGTAATTAAATAGTAACCAGAATTAAATAAACGGTCGTTTACTCACCCATATAGTTTTTGTGTCATTTGTAGTCCTTCGGGAGATACAGTGGGGAAAATAAGTATTTGATACACTGCAGATTTTGCAAGTTTCCCCCCCTTATAAAGAATGGAGAGGTCTGTCATTTTCATCATAGGTACACTTCAACTGTGAGAGACAGAATCTAAAACAAAAATCCAGAAAATCACATTGTATGATTTTTAAATAATTAATTTGCATTATATTGCATGAAATAAGTATTTGATACACTAGAAAAACAGAACTTAATATTTAGTACAGATCCAATTACAGAGATCAAATGTTTCCTATAGTTCTTGACCAGGTTTGCACACACTGCAGCAGGGATTTTGGCTCACTCGTCCATACAGATCTCTTCCAGATCTTTCAGGTTTCGAGGCTGTAGCTGGGCAACACGGAGTTTCATCTCCCTCCAAAGATTTTCTACTGGGTTTAAGTCTAGAGACTGACTAGGCCACTCCAGGACCTTGAAATGCTTCTTACGGAGCCACTCCTTAGTTGCCATGGCTGTGTGTTTCAGGTCATTGTCATGCTGGAAGACCCAGCCACGACCCATCTTCAATGCTCTTACTGAGGGAAGGAGGTTGTTGCCCAAAATCTTGCGATATATGGAAAAGTACCCCCAAAGCATTATGTTTATACCCCCACACTTCACAGTTGGGATGGTGTTCTTGGGATTGTACTCATCCTTCTTTTTCCTCCAAACACGGCAAGTGGAGTTTATATCAAAAAGTTCACTTTTGGTCTCATCTGACCACATGACCTTCTCCCATGCCTCCTCTGGATCATCCAGATGGTCACTGGCAAACTCCAGATGGGCCTGGACATGTGCTTGCTTGAGCAGGGGGACCTTGCATGTGCTGCAGGATTTTAATCCATGGCAGCGTAGTGTGTTACTAATGGTAACCACTGAGACTGTGGTCCCAGCTCTCTTCAGGTCATAGACCAGGTCCTCCTGTGTAGTTCTGGGCTGATCCCTTACCTTTCTCATAATCATTGACACTCCACGAGGCGAGATCTTGCATGGAGCCCCAGTCCGAGGGAGACTGACAGTCATCTTGAGTCCCTTCCATTTTCTAATAATTGCACCAACAGTTGTTGCCTTCTCACCAAGCTGCTTGCCTATTGTCCTATAGCCTTGTGCAGGTCTACAGTTTTGTCTCTGGTGTCCTTAGACAGCTCTATGGTCTTGGCCATGGTGGAGCGGTTGGAGTGTGATCGATTGTGTGTGTGGACAGGTGTCTTTTATACAGATAACGAGTTCAAACTGGTGCAATTAATACAGGTAACGAGTGGAGGATTGGAGGGCTTCTTAAAGACAAACTAACAGGTCTGTGAGAGCCAGAATCCTTGCTGGTTGGTAGGTGATCAAATACATATTTCATGCAATAAAATACAAATTAATTATTTAAGAATTATACAATGTAATTGTCTGGATTTTTATGTTAGATTCTGTTTCTCACAGCTGAAGTGTACCTATGATGAAAATGACAGACCTCTCCATTCTTTATAAGGGGGGAAACTTGCAAAATCTGCGGTGTATCAAATACTTATTTTCCCCACTGTAATTAGATCCGCGTATATCCATATAATGGGAGTGACTGGGGCACCGAAACGCAGCCTCTAAATAACGCATTATCTGCCGCGAAACTTGTTAATTTCACCAATATTTTGTTATGATACGCTGGTGCTATTCCCCGTTGAGTCCGGAGTTACCTGTTATCATCATCCAGGTTCTGTAGATTGACCTACAGAACCTGGATGATGTCTTCTGACCTGGACGATGTCATCTCTGAGCTCCGTGCTGGCTTGTTTACCTGTAATTTGCTACTGCTATGGTTCGCCCACAAACAAATTGGAAAAATATTCAGCCATGTTGCAAAAAACTAGCAGTAGCGTTTCGGTGCCCCAGTCACTCCCACTATATATATATATATATAGTGGGAGTGACTGGGGCACCGAAACGCATTTCTAAATATCTCCCGAACGACTACAAATGACGCAAAATTTGATTTGCTTTGACTGCGACTGCTGTAGCCCTAAAGTTTAAACTCAAAACTCTATTTGCTGTTTTTCAGGAATCAGTCGGTGTTACAGCTGAAACCCAAACATCCTGCATCATTGATTTTGAGTCATTATAGGTAGCATCACCTCTTCTTACATGATAATCAATCTGTTTCAATGACTTGAGCTAAATAGAAACTACATATGTAGAAAAAACACGACTTTAATTGTCAAACTCCCCAAAATCAGTAACAACAGTACTTTTTGAAAGCACATGTGGATGTGTTTACATAGTTTTATTATATAAGAACAATTGCATCCCCCGTGTGTGTTGAAAGTTTCGAATCTCTTGAGTTTTATACGCCAGTGCATGTTGGACAGTAGCCACAGTAAGTTTTGATATTTTGGAGATTTACAGTTTTTACTGAACAACGGCAAAGTGTTTTCTATGAGGATATGCATCTCAGAATAAAAAAGAATTATTAAAAAAAACAATACAAAAGGAAATGTAACTAAAACAAAATGCTTGTTCATCAGTATCACCTGTACTCACATACACAGTATGTGACTTCATTCGGAAGTACTGCTACACTACTGTCTGTGTGGATGTTAAGTCGTGTATGTGCGTGTGGACAAGGGTACGTGATTATACCCTTGATTACAGCATAACCCAGAGTCAGAACCTTTACCAACTTTACCCACCCCTACCCTTATGCAACTGTAACCATTGTCTCCATAATAGTGAAATGTAAACCCAACCACGCGTCTCTCTGAACGTCATCAAAGTTCATCGTGTCTCTTCGTTAAATCTTCCCCGTAATTGGTGGCCTGACTTCCCACAAACATGTTCCAGTTGGCCAGAATCTCCTTCTTGGTTATTTTCTCGTCCTGTCGTTTGATCGCCAGGTTCCGTCCGACATTGGTTCATTCGTTTATGATTGAGAGAGAGGAGGAAGGAGGAAGGAAAAAGGAAAAAGCAGAAGAGAAGGAAAGACACAGAGAGATGTCTGTTAATAATTAACCCACAATTAACCCATTCATTTCAATCCTGAACAAAAATCCTCGACAGCATTGTTAAGTGTTAGACTGTCGGTAGATAGAGGTACTACATGGCTGTTATAATGTATATGTGTACCAATTAAATTGTTAAAAAACTAAACTAACTCATCTATTGGGTCCTTAAACTGTAAACGGACGCCATGACAGCTCCTCTGTAGTCAAGCCAAAGCATGTGGCGCTGCCCCTAGTGGCTGGCTGCAGTACAGGTCATACGAGCCCAGACGTATGGGCAGGTCATGGACAACACGACTCCACTTAGTTTAATGGATATATGGATATCCGTGTTTTGTGCACCAGTCATTGCCACTAGATGTTCAACAATGGAGCTTATGTTACAGCATTTGTTTAATGGATATGCGAACTCGTCTTCTTCGCTTGCTGGCTAACAGGGTATGACCAGGTGTTTCTGCACGTTCACTTGCAGTTACAGTATCCGTAGACATTACCTTGTTGGTGTCTGTCTCGTGGATCAAGTGCTTGGCTTCATTGTCAGCATGATCAACCTCTCCGGGCAAGATCCAGTGGGCCACTTCCCCGGCATCCAGGTAGCCATCCTGCACAACAAAGAGAGGATACGAATATAAAGTAAGGAGAACTTTCCTTATCAGGTTTCTCAGTTGAAAACATCGATGGCTCACGGGACGATCTGAGTAGCTTTTTTTTTACCTTGTTGCCATCTCTGATCTCCAAGAAATGTTTCTTCTCCGTCTGGACCCACTCTGGCTCACTTTCCCCAGACTCTGGTGTGTACATATCACCTGTGGCGCAGCAGAAATGCACACAAATTTAGGGCGCACCGCCTTCAACCGGAGACGTAGCCGGTCGGCGAGGATATGGGCGTAACCTACCGATATATTCATCGATGTTGATCTTGCCATCCCCGTTCTTATCGATGTCCTCTATGGTTTCCTAAAGAAAAGAGGAGATGATTCACAATGCCACATTCCTGGTGCAACTTCAACCTTATAAGCGTGCTCACAGTGATTATAACTCAAGCCTCTGGGGACCATGAATGAGTGTAAATCCATCCACTAGATATTTAAAGATCACTGCTAAGTTACTGATGGATATAGTGAGTAGATTGTACCTGCACAACCACATCTTTCATATGATCGTACTCTTCGGGATGAAGGAAGGCCGTGAACTCCTCACGCGTGGCGACACCGTCACCGTCTCGGTCAGCAGACTTGAAACGCCTTTCGTCCCGGGCGAGCATGGACTTGTAGGTGTCCTTGTCCTCGACGTCATCGAAGTCCTCGGCTGAAAAGAAAAGCTTTAAGTTTCAGTACTCTGGGCGCCTTTTCAAAAAATATGGGCAGTTCCTACATATAGACTTCTAAGCTGCTTCAAGATCAGTTTCCTGGATACAAAGGAGTGAGTAGATATGTAAAGGTATTGAGGAAAGCGTGAGACAGATACCCAGATAGTAGCCATAGGTGGTGTTTTTGTACTCCTCCCAGCCAATCTTGTTGTCGTTGTTTTTGTCGTAGTCGTTCCAGTGTTTGTTCACGTTCTCCTCGATGTACCTCCTTTGGCGGTGTTTGATCCAGTAGTGCAGCTCGGCGTGGTTGATGTACCCGTCCTTGTCCGTGTCAATGCGGTCCACGATCTTCCTGTATACAGGGACGGATGGATGGGATCAGGGTTATGGCCACGACTCAGAATTTAAGATCTCGAGGATGCTGCTGCTGCTCAGTGATTCATCTTTCCTGTCTTTGCCCCGACCATTGAGGCTGCAAAACCTGAGTCACCTAGGTGCAACTTTCAAAGTAGGCTTTGTCTTCCTGAATGTCACCAAGGGGTAATTGTTGGGTTTCTGCTACATGAATTAAATAGAACGGCACCGAATTAAAAAGCAATGCTTCACTTGCAAGTGCGTGGCACTCTGCCACACCCAGCATCACTGTGGGGGTGTGGTTTGTCTTTTTTCTATACACCACACATTTGTGATTTGTTATTTAATCTGCCACTGTGACTGCAGCTACTAAGTTGCTGTAGCTGTGGACTGTGATACAGTATAAGATGATGTGACAGAGTTCATCTTCACAATACATTGCACAAATTTAATTTCCATTTACTTCCCTAAAACCTGTGGTATTAATTCACTGTCCATTCCTGCTTGAACTTCAAACATAAACTAAACTTGTGCTAATTTGTACATAGCATGCTCTAGAATCTTTTAAATGTCAAAAGCATATATGACAAATCACACATGGATAATCCTACCTATAACAGGTAATTTTAACCTGTTCCTCCATTAAAATACACTTCTGTTGACATGCACACTTGAGGATGTGTGCAAAAAAAACTGCAGTTGTGCAAGTTTTTAACGAGTGTGTCGGTGAAACCTACGCTAATCTCTCTTGGCTCTCCTCGGGCGTCAGCTGGTCAAAGGTCTTGGCATCCTCCTTGCCCAGGAAGGCCTCGTGGTCGTACTTGAAGCCCTGACCATCGTTGTGGGCGTGGTCGCTCAGATCAGGGTTGTGATGGATTCGCTTCTCCTGAGCAGGGACGGCGAAGGCAACCGCTGCCAGGACGCAGAGGGATGCTAGCGATTTCAGCAGCATCGTTACAGACTTCTGCGGAGGTGAGACAAAAATTCAGATTACAGCAGACTTACGACAGACCAAGAGCATGAAAATTTAGGTCATAAAGTACTGTGAAGACTACAGTGCCTTTGCAAAGGCCCGTCAAATTCATCTGGGCTCATGCCATCTATGCATAATGGCCACTGCAGTTGAAACGGCCTAAGACTAACTCTCTCTTAGGTACTTTTCAGTCAAAAATGTACCATGACATTTGACTACCTACACCTTCATTCAGCACACGTTTAAGCACATTAAGTATCATTCAATATGCTGATGACACTGCCCTGTTTGCACATTAACTGCAAACACAGATATGGATGAGTGCAAAATGAACACAGCGGTGCCAAGTGGGGTTTGAATACGTTTCCTTCATATCTATGGCAAACAGTGTCATCAGCATACTTAAAAATAATCATAATAATAAAGTAATTTATTTTTTCCCCAAGCACTGCAATATGTACCATGACCTCTCACTTTCTACACCTTCTTTCAGCACATGTTCCAGCACAAGTGAGCCTGTTATACGAACCCCGCTTGGCACAAATTATAAACTATAATTAGTGCTACTTTTGCACCCAGCCATGGACAAATAAGGCAGTGTCATCAGCATACTTAAGAATTATAATAGATATGATCTTAAGAGGAAAAAAAACTCAGGTCTTACAAGAGAATTTTATTCTAACTTCCTTTTTCCAAGCATTGCAAAATGTCCCCATGACATTTCGTTTTCTACACCTTCATTCAGCACTTGTTCAAGTTCAGCAGGGTCTGTAAGAACCTAAATGCATTGCCCAACTGCAATCCATCCATATGGATGTTTGCAACCAAAGAACCAAATAGAGTCATGATATTGCAACTGAACAAATAAATACAAATCCTGCTCTTTAACTAACATTTAAAAAATAAGTAAAATTGTACATACAACACCACACATTTGACATAAAGAAACAGAACCAAGTCAATGCAAAATAATGTGACCTATAATATTTAACTCAAATACATAACAATCAAAGGATATGAAATATAAGAGTTGCAACTTTTCCTCAAGTCCTTAAACACACATTCAGAGTTTCTCCTTCCTGTTGCACGAAATTAATAATAAAACAAAGTATAACAGCTGAGTCAGAAAAGCTTCAACAAATACTGTAACCTCCTGTAAATCTAGCATCACTTTTGACACGCAAGAAAAAAAAAAAGATGAACTCACAAACTTCTCGCCAGAGTCGTGCGACACCTCCCTTTGTAGAACAGCACATCAGTCCGCGTTGGCAATCTGTGCCTTTAAATCGCAATGGCAGAGGGGGCGGGGCTTGTCGCGCAGCTAGCCAATCAGCAACGCCTCAGAGGAGACGCTAACCAATAAAAAGTGTGACGTCGTTGTCAAACGCTTCACGGTGCGTTGTCATTGGCTGTTAATCGCCACGTTGTCACGCAAACGCGCCACGCTTTTCCCCCGAGATGCGCCTCCCAAATTCCTCTATAGAGTTAATTAATGGTCTCTCAAAGCTTCTGGTCAACTTAAACTCATAGAAATGCGAATTAATGGAGATTAAGGTGTAAATGATATGTGTGTGTGTCCATGAAATTTATATCCATGCACTGAAAAAAATGAAAATCCCTTGGTTAGAAAGAAAAGAAATCTTGAGAGGAAGAATATTATCCTCAAAAGCTCAGGGCAAAACCAAATGTACTAATTTTTTGGGATACTCATATTATATTATCCAAAAAACTAGACAAACTATCAAAGTACAAAATAAAAGTTTGAAGGGGAAAGTCACTTTGGACGTCGTTTCCAAACTCACATTGCTTGAATTTGTATTATTTTGCGTTTATAAAGTTTTTAGCAGATGGTTTTGGCTTGGTCTCTAATAAACAGAACATCTCAACACATCGTTGTTATATTTGGACCAATAAAGACCAATTCTATAAAAGAATAAATAATAATATAACACACATGTTTCAAAAACTATATTCTTATTGGTCAATTATTGGACTCAAATAATGACTTGTAGGAAATCACATCCCTCCACATATGGTTCTTTGAAAATTTAAGAATGTGTTATTTGGTGTGTTTGATTTTAAGAAGGAAAATCTATTTATTTATTTACCTTCTTGATACCAAATGACAGATGCAAATCATTCTTTCCACTTTTATACCTTAGCCTTGTTGTCATTTTTTCACCCCTTTTCCAGTATCCCTCAGCCTTGAGTTGTGGATGTCATGCCACTTCATGGTGCATATACCATTATCTTTAATGAAGTTTGTGTTATGGTTTGAAAAAGAAAAGAAAATTTCCCCTCACTGCAAAAGAGAAAACTATTTGAACACTCAATCTACCTTATATGGACTGAGGTCAAGACACTGTATTGGTTTACAGTGAAATTAAGTACATCTGCATGTTTTGTAGGCTACTGAGTACTTCCAGAGCAGTACTTATATCACTAATGTCCACTAGATGGGAGTGTTAGAACAGAAATGGCAACCTGTTGAATTATGAGTAGCTTGGGAGAAAGGAAAATATAATTTTCTGCAAGCCATTGAGTTAAACTTGTTACATTTCTCGCTTCCTGCTTGTTGAATATTTAACAAGATTTAGAGGAAAACTGGTTAAGATACTTTCTGATGTTAACAGTTAATTAAAGGTAATTTTCCTTATGTAGCTAATGATGTAAAAAATGTCTTCTTTAACTTCACACATATGGCCTGCTGTTCATGTTCTGGAAAGATATAGGAACCTATAAGGATGTAGAGTGTTGTAGCTATCAGAGTCTAGTTGGAGTGGACCAGGGAGCAGAGTGCCACTAATCTAACCAGAGCGAGGTGCACACTTGTACTATTACAACAGGTGAGAAGAGCTAGTTGAACTTGAACAGATATCACTCAAAGCCACTCATGCCTGTGCAAATTCATACCGTGCTGTTCACAATGTTTCATTTCCAAAGCGGCACCCTTGCCCACGTAGTTATGTAAATTTGGCGTACACCTCTACATGTCCTTGAAATTGCTCACTGTGGATAAAAGCAATGGAGTTGTTGCAAACAGAGAATGGATTGACCAGGTTTCCAAAGGTAAACACTTACAGCTGGTTGGCTCAGCTGACTATAATATGGAGATTTCAGTCACCAGTCTGGGTAAGGCTGGATGTTGGAGTGGATTTTCACTCACATTTTCACTGTTCTCATTATCACTCTAGAAGTGTAGCTCGCAGCTCAAGCCTTAATCAGATTATCTGTGCAACAGCTGTCTGAAATTCTAATTATAGCTCATAGTACATCAATCAAGGAACAATTTGGTTTAGCTAATAGACTGCAGCGATAATAACTACGTTTTGGGAATCTGAAATTCTGTATTTCCCTACTACTGCCACCTCACTAAAGTAAAAAAAAAAAAAAAGTACAATCACAAGCTTACCCTTGATATCCTTCATTCTGTAAAAACTAAATATTGCATGATAAGCCTCGCGTGGTTCCTTTGATCCCAACGGTGTGATCCATTTTCTCAGTCTCTCAGTCTTTTTGCTCCTTTGTCAGATCATGAGCAAATTGTATGAGGCTGCTGTTGTAAGTTCAGCAAAGATCTTGGCAGGGATGACTGCTTTAATGAGTTAATTAAAGATATAGTTGACAAATTGTGATTAGATGCATATATATATATATATTTGTTCATATATATATATATATATATATGAATGAATAGACTTAGTTTGAGAAACATAAAGTTCACAAATTTACCAAAAGTTTTAGATTTGAACCGAGAATGCCTTTTATGAATTGGTTAAATAATTGTCTGTGAAACCCAAATTCATTGTAGAATTGTTCATTCCAACAGTCTCTCTTTTGTTTGTAAAAGTCCAAAGTTATCATGTCAGCATTTGTTCTTCCATGCACACAAAATTTGGTCATGGGGTTCCACAGGGCTCTGTGAGAGGACCGATATTTTTTTTTACCTTACATGGTTTCCTTTAGGCAAAACTGGGAGGAAAAGCTGCATACATTTATGTCGCTATATGTAGATGACACCCACCTTTAAAAAACTCTTCATTCTACTTGTTACATCCATGCCTGAGACTCTAGAAGGCCTCCAGTTGATCCAAAATTAAGCGGTGGGAGTTCTGACAGAACAATCAAGATCGGGTCTCTTTCACATGCTTAATTGACTCCCTGTAAAAGCCAAACTCCACAATTTAAAATCATTTTTCCTTACATAGACCACTAACTCATATTATCCCAACCAAACACTTCCATCCAATTAGTTGGGATTTGGAGGCAGACACCCCCTCTACTTTTAAGATTAGGTTTACAACTTTCCTTTTTGATAAAGGTCATAGTTAAAGGACTTGTTCAGGTGACTCTGAACCATCCCTTAGTTATGCTGCTATAGGCCTAGTCTGCTTGGGGGACCTCCCATGTTGCACTACCACTTCACTGCCCATGAATTTGTTAAAATTTTGTCTTCACTATCACTCATTGTGTTTTTCTTTTCTGTCTTCTCGTTCCCTTTACAGTTCTTCAAGCTTCAAGTATGAACAAGTTTTGTCCAGTTATTCCTCCTGTTATCAACTTTAGTTGGTTACAAAATACTCATCTTCCTTGGGATCCTCATGGAAAACTATGTCTATAGTAATACCAAACACATTAAAACCCTTTTTAGGTCAAGAACTTTTGAAATGTAATAATCGTCCATGGGTTACTTACAGTATATTCTTTATTGCCAGATATTAAAGTGATGGAGTTTCCTCCTCAAGCTCAAAAATGATCTGTCACAAAAAAAAAATAAAAGCTCTGCTAAGATACTCAAAACATTTATTTATCACAGTACATGGACATAATGTTTCATAGACAACAATCTTTAGAGCCATCTAAAGTAATTACATCAATAATCAACTATCTCAGATCACCAGTGCAAGTAGTTACTGTAAATTATTATAATTTTTTTATTATAAAGAAGGTTATTACAGATGCTTTAAGTAATACTGACTGACAACATGGAGACAGGCACTGTTGTCGTCGTCACCATCCTACAGACCCGGTTCTCTTTGCTTCTTTACAAGCATCTTCAATACTAAAAGTAACTCATACGAAACAAATTGACTCTGTGATCTATGCTTAATACATCGGGTGGGATATCATTTATGCAACATGACTGCAGAGAGATGTACATATATATCCATATACATATTTGTATTAGATTATATTAAGTCAACAAGAAAGAAATTAACGTGGTAACACCGTCTACGTTCACATTCCTAACACTTGCCTAAAAGCTTCACAGACACCGCTGGAGGTCCGAAGTGTTCCACAAAGTCACAATGGCAAGTGTTTTATAAAACTTGTGCTGTAAAGTTGCTTGATAGCCGTTACCCATGATCCACCGTGTTTATACGCCACCCTGAATGATAAACCTGTGATTGACGGTCAGCTACTTAGCCACAGTTTGCCCTTTTTTGGATTTGTCTCACCCTCTGCACGGGTCCATGGCTTTACACCATGAATCTCATGTTTGTGCCACGATGCAACGGTTGAAATGGCCTTTTTTTTTTTTAGCAGCGCTGCAGGTGTTTTCAGTGGATAAGACAATCCCACACAGCAATAGCAACAAACCTGATTGGCACAGAATTGGCTTTAATTAATGCAAAAGCGTTAGCAAGAATGCTACATTTAGATGACTGTAACCTGATATTTTAATAGCTAAACAAAGCGGGTAGCTGCTTGTAGTATCAGCACGAGTTCATAATGTTAAATGTGTAGGGTCTTCGGCACTTTTAAATAGTATGTGATTTCAAATTTGTAGAAAATTGGTACTTCTTTCTGTCGGAAGTGGGAGGTACAGAATCATATAATCGAGTGCAACCTGACTGAAAAGTTCCCTAGAAAAACTGGCAAATGAAATGAAGCTCTTGTTCAAGAATTAAACGAATGTGTTCACCTAAAGGTCACCGATGGCTGCTCTGATTTGAGCAAAAGATAAAACAAAAACAAAAAAAAAAGGACATTTAAGAAACATGCAGGCACTAAATCTATGACATTTTCATGGTCCAGTTTAGACTCACATTTTTCTGGGCTACGACATTTCAAGCTGAAAAAGTCATTCCTATTAAGAACAACACACAACAGTCATTATTGGATGGTTCAAATGGACGGACTTGTGAACGACATGCAAGCTGGCAGATTTAATTTTGTTGTGCGTTCCTACATTGGAGGTCATCACTGTCACGGAGCTCTGCATTCAGGACGGCTGTCTGCGCCTTCTTACGACTTCTTTCTTTTTGTTTGGAGTCGGTTGGTGAGAGGATGCTGGCATATGGGCACTAAAACAAGCTGATCTGAACCATTTAGTCATATTCTTATTTACATTTATCTGTTGGCGTGGTATCTGGTTTCGTTTTCACCCACGTCTAAACCTCCAGATCTCCACAGAGATCCAAAAAGGCTAAGCGTTGTGCGCATTGACGGCTTATTTCAAACGAGTGCTGCGGGCCGCTTTAAGAACGGGGACGGCGACTTTGAGTGAAAGAAATGCAAGCATCACCACAACAAATGGAGCAATGAACACAACGAACAGAGATACCTCTTAAACCAACATTAGCTGCTCCTAGCAACTGCTACGACTGAAATCTGCAAACACTCTCGTGAAATGAAACTTATTCTGAAACGAAACTGCTGCTTTTTGGGAATGTGATCTTAACGCCTGAAGGGGAGACTCTGGGCTGAATTTGGCCAGTTTACTAAAATGCATTTAAGGTGTTTACAGGGATCGGTAAAGGGTGTGCTTCGATTTCTGACATGACGGATCGTCCGTCTCGACTTTCGAAGCACCTGGGGTACTTTTAGTTAAAATCAGTCTGCGTGTTAAAACACGACTCCAGATATGAGAGGGAGACTCTGGAGTCATTCCAATAGATTTATTTTCCAGAAACCCTCACCCATTAGCTATAGCAACAGTACCCACAGACACCTACTCTGAATGTTTTCTTCACGGCAGCACAAGTAAAAGGACGTCTCTATCATTTTTAAATCAGGAGATAGCCAATACTATAAAAATTTTTTACAGGCCCTGGATGCTGAAACAAGAGGTTTTATAGGATATATTGTTGTGTGGATTGTGCTTGTTATGACATAAGACTGTCTGGAGCTTCCTTCCCTCCAGTCCGGATTAACTCGAGCTAGTGTAGTCGTACTCGGGTGCCTTCGGGGGACCTCGCGTTTATTTATTTGTGCTGGGCCAACACGTCGTTTAGGATGTTGAGCAAGATGTGGACGTGGTACTCCTTGAAAACCAGCGCCGGGCGGAAACGGATCGATCGATCCCCGCACCCTCCCATGAGGACACCTGTGGAGGACAAACGGTGTTACTGCATATCCAAAAACATCCATTATATTTTTCCAAGTGCTAATCAGACTATTAGCAGCAGTAGCAGTTCAGCTATCGTTTATGTAGCTGGAGGAAATCCTGATTACAGTTTAATATAAATCTTAATTATAAAGCAGCAACAACAATAAAAACTGTCATAAAAAAGTAGTTTATAGAAGCCAGAGCCTGGGTCAGGGTTTCTCTGTCCGGCTTGAGAGGGTGCAGAAATTAACTGGATGATAAAATAAAGAATAACCATGCATGTATTTTATACCTTTGTCTCTGGTCTTTGTCAGGATCCTGTCGCGTGTTGCATCGTCACAGAGATCAATGGCGCAGAAGGTCCCCTGTCCTCGAGCTCGGCTCAATAAGCCGGGATACTGAGCCTGGGGACCAGACGCAGGCAAGTAGGTCATGTTCACACACACACACACACACACACACACACACACACACACACACACATACATATATAGGTCATAAAAAAAAAAAAACAAGTGTGATCAGCACTACAGTAACCCTGTTTATTACAGAGAACATAAAAAAATTAGTAATAACTCTGGTTATTGATTTACAACCTGGCACACAATGGATTATTACACATAAATCCCATACTGTGGCTCTGGAACCTCTTTGATGCTGTTCTTTTTTAATATTGCGCAATAAAAAAAAATCTATAAATCAATAAAAGAAAAGTGGGCATTAAAAATATGTCTGCCAAATTAAAAAAATGAATTGTATCCTGTCCTTGTGTTATATGTGATTTTTTGTGGGTGTACAACTGTTGATTTCAGAGGACCGTCCAGTTATGAGGACTGGAGAATCAGAAATATTTAATTCATTCATATTTTAAAAAATAAAAATAAATAAAAACCTACTATTTCTCTGAAAACAAATGTAAACATCTGAATAAAATAATAAAATTCAGGACTAAACCGCCACTGCAGGATCCACTGCCTGACAAGCAAAGGTGCATAGATGGTATTGCAGGACCTAAACTCAAGGACCTACGTACGTAGACTACGCCGGTGCGAGCCATTTTTACTTGTGCGCTCGTCAGTCTGGCTCGCTCTGTAACAACGCCACTCAAACGCTAGTCGGCGCTGTGTCTTTTTTTGCCAGTCGAGTTAATTTTTGTTTCTACTTCCTGCTTCACTTTAAACAATAGCGACTGAAACTTTCGGTGAAAGTCATACAAATGTCCGTATCTCCAAACCTCCTCAGTTAACCTTACTGATTCTTTATTGATCCAAAACAATCAATTTGGCAGGTATGGAGGGAAAAGACAACAAAAACAGACAGATCTGCAGCTGCATGCATACAGGTTTCGTTTTAGCACGTTAACTGTAATAACGTTTCAGCTTTGAATACGCACACCAGCACACACAAGAACGGTACCTGCAATTCATAAAGGCCGTTTAGCAAGGCTTTCCCAGAACGGGTCACTTCCTCCAGGAGGTTTTCTCTGCGGATCACATTGAGGACCTCGGACAGGAACAAGTTCTTCGACGGGTCACCCATCCACGTGTTAAAGATCCGGTACCCCTGTAAGTTTGGAAGCTTTAATTCAGATCTTTAGAAAGATAATTTTGTCTTTTTCACGTTTGTTTAATTCCTGTAAGATATTTTAACTTGTTCTTTTTGCGGATATACTGTAGTCTGCTATAATGATCGTATTTACCAGCTACAAGACAAACCTTATCAGCCTGTAGTTCATCCCTGTAGTAGTAGCCCCCAGTCAGAAGCTTCTTGCTGAAGGAGACGATGTCTGCCGGGTCGTCCATGCCCCAGTGCTCGTGGGCCCAAAACTTCCCTGTGCTGCCCCCGCCAGTCTGAACTTCATCCACATGAAAAGCACAACCGTGCTGGGGAGAGAAAAGGCGATCAGAGTCAGACTTATAAAATCCACTCATTAACGACGTATGAAATTCTTCTTTAAAAACCGGTTTGCGGTTGGTTTCTCATTGTCCTTTGAAACCCTCGAAAGAGAAGTTTCATGAGGATCCGTTACCTTGCGCGCGATGCTACGGAGTTTTTTGAAGAAGTCCACCGAGGCGTGGTTGTCTCCACCTTCGGCCTGGATCGGTTCGATCACAATCCCCGCCACAGGCTTCCCCTTCTGCCTCCATTTAACGATCAGATCCTCAACCTGGAGACGAACGCGGACAAACGAAAACCTTTTTATTCTCATTTCGTTACATGGTTTCAAGCCTTGATATTAAAACACGAAAACTTAAAATCAAGACTAATATATTTACATTTATTTATCCGTCTTTGTGCAATTCACATCTTAAAAGATCAACTGAATAATGAATCTGAAAGACTGCAAATACGAAACGCACTTCAATTATTGCTTTTACATTATACTCGGCTGTTCTCCTAAAACAACAGAACTAAATTAGACGCTTGAATCATGAAGTAAATCACTCAGTTAATTTACTAAGTGGCTGATTACATAATGCTGCAGCCTGGATTGCTCTTCATGGCTGTGCACATAAACACATCATCCCCTCTGCACATACACACCTCCTCCAGACAGCGAGCCTCTTCCTGCGCGTTCTCCCTGGTGAACTCCTCCAGCGGATACTGCAGCCTGGGGAACGGCGCGATCGGCCAATCGAACGACGGCACATCAAGCTTGTGGATCATTTTGGAGTGTGTCGTCGCCAGGCAACCTTAAGAAAGAACACTGTGTTAGCCACAAACTCTTTTACCGATCAGCGCGACAAATCCAGGTCCTGGTGCATCTAAAGTTGGGTTAATATTCGTGCAACAGATTTATAGTAGTAGTCTAGGCCGGCGATATGATCTCTGTGCAGCAACGGCAACTGAGCAGATCACACAGACTGTATAAAGAAGTGAAGCCAAAGCAAGTAGAGCTCCCCCTGGTGGCTGGCTGCAGTATAGGTCATAAGCTCCACCCCCTCCATGTTAGCGGATGGGACTTGCGTCAAACTTAAACACTAAAATACACGTCAAATAATTATTTTTCAAGGATGGTTTCTGTCATTTTACGTCGTTAATATAATGTTGATGCATGTTCAAGTGTCATTGTTTTGGATAAGTTTCGTTTAATTAGTTATTTGACGCTACAGAAACAGGATGTGACATAATGGCAGCTACCAGCTGCCATGCCGACCGCTCCGTAAAGCGGTCCCGTGGGACCGTGAGAGTTGTAAAACAAACAAAAAAAATAAATCACCAATTTGGCCAACACAAGGAAGTGGCGACACGTTGTCCATATTTATATACAGTCTATTGCGGATCATGCTGGAGTTAATAAATGTTGATCGACAGTTTTACTGAAATCAGTGCGACACAGAACGTTGTACTGAACTGAACTGATTAAGGCAAAAGGAGGATGATTTATCTGTGTTTGTCAAAAATGTCATTTCAGTCCCGTCCCAAATATAAACATATTCACTTGTTGTCCAGTTCTTTGCAGCTAACAGTTTGTTGAAACGAGCAGAATGTAAAAATATTGCATTATCGTATGAACTTCTTGCTGCCATCTTCTATTTAAAAAGGAATCGCTGTCACCTCAGCGGTGAGATAACTTCGCACCTCCACACCTTGCGTCACCAAAAAAAAACTTTTCCAACTAACGTCCCTACAACTTCAATTCTCGATTAAATTACGTGACGCCTTCCACTGCAGAAGGTTTTAGTTTGGTGTTCACAGTCAGCAGAATAAATTATCATCTCCTCAATACAACCACCAGCCTGGGAGCCCGAGCGCCAGCCAGTGGGTGGCTTTCAAATTATTACCTGTCATGCTTCTTTCTGGCTCAATTCAAACTTGGCTCAAGTATAATGTGCAACATAGTAGAAGAGGAGGTGTCACAGATGTCGTTTCTTTTTTTTTTTTAATGCGAGTGTTTAACATACCCATTGTTCTTCCGTGGAAACCTCCCATGAAAGATAAAATACTGAGTTCTGGACAGCCAGGGGACTGAGGCGGAAAGGTGGAGAGATAAAGCGAGTGAGAAATAGAAAACACAATAATGAGAAATATGAAATATTTAATCCAATTAAGATGCAGGGAGATCACTGAACGTTACGATACCTGGTTTATCATGCAGGTGCTCAGCTCTTCATTAGATGGTGAGTTGTGGCCTCGCTCCTTGTTCTAGAAAATAGGTGATAATTAAAGATCTGCACTGTTTTCATCTGTATTGTATAACAGTCTCTAATCTATCTATCTGTCTGTCTTAATCCATTACATGCAGTTCTCTCGACCAGTGACAACATAGTTAAGGTTTTCTAGGCAGCACTATCCAGATGCATTGTGGGAAATGCTGGATCTAACATATTTAGGTCAGTCAGAAGTGACTGTGGTTAAATCATACTCAACGTCTGCTAATTAATGACAGAATATAGTAAAAACATGTTTGAATAAAATTCTGTTATAGTTTAGTATTAAACCAAAAGATTCATCCACTACTCAGAAAATAAAAATTGATAGATGATCGACAGATTAACAGAAAAAATGATGAGTTGTTGCAGCCCTACATGAAACAGAAATCAGAAATTTCCTTTCTTTCTTTCTTTCTTTCTTTCTTTCTCAAGTCTCTCTGTGATACCGAGGTGCATTTTAATAGATAATAGCAGTTTTTTTGTTTTATTTTTTTATTTATGTCTTCTATTTTTCATCATGTTAAACCACGTGTACTCACCTTGTACCAGATAAACATTGCTTTGTAAGCGTTCTCATTGGAGCAAGAGCCGCACGCCATCGTCTGAACACGAGTCATTCCGCTCGGAGCCACCTGACAGGACGTAAGAGGCAGGGGAGACGATTGATTATACTGCCGTTGTCTTACCAGCACTATCCATCTATAGATCCTATCATTGTCAAATGAAGAGAATGTGCGTTACTGACCGTGAGAAGACTTTCAGTGATTTTGTCAGGAAAGTTCTCAGGAGGTAGGATCCCCAGAGCGGGTCGGTTCACGAATGTGCTCTAAAAGACAAATAAATTCAACAATACACTCATATAATATTATATAACGTATGTAGTGAAGACTTTGTCCTCTGACATGTTGGATATTTAATAACTTCACCGCTTCATCACAGTTAAAGTGTGATGTACGGAGGTATTGCCAAAGATGTGTTTTGTGAGGTCCCAGAGACTTTGACCTCTGACCAAACAGTAATGAATTCACCCTTGAGTCCAAGTGAACGTCTACATCTGACAAATTTCCATAAAGGCATTCCTGAGCTATTGCGTTCATATCGTATTCTCATCGTAATTTCCCCCCAAAAAATGTAAGATCACAGGTGTCAAACATACGGCCCGCGGGCCAAAAGCAGCCCTCCAGAGGGTGTAATCTGGTCCGCAGCATGAATCTGCAAAAATTGCATAGAAGACTGCAATTTTTTCCGTAATTTGTTTTAGAAGGAGAAGTGGACAGAACACAACACTGAGACCCAGGACTAAACAGCAGACTTATCACTTATTTTTCTTAAGATATTTAATTTTTTTGAAGAATAGTTTATCAAATGTCCTGCTCATTTATTTGTTTTTCTTTGCACTAAAACAAATGGAAAAAATCTGGAGTTGCAGTTACTTATAGGTTATTATGCTATTGTCTTACTGGTCTGGCCCGCTTGAGATCAAATTGGGCTGTATGTGCCCCCCGAACTAAAATGAGCCAGATTGTCCAAACAAAGGGCAAATTAAGTTCCTAAAATGAGTGCGGTGAAATCTTTTACACTCTAAAAACAATCTATCAGTGACTAATATAGTCTTTGACTGTAAGCCTTACACTACACCACATAGATATGTACCCGATGACACAAAAGGTCTTGTAATGTAATGAGAGGACCCACCAGATTGTTGGGATTAGTCATCAGCTTCAGGAGAGCAGGGTGGTTGTAGCCTGAGGGAGGACAGAGTGGGAGTGGTTTTATAAAGTGAAATTGCTTTTAATTATCCCAGTAAAATAATACGACATTGTTTCTCATAGCAACTGGAACAATAAATCAAGAGTACACCCGCATGGATTCATTTAAAGTGGAGAGTATTTGCATTAAAACCCAACATGTTACTGACAGTACACTGAAAATCCTGACCCCCAAAGTACAGACTCAATACAACAATGGAATGCACTTTATTTAGACTTTTAGAAACTACATGAAGAAAACCATTTCCAATCAAGAACCATAGATCACATTACTTATGTTTGCAATGTGCTTTCAGGACGTCCACATGGATCTACTAGTTTCTACGTTAATTGGTGATTATCAGCCGAAAGAAAAGCCTTCTGTCAAGTCTTGTTTGTTTCAGACAGTGGATGAACTACAGGGCTTCTTAAAGGGCCAGTACGGATTTTATTTATTTTTTAAACTGTGAATCAAGCAAAGCTTAAAAACAAAAAAAAGCCTTGCAATGAATATAATAAACGACCCTCTTTTACAACGAACATCGTGCCTGATCATCGACTATACCTCTTCTGCAAGGCGACACGCTCACACTCAAATACAAGCTCACAGAGTCGGCGAGAAAGGCTGTGAAAGAAGCAGGAAACGAGGACTTCTATGCTAATTTGTTTTTCCATATAAGTCATTTGAATGCTGGAGTGCAAATCTCCAGGTCCACAGACCCAGGGAACCTCGGCGCCAGACAAAAGAACAAACACAGGACAAAACAACCGCATTTTCATGTGAGTTTATCGCCTCCTCTGTAAAATAACATTCTTGTCCCAGCAGTTAAAAGAGCAAAAGATTTAGGAATTGCAGGCATCCCTTTTGCCCACGTCCACAATCCAAGTAACTCCGACTGAATCTTTTGCTACTAACCAATGGGGATGGAGGAGATCTGAGTGTAGATGTCCAGCATGCGGTTGCCGTCCACGTCCACCAGGTAGTTTCCTCTGCTCTCCTCGTAGTTGCAGAAGAAGTTGATGGCACCGACATTCTGGGAAGAGGCGTGTCCCGTGTTAAAAATACAGTTTAATGCTCCCGTCGCTCTCGAGGTCGGCCGCAGGCGAAGAAACGACAGCAAATGGCCACGGCCGTGCAGGCAACCAAACTGTGAGTCGTTACCTAAAAACAGTCTGTGGACACTACTTATTAATCTCAGTCAACCTAACAATCCCAGAGCTGTATCAAGCTATATTTTGAAACTGTAAAAAGTATTTTAAAAGATTGTAGCTAGCACTGATGCCTCACAGCAAGAAGGTTCCTAGGCCGACTGGGGCCTTTCCCAGATGTGGAAAGTCTGATGAATTAAGTTGTTGCATGTGACGAACATGCACATAAAGTCAGTAGCTGCTCATTACATCGATGATTTAGTTTTTTTATTTCTTCTTTTCATCAATAATGACTCACAGCGTTTGTCTGTGTGTGTGTGTGTGTGTGCCCGCTTGAACTGAGCTTGAGCTTCAAGCGGACACGCGCTTCTATTTTTAGAGATGTAAACAGCTAAACGGGACACTACTGGCATCACACACACAAGAAATACTTTATTTATTGCTGTATCTGTCCAGGACTTTGGAGCTCGAGTGAAGCAGATGGTCGTCCGAAACGACATCCGTTGCTTAAGGCCTTTCGATGTGGCGCTAAAATCGTGAACGCACGGTTATATGTGCACAGATACATGCGAGCCTGCGTGTATACATCACTTACAAGCGGCTGGAAGGCTGCAGATTTCTACATATGGTTTGACAATGCCACTTATATGTGGAACAGCGCTTGTGCTCCAGGGTTTATTTAACTAGTTCACTGAGTTAATATAATTGGAGATCCTATCTGGCCACACAGACTCACACAAAGGCACAGTTCGGTCTTTTTAGGCTTGACACGATTTCTGCTCCTGCTTTCTGATTCAATACACAGTGATAATAATAATAATAATAAGTGCAGAGATGTATATTTAAAGATCTTGTTGCTTGTAATTGTGATTAACTAGACTTTAGAATCACAGATTAACCTAAGCAGCATGTCTTTGGACGGCCATCCCAGTATAAACTTAATTTAACTCAACAAACACCAACAATTCTCAGCTCACCTGGATCTCTCCCAGCTGTTTCGTCAGCTCCTACAAATGATAAAAGAGAAGAAAAGTGATATTCATCAGTATCTAGCGACTGGAAAGCATTTATTTTGCGTTTATACGTATGCGCTCCTTACTAGTGACCGTGGCCCGGGGACTGCAGTTTTCATGGAGGGCCCGTCGTAGTCGAACTCCATTTGAGTCTTCGCCGCCGCCTTGCTGACATATCTGCACCCTGGTGGTGGAGAAGACACAGGAAAGAGTCGAAAACAGGAAACTCTTGACACGTCAGCTGACCCCCGACCTCTCGTGTTTAAATGAAACAGCTGGAAGGCTGTAGGACAACACTTCTGTATTTGCTGGAAGAAAAAATAAATAAAACTGAAGGCAAATGTTAAATAAATGATCTGCACATTGAGAGAAATGAGCAGAAAATGGAAAAAGTAGGAAAAAAAACAACAAAATCTGCTCGTTGGTTGTGCAAGAGTTGCTTCATGCAGACCACCAGAGACCTGGGTAATGTTTTAATCATGTAAACAGAGGGTGCCGTGTAAACACCACATCCCGGATATGTTCAAAACTAATGAGCTCAAAGGTCTGAGTCAAAATATGAGTGGATCCTTAAGCATCTGTCTCTGAGACGCCTACTGCCACTCTACAACTTGTTAGAAAGAGCCAGGAGCACAGGGAGAGAGGTGGATCCCCATCAGGTCTCTGCCTTCTTTAATTAAGGCTTTTTAATTAATTTAACTCATTTACAAGGGAGACTCGACCAAGACGAGTTATATAAGAACATAATTCATTCACAGCCATCACATACTGAGGTCGGATCTGAATGGCCAGCAACACACCTAAAAGACATCTCCTGTTGTTTGGATCTTTGGGGAATGATATGGATACAAGCAGCCGAATTGAGTTTCCTTGTCAGGGTGTCTAGGCTAAGCCTCAAGTCCTTTACAGTCACGCTTAATCTAAAGACAGTTTACCACGTTGGTCTCAAGTGTGAATGAGCACCTGGTCAATAAATACGTAAATATCACAGTGATGATCTTATCAGACGTGTGACTTGTTTGTGTTGTATTTATATTCCGTAAAACTACATCTCCGAAGGGCTATGGCGCTAAATAGCATTGGTGTACGCTAAAGCAATTCCTGCTGCTCAATAAACGCATATCACGCAGATTGCAGGCATCCTAGAGCGAAAGGTCTGTGTCACACTGATAAATTTGAAAATAATTATTACAGATCGAGTGGATTTGATTGTGGATTCATTTTTAAATAAAACCCATGAGCAATAGACCTTAGACCTTTTGGGCAACAACAGATGTCCCCGCCGCTGGATAAAACACAGAGATAGACATGTGTTTTGAGGTCCATGGGGTTGTCTGGAGACTCAACAACAGCAAAAACTGATGCCAGATGCACATCAGGAGGTGCTCGAGGTCGAACAGCTGAAATTTTACATTAGGTATGGCGGGATCTAAATTTTGGCACTGCTCCACATCCTTCAGGGGTTCTGACCTGTCGTGAAGCATGCAGCTGTCTCTGGACAGCTGGTGAGAGCAGGGCGCGACTAGGCCGGGAACTCCTACTGCTGGTGGGGCGCCTCTAATTTAATGCTAATGCACCAGTTGTGAACGTAAAAAGAAAACTTTAATATTCAGGACATCGCTTCCTGTTGTATAAGAAAATCAATACTGCTCTTGCCACACTTGCTAACTAAGCAGTGAACAGAATGGTTCAAAACAGAATTGCTCCTGATGGCCAGGCTCCTGGTGCAGGCTACTCACATGGCTCGCTGCCATTGTTCTGCGAGTCTGAATGGGTGAGTGACAGGCAAATTGTAGAGTGCCTTGTAAATGCAGTCTATAAAATGGAGCTCAGCCACGTCTGGCTTATGTTGTAATCAAGGGAAGATGGAGGTCCTTTCGTCCTTTGTTGGACATCTGCTCCAGCTATCAAACAGGCGGTCCATGGTATGCGTCCCGTCTTCGCGGATGGACATAGCTCTACCCAGGGTTTCCCCCTCAGCGTTGTACCTTGTCATCATAACTTCAAACATATCGGGTTTGCAGATGTGTTTAATTCTTCTTTTATTGAGTCCGTTCCAACCCCCTGCTCGATCCTAGCAGTCAACTCTCTGTTGAATGAGGTGAGGTTGCTTCAATCTGGTCACAGAGGCAATCTATCAAGATGTTTTTGTGAGAATTGTTGATGATTAATTGTACGTACTGCTGACCGAGCAGCACATTGCCCACATGGTCTATATAATAAAGATTATCTTGACCCCTTGTGTATCTGAGGCAATTAAAGCTTGCTGCTGACATTGACAATTGAGTCTGTGTTGCAAAACTGCCCGTTTCCCAAAGTCCAGTCCAGTGTCACTAAGCATCAAATCATCTTAGCACAAAATATAAGTTATTAAGGTCATAGTTAACAAGAATGCGAACAATGAAGGAACAAATAACACCTATGGCTAAAAGTAGTCAAGCTTTCTGTCAAGCTACGAACATCTTCTTACTCCGAGAATCTTGATAAACCAGGACCATGAGTTACAGGACCACCTGCAACGCTGTCATAGTCGAGAACTTGTCACTGACATTAAATCAACTCTGTCCTAGTCTAGTGAACAGCGTCTCCTGAACCAGAACGGAACCAGAAAAATCCAACCCAAACAGCCTATTGATGATTGACACGAGTGGGGGAACTTTGACACGTCACCAGTCTCCGCAAAGCAGGCAGACGCAAATTGATAAGCACATCCTGCTTGAGGTCAGTCAAACATTTACACCGATTACACAACGCTGTTCTATATTCGCCGAGGAAGTAATCTAACTTTATAACTGATTGTGGTATTTGTCTAGAACTTTAAGTATACCTGGAGAGCTGAGCCACAGGTTTTTCTGGAGGGAGAGGACGAGCTGACGGCTGATCAGAGAGGTCGCCATGACGAAGCAGCCTCGGACGAGACGAAGAGAAAGGGAGAGGCAGAAGTTGCCCTCAGGGTCTTAATTCACCAAGCACCTACAGGAAGAGAGAAACACAAAGAGGGGATTAATTATAAATACAGTAATAAATGAAGAGCAATGTCATCAGCTCAAAAGTTGAGAGACAAAGAGTCTTGACTGTGCTGCTAGGCTGGTAGAATAAACATCTTTAGGTTACGGAGATTGTCTTACAGACGATCACCAGTGTTGCTTTCAGGAGGAGGACAGTGCTACACTAAAGGCCTTCCAGGGTTAGTCAACTCGCCCAACCTATTCCCGACTGCTAGTTCAACATGATTCAGAGGAACCCTTGGTCATTGACTTTCCTACGCATATTGACACTGGAAACCTTGATCGGCAACTCTACGAAATGGAGGAATGACGAAAAAGAGGGCGTGCGTTTTCACCCCGAGATGAGTCCAACCAAAGGTAACACCAAAAAAGCAGCAGAAACAAGAAAAGAGGGTTGGGAATACACTAAACACTTACTACCAGAATGAACATAAGTCCTTCAACAGTGCAGGAAACGTAGGTAAAACAAAACCACATTACAACAACTCAAGGGTAATACTGCACTGTGCAGCAGAGTCAGTAACGTGAGCAATGATATAAAAATGAAAAGACATTTGATAAAGAGGAGAATGAAGTTCTAAAGCGTCTTGTCGTTTAATTTGCGCCACCCCTTATGGTTCTTTTTCAGTTTACTTGCATTAAAGTACGTCTGCGCACGGAAGTTTCCAGGACGACTGCGAAGACGAGGAGCATTTTCCTTTCAGGGCAAGTACACCCTTGATGCAGCTTGACATTGAACACTCTTTACCAGACTGTCTGCATCGCCTACAGTTTATAAAACACATGCAAAATCCTCTCAGGCCAACGAAAAAGGTCTAAGTAAGTGGCAGTGACAACGCAGCTGTTATGCTGCTTCTTGTGCAGGGCTAAGGGACTGTAGTGCATGAATGTTTTGTTTTTCCTTTTCTACTATTAATAGTAGGCCTTTTTTCTGCACCTCTGCACCAGAGAAACTCTCTCATTCATGGTTAAAGAAGAATAACCTTGATCTGATTTGATCATTCCCTCCTGAACGGAGCAGTGCCTCTTTAAAAGTAATGAGTCAGTCTTTGATCTTGGTGATCGTCCAATATTCTCAGCTTGTAAAGCTAAAAGATTTCCCGAAACTTGAAGTCCGTCATCTAATCAACGAATGAACCTGCTTCGCGACTTGTTGCGACAACAACCGATCTGACAAGTGTTTTGAAGAACCAACGGATTCCGGGTTGCATCAAAATCGTCAACAGTTGAGATAACGTACAGTCCAAAGCCCCTCTGGCTCATCAGTCGGTCGAAGGATACGTAAGACCAAGATCTTCCTCGGTTGACAAGCGAACTAAGGTGTAACTCAAGGTGCTGACACAAATATGAGGAAAAAGACTCCATCGCTTTAAAAACTAAGGAGGTGTCTAACGTTCAAGCAGCTCATTCATTGTGACAGGTATAATCCTGTGGAGACGTTCGGCTCACATTTATGGAAAGATGTGATATTGTTTGACTACAGCGAGCAATTTCAAGACACCCTCTCCACAAAGTCTTTGAGAAATAGCTGCTTAAAAAACATCAAACGCAACAAACAACTCTGTCTGGGGTGCCGCGGCAATATTACATCATCATGAGTATATAAGAGTGAGGCAGGGTGAAAGGGAAGACAGGCATGCTTGTCTGCTCTTCCTCCTCGCTCCTCGTCTCTTATATAATACTGGCGGCAGGAACAGGAAAATTCCAGTTATCTGCCTTTACACGGAATGAAAAACCACGGCCCTTCACATACAATTGCCTGCGTGCACACTCGATCGGAGAGCACGTGTGAACGCTCACACACACAAGAAAAAAACAACCGGGAACACACACAAACAAACACACACAAACATGCATGCACTCACAGACGGTTTCTTGGCAACACCTCGCGAACTGGATGAAACTGGTTTAGATTGTGAGAGTTACACAAGACCGCATCTTCGTTCTGCGGAGCGCTATAACCTCACTTAACCTGGGTGGACCGTGTGAAGGGGTGAATAATAAAGTGATGGGAGAGCGGAGACAGCAAGTTTGAACTGAGATAAGATCGGAATATGAGCAATAACTGAATGCAACGGCACTAAACCATCCGTCTATCGGGTTTATCCTGCAGAGGGACACAGAAGACTGGAGTTTATCCCGACAGGCATTGGGTAAGAGGCTGGTCCCCCCCCCCCTCCGCCCCACTCCCGGAAAGGTTGCCAGGGCATCACAGGGCAAACACAGACAGGGGAACAGCCGTTCACGCTCACATGCGCAACGCCAATGCACATTTAGAATCCCCACTTCACCCATCATACACGTCTCTGACTGTGGCACCTGCAGAAAACCAACATAGGCTCAGGTCCAACCCAGAGGCGACAGTGCTATCCAACCGGCTTGTTGTGCTGGTCCCAGGCATTTACTCGCAGATTATCACTTTGGACCTTTGTCCCCTTATACATTCACTTACTTGCATGCATGGTTCAAGTTCTGTTGCGCAGCGATGACGGGAAATGCATGAACATGAAGTTCAAACCCGGATTTCTTTCACATCCCCACCGACTTCATCCAACGCCTGCGTGAACTGGCTTCAGATTTTTAGCAAATAACTGTAAGACGTTAGCCCCGACACCTTGACTCCCACACCCACCCAAAATATGGGTGAGCAATGACAAGCAGTTCTAAGGAAGCATACTAGAGTCTTGAATGAAAACGGGCTTGGCTAAAAAAACTAATTGTCTGAGCAACAATGCAAAGAGCGTGGGGACACTGCAGGACGTTTCAGCACAGATATGAAAGGTAATCTCAGAGATGACAGTTGTAACCACAACCTCTGATCCCCGGTCTTAAGAGAAGCCTTTCACATGTCAGAAAAATAAAGCATACACCTTTCTTTCATACGTATTTTTCCAACTATTGAAAACCTTTGACTATTTGACTAAAGAGTTTCGCATTCAGCCGTCCACCCACTCTCCCGTTTGCTCAGAACAATGTGACTCCCATTGCAAACAAGCCTAGGGTTGTTACTTAATGATTCTCACTTACAACTTCCGTCACCGCTATCCCCCCGCGAGCGACCAACTTGGGGACCGAGTTAACATGCAGCTGACATGGCCAACGAGTCACCATGGCAACAGGCCCAAAAGGGGAAAGAAAGAGACAGAGCGTCTCGGTGTGTAAAGAAAAAAGAGAGAGTTAGGGAGTGCTGCCACCACTGCTGAATTTTCTCCCAATCGCTTAATTTATAAACTCGGTAGAAAGTGAGGATCTGTGACAATATTATAGCCGCTCAATGTTGGCTGGACACTTGCAAACACTGACAGGCGCTTATTTTAAAGGAGCGAGGGATGAGGAGCATATGAACGGAGGGCAATCTGGTGCCATGGGCTATACGTTTTCAGGCTGTCCCGGTACGAAGCTCTAACCGTAAGGGTCAACCCGAATCAGCCCCGTCAAACCCTTCTCCCAACAAGGGTTTGACATTTACTGGACACATCACATATAGAAATAAAAATGTGTGGATTCTGCCAGGTTTCTGCCACAAAATATAACCTGGCCTGGAGCTAGGGATGGGAACAGATTACACTCCTGCAAAGATCTCCCAGGACAAACCATGATTGCAACACGCCCCATAATGAAATCCAAATTACCTTGTTGTTACCAGACTCCGATAAGAATCGAGTCTGGCTGCGGTAGGCCGGGGTTATCCATGACCTGTATCAGACTAAACCGCAGCCGATTGCACATTGCATCACACCAGTCTGCTGTCCGAAAGTGGCAGCAGTGACACTAATTAAAAAGTAAACTGGAAGCTAAGGGGGACGTTACCGCTCTGCATCCGAAGCATCGCTAAAATGGAGGCAACCTTGACTAAAAACTGTACCGGAGAGCAATTTCGCAGTGAATATCAGCCAAATTAAAACTGTCTGTCCTAGATTTTGAGAGCTGGAGGGTTTCCTTTAGTGAGAATAAGGCAAATTCAGGAAAAATACGCTGTGAAGTACAAAAGCATAATAAAATATGAATGAAGTTGCGCGGAAAGTGATATGCAATGATATTAATCTGCTCACTGAATAGGATATGCCCTTGTTTTCCTGTGTAGACAACAAAACACCTTTTAGAGTGAGTGTGAAACCAGCAAAGCAGAGGAAAGAGCCTATTAATTTCTTCCAGGAGAACTCAATCTACTAAGACACAGGGCGCTAAAAGCGCAAGCAAAAGAAATTCAGTTTCATTTAATGGTGAAACTAAATTAGTATGGATGTAGTCCAAGTATGCTGCTAAACACTGGAGTTACACATCGCCAAACGCCCTCCAGCAGAATGAAATTCTTCCTTCTTCTTTTGTTTTTTTCTCCTCTCCATATCTCAGCTTGTTTTGAAGCTGGGGTCTCAAGGCAGGGTCAGCCTTCAGGCTTAATGCTCCGGGGGGCCCAGAGCCTCAAACACAGAGCCGCCCCTGCCCCAAATCTGACAGTAAAAGGCGAAGCAAAGGAAAATATGTCAGCTATCTGCAGCGCGTTGTCACAGACTTCATTGTTGCAGACTTTCATTTCATTTCAGTTCAGGTCAGAGTGAGTTCATGGATATTTGGAAGTATTAAAAAAAAGCATCATGCAATTTCCTGTCAGTTATTTATTTATTATGATCTCATGGTGGCCATTAGACACTGAACGCTGAGTTGCACAACAGCACCAACACTTGCGAACTTCTCCTGTTACAGTGAGGTAAAATACTGATATGTTGGTGCAGTGATTTAGATGCATGCAGAAATGGGAATGATTCCTCCTGCTCCTGCAGCAACACAACCCAGACTCACTCCGACAACACAGCGCATTCAAATCATTGAGGCATTTTTTTTAACTATGTGCTTTTTTGCGATTCTGGTCCTCCTCTGAGAAATCTGGTTCCGGCTGGATCTGACTGGCTCACACTGTACAGTTTACACCCTTAGTATGGGGGGTGATATATTTTAAGACTAACTTATCTATTCTGGCAGTCTGTGCAAAACAGAGCCAGACGTTTCATAAGATGCTTTCTGCAGACTCCTGCGTAACCCGACGCTTTGACGGTCCAACTGCGCGCACAAAACAACATCACGGCCGTGTTATTCGAGACCCCATCAACACAGTGGTCCGATCCGAGCTTCACTTGCTGCAGATCAAGCTGGGAGGTTTGGTGATGGAGGCTTCGGGGGATCACTTACCGATGATCCGGAGACAGCAGCGGGATCGGAGCCTAAAAAAATCCCTGCAGCGCAGCAGGACTGTTGGACGGCGGCAGCGCAGACACTGGTCTTGCCCGTAGACTGAAGTGTGGACTTGCCAGACAGGCCCTGGTCTCTACAAGAGGAGGAGCTTGTTCTCTGCATCGCTAGCACCACTTCTTCCTCCTAGTGGTTAATTGGCGGTTTGCAAACTACCCCTTGGTGCAGCGCCGCAACCAACTGGTGTGGATCAGTGTCCAGTATTTCAAATATTCATATATCCTCTCTCTCATATTGCTGAGATAATGAAATACGACTAATTTCTTGAAAACTGTCTCTCCAACTTGCCATTAAACTCTGTAAAAACCCTCTATAATTTAACATTTCTAATTGAATTCCGTGTCCTTTGGCGTTTTCTGAATTTCTGCTTAAAAAAATGACTCAAAACATCAACAAATGAGTAGATATATTATTCTTGTGCGTGTATTTAACCAAGAGAATTAATCTTATGGACATATTTGTGAGTTGTTTAAAGTAACTGAACCTGTGCCCCCCTCCCCCACCCCCCATTAGCACCCATAACTGCAACTTAACATTTCCGGTAACTGCTGATCCGCCATCCACAGCGGCTTGGATTCATTTAGACATTAGACATTACTTTTTGTGTCTACCTGACCAGAAAATGTGTAAAACTGGTACATCATTTCTCTTTATATGTGATAAAGGTAGCCAGCTAGCAAACTGTCTTCTCAGTCTTCTAGAAGCATGACATTAAATGATCCAAGGCAATCGTAGCAACATTAAGGCGATATATCAAAATATAAAAAATTCCAGTTGTTCATTCACATTTTAATGAGACAGCACATGTTTATTACCTTTGAGATATACCGTTTTAAGTGTTTTGTGATCTGTGTGCGTCTCATAGTAGGCAGAATTGCTCCTCTAAGTGAAGCCAAAGCAAGTAGAGCTCCCCCTGGTGGCTTGTTGCCCTATAGGTCATAAGCTCCACCCCCTCCTTGTTAGCAGCTTGCGCCAAACTAAAGTCTATGACCAGAGCATCAGAAAACGTTATGAGTATCCACAAGAAGACACATAAAGACGACCAGCTGGAAAAGCACAACTTGACTTGAGAAGCAAATTTTTGTGTTTTTTTTTGTACTAATATTCACTGTGATTTATTTCTGTGTGTGTGTTTTAATGTGTCAGTTTAAAAAACAACTTGTCCTGCTCATGGAGCGGTTTGTTCTGCCACAAAAATACATAACAAAAAATAAAAAAATATCATTAAATGCTTAAAACTGCATTAATCCAAAATATACGCACTCATTAAAAGGTAAAATTTTATTCAAACTTGTTTTTAAATTAGCTCTTCTATCTTAAAATGTACAATTTTATCAAACTTTTAAAACTTCAAACGTGTACATGGAGCATACTGATATTCTTCAGAGAGTTCAGTGTTCACATTGGTTGGATTTAAGTGCTAGGTCAAGATGAAGACTGTTTCGAATCCGACCGGACTTCTTTAACAGGAAGTGGAGTCGCAGTCACCTTCCACAGCTCCTGCAGAAATTTATAATAGTGCATATTAATAAAAATAACTTAAAGGTCGTCTTGGGGACATTCATCTGCTACATCTGATCCATCCAAACTAAGCAGGAGGGATGAGCCACAGGACTTACAAGTGTTTATTTTAACCTCATATATCATGTCTGATGTATTTCGTTAATGCAGTTGGGAAGAAAACACTTCTGTGACCAGATTTCTAATTTAAAGAGAAACTATTTAATCTCTACATTGCATCTTTTACTTCATCTGTGAAATCTTAAGTTAAAGGAGGGTCAAGAATTCTGAGTTTTAGCCGGCGCTGAGGCCAGTATCACCCTAAAGTAGCTTAAAGTAAATTGTGTAGGAGTTGGATTCAGGTTTTAAATCAAATTTAGGCTGTAAGGTTAATACCGTGTGTCTTATTGTTTCTCTTACCAGGTGCTCTATGCGTTCATAGAGAAGAAACTGTGCAAAGTCACAGGGCAGCTGCTCCACTCTAAATCTGCAGCGTCCATCCTCCAGGTCCTGGAGTTGAGTCAGACAGTGGCTGAAGTGATCATACGCCTCGCAGGAAACGTCCATGTGCCTCAGGGTGAAGTTCATCCTTGTAAGACACACAAAAAAACAAAACAAAAAAAACATTACTACTGCTTTGATTTGGAACTGAAAATAGAAAAAAATAAATAGTGTGTGTCGTCAGGATAAGTTAATCAATTGCCTTACCTTTTCTCTAAGGAGATGAAGACAGTGCAGGTGTGAAGAAAGTTGCTGCAGAGTTGGTACAGTGTTCGGAAAAAGCCGTCGGTCAGATCATCGTCATAACAAACTGTTGATGCAAAAAACAAATCGTATTAATGTATTACTTGAAGTTGTGTTTATGTCTATATACATTCACGGATATTGAAAAGCAAAAAGAACAATTATGGCTCTGCTACAGCTAAAAATAACCCTTTAAACAGAGCGTGGTATACTGGGGAAGGGTTCTGCTTTTACGTTCATCAGCTTAAAAACCTACCGTCTGCAGCAATGATGAAGCTAGTGTTGTTATACAAATCGGCCACTTCCTCCGTTGTCCAGCTAAACTCCACATCATCATCTACAAAGATCACACAAATGGAAAGACACATGTTTTCTTTTTGATGGGCAGAACCTGGCTAGGTCTCCATCCAAGCTGGATGTATGGGGTAAAGCATGTATTTTATGTTAAAAACGAGGTCGAGTCTGTTCTTTACTCTGTACTATTCTCACTCCCCCTTGCCCTGATAAAGCTGCACAGTTACTCTTCCAGATAAGAGATAACAGGAACATTGGGAGTGACCAAATCAGCAGCTTGATACATCCTGAGGAACAAGATTAACACACTGGGGAATCTCTGCAACACAAAATGCCTGGACGGTCACAGAAACACCACGGTGCTAGCCCCCTCGAGACAATTTGTACTATTATCGACTCTACATAAGTAGATGATCCTCTAGGATCCTTTTCTATAGCCAAGTGAAGAACACTCTGCGAGAGGTACGCATATCATTATCCAAGTCTACCACAAAGGGAAGACTCGTGACCTGAAGCTTGAACAGTCCAAAAATATATAGTTCTAACTGCATGTACAGCACCTCACTGGGACGTTCATCTTTAGGGATGATTGGAGGGCTGCTCCTACTTTACAAGTGTTACCAATTAGGAATTAATTTCAGATTGAAGTATGTACTTTGAACACCTCAAACAGCATCCTTCAGTTGTTTAAACACCTCTCCTAAACGGCTTCTGCAAACCCTGAACCTTAATCCATGTCTAAACTAAGAATGAATTGGTTCTCTTTAGGTGCATCAACTGAATGAGCGTACGCACATTTACATGATGAGCGTTGGTTTGAAAAAGAATATGTGTGTGTGTGTGTGTGTGTTACCTGTGCAAAGGCTATACTGGAGCCAGTCCAGCTGTCTCACTCTCACCTCTCCACCTGATGGTCAGAAAGATGGAGTAAACCCGTTATAAGCTTGTGCAGTTAAATACATTTATATTTTAAAAAATGTCTCTAAATAAATTGGTTAGTTAGTTTCAGTTGGCTTTTGCAGCGCTCTCCCTCCAGTACAGTTTGGTTTCTAGACTTGGGGAGCTGCCCAATATAAACATACATACACCGATCAGGCATAACATTATGACCACCTTCCTAATATTGTGCAGGTCTCCCCTGTGCCTCTAAAACAGTTGTGACTCATCAGAGAATGGACATGGGCCTTCTGAGGGTGTCCTGTGGCGTCTGGCAACAAAATTTTGTTAGTCGGGGTCTTTGGGTCCTATGCGTTGAAGGGAGGGGCCTCTGTGGATCATCCCACAGATACTTGATCAGTTTGGTATTTAGTGAATCTTGTGCTGTTCTTCATGTTTTTTTAGTTGTTCCTAAACCATTTTTGTGTGTGTTCCTGTGTCAGGCTGCATCCTGCTGGGGATGGCTGCTGTACATCAAGGAGTGTCATTGCTATGGGGTGGGGGTGCCTGGTCTGGTCTAGGTGGGTGCTACATGTCTAAGTAACATCCACACGAATGAATGCCAGGTCCAAAGGTTTCCCAGCAGAACATCGGATTGTCACAAGATGGCGAATGTTATTTACTTCGCCTGTCTGTGGTCATAATGTTGTGGCTGATCAGTGTATCTGCTCCTTGAGCAGTTAGAGTCAAGGGTTAAATTAAGATTTGTGATTTGTCAGTATATGCAGGGAGGTTTATAATGACTTAACTAGTGACAGAAACAGGAAATGTTTCTTCAGTTCCAGCTAAAACTGCTGACTTGTTCCGCGGATGTCTCTATTATGTTGAACTAAAACCAAATGTACCAAGGCAGCTGTAGTAGTCCTCAGTTAGTTAGAGGTTTAATAAAACAAATAGCACCTCTTTACATGACTAAATCTGGCATTGAAGCGTGCAAATACCAGCTAAACAAGTGTGAGCAAGTCAGCATTGTCATGTTACCGTTTCGCCAAAAGCTTCACTGTCTCTGTATATAACCCTCACATACAGCCTTGAGCGCCCGTGACAACCACAGCGCAACCGTTTCTTGGCCACAGTAGCTATGTGGGACTCTCCAGTTGAAGTGGAATGCAGATGAGAAGTTGTGGAATTTAACAATTACAGCCAATCACCGTTTACCCCGTAGGAAACATCTCTGCCAATGTGTTGCATAACAACAACCAAAGAACCGTGTCAAAATTACCTTGGTACACCATCTAGGTCTCCATGCCCTCATTAGAACTTAATTAAAGTCTTTGTAGACTTGCTTTTCTGTAGTTTGAACTCAAATTTCCATATTTCAGTCTAATGGACCCTAGCTTAAACCCATACAGGAACTTTTTAAACAGAAAGGCGCAGTTCTGCAACACCTGGCATCCAGGAAATCCAATTAAACACAAACGACTGGCAACGCTTTCTCTTCTGTCTCATAAAAATTTCATTAGTTCATTAGTTTTTAGTAATCATCAGATCCCGTCATCTCACCTGCAGGCTCCATCATGTGTTTATTTAGAGTGACGTTTCTCTTGCACATGCTCAGGAGGTCTTCTCCCACGTCTGTAAAGCAAAAATTGGAAAAAAGTGAAACATCCGTCGTTTGATCGAGTCCCCTGAAAGTAGTAGAAGTGAACGCTTAATTTAACTAAAGTCCTGCAACTGATGTCTCTGCAGCACGAGAAATAACAATAATGTTTTAAATACTTTCAAATCACAAATGACTCTGCATGGCCGTAGAGTTAGGGTTAGGGTTAGGTGTTGTACCTGTGCAGTACACCGTTTTGGCTGCGGTTGCCATGACGATGCTGGTTAAGCCTGTTCCTGCCCCCAGCTCCAGGACCGTAGCTCCTCTGAACGTGGCCGCCTCGGAGAGAATGAAGTCAGCCAGGAGCAGAGCCCCCCGCCACACCTGACACAGGAAAACGTCTCCTTTACATCAACCACTGAGATACATTAAAGTCTTAATTAAATCAACAAAACCGTTTTGAACCAGGTATTTTCCTTTTTTAATCTTGCCTCTCATTCCACCTCTCGACTATTTTAATATTATGTCATTTGAGTGACCTCTGCCTGAACTAGACTTTATTGAATGCCAGGCTGGGATTATCATAGACTGAAATCTCTCACATGGCATCTGCAATCAGTGTCTGCACTGCACACAAAAAAAAAAATAAAAACACTATGCTAATCATGCTTTCTATTTAATCGCTGCACGAGGAGCAAAGAGAGACGAGTGAAAAGAAGCGGGATCCTGTTTCATAAAAGCAATCTGTGAGCACGGCGCACGGATTGCTTATTTTCATAAATCACACTTGCAAATCTCAGTCAAATTGCGGGATAGCTTTCGCCGTGGAAGGTTTGCACGCCTTCCCCCGTGGAAGTAAGCTGATGCCTTTCGCCGAGTGAATGGCTCCAGCTGCAGCTTCATGTTCAATAAAAAGATAAGACGAACAAAAAGCATTTAAACGGATTTTACTCACCTGTTTGCCAACGTCATCCAAGGGTGTGGCCATAGTGTGTTCTGTAAGAATATTGGATATTAAACATGTATGGCTGTACCACAGTGGAAAGATTTAGACCAAATTAGACCATGAATAATCTGTGAAGGAGATAGATAATAAAAATATTGATATAGGGTGGGGGTGACAGGTCTGGTCTAGGTGGGTGCTACACGTCTAAGTAACATCCACATGAATGAATGTGAGGTCCAAAAGTTTCCCAGCAGAACACTGAATTGTCACAAGATGGTCAATGTTATTCACGTCTCCTGTCAGTGATCATAATGTTGCACCTTCTTTTCTCTTCATCTACATCTTCACGCCTGTGTCTGTTGTCATTTTTTTTTTTACCATCACTTGTAAAACATTTATAAAGACAGGTGACGGACACACCTTTACATAAATACACAGCAACGTTCATGCTAGCATAAAGAACGTAACGGAAGAGAGGTTCTCACCGATCCTTAAAATGTCTTTGTGGCAATGACCAGTTTCATCGTCCGTATTCTCCTCCTCCTCTAGCTCCAGCACAGGACTGGACTGTTTGATAATGACTGGACAGACAGAGTCTCGGTCACCGCCATCAACAGGCTTTTTCCGTGGTCTAGAGAATCAAAAGAACAGCATGAAATGCATTAATCAAAGCCTTAACTGGCATCAAGCAGACATCACAGGGTCTCCAAAACCCTAGGACTCAATCTGGGACCCACACAGGTTTGGATTAGCGTTTAATAAACAGGTCCAGGTTGGGTTCCTTTCTGAGGACTCGCCTCAGAGAGCATAAATGACAACGACCTGGCCATGCAAATGTAAGCAGCCGTGTTAACAAAAAAAAAAGGTTTCATTACGGTCTGAAAAAGCAAAGTTGTCTTTATTATACTAGAAGTTGATTCTAAATGTGTTTGTCCTTCGTCATTACGACAGAAAGCAGACTTTTGAGTTCAAATTGTTCATTGAAATCAGCTATAAAAAACACAAGAGTCTAGGTTTGTGTGGACTCCTGACCATGTTCAGATACACAGTGTATCCCTGATTTTAAGTAAACCATGTGGCTAATAGGGTTCCTGGCACCCCATGTTGATTTTGCAAGTTTGCCCACTAGGTTTATTTAAACTGAGAGAAAGAGAATATCAACCAAACAACCAGAGAAAGACACTTTATACAAAGGCTATAAATTGATTTGGATTTGCTCGAATGATTAAAGTATTTAAACTAAACCGAGCTGCAACCATTCTGGTTCCTACAGACTCAAAACCTTAAAGATTGAGAGAGGATCTGTAAAGAGGAGTGGACCAAAATCATCCCTGAAGTGTGTGCAAATCTGGACAGAGACGTCTTACCTCCGTACAAAGGTTTCTCCACCATGAGTTAGGGTAACGTTGTTGTATTAAAGGGGAATTACTGTTTTTTACAACCTGGACCTTATTTCTGGCTTAAAATATGATCGTTTACTCAGCCATATAACTTTGGTGTCATTTGGAGTCGTTCATGGAGTTAACCTGGACCTTAATTCCAGACTCAACGGGGAATAGCACTAGCGTATCATAACAAAATATTGGTGAAATTAACAAGTTTCACGGCAGATAATGCGTTATTTAGATGCTGTGCTTCGGTGCCCCAGTCATTCCCATTATATGGATATACGTGGATCTAAATATCGTCCGAACGACTCCAAATGACACCAAAGTTATATGGGTGAGTAAACGATCATATTTTAAGCCAGAAATAAGGTCCAGGTTGTAAAAAACAGTAGTTCTCCTTTAACACTGTGCTTTCATTTTGTCCTGATGTTGAGTTAAAATACATAAATGAAATAATCAAATTAAAAAAGGTCCTGATCTTAATCTTTCTATGACACCCTCTTCCATGACATCCACTGAAATTTAATAGTTGACTTGAGTGTTTTTTTTTTCCCATACCGATGAGGGATGTCGAGGTCTCCGTCCTCATCCAAGAAGGCCTCCACATTTCCTTCCCGTCCGTCCTCTCCATCTTCCCCACTGGCTTCCTCTGGGTCCTTGCACTCCTCGTCCTTTCCCGAACCTTTCCCCGGATCGCTGTCGTCGTGTCTTTCTGCCAAGATCTTGAATCTGGATATGAAGACTGGGCAGACGAATGCGGCAACATTAGAAAATAAAGTGGATTTGATTCTTGGCTGTTGTCTGGCCTAGCAACAGTAACACAGGAGCCCTCTGGTTGGTGGTGAGCAGACCAATGAGAAGACCAACTACCAAAGTGAATTGTCTTAGCGTAGACTAAGACACACACACAAAACACATTTTGTGATAGACTAAACAATCTAGTCAGTCAGCTTCTTTATCTTTTCCATGTGTTATTCTACCTCGATTAATTGTATTCAACTGTTTTTTGAAGTGTGACGTTGACCTTGTGACGTTTATGCCAATAAAGCAGAACTGAACTGAGAGACAGAGAGAAAAAGCGAGAGAGAATTAAATAGTGAAATAACGGTTATTACCATTTTACGTTTTGTCGGTCCAGTGACAGGAGCATGGGATATTGTAACCTGATAAGAAGTCAGAAATTCAGTAACACTGTCGATGAGAATCTGAAAAGAAGAAGCTTGAGTGAAATTACTCCTCTGACCGACAAACGGCGGTCCTCTCATCTCTAGCCAGTCATTTACAGAGTGACTAGATGGCTCCGGTACTTCTACCCTGGGATCCAAAGTCTGATGCTTAAAATTTAGCTAAATGATTAGAAACGTTATCGTGAAATATTTATTGCAACCTACTAAATCTGGCACAACTTCTTTCCCCTTGAGCTTTTAGATGTGAGGGCTCCCGTTTCACAGCTTGGGCTTCAACGGATTTCCTTAGCTCATAAACTGTTAATTATTTTCCTGATTGATTGTTTAGTCTAAAACAAAATAGAAAAAAAAATTACAATTTAAAGCTGATATCTTTAAATGTATTGTCTTGCCTCATATAAAGCAAAGAAAATCAGAAGACTCAAATTGGACACCAGACAATTTTACTATTTCATTTCTTTACAAATGTCTCAAAAACAGTTTTCTTTACAAGCGTTTCACCACTCATCTGAGCACTTTCTACTTTCCAGTGGATTCCTTTTTGGATAATTTCCCCAATATACTACTCTACAACATGTGTATTATAAAAAAAAAACACAAAAAACTAAATACGCAATCATCATACACACCGGGCTGTCCGACATTGTTGAGGCGCGTCATAAGGTGGCGTGCGCTGGGAAAGAGCATGTGGACGTCTGACAGCACGGTGTCATGGTGAAAAGTGATCTGGTCCATGGCTGATCACTCATAGTCTCTGAACTGAAGACCACTCCACGATCACGATCGTCTGCTCCCCATTATCTACGGAGACAGGGAAAACACGCAAGCTCACAGTCACGACACGGATTTTCCATTCCTCCAGGAAACTCACCGACCAATTACATGATAATTATCTGGCCCTAATAACACAGTTCCAGCCAAGTGTCTGGAAGCCTAATTCTTGCAGGCAGATTAAAAACTGATTACTTATTTTTTAACATATCAAACAATATAAATAGTGTTTTTTTTTGTTCCTTTTTGACTAATGCAACAACCACATATTGATTTAACATATACACAACAAGCATGTTTTTTAGTAAAGTTGCTTTAAGAACAGAGAAATAGCTTTGCATATCAATACAGTCTTATTTAAAAATATACTTGAGAGTTGGAGACCAGCAATCGGGTATTGATTATAACTTCAGTTTCAGGTTAATAAGTCCACTTATCACTTGTTAATTCTGTCAAATGAAGCAGGCTGAGGCTCGGACACTTGCTGCATGTACATGGACACTGGTATTCTACTAATAGTCTAAACAATAGCCCAGTCTGAATCAAAATGTCTCATGTAACAACCTCACTCAGATGAGACTGAGCCTGACTGGAAGGAATTTTGGACCTCTGACTAAGAAGGGGGATCATATTCTTCTAATAAATGAATTCATTCTTATAAATAGGCCATAGTTGGAGGGGAAAACCTTCTTATTCTTCTTATGTTAAATTCCCATCTAAGATCTAGACCTACAAGTCAAATATTTCATTTGTATAATGTCAAAAGTAACCTTGTGATGTTGGATGTTTGCAATCTATCCATTTCAACAATATATATTTTTCCTTGCACAGAATGTGTGGAGACAAATAAGTCTTTTCATTTATTTAATTTAACGGCCCACTAAAAGTCCATTCACAAATATTTACATCCACATCCATTTTATGTGCAAATACTAAATATGCTAAATATTATTTTACAGATTGCTAAACTTAAATTCCCAGGAGGTTTGATTCTCTACTACAGCATGCCGGCAGGTCAACTTTGCAAATGTGGAAAAAATATACATTCTGATTGATGTTTTGGGCTATTTAAACAATTATATCTTCTCAGATGACTTTATTCCACGTATATGTAAAGAGTTAAATTGGAACCTCATTTTAATCTGGTTTAGCAAATATTGTCAGTGTAAACACAGCCAGGCTGAACTAAATCAGAAGTTAGAGATTGTTAGGAAACATCCTATTTGGTAATAAAGCACAGGTTTACATGTTTTAGGCCTGTTACAGTTTTACAGGTTTTTAGTATATACTGATTTAATGTGCGGTCGTTGTGACTCCTGTTATCCTGCAGGGGGCAGTAAAAGACCGAGTGGCGTCAACACCACCACGTCCAAAAATAGAAGAAGAAGAAGAACAACAAGATTAGTTGTCGCTGCTAGTGGCAGGAATACGATACAAGTGGGAGAAATGGAGGAACAGTGGAGTTAACGTTGTTCCTTTGTAAATGTGCGTTGAGATTTTGTATTATTAAATAGGTTAAATCTACTGTAAGACGTGAAATTTAGGTAAAAACAAACAGAAACTAATAGAAAGTCATATTTAACGTCTCAACGCCGTGAAAGTCTTAGTCCGCCAGTAAAAGTCTGCAAAACTTAACGAAAGGCGTTCATAAAATGTTTAGGATTTCTGAGACAGCCGCTTGTGGATTTAACAGGAAATAGTGGAGGAAAAACAGGTGTAACATTAACTCACCCGCATTAGTGGACTATGTGCGCGGCCATGACAGTCAGGACGGGTTAAACCCTTCTTCTTGTTTTCTTTAGGCGGACTAGACACTAAGATGCCTCACTGCTGCCCCCTGCTGCTCGCTGTTTGTTTCTCATTCTGGGCTTAACCCCTTTTCCTGACTAAAAGGAGGCACACTAGTGAAAACAAATGCATTAAAATATAACAGTCCTGCACTAAATCCTCCTCCGTGACTGTTATAATGTTCAGTGAAGGTTCTCAGTCATCCAGGTCATGGTATATGCAACAAAGGTTCAAAAAAGGCAACTGGACTTGTAGATTTTTAGAGAAGACGTCAGAACTTCTTCAGTTCTGAAGAAGCTACTCGGATGAGTAGTTTATGATGGACGTCCTTACCGTTTTGAGCCAGAGTATACAGATGAGTAGCTCATTGAAAGGAGGATGCGGAGGCAGAGAGAGGAACAGCTGGCCAAAGAACAACAAACCGCTGCAGCTGCACGCTCCTGAAATAGACAACAGGGAACTCTGGACTCAACGGGGAATAGCACTAGCATATAATAACAAAATATTGGTAAAATGAGCGAGTTTCGCGGCAGATAATACATTATTTACAGGCTACGTTTCGGTGCCCCAGTCACTCCTACTATATGGATATACACAGCGCTCCACTGGATCTAAATATCTCCAGAAACGACTCCAAATGACACCAAAGTTATATGGGTGAGTAGACGGTCGTATGTTATTTCAGAAATAAGGTCCAGATTGTAAAAAACGGTAATTCCCCTTTAAACTAAACAACAAAAGTACTACAAACCACAACCTACAAAACGAAGACACAGCTTATTCAGGAATACACATCCACATTGTTGAGTACATAGTTATCCCTGGAACATATTCTAATTAATAGTCAGAGGAAGTCTTCATAATTGAATTGACAGTACAAATATATTGTATTGTACGTTTTCTTGTGACATCAGAAAGACTTTTTATTGACTCCAAAAAGTACAGATAAAGGAGAATGTGAAGATGGTTGATTTTGCTCAGCAACTGCGCTTCAGTAAAGTCATCATAGTAATGTCCCCTGGGTCACAGAAGACATTGAACAAATGCTGGGTAGTACCTACGCCGGGTGTCATATTAGTTTTATAACTTTTCATAAAACACGAGTACAACAAATACAATAATAACAGACTGATTTGAGAATGAAAAAGCATGTGATTTCTTGCAGAAGATTCTTGTCTCACATCCTGGAAGTGAACTCCACCCTCCTGACCAGGGACCGGTTCACCTCGGATACTGAACGACAACCTAAAAGACACACAGTTGTGTTTCCGTCACTTCGGGCAACGTTACATTGACTTACATGATTGTTGCTTTACCAAACAACAGTTTTCTTAAACCTTGTTTAATTAGTCAAGGAAAATATCTGATCAATATATCAGATATTGATCAGGCATAACATTATGACCACCTTCCTAATATTGTGTAGGTCTCTCTTGTGCCTTCAAAACAGTTGTGACTCATCAGAGAATGGACATGGGCCTTCTGAGGGTGTCCTGTGGTGTCTGGCAACAGGATGTTGTTAGTGGGGGCCTTTGGGTCCTATGGGTTGAGGGGAGGGGCCTCTGTGGATCATCTCAATTGATCAGTTTTTAGTTGTTCCCAAACCGGTTTTGTCTGTGTCAGGCTGCATCCTGCTGGGGATTGCTGCTGCTGTCAAGGAGTGTCATTGCTATGGGGTGGGGGTGTCTGGTCTGGTCCAGGTGGGCGATGCACATGTGATTATTTGAGCGTGTGTTACCTGACAGCGCCATAGCCAGTCGCAGCTCCTCTTTCAGAAGTTCCAGAAGCTCTATAACTCCTTGTTCTCCCTAAGCATGAATATAAAACAGAGTTGGACATCACATTGGTTATGTCGCGGCTTGATGCAGGTTAATGAGACTGTAGCTGGAGCTTCACCTCACAGGCGAGGCCCCACAGCACCGGGCGGCCGATGAAGATGGCCTTCGCCCCCAGAGCCAAGGCCTTCAGCACGTCGGTCCCTTGCCTCACTCCTCCGTCCAAGTAGACGTCGCAGCGACCCTGCACTGCTCCCACCACCTCCTCCAACACGTCCAGCTACAAACAGACAGAGAGGGAACTGTTTTTTTTTTTTTTTTTTTTTTGGATTGTTTTCTGTGTTTGTCTATTTGTTGGACGCACAAACACAGACCGTGGCAGGAACCCCATCCAGCTGTCGGGCTCCGTGATTGGACACCAGGATGCCGTCGACGCCGTAGTTCACAGCCTGGACGGCGTCCTCGCCTGACAAGCAACCACACACAAACACAACAGCTTAAAACACATAATTGATTGATTATGAGTTTGAGGTCAGTGTTTGCAGATATTGAGGCTGGGAGCTTTAAATCACAACCTATGGAAGCAATTACCTTAAAAACGATTTATCCCCTTATATGCCAGCTCACTGGGGCAACAATTAAAGTCCCACACAGGGTGTAAACCATCACTTTGCTCTCAGAGTGCAGGTTTACTTGTGGTTACCAGAGTTTTAGCCTTCAGCTATCGGATTCCTCTCCTGTGGAGCTAGCTACCAGTTTGGGTTCAGGAGGCAGAGTCCTTCTCTAGTTTAAAATTAGGCTTGAAATGTTCTTCTTCTCTAGTTACGGCTGGCTCAAGTGACCCTGAACTTTCCCCTAGTTATGCTGCTATAGGCCTAGGCTGTTGGGGGACCTGCTATACACTATTTAGGGGTAGCTTTCCCATCCACTTCTGCATGTTTCTACCTCGTGTGTGTGCTGATTCTCTGGAGCTTCATATTTCTGACTGTCACTGACCCCACCAACGCGCCTAGTGTGTACATTGTTCAGTTGTTTCTCAATTCCTTGTCTTTTCTACGCTCTGCTCTCAGTCCAACCAATAAAAGCAGATGGCCAACGCCCTGAGTCTGGTTCTGTCTAAAGTTAATAACACTAGTGTTTACACATGTGTGTGTGCATGTGTGTGTGGTACCGTTCAGCACTCCTTTCACAATCACAGGCAGGCTCGTGTGCTTTTTCACCCAGGTGATGTCGTCCCAGCAGATAGCGGGGTCTATTGCTTTTCCAACATAAACCGCCAAGCCACTGTCGTTGCCATAGTTTTCCTCGGAGAAAGCCAGGGAGGCTGTGGAGAAGTTAGACAAGCTAGGGACACACACACAGAGAAAGACACACACAATCAACCACATGATAGAATTTGAGAAATTATCACATTGTCCTCCTGTGCTCTTGTGGTTAGTCCCTACCTCAGGTGTGGGGGCATTTTAAAGCGGTTGCGCACGTCCGCCAATCTCTTCCCCAGGTATGGCGTGTCCACGGTAACAAAGATGGCCTTATAGCCCATCTCCTCTGCCCGGCGCACCAACGACAGCGTGAGCTCTCTGTCTTTGTAGATATAAAGCTGCATCCAGAGGACACCACCGCCGCCGCCGCCCGGCGAGGCCGTCATTGCTGACCTCACTTCCTCTATGGTGGAGGTGGCCCAGGAGCTCAGCATCATCCCTGTTCCCACCGCTTTGCATGCTGGGAAGAAACATAATGTTACTTGTGGCAAAGGCTTTTTCTAAAGTGGTTTAAAAGAAAGCTAGGATGATATTAAAGAGACTAAGAACGGATTCTACCCAGAACCTGGTAAAATCTTGAACATAACTTGATATGGGTTCAGTGTTTTGAGAAGCAGGATTCAGAACTGAGAAAAGATTTACACCGATCAGCCACAACATTAAAACCACCGACATGAGAAGTAAATAACACTGACCATCTAGTGACAATTCAGTGTTCTGCTGGGAATCTTTTGGACCTGGCATCCATTCATGTGGATGTTACTTAGACATGTAGCACCCACCTAGACCAGACCAGGCACCCCCACCCCATCGCAATGACACTCACTGATGGCAGCAGCCACCCCCAGGAAGGCACAACTCAAAAAACTTGAAGAACAGCACAAGGTGTTGACCTGGCCTCCAAATTCACTAGATCCTGAACTGATCAAGTATCTGTGGGATGATCCACAGAGGCCCCTCCCCTCAACCCATAGGACCCAAAGCCCCCCCACTAACAACATCCTGTTGCCAGACACCACAGGACACCCTCAGAAGACCCATGTCCATTCTCTGAGGAGTCACAATTGTTTTGGAGGCACAAGGGAGCCCTACACCATATTAGGAAGGTGGTCATAATGTTATGCCTGATCGGTGTACATCAGTTCCCGCTTTCCTCTTTTTACTGTGAAGTTCCCACTAGTGTTTACCTCTCGCTGTAGCTGTCTCCCCCTCAGGATGAGCCATCCTCTGCATCGCCGTAGCTGCAACACAGATGGGCATGCTGAGCTTCTGGCCGAGCACAGAGACAGACAGATCCACCGTGGACACGTCCCTCAGCACTCGAGGGACAAGGTACCACCTACAGACAGAGACACACGCGTTATTATTGATATTATTATGAGATCTGGGGTATTACTTGCTCTGAATCAACAATGCAGATGAGCCATATGTAAATTTCCAATTGTATTGTTATGTACGCAACTTCATGGAGTTACACACATATTGATATGAACACAAAATTGAAAATAGGAAGAAATATGCAGGAGGTTGACTGTTTAGAGAAATAAAAAGCATTTAAGAGACCGTTACACAGCATGTTGTGTCAGACATATGCTGTGTGTCGCCTACATCTTGCAGGCTGTGATTGCTACTCATAACTTAAATGTCACAGTAAGCAGTAATCGTAGAGAATCAGTGCAACAGGGAAGAGGAACTGGGTGAAAAAACTCTCAGAAGAACACAGTCTGAGGCTGCAACTTTGAACTTTGGCTTCAAAACAAAATGTCCCAAAAAAAATCTGTCACCGTGTGTGTCGATGCATGTTTTACCTTTTGAAGGCAGCTACATTGTCAGCCAGTGTGTTCTGCTCGTCAGCCCCTGAGCGGTAGTAGTCGTACACAGCTTTGGGAAGAACTCTCCTTGCTTCATCCTCAAAGTCCGAAACGCACACCCGCTGTCCCGACATGGCCGTCCGCTCAGACACAATGAGGCTTCTTGGCCAGTTCGCCACCACACAGTGCAGGGGAGAACTCTAAAATGCAGGGCTGCTGTAATCATTAACGCGCTCAGAGGCTTCATCGGCCCTGAGCCTCTTCCACTTCATCATAACTTATAAACGCGGGGAACCTGTGCACAGTTTACTCAAGATAAAAGGCCGAGGTTATGACTCTGGACCACCTGGGCCTTAATATCCTGCCTGCTTAGATTGTTGCCATGTTATGATGTAGTTAAGAGTGTGTTGATTAAACTACTGATGTACTCATTCAGGACAGAAGGACTGGTTATATGTAGTCAGATAGTGCTGTGTAATGTTTAAATTGGGAAGTCAAAGTCCAAGCTGCCATGTTGCACCAAACGTTTATTTGTAGTTGACCCTTTGTTGGACTTCTGATTGGTCAGGGACCCCCTACTACATGTATTGTATAAAATTGTGTTTTATATCAAATTGGACCTATGCCTTATTATTACGCATTCAATACTAAGCTACTCAAATAACACATAGGTTCATATATTCGTGTTTTTTATTTTAAACAGGTGTGAGGGTCAAGAGGGCCATGCCACTGCCATTAAAGGGGAATTACCATTTTTTACCACCTGGACCTTATTTCTGGCAAAAAATACGATGGTTTACTCACCCATATAACTTTGGTGTCATCTGGGTATATCCATACAGTGGAAGTGACTGGGGCACCGAAACACAGCCTCTAAATAACGCATTATCTGTCGCAAAACTCGTTCATTTCACAAATATTTTGTTATGATACGCTAGTGCTATTCCCAGTTGAGTCCGGAGTTACCTGTTATCTATTCACGGACGTGCAGCGGTTTGTTGTTCTTTGGCCAGCTGTTCCTCTCTCTGCCTCCGCATCCTCCTTTCAACGAGCTCCGAATCCGAATCCGAATGCTCAAAACGGTAAGGACGTCCATCATAAACAAAGAACGAAACGAAACGAAAATGAGCGAAATTTTTTTGGTCGAATGACACAACGACCCATTTTGACTTATAACAGTGTCCTTACACTTGGCATGTCTTATACTGGCCTCAGTAGTTGGCTGTTGTGGATAGGAGCTGCAGTGTGGGTTAAGTAAATATAGTTTTTTTCATATTTTTTGTTACAAAGGTATCTTATTTTTAAACAACATTTCAGTTGTGTATCCCGTCTGTAATCTTATTCAGCTGAGGACTGAATAGACTCTCCGTCAATCAAGGGGAACTTGATGAAGCCAGGCCTCATGATTGGCACAGCAGTAATAGGGGCGGGTCCTCCTCTTTGTGTACAAGAGGCTGGAGGGACAGGTCCAGGCTTGTCTTGTACTCAACATACAGCTGGAGATAGCTCCTTTAAAGACATTTAAATTTGAAAACATAAAATAGGATGAAAAAGTGTCTAATCGGCCAAATATTTTACAAGCCCTCCCCTCTGCAGTAACTGACCCCTTGTTAAAGGGGAATTATCAGTTTTTTACAACCTGTACCTTATTTCTGGCATAAAATACGATGGTTTACTCACCCATATAACTTTGGTGTCATTTGGAGTCATTCGGACGATATTTAGATCCAGCGGCGCGTCGCGTATATCCATATAGTGGGAGTGACTGGGGCACCGAAACGTAGCCTCTAAATAACACATTATCTGCCGCAAAACTCGTTCATTTCACCAATATTTAGTTATGATACACTAGTGCTATTCCCCGTTGAGTCCGGAGTTACCCGTTATCATCATCTGGGGTCTGTAGATTGAGTTTCCGATTTTCGCGGCAGATAATGCGTTATTTAGAGGTTGCCCCAGTCACTCTCACTATATGGATATACGCGGATCTAAATATCGTCCGAACGACTCCAAATGACACCAAAGTTATATGGGTGAGTAAGTGGTCGTATTTTATGCCGGTCCAGGTTGTAAAAAAACAGTAATTCCCCTTTAAAGACCTCTGGTCTAGAGGTATCATGGTGGTGAGAGAGCTATCAACCGTTAATAGTTAATTCCTCTGCTGTATCCACACTTGTTGACAGTACAGTCTTCAAAATTTGTCAGTGCCAAGTCTACAGATTTTTGTGAATGGACCCACGACCCAACCTGTCTAACCTAGCAACAGTAACAGGAAGTCACCCGTGGTTGGCGGTCAGGCAGACCAATCAAGGGTCAATTCTTCTTTCTAAGAGTGTCGCAACCTGTAGCTGTTGGCTAACTTTAGGAATACATGTTCCAAAGTATTGCATTGCAGCACAATTTGTACCGATGCAGTGATCTACTCTAGATTGGTGGTTCCCCAACTTGAAGGACCTTGTTTTTCCTGATCCTGCTGAAACATGGAATACTTTCACCTTTTTAAAAGACAGAAACTGTTCAGTCTAAACCGGAGCAGTTGAATGAAAGAAAAACACTGAACACTTCTCAGTTCCATGTTTATTTGACATCCAACAAAATCCAATAAAAGCTTTAAGAATTAACATGTTTCACCATCACCAAAAACATAATTTCTCTCAATAAAAATGTAAAACTAGAAGATCAAGGTTCATAAAATGCAAGCATTAGGGTCGAGGCGTGAATGATGCAAGTAACAGTTTCTGACAGGCAAGTCAAAAGAGGCAGAAATCTACTCCTACGGATAATTACACAGCACAACACGGACTAAAGATCCACACCGAAGAAAAACAATCAAATAGAGGTCTCTCCCTTCAACTGTGTTCATTCTACGCTCGCGAAATGAGCGATCCAAAACTATGTCACATGACAGGATGTCTCGGCTTTTATCCACAAAAAAATCACAAGGAACCTTCCTGAGAAAACAACTCCGCTTGACAATCTTTTATTCTGTGAAATTTGACAAGACTTCAGAGACATGTCAACGTCTTTTTACTGTGCAACAATCAAAGCACAGTTTTATTATTTCCCCCTTTTCATTTCAGGTTTCAGGTGGATGTCCATGTAGCCCAAAGAATCCGGTGGAATCTTTGCTTCCATCACTCCTGCCCAACCGTGTCACCCGCTGGCCAATCAGAATCACGACGCCATTGAGGAAAAGATTAGAGAAAAACAAATGTGGCCATGTAAACGCCCCCTCCATCTGAGCTTTAACCCTGGTGAAGTCCCACCCACAGTGCATCAGCTGTGTGCTTCAGAGGTACACAGCTCACTTCCTGCTTCATCCTGCCCTCAGGTGGAGTTTGATGGGCATAACAGGATGATGAGTGATGTTTATGGGTACAACTTGATAGTGAGCTATGCAGGTGAGGGGGGAAGATATTTCCAAGTCGAGGGTGAAGAGGCCTTCGCCCTCCTTCCCCCCTCCCCGTCCCGGCGCCGCTTTGCCCACTCAAATCCCCAAAAGGAAGGCGGCTCTGCAGGCCCCCTAAGCATTATGTTAGCCCGATCGCCGGTGGTTGGGGGGAGTGTGGTTGCAGCGATGCTACGAGGTCGCTGCCCCAGTTTGGGAGCCCAGGGGTTTGGGAAGGCGGACTAAGCATCCGCTTCCCGTTTCCTCCCCCTAGTGTGGCGCGGTGCTGCTGTTCCGACACCCCAGTCCTGCTGGACTCTGGTGGATCTCCAAGCCTTCGCTGGACCAAAGACATGAAGCAGCGTAGCGTTCACACCCAGGCAGTCCAACCCTCATACAGCTGGGCCAGGTTGTCCATGTTGGTAGCCTCTTTGATAACAAAGTCCACCTGAAAGTTAACAAAAATGATTTTTACTCTCTGGCTACTTCACACATTTAGGTCACTGTTGATGTGTGGCATCGCATGCAATAAATTGATACATGCATGTTGCAGATTACCTGCTCTGTGACGCTCATCCTCCTGTTGGGATCGATGTCTCTGCCCTCCAGCTTGGCTTTCACTCTCTTCCACACGCTCACTGCGTACGAGTTCCTCTCTTGGACAGCTGCAACACGGCAAGCGTACAGGGTTAAAAGAGTACAAGTCTTCCATTTTTAACCATAAACATATGCAGGCCTAGTATAATCTACTGAAACTGGTTACTTTAGATGCATTACATGGGGAGAAAACAGATTTCCTAACCACAGACCAAGATAAGGAGGGTAAAGAACAGTACCTCGTCCTGTTTTGGGGTCCCGTACGGCCCTCTTGGGGCTGGGGTTGAGACCTTTGCTGTTCATCATCAGAGTGCTGGGCGGGGTATCAGTCGGGGTTCCCAGGTTTCGAGGCAGAGCCTTGCGAGCGTTCTGGGACATGGAGTCCGGCTGGGTCTTCACCCCGCTGCATCTAACGGCTGCACAAGAAATTAAACCGTTAAACTGTGGCTCAGCGGTGCGTTGTGTGTAGATTCCTTGGCGACAGAACAGCAGCTTTGGTCAGTAAAGTATGAAGCAAGGACTGTGCTTGCAGGGCTCACCGTCATTCATTAGACGCATGCAGTTAAGAACATTTCAAAAGCGACTACAGATTTGTGCTGCAGTTGCTGTTCCCGAGTGAGAAACTGTAACCCATACCTGCTGCAAAGCTCGTCTGTGCTGCACAAACAGGACTGGCGCAATCCCCTTCTCTGTCCGTCACCAGCGGTGAGGCAAAGCCCACCAGTCCGTTATAAACACTGTTGTAAGAACACACACAGATTAATAAGAGATCTGGACAGGACAATAACAAACCAGGATGAGAGTATACGTGCACATGGCTGGTAGTACCTCTGGCTCTGGGAGTGCAGTTCCTTCAGCGTAGCAGGAACCTCCTCCAGTAGTTCCAGCTGCTCTTGGTTGCGCGGCTGCCCACTGGCCTGAACCACGGTGAACAAGACGAGCTGGATGTTGTCCTGCCAGGCTTTGTACTCCAACAGGAAGTGGCGCACGCTGCCTTCATAGGCCACCTCTTCGCCGTCCGCCAGCGCTGCCTCCTCATCCTTTATGACAGAATATGACAGTTTGCAAATTTACAATAAATTCTCAAACATTCGCAGGGGGCTCATTTTTTATTTTTGTTAAATATGTTATATGAATAACATGAAAACCTTAGCCATGGCTCTCAGCAGGTGCTTGACGTCGGCCAGTTGGCGGTTGTGGCTGGACAGGATGGTTTTGATGGAGTCCACCAGCAGCTGCAGCGTCTCTCCACAGGACTCCAGCTGCTGCTCTCGCTCTTCCTGAGTCCTCCGCTCGATGCTCAGCTCCTCCTCCAGCTGCCTCTGGGCACAGCTCAGCCAATCGGGACTGCCTATGGGCAGGTCCAGGACTGGACTCTGTAATAATGACCAAAGAGCACAATACAATAATGAACACATTTATAACTCCAGTGCTACTAGTGGTTTTTGAACTATTCTGCTAACACTGCATATATTTCTGTCAGTATTATCGAATGGCTGTGAAACCCACCAGTCTGTGCAGCAGCTGGAGCTCCAGAGGAGACACTGTGCTGCTAAACTGAGCCGCATACGAGCAGGTCTGCTGGCAGCGCTTCAGCAGTTCAAACAGCGCCGCATCCATGTTGAGAGCCTCGGGGGATCGGGTGCGAAGGCCTTCGAAGTTGAGGATGGTGGAGCACAAGAAGGTGACCTGGAAACGGACGGCAAGAAAACTTTCAAGAGCTGTGTGTGTGGTACGGAGTCGTTTTAAGCTTCACAGAGAGCAACTAAGACGCGACCGTGGCAGCGGTGTTACCTGGCTGGTGCGCTGGTTGTCTCTGGCCACCATGGCGCGTCTCTCCCTGATGGTCATCTCAAAGTCCTGCAGGACGGGCGCCAGAGCTGGGTTGGCTCCGCCGGCCCACTTCAGACGCTGCTCGATGCTCGCCTCCAGCGACGCCAGCTTCTCCTGAAGACGCCGACACAGGACACAGATTCAGTTTCAGTGTTTTATTTGAACTCAGGACTGTTTAAGTTACAGCTATAAGGTTGTAAACATTAATTATGCTGCCACTTAAAGCTTCTTCTTTATTGTCAACCTACTGATAGTTTCTGGAAGTTTTAGATACTTCAAAAGTTTACAATCTTTAAACAGGATCACACAGAATTACCGATAAGGATTAGAAACAGAAAGATTCTTTTTCCTGAAGAATCCAGAAACTCTCTCTCTTTATAGTATTGTCTCTGGGTTAGGACCTCTAATTGATGGGCTGGTCACTGCTGAGCTACGTGGCGAGCTACTGACCTGAATGGCAACGATGGCCCCCTCATCCTGACTTAGCTTGTACAGCTTCTTCTTCATGTTGCTGAGGATCACGGAGCGAGGAGGAACGCTGACACTTAGAGGCTGATTGCTGTTCCCCAGAACGTCTTCGTGCTGCCACTGGAAGAGGACGCACACAAAAACAGTTGAATACCAGAAAGATGCAGCGCTGACGGTATTCATTCTCTGGTCCGTAAAGATGATAACAACCCTGAACACAATGGTACAGATGTGCCAAGGTATCAATCAAAACAATCCTGGAATAAGACGTCTTTGGTGAGTACCTGGAACATGGCCATGTGCAGCTGGCTCCTCTGCAGGCCGGCCTTGGCGATCTCCAAGTTGATGTCCAACCTCCTCAGCAGGTCAACTTTCTTCCAGGCGGTGTCGTAGGAGGACGCCAGCACTGTGGCTCTGTTGAGCAGCTGCTGGGAGACCCGACCTGACGCCAGGCTCTGCTCCACCGCCTTCTTACAAAGCTCATCCAGAGAGACCTTCAGAGTCAAACACATACTGGTTAAATATTGACTGATGTTGCTTTTTTTGGACACCTACATACACAGGACACGTTTTGCGCTCACGATGTACACACACACACAGACGTCTTACCTTGCTCTCTGCGCCGAAGTCCTTCGCCTCCACCTGAGCGACAACATCCAGACCGAGGGCAGAGATGGTGCTGCAGAGGGCCAGGCCGAGGGCTTGGCTGGGCAGACCCATGAGCATCTGCCGAACGAACTCCGCTGTGAAGGCCTTGATGGGGCGGATCATCTGTTCCTCGCTGACCACCGCCGCCCCTGACCCCGTCGCACTGGGCCGGCGGTACAGCGGTTTCCCCACGCCGACTGGCCCGTTTGTAGGCAACATTTCTTCAGCTGGGGGACAGGTACCTGACAAGGGAATGAACAAAGCCTAAGTTTCTTTGGTCTAAAAGTGTAAAAATATAAGAAATATTTTAAAGAATGAGGAGAAGGAGCTGTGGAAGAGTATTACTTCTGATTCCTAAGTGTCTATATCCTCGGGAAGACCTCTTACCAGAAAGGGTCTGAGCGAAGGATGAACACAGCCTGAAGAAATCCCTGATGGTTTGCAGTCTCTTGAGGAAGAACACCTCTTCCATCACCTGCCGCAGATTCATGCTCTCAAAGAAGTGGAGCTGTGTGGCACGAGCCTCCCTCAGAACATCCACCTTCCTCCAAGTTGACGGGACCCCTAAAGAGCTCAGCTGAGGATAATGAAGAGCAGAAAGAAGTGATGGGGTGAGAGAGTTGAGTTTTTCCTGACTATTTAACCAGGAAGTGAACGTGCCGCAACATCTGCAGCATTTGTGCTACCAACTAGGCTGATGTAGAACTACATTCAAGTTTTGGGTAGCACTAGGCACACATAAAAATCTGAGTTAGCTGCAAAAGCAATTAAAATAAATCTAAAAACTGAAAAAAAACATCTCATATGTCATTTAAAAACCTATAACATTTATTAGATCTGCGAAGAAAAAGTGAGCGCTACCTTCTCCGTGAGCTGCCCAAAGGCCGTCTCCAGCTGGGTGAACATGCCATCAAAGGCTACCAACAACATCTGACCCGCGGACATCTTCGGCGTCTCCTGGCCCTGTCCGTCCATGCTGCGAGGCTGGATCAGCTCAGAATATTGGGCACGCAGGATCCTGAGAACAAAAATCAGAAATTAGACTTTATACCTGCAGTCAGTTTATCCAGCAATGCTGAACAACATGGCAAGAAGATTTCAACCTGGTGATGTGGAGGCAGTGGTTGTGCCCATCATGGTCCAGGCCCGTGGTCGCCTGCAGACTTTCGACCAAACCTTGCAACCCGAGACCGTCCGAGCTCTGCTCGAGCAGCTGCTCCAGCTCGGCCAACATGGACTCCAGGGTGGGCTCTCCTTTGATCATACAACGCAGAGCCTCTGGGAAGATGATCTGACGGAAGTTGGTGTTCAGTTCCTATAAAAAAATAAATAAAACAAAAGACGACATCAGTGTCAGATTTTTTTCCCCCCAAACATTTATGTACGTCGCTTCAAAGTTTTAACACATTAATGTGCTTACCTGCAAACAGGTGTAAACAGCGTTCGCCAGATAAACAGCCTGGGTGGTAGTTGAAGGTGCAGGGAGCTCCAGGTCGTGGGGCAGGAGTGGGCAGCGCTGCAGCAGCGTCGTCAGGGCACTGACGTTTCCAATCATACTGCAGAGCTCCTCCAAAAACCAGGCCCCGTCCCGAGATGTCAGGTCTACTAGCTGATCTCCAGCACTGGCAGCTGCACCCTCCATTACCAGGTTACGCCTAGGCAGAAAAAACAAACAAAAGTTTTAAGTTGAACTTTTCTAGGTTCCACTTTCCAGAAGCTTAACATTTTTGTACAAACAGAACAGTGAACCGTTTTACCTGCACAGTGTGCAGAGGGCAGAGGTGATGATTGCAGCGAGGCTGAGGGAACCCGGCTCTCCATTCTCATGTAGGAAGACCGTGATGCAGTGTTCAATCTCCTGCAGCTGCTCCTCGCAGGCGGCTACAGTTGTGCCCTCGGTCTTCAGTCTCTCTGCGTGGTGGATCACGCGCTCGTTGGTGTCACCCACTTGGTGCTGCAATGTCAACTCGACACTGGACAGGAACTGGCAGGTGGCTGCAGGAGGCTGAGGGGCAAACAGCACCTCATATCTGTAAAGGGAGGGGAAAAATGGCTTAAATGGACCGCCGACCGCCAAATTGTTATCAGCTCATCCCCGAACATTTGCGCTGTAGTCCCTTACTGTCTATAGATGTGCTGGCAGTGCTCCACTGTCATGTCTCTCAGCAGCTCCTCCAACCAGGCCTTCCAACGGTGGGCTCTGTGGAACAGCAGGGTGGCCCGGGGGTACAGCAAAGCCACAGTGGCATAGCTGTGCAGCTGCTCCAGACAGCTGCGAAGCGCTGCATGGCGCTGCTGCAGCAAGGAGCTCACCTCCGCCTCCAGGGTCTCGCACTGGCTGATCAGGTGGGCCTGACCCGCATTCTGCAGGAAGGCTGTAGCGGGCACATAGCTCGGAGGACCTGGAGGAATTTTAGACAACCGGGAATAAGACACAGCACGGTAGACATTTGTCGAAAGAATGTGGGACTGTATTTTGCAGAAAACCCATTAAAAGTTGAAAGATATTTTCCAAAAAAATGCTTATTTTTAACTAGTTCTCGGGACTAACCAAGATCTATGGGGCTGCTTATGTCCTGTAGCAGGCTGGCAAGCTGTGTGGCTTCCAGGTTGGAGAAAGCTGCCTGGTACTGGGAGATCCACTGGTCCAGGTCGGCCAGCTTGCTCTGAATGGCCTCCTGCACAGTCCGCTGCTGTGACTGCAGCTGGTTATGTTCAGAATACCTGTGAATAGGGTTGAAAAGGGTTTTAGAATATGGTGCCGTATGCTGTATTTATATTATGAGTCTGTCTGGCTCCTCTAAGTGTACAGTCACAATGAAAATATTGGCTTTTATACTATATTTACAGCGGAACATAGCTCCAGTGAGCACTGTGCTCTCTCTGACCTTTGCTCCAGGGTGAGGATGAGATGATCTGGATGGTTCTCCGCCCCCTCCAAGAAGGCGATCTCCTCCTGCAGCTTGCCTTGTAATTTCTCCCCCTGGCAGAGCAACTCTTGCAGGACCAAGTACTCCTCTAACGCGTCCTCCACTTGTGGCAGCACAGCCAGCATTTCATCACGATTTTTAAACCAGTTCACCTGCACACACAGACCCCGGTACGTAAAGCACAGTGAGTATTTAACCGTCCTGCACATCTGCACCTTTTGTGTGTAATACAGTTTGGGCAGGAATCACTGCAGGTGTTTTAAAAGTCATTGTTTTAAACTATACAAACTGCTCCTGTCACCTTAATCTCAGCCACTCTAGAGGAGAAGAGGGAGCGAGTGATGTCCCTCTCCATCTCCCTCTTGCTCTTCTTGCTGTCCGCCTGCTGGCCTCCCCCTCCGTACACCGCACCAGCGAAGCCCACCTCCCCCCCAGCAGTCCAGTCCACCAGGGGATCATAGACGAAGGCCTCCAGCAGCGTCAGTAGGGTCTCTCTCCCCCGGCGCATTATTTGAACCACCTGGAATGACACATCTGCACTTCAGCACTTTTTTTTAAGCAGAGCTGATGTACAATCGAGGTTTGTAAAACAAGACGGGGACTAGGAGGGTGTGGTGTGGCATTTACCTGCTCGCAGGACAGCCTGAAGATGCCCTCGACCCCCGTGACTCCCAGAGCGGTCTCAATGTTGTGCGTCATCCTGAACGGGACCTTCTCCGGCACCCGGAGGCTTTTCCCTAGCGACACACAAACATCCACACAGAATTAATGACACAGCCAGGAAACCCGAGGCATTTAAACATACTACAAATGTTATACTGACCTTTTTCAAAGCATACGTTGTAGTCAATGTGCACCACCTCTCCAGTGGTCATGTCAATCAACACATTGTCAAGGTGACGGTCGCCGAGGCCGATGATGTATCCCACCATGGACATGACAGCGGTGGATCTGGCGTAGGACTGCGGCATAAAATAAAAAGAAACATCAGCTGAGCAGGACGTTGATGCGGTCTGGATTTTGATAAATTGTGATTTTAAAAAGCCCCAGTTACCTGAGTGACCCTCCACCACTCACTGGGCGTGGTGCAGGAACACCACAGCTCCTTGGCCAGCAGGTTGGAAGGAGTAGCCTCCATTAACTCTTTCAGCACCTCCTTCATAACGCTGAGAGGCCAGTCTCGCCGCGTCACATCTAGACTCAGCCCGACGGCCTTAAGAGCCGGCCCGATGCGGCTGTAGTAGAGCTCACTGGGGCGGGGTACTGGAGGCACAGGCTGCGGTGGGAATGAGTCCTGGGCCTTGAGGGAGGGGGGAAAAAGAAACATTGGTTCAGATAAAACAGTAAATGGTTTTAGCAGCATTACAGTGTAGAATAGCAGAGGGGAAATAACGCACCTTCTGAGCCTGCAGCACAGCCTCCCTCTGCTGCCAGCGTTTGTAGAGGCCGAAGAGCGGCGTTGCACCGTCGACCCACTGAATGAGCCCTGAGCGTGTCCCGAGGGGGGTGACGGAGTAGTGGCGGGCGTGGAAGTGCGGCTGCTCCTGCTGGTTGATCTTGGTGAACATGGTGTTGACGATCGACAGGAACTGCATGATGCGCTCATCCAGGTGCAAATCCTCCAGGCCTGAGAGAGATTTAAAGTTGTTAAATTGCTGCTTTATTACAACGGAGAGCGGTCGAATATCAAGTCAGACAAGTGTAAGTCTAGTTTGACTTCGGCCCTTTCCTCAACTTTCTCTTCCTGTTTGCATAAGATAACATAAACATGTGTAATCTGAAGTTAGCAGCCCTGTAACACTGTGTCACAGAGGTTTTGATTCAACTACACAGTCTTTGACCATCAGTGAAGAGATTTTATGAAAATTATGTTCTATAAAATGGTCCCAGTTGAAGGAAAGGTCGCACTACCTACGGTTTTTGAGAAAGGAGGTGGAGAAGTAACTATACTTCTTTACATCTTTAAAATGGGACATTTTACGTGCACTCGCTTCTCACCTTTAAACAGGTACGGGTACTTGTGTCCATCCGAGCCCAGGAAGAACAGCTTCTTCGGCTTGGTCTTGGTGGGAAGGATGGTGATGGTTTTGCCGACGCTCTGTATGGTGACGGCGTCCGACGCCGACGCCTCGCCTGGCAGAGCCATCTCCGTTGTCGTCATGGACGCCAGGCGGGGACTGATTTCATCCAGGTGAAGCAGGTAGCTGGCTCGCTTCTGAGCGCGCTGCTGCAGGCTCATCATTATCTGTCCAACGAGAACAACACTTGATAAAGCTTGGGTGCAGTTATATTTAAACGCAACGCTTCGACGTGCATATGAATAAACACACACCTGTTTGAAGGGAAGCCAGCTACTGGCCGGGTTGGCGGGGTTGACGGGGTTTCTGAGACGCTCCAGGGCAGCGGTGATGTTATCGCCGTAGGTCTGCTGGAACCAGGTCTCGTGAGGCGTCTCCGCCGGAGCTGCTGTGATGCTGCAGACGTGATCCAATGCAAAAACCACCGGGCGCATAAGAGCGGAGTGCTTCTCGCGCATTATGGCAATTTTTTCATCCCTGTAGTAAAACAAAGACCAGAAAAATTAAAAGTTAAAATGCTTTCTGTCCAAGAATGGTCGCCGTTATAAATATAAAGCAAAGATGTCTCACCTGCGCAGCGTGTTGTTGTTCTGCACCCTCTTGACCTCATCCTCCAGCTGCTGGATCCTACGCAGGACAAGCATGTGTTGCTGTTGTAACACACCCAGCCAGAGTTCATCCCACAGCAAGGTCACCCTGCGCAGCTCTCCCACCAGCTGCTGGACCTGGTGAGGACATGATAACAGGTTCTTTAGATCAGTGGATCCAGAATGTTTTGGGGAACAATGATTTTAGATATATTTAGGACAGAATAGGCAACATGAACACATATTTTAATTATGTCATTGTGATGTCCTAAGGGATCTAAAAGAGTGCTTGCCAAAATCTTCCTACCTGAAGCACCATAGTGGGGTTCGCTACAGAAAGCTTCTCCACAATGTTGCTGTAACAGTCCTGCATCATGGCTTGGTCTTGACTGGAGCAGGTCGCCAGTTCGTCTGGAAGTCCTCCCTGTCCATCGCCCTCCATCTGCTGCTCCTCCTCCTCCCCAGCCAGGTCCTCGGCCTGCATGCTACCCAAGAACGTGGGCAGGGCTGACGGCAATTTGCTCCCTGTCAACACATCTCATCATCGGTTAACATATCCACATAATTAAGGTTCAGGCCATATAGAGTTTAATTTGCCTTCAGTTAACAGTGGAGCAGATTATTTGACCACTGGTCAATACATTTAGCTTCTTTCTTAGTCTTTACAGGCACAGTAGATGATAAAAAAATTTAAAGAATACCTGAATTCTGAGCCTCCCCTCCTAGCGAAAGGGAGCCTACAATGGCGGGGTAGAGGATGAGGTGTGGGGAGTCCTGGGCTACTCGACACAGCAGGCTGCATATGCTCTGTCGAATGTACGCCTCTGGGTGGTTGAGGCGGGAAAAGAGCTGGGGGATGATACCTGAGGAGAACACGGGAGTCAATACGGATCCAGACTAACTAGAAATCCTGATGAAACTCGGACACGGCATCCTGCATCATATCACCTGAACGTATTACAGGTACATAACTCAAATTGTGCTCCAGAAATTTCAGTGGGATAGCGAATAGTTAAATTCCACTATTACTTTAGGGGTTCCTCTGGGAATTTAAAGCCCTCGGTTGTTACTGGCATTATATAAATATAACTGAACTTCTGTAAGGCAATGATCTTGCTGTGGGAAATGTGGCAGCTCATTTTTGATGGGGAATACGCTTGTGTCCCATTCTTTGATCAGCATCAACTATCCCGTCCTGATACTTCTCTTTCTTTAGCTGATGAGAGACCGTTTACCTGTCCTCCCTGAGGTTACTGCGACCTTTCCTTTCCAGAAAAAACAATTAACTTCTAAAACAAAATTCCCAACCAACACACAAAGAATCCCGAAGTGGATGCAAATGTTGCCGCGCGACGTACCCCTCCAGGGTGCCGTAGGGGTCGAAGCTAAGCCTAGCTCAAGCCCCTCTCTCAGTTCACCAGCATGCTTCACCAGCAGACGGAGGAGACGCAGGGTTGCCATGACGATTACATCATCGTTGCTCTGTTTGCTGCAGTGATAGGACAGCAGGAGTTTAGGGTCATCCTCATCTATGGGGACCTAAAACACAGAGAAGACAAACACGGTGAAGGAATGAACTCACTGTCCTCCAACAGAAAGATGCTGCTCCAAGCCATAATATATTGTGGATGCTAACATTCCAGTGGACCCCGTCTCACCTGTCCAGCATTGAGCTTGAGGAAGGTGAAGTAGGCTTGGCAGGAGACGCGGTAGAGACCAAAGATGCGATCCACCACCCGCCTCCAAACCCGGATCAGACCGTCGGTGACGACCTGGCCCGCCTCCCCCAGCCAGGGGCACGAGGCGGTGAGCTGCCTCCAGATCACGTCCACCATGTCGTCCTCATCGTCTTCCTGCTGCAGAGCCATGTCCTCATCCTAAAGACAGAACGGTGGCATTGAAACAAACACTGGTGAATATTCATGTTATGCAACGGAGAGATCACTTTTTGGGAGTCAATGGGATATAAGACTACCTGAATGCCAGTGGGGCGACACATGGCCTGTCCAAGGATGCTGAAGATGGTGTCCTTGTCTTCTTCGCTGGTGGTCGCCGGCAGCAGCTCCTCTATATCCTTCTTTTCCCCGGGAAGGAGAGGCAATCCTTCCCCTTGACTGAAGAGAGGAAAATAAAATGGTAAGTAATACATAACGTACTATAAGTGGAGTCCAAATTGGTTGTCGGTCCACTAACCTTGCGTTATCCACCACCTTCCTGCCCCAGCGATAAGCCCAGCTGGCGAGGGCAGCCCAGGACTTGGCCACCTCTGGAGCCAGGCTGGTGGAGAGCTGATAGAGTTGTCCCAACACAAAGTCTGGCTCCCCAACTCCAACACTCACTGCATAGATAACACCACTAAGGTTATAATGGTGCTGGAACCAAGCTGACAACTCTACTGTAACTATCTCAAAAAAGGTGCAAGACACTGAGAGTTTAGATGCTTATTCATACATATGGAGATATCTACATTTGTCCACAAGACTGTATTCGTGTTACCTGAAGTCTCAGAAGTGATGTGAGGGATGCCCTGATCCTCCAGAGGAAGCTCCAGCAGAGCGGCAATATTTCGGCTCAGAGGTGACATACCGCCCAAAGCGCTCGTTGAGTTAACTGCTCCTGACTTCTTTACCACCTAGGACGCAATTTAAACAGTTCTTTAATCGTTGTAATCTTTGCTTCCAAGCACAAAAGGGCAATTTGCACTACCAGTATATGTTTTAGATCTGATTTACGTTTTAAAACAACCCTGCACCTGTTTAAGTTGAGGCGTCATGTCCTTCCAGTCGGCCAACAGCCATTTGCAAAGTGTCAGCAGTGAACGGCAGGCAGCGCCTTCATTCTTCCCCACGTGGCAGTAGGACAGAGCAGCCTTGCTCAGCATCTCCATGGCCGTCAAGGCTTGACCTGTGGACAAAAGACACTGGTTAGAGGAAGCATAAGACAGTGTCCACGTCAACATAACACAGTGCAGAAAAAGTAGTAGTAGAAAAGCTCTTAAAAGAAAGGAAGTCAACACAGGGTTCACTCATCCAGGGAAAGGCAACCACTAAAACAAATATTAAATTAAGATGGCAAAACAATACAATGTCAATATATGGAGACTAGTCCTGGAGGAAGACAAGTAATTTCAAGTTGTTGCTAAAAATACAGGGTCTGAGCTGAACACAGAAAGAGGACAGACAACACACCTTTCACACATATAGAAAAGGGTACAAACACACAAGAAGAGAATGACAAGGGGAGGTAACAGTAGTGCACAGCTTTTGACTGTGTCCACTTCTTCACCTGCACTTCTCAGGACTTTGGCTTTCTCTATCTGGACCTCTGCTCCCCACTTCTCCCCCAGAGTGCCCTCCAGGCTGAGACGTCTAAAGGCCTGGCTCAGCTCGTCTTGTGGCTTCTCCTCTTGTGTGCCGTCACTGCACTGGCTAAGCAGTCGGGACGCCAGCGTGATGTTGCCTTTTTTCCGGGCAAACTTGACCGCGGTCAGACAGAGCTCCGTTAAGTGGCCATCAATGGAGGGAGAGTAACCTGGGCGAGAACGAACGAAGATGGTGAAAACTCCACGTTTAGGCCAACAGAGCTATACCAGGCAGTACATCTTTAATAGAGGGGATATTTTGTGTTAAGAAAACACACAATTCAACTTGATTTGTACAGCTCAGACTATTGAAGGCGGCGGATTTTGTCCCCCATTACTTTGCATATCCAAAATGTGCAGAAACCCCTTACTTGAGTGTCCTCTATCAGAAATACAGATAATATACAGTCATTGGCACTTACCTTTGAGTTTTTGGAGGAGTTGTCTCTGGAACATGGTGTATCTGAGAGCTTGAAGGAAAAGCTGGACGTCCTGTTGCTTACAAGAGCTCAGAGCCTCACTGCTCAGAGGAATGACGCAGTCCTGCAAAGAATACAAACGCAGGTAGAAATATACCTCCTGACTATTTATCTTGATTAGGAACAACAAAAGTTGTTTCCCACTTTGCATCCGATTATGTCGAGTTAACATTGCCTCTGGGTAGACACACACTAGATTAATCTGCCTGCAGCTTCACAGAGTATTTTAAGCAAACATTAACAGATCTTTGGTTGCATTTACAGTCCAGGTGTCCACACCAAACTGAAAACAATGAAAAAAACAATAAATATCTGTACATTTATCCAAGTGTGGATGCACATACTTCTTGGCCAGTGAGCGTGTTCTCCAGGGTGGAGGTGCAGTGGAGCTGCAGGGTGGGTAGGGTGGGCAGGGAGTCAGAAAGAGTCAGCGTCGACAGGCGGAGAGGACCCAAGCAGATGCGTCCAGTTTGTTTCAACCAACGCACCAATGCACTGCAACGTCATTAACACAAAACAAATTTATTAAAAGATTGCTACTCACAAAGTCTCCTTAATGAAACTGACCACATGACCTAGTGTTATGACTTTCTAACCAGCCCAATCCATAACACTCTGGAGATCCATTCGCATGCCAATAAGGTTGACAAGAAATAAAGGTTACAGCTTCAGTATACACAAAAAACCTATATGCAATTACTGCTAGAAGAAAAAAGATGCCACTCTAGTATTTTGGTTGTATGGCACCAACAACCAGTCAAGTTGCTTGTCCTGGTTGCCTTCCAGGAAGATGCAGTAAATGGGGTGGACAGTTGTGTGAGATTTTGTTATAAATTATTAATTAACGTATTAATTCCTGCATGTTTTGCACGATTACACAGACTTTGACCAACAAATTCTAATCATGCTCGACTCCAATTTGAGGTACTATGAAAGGGATGGACCGTCGGAAAAATGTAAGCAATGCTGTTGTAAACAATATAAGAATCCTCACTCTGGATTGGATGTGGTCCCGTGCTCTTGCTGTTGATTGGCTTTTGCCATAGCGCTGACAGAGCTGCGAAGGAGTTGCACCTCAATGGCTCTCTGCAGCTCAGTTGGATCTGGACTCATGGAGGGCAGGAGCCTCTTCAAATCTGGACGCGAACACACAAATGTCAGCGTTTCAGGTTAAAAAAAACACTGGTTCAATATCTAATATTTGTCCGTTGTCGACACACTCACCGAGCTTGTCCTTACTGCTGGAAAGAGAGCTGTAGTCCTCTCCTGGTAGCAGCTCCAGCTGAGCTCCACACTCTACCAGATCTCCCTCCTCAAAGCGGCTCAGGGCCTGGATGTAGTTGAAATCCGTCCTCAGGTTGATGCTCACCGGATTGGTGGAGTTCTGTTTGAGGGCGTTGACGGTGGCCTGCCACTCCTTCACGGAGGCCCAGTCGCAGAGGGCCACGTAACACTGACAAGCTTTGTTGGCCAGGAAGTTGATCACCTCGGGGGAGCACTCGCTGGACTTCAGTAGCACCGTCTTCCTGTTGTCACCTTCGTAGAGGGTCGCCAAACAAAATTCACTTTATGATTCTTGTGACAGTGCAGTGGATCATTGCTTTACATTTTAACAGCTTCAAGACACAAAAATACAACTTTGCAACAGTTTTTGCAAATGAAATTAAAGGATTATCTCATCTTACTCTTCATTGATTTCAGTGTTGTGACTATGAAATGCAAATATGCGATGAACCCAACATGCATTCAGCGTGGACAGTTGCTGATTACCGTTATTAGCGTGTTTGGGGCTGCTCGTGTTGCTGGAGAGTTTGAGCAGACAACATTCGGCGCTTTTGATGCTGCAGTCCATTCCTGTGACTGCAGACAGCTGATCTTGATACTCCAGAGCTGCTTTCTCAAACCTACACAAACACATTAGTTTAGCAGAGTGTCATCAAATGAATGAGTGAACCAAAGCCATGTGATTATTTAGCTGAATGTCTTTCGCTAAACTGGGAGGATGTCTCGTTAAAGCGACAGTGCTTACCGTCCCTCAGCCTGCAGGGCAACTGATGACAACCAGCCCAGACTCTTGCCAGTGGTGGAAAGGCTCCAAGCTGCCAGGCCCCGGATGGCCTCGGGACAGCGCAGCTCCCACAGGGCCTCCACAAGCAACGCCAGAGGAACCTCCAGCTCTGGACCCTGGTGAGCAAATTAAAACCTGTATATTATAAATGCTGCAACTGCATGCAAGCGTAAGTTACACACGAGGGATAGAGTTCATAATATCTGAACATAAAGTTTTGTACACTGACCTGGGTGCCGCTGTTCTTTATCTCTGTGAGCAGGTCGAAGCCATGGCGAATAGTTACTGCTGGTTGGCCAGACAGAAGACCAACCCTCATCAGTGCCAAGCGAATCCTCGTCAGCCAGTCTTGGCACGTCTGACGGTTTGTGTAGAAGAACGTCCTAATGCCCTGAGAAAAAACGATGGAAGGATATGTGAGTGCTATTGCGAGCTATTCAAATGGTCTTCCTCGGTAGCAGCACTCCTTCTAAGTTGTCACTATTTAAGAATATAAATCTGAAAACTCTGGAGCTTTTATTTGCACACCTTTGGCGGGGCAGTGAGAGCATTGGCGCAGCCCTCGTAGGCGTTGTACATGAGCTTCTCCAGGTTCTCCAGGTACTGAAGCAGCAGAGCAAGGCGAAGCTGATTGGAGTGGTGGCCATCTCCGTCGCTCCCAGCACCAGCCCAGGCTCCAACATCCTGCTCTGGGTTCAGACTGTGCGCAGCCAGGCTTCGGATCATGCCTGAAACACAGGAGTATACATCAAAACCACAACTCAGCCTAAGATGGACCACCACTGAGGGAGGGAAGGGAGGAAGGGAATCTTCTTATTACCTTCAATGGTCTGGAAGGTGTCCTGAGCCCGACCCAGTGGTGTTCGGAGTTTGGACAGCACGGTGAACTGTGCCGCCTCCCAAACTGCCCAGTGCCACAGCACCACCTCTGTTTTCAAAAGGGCCCGTGGCACCACATCCGGCCTGCTGCCATCGACGCTTCCTCGGCTATCTCGTTTCTCAAACCGCTGGCAGCTGTAGTACAGACGCTCCAGCCAGGGATCCTTGCTGTAAAACACATAAATGTGAAGCTTAGGAAGTCTTGATATAATGATACATGGAAACACAACCATCATGAGGTACATGTGTATTGTTTTTTTGTTGGTTTTAAATGTGCCGGTGCTGGCAGGTACCCTCCACGGTGCAGGACCCCATAGAGGATGAAGCTGATGAGGTCGCTGAAGTCCTGAGGATGAAAGGTGCTGTTTGGTGCGCGGCTCATGTGGTGGCGGATGGCCAGAGAGATCTCCCTCATCTCAGGGTGGCTGTGGTTACTTTGGCAAACAAACAATAATCAAACCATTAAGTATGTAACAACGAACCAGGTGAATGTATAAAACCTGAGTGGTACATTAAGTCTTACCTCAAAGCCACATCAAGGGGGATTGTCCTGAGCAGTTTGGCATAAGCTTGCCTAACCCTCACTGCCGAGTGGACCAAGTGCACTCGGCACACATCCACACACCTAAAGGACCAACGACACACACAAACACACACATTGGCTATAAATATATCTTCATTTTTACAGGAAAGTGCAGAAAAGAGAACTAAATACTGTCTGAAAACAGCTTAAGCTTGCATGCTTGTGCATTTTATTCACCTCTGCAGCAGTTCGGTGGACAGTGATGTAGACAGGACCTGCAAGCTGTGGCAGGTCTGAAGGCAGATATTTTGGTCTTCATTCACAGCTTTCCAGAGAAAACGAGGACGACAAACACACATCAGTATTGTTAAAAGGAGGAATAACTCCAGAAAAAACACAAGGTGATAAATTCTGCAGGCTCACCATTAGCCAGTAGGCCCCTGCAGAACTTGTTGAAGGAGGGTAGAGAGAAGAGGGGGCTGTAGGTGTCCGACTTCTTCATCAGCAAAGAGATTTCCTGAGCCCAGGTCAGCAGCAGCTTCCTAACACACCAAAAGTGTCAGAGCTATTTCATGTAGCTTTCTCTGATGCCATTGCTAAGGGTTAAACCTAAATTTAGTTTAAGGTTAAGCACTAGTGAGGGGTAAAGTCAGAGCAAGCATATTGTCAGTGGAGTTTTTCCCCAAATGGGGATAATAGATGCGAGTGTTGTGCGTCAAAGAACCTGGTCTCGGGATAAAGGTGCTCCTTTGACAGAAGATCTCCCAGCAGGCTTAGCAGCGTGCTGAAATGTTTCTTTGTTGCCGTGGTAACGGTGCTGATGACGGCACCGTCGAACAGAGACGGGGATGAAGACGACAAGCTGGACGAGATGAAGTGATCGTGTCTGCAAACGGAAACAGAGGAGAGGACGAGGTCAGACGACGAAAGCAAACGAGCGCAATCCCGCTACGTGTTGTTGTCGGCTCAGTGCTTAAGTACCGAGCGTGCAGACGTGCGAAGTTGCTCAGAACCTCACACTTACACATTTTTCCTGCTACCAACTTATTGCTCAAGATAAATCAATGATTTTTAGTAGCTCTCCTGCAAGATTTTAGATTTTCAGTGCTGGAATAGTACCCTGAAAATAGTGTTATAGCCACACTTTTGACAATAACATGCAAAAAAGTGCAATTGAGACAAATCTAATAAACTGAGGCCTCTTGAGTCTTATAGGTGTGTGAAAATCCGAATGCTGAAGTGGAAAAAATTCACAGCAAAGATGAGTGAATTACCTGGTGCAGTGCGAGTACAGGGAGTAGAGCACAGCGTACTGGATGGCAGGGTAGTAGATGGCTAACTCGGCGTGGACCAGCATCAGATTGTGACTCAGGAGAGCGAAGACCGTGGGGGACAGTGCCCACATCTAGAGGACATTTTTAAAAATGACAAAAACACCAGTTCATTTCAAATGTTGGATCCAAACAGAGGCATCCAAGACGCAGTTTCCATCCATGTCTATGTCTGAACACACATACTGTACGTAGTAAAGCCTCTTGGGTTCATGAGTTTTATGCATTGAATCAAATGGAGCGATTGAGAACTGAAAAGACCATGAGGACAAAGCTGCCATGTTGTCCAGGCCAAAGAAGGGAATCTCATCTTTTGATTCTTCAGACCACAGGGTAGTTTTAAACTTTGCTTCTGTCAACAAGGCTGTTTAACCATTGACAAGATTAATATTGGGGTTGAGCTTTATGCTGCCAGTAGTGAAAGGAAAACGGTTTATTCAGAACACTGTGGTCAAGCCCATTTAAGGAAAAAAAAGGCATATCGAAGAAGAAAAGAATATTTCTGGGTTACACATGACATCGGCTCACCCCAATGAGAGAATTCTTGGTGTTGCCGATGGTGGTGAGGGTGCTGAGGTTGAAGATGACGATGAACTGGGCCTTTTCCAGCGGCAGAGTGAGGGAGGCGAAAGCAGGGTGCTGGATATTGGGGCTGGGACTGCCCGGTGCCGGGGCCTTTCCGCAGGGATCCAGGGTTTCCGTTAGGCTGGACAGGGCACACGCCATCTCACCCAGCACCAATTTATAAGCTGCCTCTAGTGTTGGAATGTTTTTCAGGCTTAGCAGTGCCTGATACACGGCGTGCACAGCTGACATCACCTGCGTGGCGTGCACATACACAAACTTAGTCACGATACACAGCACGACTAACAACATACATGTGCGTAACTTAACTTCAAATTAGGGATGCACCGAAAATGCACTTTTGGGCCATTTTCGGCTGAAAACTGTGGCGGTTGTTGCTTACATCATCACAACATCCTGTTTCGGCAGTGTTGTTTCGGTGTTAAATTTTGCGTGCATTTTCGTTTTTTTTGGACGAAATGTTTTGGAATTTTATTGCCGAAACAACACGTTGAAGCAACAACCGCAGCAATTTTCGTCCGAAAATGGACCGAAAGTGCATTTTCGTTTTTTCGGCAGAAATTTTTTTGGAATTTTATCGTCGAAACAACATGTTCAATCAACAACCGCAGCAATTTTAGGCCGAAAACGGCCCAAAAGTGCATTTTCGGTTTTTCCGACCAAAATGTTTGGAATTTTATCGCCGAAACATCACGTGCAAGCAACAACCGCAGCAATTTTAGGCCGAAAACGGCCCAGAAGTGCATTTTTCGGTTTTTCGGACCAAAGTTTTTGGAATTTTATCGCCGAAACATCACGTTCAAGGAACAACCGCAGCAATTTTCGTCCGAAAACGGCCCAAAAGTGCATTTTCGGTTTTTCAGCCGAAAATTTTTGGAATTTTATCGCCGAAACATCACGTTCAAGCAACTACTGCAGCAATTTTAGGCCGAAAACGGCCCGAAAGTGCATTTTCGTTTTTTCAGCCGAAAAATTTTGGAATTTTAGCGCCGAAACAACACGTTCAAGCAACACCCACAACAATTTTCGGTTTTTGGCCGAAAATCTTCAGTGCATCCCTACCTCAAATACAACTAATCCTAGTTATATTTTGCTTCGCACTGATCTCTTTTGCATAGAGACCGTTCTATAAACATATGTGACACCCGGTTATACTCTATATATTTTTAATAAAGAACACACACCTCTTTCTCTTGATGGAAGCGAAGCTTTAGGAGTTGGGAGTCTGGCGCCAACAATTTCTCAACGAATGACACAGTCAGCTTTGTGTTGATCTGGTCAACAATCTGAAAGACGGCGAGAGTGAAATGTTACAGGAGGTGGAAAAAAAAATCTAACAGAGCAGTTAAACAGTGGCAAATTTAAAGAGCGAGCTTTCTGAAAACTGTATAGTGTAAGAGGAATAACAAAAGGCTGAGTGGAAGCCAATATAGTCAATTCATAAAAAATGGGTTACAATACAGGCTACAGTTTGGCAGAAAGACAGTTTAAGGTCAATTACACCTGATCCACCATGCCGAGTGCGTAACAAAACTGACACAACATCTGTTTAGGCTGGTTGACTGCCAGATTACAAAGATAAGCACTGTGGTTTGGATCAAAGTGGGGAAAAGAAAAAGGGCTATAAACCGTAAAAAGTGACTCTACCAGGGCGAGAAGGCTGAGCACTGCTAGATTGTAGTCTGAGCCACAGGCCTGGCAGCAGTCCAGCTGGTCCAGGCCATAGGCTAGGACAGCCTCCATCAGCTGACCACAGGGCTCCACGCTTGCCAGCAACACCCCCACACACTCATTCCCCGCTGTGAGGACGGCCTCAGAGAATTGGACCTGCTTTGCAGCGGTCACGCAGCCCAGGACCCGGTTCAGGACCTTAGATGAAACACAGAACAGAGAGGATACAATCATCTGTTGGTTGTAGCCTCCACCTTTGTGTTTTATACAATTTTCTCACTGAGCTACCCTTAAGGCATTCAAACAAAAAGGCTGTAACTTTTCTAGAGAGATCCATTACCGCTTTGACTACATTTGTAAGCCAAATAAAGGGTGGAACTTCCAGAGAGGATGTATGCAAGTTCTGTATCGAGAGAGTCGGAAAATGTCTCCTAATCCATGCACATTTTAGAATATTAACATTGGCCAAGCCCTGAGTCAGATTCTCTTTTATGTGGCTCTTACATCGTTGACGTAGGCTTCAGTGATGGGCGTTCCTCTGAAAGGACTGAATCGCTCTCCGATGCTGCGGACCACCGTGCTGAAAACCCTCAGCAGAGCTGCTAGCTTGGGAAGTGACACTGAGGGAGGGGGAATATCTTCATCCAGCGCTTCTCCTGACACCACATGGCTCAAATCCTAAAGAGAGCACAGACTCGGTCAAGAATTGAGGAGCTTCTGAAAGATCTGCAACATCTTCTCTACGATACATGAGTGGTAACGGGTGTTAGTGCATGGTTGAAGAGTCACCTCTGCGTACGCTTCCATATCCTCCAAGAACTGTCCCAGTAGGGTGGTGGAGAAGGTCAGGTCGGCCACCCAGAACTGCTCCAGACTCTGTAACCAGCCTAAACACAGACATGGAGGGCAATACAAAATCAGTGGACTGTGTTCATGGTAGCACAAAGGCTGGCCACCTCTACAGAGGCCGTATGTTATAGACGATTTAGGCTACAGCGACACAGAAATGTAACGGCTCTCCCTTTCTGCTCATCAATGTGCATTTGAAAATCCATGATTAAGGAGTACACCTATCTACATATTCATGAAATTAAAGACATTTGCAACCGTCTAAACTTTCCCTAGAGTTGGGCCACACTAGGAAGCAAGAACCTTGGACAGGGAGCTGACCAAGAACCCAATGATCATTAACAGAGCTGCACAGAAACTCTGAAGCTCGGGAGAAGCTGCCAGAGAAACAGCCGCCTCAGCAACACTTCATCAATCATGCCTTTGTGGTTAAGTGACTAAACAGAAGCCACACTTGGGCAAAAGGCGCGATTACAAAGTGTAACTTGTGGTGTACGAGTAGTCGAAATGGGAACGCGCGTAGACGCGAGAGTAAACCGTTCAAGTAATAAAACCAAATATTGCAGCCACATGGCAGCAGAACAGAAAACAAACATCAGTCCCACTTCATCATCTGCAGAAATAGCCTGCAAGCCGAAGAGAAATCCAACTGACCTGAGACTTGCTGAGTGAGTGCCTGCTTCTGAGTGTGGTCAATGTGCCAGCCCACCAAGATGTCCACTGTGTCCTATTCAAAAAGAAAAGAAAACAAGCACAACACGTCAAGATACAGAGCTGGCATTCGATTCGATGCTCTGATCCGACCTAGCTGGCGAGATACGTACCCTGAAGTTGGTGCTGAAGACGTGTGGGTAGCAGCGAGCCACCTGAAGGATACACTTTACACTTTGACACAGCAGCTCTGGTGTGTCCACGTTTTCCAGGATGGACTGCAAGTTGCTCATCACCAGCTGCAACAACAAACATTTAGTTCAGGCCCTTTAATGACCACCGTCTATTTCCTTTGACATAAAACCTTAAGCAGACAGGTGAAGCTTATTCGTGTGGTTACCTGCATGATGTGGGAGAAGGCCTTCCTCTCTCCAGCAGCCTCCAAAGCGCGCTGTGCAGCCACCAGGTACAGCAGCTTCACCTCGTCGCGACCGCTCGAGTTGAACTTGACAAAGAGCCACTTGAAAATGCGCTCGGCCTCGTAGCTGAGCACTGTGCAGAGGAGACCCAGGCAGGCGGCCGCATCCTGGCGCAGCTCGCACAGCAGCTTACTGCTACAAATGTCGACGGCACAGAGAGGAGGCCGCGTGTCAAACGAACGGGGACGGCAATGCAATGGCAGGGTGAGCATTGTACATTTTGTTCGCGGTGAGTCATCCGCGGGGTTTATGCCATTATTCTGAGACACAGCCAGGACCGTACTACTCAAACCTGACCTCCAGTGATGTCTTCAAAAGATGCATCTCTGTTACAACACTGGAATATCAATCATTAAATTGCATCATACGTTGTTCTGCTTTCCTATATTACAGGGCTCACCTATAGTTGCTTGTGAGGCTGTTGCCAGTTTGCACACTCTAGAGAGCAGCTGACATGAATTTTCTTGAATTTTTGAAACAATCTCGACAGTAGGAAAACTAAGACTCTAATTTTCACCTCAGTTTTGGCCTCAGTAGCACAGATGTTTATGGGATCCCTAGACAAAAAGGAATCTAAATATTTAGACTGACTTATACTGTTGATCTTGCTGGACTTTTTGAATTTTGCAACGTCGCGCGACTCACCGCAGATCTACAGTAACACAGCTTCCTCTTACCTCTCGTTCAAAATGTCGTTCAGGGTGCTTAGGATGGTATCCAGCTGTTTGACAAGGGTCTGTACGAGAGAAGACACAAATAATAATTAGGACGGTGATGCATTTGTCAGCACAGAATCTAACACAGACTTGGAGTGAGGAGTTCATGTGCATTTATAGGAAATATTAAGTGATTTCTATTTTATAAATCATCCTCTGATTTGAAGACAGTGCAGCAAAAAAACAGGAAGGAAGTTTGTGTAATATTTCAACCTGGTGCATTTGCCATAAACGAGGCTACTGTTACTCCTGGCTAGGGGTGTAACAGTACACAAAATCAATGTCACATCCTTGTATTTTAAGATTTTTACAGTACACCGTGTGACTGACCACTTTGTTCTCGCCGTGGCTGATGAATTCCTTCAGCTGTTTGAGGGTGGCCAGCCTCCGGTCGCGATCATCCTCCCTGGAGACTCGGCGCAGGAGGTTGGCCAGTCGAGACTCCTCTGAGTGAGCCATCCCTCTGTCTGCAACACAACGACACGCTCACTCCACTAATTCGCTGCACAGATTCTATTGCAGCTTCAAAGCGGCTCTCTACAGCCAATCTGTATTTACTTGCCTGCTGTTTTTTCCCCCCACATTCAATGTTAACTTTGCATTCATCAGTATTTGTGAACGTCCCCAGCCCATTACTAAACACTCATTCCCCGAACTGGTTTTCTTTAGTTTGCGCTGTACACACGTTTACGCTGAACGCCTTTTGACAATCCGGCAATGCACTTTAGACTTTAGAATAGTTCACGTTTGTCGCACAGCTTACCCTGCGATTTCCTCATGTCCTTTGAAGCTAAAGCACGGTTTCCATGCTGAAAAGGGGTCAAATCCGTTGTCACGTCATTGGGTCTCAACTCTTTCCCCAGCGACTTCCAACCAAACGTAGTATCACAGACACCTTGACCAGCTTCGTAGGCGAGAATTAAAACAACATATTTAATAGAAAGCCTACAAGACATGGGCATGAAGTGATTTTTATTTTAAAAATGCAGACAAAGAAGAGGGCACGCACACAAACACATTAATAATAATAAATAAATATGAGGCCTCACTCTCTTCCAGATGTGCATCTGCAGCAGCGTAGGCATCACTGGGCACCGCTAGCTGTTCAGGGCAGCTGGAAGGCAACACGTCTGACAACAGTCCTGAACCAAGCTCTCTGGACTTTGCGTCGTCCTGGCTGGATGATGCACTGTCAACTCTGAATATGTGGATAAAACATGCACAAAAGAAAAAAACTAATTGAATAAACACATATTTTTTTATTTTTTTAGGTGGGGTTGACATTACATTTGACACTTAGGTTAGTACCATTTTGTACTGAAAGGGTGGGAATATTTGAGAAACTTATAATACTGTTAAGTCTCAACATGTCACAAACCAATTCAGAAATGATTCTCAATTCAAAACCAATTTAAGTTACTGATTAACAATACGAGAGATGAGTCAAACGGTCTCAACGTTATGACCGGGCAACTGGAGGAATATAGCTTCTAGCAACTGGAACACAGATCAATCATAATGTAGAAAGTATTATGTGCAAAGAATAATAATGCCGTTTCAGCAGTGACACACATGCGCCTTCACCAATGTATCCACAATTGTCTGTTGCATTGATTTAAATGTTAACTAATTGCCCAGACATACGCGATGGTGCAAGGTGCTGTACATCTGCAATAATTTGTCTGCCTGAAAGAAAATAACGAAATGAAAAGTGTTTTTTACTGACCAACATCACTGGCTTGAAGTTTAGGTACTTTTGACTAGCAGCGACACTCAGAAGTTGCCAATACTCTCCCGGGAGCGGTGGGGAAACACCCTTTGAGCTTCAACGCTATAAAAAACGTAATCCTTAACCACAGCCTAGAACCGTGGATACGGAAACACCTGTCTTTCATGCATTTAATTACCGTTAGCATTTGCTAACTTCTACCCACGTATATTGTGACTGAACTTAAGACTTGTTTAAAACTTGTCTGATATGTTTTACTCTACCGAAACTGAAAGTTATATAAAACTGATAAGAACGCCAGCTAGACGTCTAAGAGACAAATAAGTTACAAAAGCGCTTATGCTGACTGCTAAGTTTAGTAGTAGGACAACAGCATAGTCTTTCCTAGTTAGATATGTCCCAATAAAAAGACACTCTGGCAGTAAAAGGAATACAACTACGTAGAAATAAAAATACAACTTCAGGTAAACAACTGGAATATGACGCCGCAATGGGCCAATCAGACCCACCTAAGAATGCAATGCATACAACAAGTAAGGCTGCACACATGGACTGGCTTGGGTGGTGAACCACGTGTGGAATAAACTCTGCTTTAGGATGGGAATTCCCAAGCTGTAATAGAACGTTTTCACACGAGAGATGAGACACTTTTTTTCCCCCCTCTTGTAATTGTGTAATTGTGTGATTCATGCGGCGTAGTTTCATGTTTATAAGCAAGGAATATGAAAGCAGAGCCGCAGACTAGTCTACTGAAAGGCAAGGTGACAATCTTGATTGTCCCGTTTGTGTCTGATTAAGTGTCCATAGCAATGAATGTAGCTTACACTGGCTGCTACCGCCAAGTAAAAAAGGTTGACAAAGGGTCAACCTGATGCCTGAGGAAAACTCGATGAGCAACTATTATAGAAATATATTTCAATCAAATGCTGGCACTGCTTTTGCACTGAATTACGGACCTATCTGATTTAGGTCTTTGCTCAAAATGATCTTAAACTGCTTTGATATAGCTGACATCTTGTGCCGGACGGACCCACGAGGAAGCTTCGGAGCAAAAATAGTACACGGTCCTCCTATCCAGGCCTCTGACCCTGCACGTCCAGTTTCGTTCGTGAACACTTGAAACACTCCGACGACGGTAAAATGAATCTAAGAATGTGAAACCAACACTGAAAGTTAGGACATTGTCTAGGAACAGCCCAAGAGGAAACTTTCGAACTAATACAAATTGAAAGAAAGGTTGCGGTCGGGCAGGGCAATGAGCTGCTTTAACACAGACCTCAGAGTTAAAAGAGTCGGGAGCCTTTGTGAAGCATCACAAAGGATCAAGTGGGAAGTACGTTCTGCGCCTACGTAAGAGGAACTAACGCAACACCAGCAGATGGTGGCAGTGTGTATTCGTCATTTTTGAAGGAAAAATTGAAGAACTAGCACCGGCAGTCAAGAGTTTAATCATTCTAGATGGCCAGCCGAGCTGTCACAGGGATCTCTCCGCCGATAATTTCGGGCCAAATCCCACCAGGCTAGTGTTAACGGCGCGGGATAGATACCGCAATGGGTTTACAAAGAGGGGTTCTTTAATAACGGCACTAAAACGCTATCAAGGCAACTAGTCTTTAAAATGATGGCGACTGGATACTGGACCTTTACCTTTGCCAAAATCACTGCAACGAAAAAAAAAAAGAGAATACATCCGAGTAGACGGCGTGTAGGAGGCAGACGGAAGCAGATTTTTCTGTGCCCGTCCGAACTCTGAGAGAACGAGGATATGCCTTTTAGGATCAATCATGAAGGGTAGTTTCGTTTATGGGGAAGTGCACGTCAGGCTTTGGCCATGGGGTAGAGGTGACGTGCAACTATGCCTCAAGCTTTAGTCTTTTCAGGCAACAAGCCTCTTGATGGGAGCACTGAAAGGTATAAACAATCTTTGTGTAAGGGGTTGCTCACTCCACATTAAGCCTGATTTTGCCAATTAAAGATCCATTAGACAGCTGCCACACTTAAAAAGGAAACCCCTTATGATGATTTAAAAAAAGTCATATAACCAGGTGCTTCAATCACTGCTGTCTTTGACTCTTGCAGTTGCTAATCCTCAGCTCAAGAAGTTAACACCACCAAACGCCGCCACGCATTCCTCTGTAGACATTTTTAAAAAAACAAAAAACAAATATCCGGAAGTCATTTAGGAAGTTGATAACATTATAGTAGGGTGGCGTCGTCCCCTCTGCTACCAAGCTATCATTAGCCAGCGCGGACAGACATGTAATAATGCTAACTTTAGCACACATATGACTGCCACAGCTCAGTCAAGAATTCATACCAACTTGTGGCTAATTATTAAATCACTACTATTTTTTTTTTTTTTTAAACTGAGGTGTTTTCTGTTCCTTGCCGCCTATTATCAGTAAGCATTAAGTTTAAGGAGCAGGCGGGCAACATGTTTCAATCCCCCTGTGAGCAACGTTAGCGCCGGGCTCAGCAGCCCCACGAGCAGCAGCGCTGGTGCTAAACCGCGCTCGCTCGTGCGGCACACTTGTGTCGAAATTACGACCTAAAACGTCGTGTAATGACACCGCGGGAAGCGCTTGACGTTAAGGTAAAAGGGGGGGCTTACACGAGTGTTTCCCCCCCCCCCCCCCCCTCCCATGTGGCCACAACTCAACAACAGCAAGGCAGAGTAGGCCCCGTGAGAGTCGCCGTTTTATTTTACCCATCCTACACCGGAGAAGAGCACCAACCTGGGCTGCCAGTCGTTCCAGTGTGGCCGCAGTTTGTGGGCGCCGCTGAGTCGAGACCCCGGGGCTTTACGGCTCATTACCTTTCAGAGCGCTGCATGACCTGCTGGCAGCGACAACCGGGCCTCTCCAGCTACGGGGTTACGGTTCACTGATATGTTTTTTCTTTTTCTTTTTTTTTGATCAAGTCTCACAAATAAGGTTAGCAACTCGTCGTTACAGCTAGCTTACGGTGGGCACTCTTCTTCGTGGAGTTTATTGGCGGTTGGCGGCACCGCGGAATTGGCGCAATACCGCCACCTAGAATGGAGTGGTGGTAATACACTTTATATTATGAGAAAAAAAACTAAATCAATAAAACAACAATTCTTCTCTTTATTTACTTGCTATTTAATTTAGTTCTTTTAAAATTTGAAGAGCACAGACTGATAAGAAATGAATAACAACAACTACAAGATAGGAAACATTTCCAACCAGTTAAATCTCATAGGCTATACACTGTATATACAGAATGTCCTTATATTTCTAGTTTTTTCTCTGTATTTTTTCAGAGTATTGTTATTTTTTGTATATTTTTCTGTATATATTTTTCAAATTTTGTATTTGTGTTTTTTCCCCTGTCGAAGTCGTCACTGTTTTCTGTACATATATTTTTTTTTGCCAAATTCCATGCTACTGTGACAAGGAAATTTCCAATACGTGGGATTGATAAACATGTCTTATCTTACCTTAGATAGATAGATATATATATAGATAGTTTTTTTACTGATCCCAAACTGGGAAATTTCTCTATTGCAGCAGCAATGTACAGGCATTCAACCATACATAAATATAACAAGAGCTAAAAATCGACAAATAAAAAGAACAGAGAATTAAAAAAAGAACAAAAAGTATACACAATATTTACAAAAATTATAAGTGAATAAGTGAGTAGTAAAAAGGTTAAATTAGAATACAATGAGGTGTACTGAATTTAGGTAAGATTAAAAATTTACAACCAATAACCAAACTATATTATAGATAACTACTAAAACTCGAACCACAACAGCTTGTGCGCATGAGTTTTCACTGTTGTCAAGTGTCTCTCTGATAACAGCCGGGGTGTTGTTTGGAGCTGCAAGGGCAGCAGCTATGCACTCACGCAGCTGTTCAGCTGTTCACGTGTTGCAAGTCTGGCGGGAGATGAACATCTCTGTCATCTGGCCCCCGGTGTCTCTTCCAAAGACTAAGGCGTGCCTCTGTTTCTGAGGTACACGTCGTGCAATATGGATCAAGAAGAATGACCTCCAGAGCTTTTAAAAATATCCATTGTGAACTTTTCTCCAGCTACACTTCTTACCGGCTCCTTGTATAGGAGATATTTTTAAGAACAAGTATCTACTATGTTGAGAAAATGACGCCAGTGGTCACTGAATAAAACAGTTCCCTGTAGAAGTAGCTCTAAGCATCTGCACTTGGGGACTTGATACTTATTTGGCAGCCACTGTGGCAAACGCTACAGATCCAGCTAAACCTTAACTCACCCTAACTCATATTTAGTCCGTGCTGTTTAATGTCTTTTTATGAGTGTATTGTCTGTATTGTATCGTTTGTCTTTGCACGATCCCCCTTTCTCGCTCTGTTGGCACTGTTTGTCTGCACTGTTTGCACTGTTTTGTATTATCTGCATTAGCTTGCACATGCTCTCTTTATGCTCAGTCCTATGTATTGCACTTAGTCCTATGTCTTCATGTAGCTCCATGGTCCTGGTGGATCGTCCTCTCATCTCATTATGTACTGCACCTGCTATGTGTGGTTGAGGCCCTAGGCCCAGGCTCTAGGTTATGGTCTAACAGAGAGAGTGGAGAATGTGACTGAGATGGGCTGCTGTGGATCTGGAGAGGTGGAGGTTTGGTCGCAGGTCACTTTGGACATCAAAGTATAAGACTGAGACTGGCTCTTAATGCTGTGATGTGAAAACTGAAAACACTGTGTTATTAAATGAAACTGAAAACTCTTAATAGTCTACGTGAAAACGAATTGTGCCATGTCTAAGTTTCGCCACCAGGGGGCACAGCTGGACAAAGTGACAGTTGTTCTGGCTGAGAATTTAAAAGATAAATGATATGAATATGTAGACTACATTTATTCAGCTGTTGTAATAAAGTACATATTTGAGGTAGTTGCACTTTAATTATTATTTTTTTTTATCTCTACTTTACTGTATCACAAAAGCAAATACTGAAATACTGTGCTATTTAATCAACAGCGTTTCTTTACTGGTCACTCTTTTAGACTACATCTATTCAGCAAAAACTTCATATGTAGTTTAAATATTCATGTTAGAGGGAACTATTAATTGTCCCCTTTTGGGCTGAAAAAAAAAAAAAACAACTCATCCTACTTCAAATGCTAAATGAACTGTTACATAACCCTCTCAGGCTGGAAAGTGCGTTGTCACAAAGCTGGCTGTTACAGAACAAGCACATATTTAACAGCGAAACGCTCCCTGTGATATGCACTCCAGCTGTAAATTTGCACTTGGCCTTTAGCAACGAACTGGAATCATCATTGGCCCATAACGCCGTTATAATAGGAACAATGATCCTTCTGTGGTGTACACAGCTGTCCGCACACATCCCCCTCACTTCCCAAGTAATCTGATGATGTTACACTTTATTTCAACAACACGGAAAAACGAGTCGAATGAGCAGCGAGGAAAAATTTCCTGCGCTGTTGTGGGATTGTGTGTCCGCGCTGGGCTGCATTACTAAGCACAAAATCCATCTGTAAAGGGGGGAGTGATTTATTTTTTCTCATCCTTCCAGTGTGAGAAGGCATTATTCAGCACTTTTAAAACAGAGTGCACATATTGAAACCCAAGGCCCATCCAGGTATAGTTGTCACGAGTAGCCAGAACACCTATCCTGTGCTCATGTGAGGGTGTGCGTGTTAGTTGTGCATAGATGTAGCATGTGTGCTAGTAGCACTTAGCGGTGCAGATGCAATTGCACGTGTGACTCAAACATTTAGGAAAGTAAAATGAATACATCTGCAGAGACAGTACGTATGCAAGTAGCATTCCACTGCTAAATTCTGTGAAGGCCATGTTGTGGGATTGTCGCACAATGACAGGTTTAGACTCCAGTTGACCTCTAGACAAAAGCAGAAATCTAAAAAAAGCACGCGGTGTTTTTATTTTGCTGCTAATTATAATGAAACGTGTGATTTGAAACGCAAGCAACAGCTTAAAAATAGAGCCGCATCCTCTGTGTCGGGTTCGTGTTAAATTTAGCTTCACGAGCGAGGACCACGACACGACAGGGTGAGTTGGAGATTTAATCAGGCTGATGACGCCGATCTGGAAAGCACTGGAGACTGGAGGCGCCTGAAAAGAGGAGCGAAGACAAGAAGGGAACCGAGTATGAATAGATGTGAAGAGAGATGGAAGAGAGAGGGATGAAGCAGGAGAGTAAAGTGATAAGAGGGAGTGGGAAGGTGGGATCAAGGCTTGGTATGATTAGATGGGTGTTAAAGGCATAGCCCTTCTCCTTAACCTTAGCTCCATTAGCAAAGATCGTGCCACGACGATGTGAGTTTATGGATTTAATGAGGAATAAAAGAAGCGGGTGATGGAAATGAGGGCGAGGATGGATGTGAAGCCTTATCTGGTGGCTGAGGGTGGGTACTCCATCTCAGGTAATAGTCCTCAACCTGACTGTGAACCCCTCAAAAAGTCAGATTTGCTTCAGATAGGCTGTCGCTCAGCTTGTTAGATCTATTGAGATGACTAACATAAGCAGTTCAGCAGTCCTAGGATTGTTTTTGCCGTAGTGGCCGTCTGTTTTTAACCATAAATGGTCAAGGAACTGACAATAAGTTCTTATTTGTTGCAGTGTGTTCCTTTAATTTGAAATTAGGCTAGTATCACAGTTGTGTAAGCTTAAAATCACCACATCGAAAGGATTCTAATGCAGCCCGCAAGCACAAGACCGGAGCTGAAGGGCCACCAGAGAGGAAGTCTCGTATCCAGTTGCACGGGGAGGTGATGAAGCCGAGCAGGGCTCAGTTTCATCCTCCAGATCGGCGCTGCAGGCTGAGCTGCGTTATCAGAACCCCGCAAAGTGAGCCGGGCCGAGACCCCACAAGTCACACGAAGGCGGCGCCGGAGCTCAGAAGATCACGGAGAAGACACATGAGACGGGGGGGGGAAAAAAGAAAATATTTGATCTGCAGCGGGCCACTTAATCTGCACAGGGAGGAGCCATGGCAACGAGGAGGATGCTGTCACTGCACTAAGTCAGCCCTTGGCACCGAGTTTGTTTTGGATGAGAGCGAATCTGCCACAAGACATAACTATGGTGAACTGGAGGAAGTGGCAGGGGCAGGTTTAACGTGTTCTTATCTCCTGTGGCGATAACAAACACGTAGACGTCTGATAAAATCGTCTCCCAAAGTGCATTTAAATTCCACATCACACGAATCACAGGAAGTGTTTGTAATATTTTTCTTTTTTTTTGTAATTACTCTAATTTTAGCATCCACTCAATGAACCCACAAGTGCTATAATACACACACACACACACACACGCTCACACAAACACACCCCTGCACACACTGGTTTGTTCCTCGGCAACCACACAGTTACTAAGAGACTGATTGCAAAGAGGTAGTGTTTCCATGGCAACGCTAGTGGCTGAGTCATCGTCACTGCAGTGCATGCTCTTGTGCGAGGAGGGCTCACATGTGTTTGTGTATAAATGGATATTCATTCACATTCATACGGGCTCCGGCATCATCACTACGCTCCTTAAAAGCCCCGAAATGATGACTTCTTTCAAAAAAAAAAAAAGGTGCCTCGGTGTCTGTGGAGACAACAACAGCAGCCTCGCTTTTGAGTGAATGGGACTGATAAATGATGCTTTTACCTTCCTTCGGCATAAAGTGTAGCCCTTCCCCCCCAAAAAAAACCTTCTATTGGATCTTGCCCTTTTTTATCGCATCCAAGCAACACATCCCAGAGCTCCTCTACCTCTAAAGGAATAGTCGAAAAACCTCTTCGCACATCTCTTTGCTGAGCAAGCATTTCGACTAATTTCTTTTTAATAATTTAAGCTCTGATACTTGGGTGGGACTGGGCGCATGATCCTGTTGCCCCTAACAGCTTGAAGAGGCCGACCTGCCGAGACGGAAGAACGGGGGTTATCTCGTGACCGGACGCTGAAGGTGAAATTCCAGCAGGTGTCTCACATAGAGCTTTGGCCCTCTCTTTTCAAGGAGTATCCTGCGCTGTCCCACCCAATGACTCACCTATGTAAGTAATAACAGATGTTAAGAGCCTTTCTGAGCCTTCAAAGAACCCCCAGGGCTAAGGCAACCCAACCATCCCCATTGACAGAGCTCTGATTTAATGCAAAGCTTTGTTATCGCATGGCCGTTAAACCAATCTGTAAGAGGAGGTGAGATCTGTAAGATATGCACAGTGCTGCTTTTAACTGTTCTAACGGTGACAGTGTTTATGTGTGAAATCTGTGTTACACTCTCACACACACACACAGATGATTACATTGGAGAAGCTGCAAAGGAGTGGAAGCCCCTCCCCCTCTATCCATTACAGGGAGTGTTTCGCTTTCCCCGCTTCCTGCATTATTAATGCTATAGTATGTGCACTATGTTGTGTGGGTTGTTATTGTGTGTTTTTTTTTTTTTTGTAGGAAGCATTGCTTTGCACTCGACTTCTTCAGTTCTGCATATGTCCATGTGTGCGTACCACGTCCCAGTGTTTCAAATGTGAACCAGTTGAATTTACTTTCAGCATGTGTGTGCATGGTGCATGCCTTGTACATCAATGCACAACGCCCTGTGTGTTGTGCTTGCATGCATGCCGTCTACGGATGCTTTGTGCGCGTCTATGTGGGTGTATCTCTTTGTGCTAAAAATAGAACGCTCTCCAAGCTCCCTGCCTCTCTGGACCGGGAGAGTGACACAGAAAGAAACAGAGAAACAGAGAGAGAAACGGAGAGAGAGCGGCTGTGCCTTGAAGCTACAGAGCAAATAGAGGAGGAGAGGCAGTGGGCCGTGGCGTCACTTCCTTATCGAGGTGGTGCCCATAACAAGACACACTCCCGGGGAGGAAGTCCATGGCAGTTATTCATGAATTAATTTGCTTGTGATCTCTCAGAATAAAGCAACATGTACCTCGGATGTTTTCCTTCCAGATAATCTCATTGGAGAGGCAGAGGTCTGGTTCTAGGAGGCAAAGCAAAAAATAGGTAACAACTGGGATGAACACTAAAGTCTTTAATGTCTTCTTTAGATTTTGTCAGACAATGATTTTATCTAAGCAATAAAGAGCATACCACGTTAGGTGGTTAGGTCAAACTGATGCCCTATGTGTGTCTCAGACTATGGTCACGTCTTTACGTCTTTTAGTGACGTCGTCTTCTCCTGTGCAAAAGCTCAAAGGGGTCTAAATGGGTCCATCCTTAGTCTGTAGGACCCCTCAAGTTTGAGGTGAAGGTGGATGCTTCATACACCCTCAAGGTCATCCTCTCCCAAACGTCTAGATAGAAGCCTAGAGGTTGTACACCAGTGGCCCATCTCTTGAAAGATGCCTTCTGTTGAAGAAATGATGACCTTCGCAACCAAGAGTTGGTGGGCATTCTCACGAGGCATTCTCTCGTCACTCTCTCTCGCTTCTTCGGAGGAGTCACGTTGAAGGTAAGGTGAAGCAGTCCCTCACTGATCACCCCCTGCCCCGTTCTACACCCCTTGTCAAAGTGTGTGGCTGTCCAACAGAGAGCTACCGCTTTTGTGCAAAGTCTGTTGGACTACTTCCCACATCCAAAGTTGTCCACCCACAGATGTACACTTCTTCCTCCCTTCCTACTTCATCCCACGTTACATATCACTCGGAACAAGCCTGCCAAATACATCCTGTTGCAATGCACCTCCAGGCTCCCACTGCCTGCTAGACGCATAGACGAAGGGTAACCTGCAAACACTGTCAAACTTCTGTGATGGGGCTTTCAATAAATACATCGCTGACTGGAAGGGGTACGGTCTTGAGGATCAGTTTGGGTATGGGACCAGGGCATCTTTGGACCAGAACCTAGGTGTTGAATATGGGGGTGCATTGTTGAAGGGCTTTATGGCCATTGAACGCAATTTACCGTGATCAAAAACAGACTGTCACCTACAAGTCGTCTAACCAATGAACTCAAGGGAACACGTGGCAAAAGAATGGATAAGGAGATGAGTGACAGATGCTGGGAAAATGTTTTCCATTTGTGGATTTACGTAGGCTAAATACTGAGGAGTTAGATCTCATGCCTGTTGTGCTGATTTAAACTGGCCATCACTTCTCAGCTTCATATGCACATGGCCAAATAAACGTAGGACTCCGTGGTCCATGCGTTCCTAAGATTTTGTGCATTAGTTGTTAATAGACTCCATTGGTTCTTCATCTGTGCGGAAACTACTTCATATAGCAGACAAATTGTAATGCAAGCTTTAAAGTAGCCTGACTTTGGGTTTTAATTTCGTACCACTGGTGGTCTCCATACATTCACCGTGATATCATAAAATACTACCCTCTTCCAAAGAGTGAACACTGGTTTTTCAGCGGGCATACAGGAGGCTGTGTCCCCATGTGGTCCATTTCTGAGATTACATTGCGTTTATTGTCTCCCTCCAGGTGAATCAATGTCAGGTTTGATGGGAGTGCAATAACAAATCTTACAGTCAACAAGTAGGTGGATAGGGAGGCAGTGGGAATCATTCTGATCTATGTTTCTTGCCAGATGTGTAAGGGTTAGGGTTAGGGTTAGCAGCAGAGGTGATTTACATGTAGATTTTGTTTCATATCAGTGTGTGTACCAGTGACTTAGTCTGGCTTTGTCTGTGGTGAACATTTAAAAAAAAACCAAACATTTTCCAGTAATGTGTTGAAAGACTCTGTTGATCTTTGGGTGGTTTTGGGGGGACCTTATTGCAATTATTATTCAATTATTATTATTATTGCTTTAAATTGTGTGTTTTACACATACTGTAGATGTTGCAAAATCAATCTCACTCTAACCCAGTTGGTCAGGAGAGGGGCCCTTTGGACATTTTTACCTCTTCATTGGTAGTCATTGCCAGTTTTTAAGTTTGGTTATTTCCTCCACTGTGTTTCGACGCTAACTAATGCGTGGTTTATGCTTCTACGTCAATTTGCCGTCGTAGCTATGGCATCAGCTCAGACCATACGCGGAAATGTAACTCTGGAAATGGCAGTAGCATGTTTCCGCTTTAGTATTTCCAGCTGCTTCTCCATCTCCACAATTTTCTAATTGATTGTTTTGGATCCATAAAGATGAAACACATCGAGGAAAGATTAAGTGTGGAGATTCAAAAGTACAAACAATTTTTTAGGACTCACTTTCGGCGAAATTGCAGCGTTTCAGTCGCCATCGTTGAAAGTGAAGCAGGAAGTAGGAACAAAAATTAACCCGACTGGTAAAGAAGACACGGCGCCGACTAGCGTTTGGGTGGCGTTTTTAACAGAGTGAGCCAGACTGACGAGCGTAACAAGTATAAATTGCTCGCGCCAGTGTAGGGTACGTGTGTAGGTTACGCCATCTAATATCCCTTATTGTCATTGCAGAACATAGGTTGTACAGTGCAACGAGATTTTGTTTTCAGCTTTACAAGAGCCTCAGTGACAGTGAAAACCGTATTAAAAAAAGAAGACGGAAATTTGTAGCCTAAATGTAAACCTTACCTAAATATGAATATAAATATAAATATGACAGTGGAATAGAAAATCAGGTAGAAAGTCGGGACTTCAGGACCCTCACAAAGGGTCAGTTTCACCACTCATTTCTGTTTGGGAGCCTGGGGTGACACTGACTGTAATGCAGAAGAAGGAGAAGAGAAAATGTGAGAACCCAAACATTCTCTGGTGATGTGTTTCTTATCAACATTTAATAGTTGACCTATCTTCAAGCGTTTGGAGAAACCTGATTGCTGGCCTTATTATCATTCTTGCCTAACATTGTGTGTTTGTGTGTTACACATACTGTAGATGCCACCAAATCAAACTGTAACCCAGTTCCTCAGGAGAGGGGCCCTTTGCACATCCCTCTTAAAGACAACTGCCTCCCTGCAATCTTCCAGTCGTGCAGGCAAGACACACACACAAACGCATCCAGGTAAAGCCCGCGGCTCGTCTTCCGTTTGAGTGTTTCTGGACTGTAGAAACAAGCAGAAGCTGCCGCTCAGGTTACATAAGAAGCAGACACGGCGGCTCTGTGCACAGCGCTGCAGCTGCCCTAGCCTATCTCTTTAAATGAGACACGGCTCTGCGTGTGTGCGTGCATGTGTGCGTGTGTGTGTGTGCGCGCGGAGGAGAAATAGCGAGAAAGAGAGGGCCACTCTGTTATGGAGGACTAGGCGGTCGAAAACACAACAGAGCACCTCGCTTTTTTTTTTTGGTTGCTTCGGTTTTGAAGGGGGCTTGCAGAGGCGGTCCCTGCATCGGTTCTCTGCCTCCTCGCCACGTTTGACTGATTCTGATTTATTTTTTTTTCTTTTTGGAACCGGGGCATTCATCTTGCGCCTGTATGGGCTCGGCAGGCGCATCTCTTGCTTACCGATAGGACGCACGGGCTGCCTCGCAATAATTATTTATTTCGCCCATTCTGCGCCGCAACGTTGGTGGAAACGTGATCGAGAGGCAGCGGTAGATCAAATTGGTGCTGATCATGGATTAATAGCCGAGGAGTGATTTTTCATCTTAAAGGTAAGCTCGGAGGATGCTCTTTTATTATTATTATTTTTTTTTAAAAAAAGAAGGCCGGATCAGGGGGATGTGCCCATGGGTGCAGAGAGTGTCTATGCTTGTGATGGATGGTGCTGTTTCATGGCAGTAGCAGCAGCAGCAGCAGCAGCAGCAGCATCCACACTGCAGCTCCTCCTCGCTCAGTAGCCGAGGCGTACGAGGTGGAGGAGACTGCAGAGGGAAGAAGAAGAAAAAAAAAAGGCTACGGGGGTGATGATGGTGACGGTGCGGCTGAATGGCGCTGGGTGTTCCGGGGCTCTTTGTGTGCACGGTGGTGGGGCCTTTTGGGAGACGGAGCTGCTCAGCCGCATCGAGCTGCGTATTATTAACAAACACAATGACGTCAGCGTCTGTCAGTGACGCAACCCCTCTCGCGCTCTCATTTGTTCAGTAATGTCATTTCCTTTCTTTTCAGGTTTAATTGAGTGTTTTCTGTTTTGTTTTCTTTGTGTGTGCGCGTTGGCCCAGGTTCCACCTCTGATGGTGTACCAGAACATTTTTTTTTTTTTTCACTCTCTCTGGGCCAATTCCCTAGTTTCTTCTTTCTTCTAATGTAAAACCTTCACTGAGTTATGGTTCAACATGTCTTTTTAAAAAGTGTTTGAATACTTTTCCTGTAGATATTAGTTTTGTGAATCTGAAGAGTGCTTAGCTGGAGTTTGTGGTGGAGGTATGGAGGATGCACTTCTGTTGATGCAGCTCCTGCTTGATCAGTGCCCACACGGTGAAAACTCTTCTCTAATACGTCCATCACAATAAAAATGCCACCTCATACACCTCAATAACAACTGGTCCAATCAATCAAAAGAATCAGTCAGATTGAGAAAGGTGGTGTAAAGCTTTTTAAGATTTTGTCAACGTAAACCCTAATCCAACCGACCCTTGCTGTCCTTCTGATTGGTCTGCTGACCTCCAACCAGAGAGAGGGCTTCTACTTTTTGGCCCGACTTCCTATTTTTTTCTTTTTCCAGGTTTCGACCAACAGTACCAACGGTGGGGTCCATTCCCGTAGATAAATGTTGGAAAACCTGTAATAATAGAGTCTGGAGGAAACACAGAGGCGAGGCAATTTTCCAGTGTATGCCAGAGTTAGCAACCCTGCTGACACTGGCAGTTTTCTGTTTGTAAGTACGGTTGGTTCCTCTGCCGTATCCACATTTGTTTGAAGAATCACGATTCGACGCCAAGTCTATTGGGGTTTCCTCAGAACAAGCAAAGACAAGAATTGTGTGACAAATCCAAAGCTTTTAACTGAGGAAGTACACACGAGCAGCCGTGGTTCAGAGTCCATTGTAAGTTGAAGGGTGTATACAAATCAGGTATCTTGGAGATCATACATCAGTGGGTCAATTGAGCAGCCTCCACTCAGTTGTGAATCAACCATTTCTTCCATTTTATTTAATGAAAACATTTCAATATGTCTGTGAAGGTTCTCAGTCATCCAGGTCATGGTATATAAGACATTTCAAACACATTTCAAACATTGTAGGTTACGGCGTCTATGTCTAAGGCTCTAAAGGAGCCTTAAGTCTACAGGTTTTCAATGCTTTTCTATAGGAATGGACCCACACATTGCTATGCCTAACCTAGCAACAGTAACATAGGAGGATGGGTCTTGACAAAGGCTAGGGCAGACCAATCAGAAGGTCAACAAAGGGTCAGTTCAATCACCCATTTCTGTTTGGGAGTCCAGGGTTGGCATCTACTGTAGTGCCTCGTCCACTTTTATAGAAACACAGGAAGCTGTTTCACTCTGGTCAGTCTGTCTGTGCAGTCTTAATTTATTGGAAACCTTAAGACAGCTTCTCAGTAGTCACAAAGAGAAAAACCACAGGCTCTAGCATTTACATGTTCATTAGGCGCTAATGTTTTCCGGATTTTAACGGATTAGCAATGGGGTTATACCACCATTTACAATCCAGCTGAATGTGATTCGGTGATTAATCCAGTTACTTGCAGAGTACTAGTAGCCATGTATCTAAGACATCTAAGATCTGAGACAAAGATCCACCAGGAAGGAAACTGATGGACATAAGCTGATATGCAGTCAGAAGCCAACGAGTAGGACCGAGCTGTATCACGACTATTTAAAGATGTTTGCTTATGCTGCAGTGTTCATCTTTGGAATGACCTTAGATGAGAATGAGAAAGCCAAAAGGAACGCAGGCTCCTTGTAATATGCCACTTTGCTAATGTGCGAAACATTAGCGACATTAGCGGTGCACTACACTGTTTATTTTTGTGCAAAAAAATCATGGTGGTGTGTGAGGACATGGAAGGGGTAGAAGTCATAGAAAACCAAGTTGAAGAAAGCATGGACATTTAACAGAGTTCAGTTAAACACTTCCTGAATAACACATAGCATAATCCTAACAGGTTTCTACAGTAGCACAGAATGGGCAAACAAACAAACAGTGGGTCTAGAGAGGGCGTTTTACGCTGAAGTGGCAGCTTCAGTTTTTACACTATGGCATCATAAGTTCGTTTACACGTTGGGAAAGGGGGCGAGAGAGCGGTACTCTGATGCAATCTGCTAACTACTACTACCGTATCTAGTTTGTAATCATCTTGCGTGCTCACGTGTGACTTTTCATCAGGCGACTATGCTGGCCAACAATATTTTAGCAGTAGTAATGTGTAGGAATGAACGAAACGAACCATTATTATTTCTTAGTAGTCGACAGATCCTCCGGTTAACTCACCATGAAAACAGAAAAGAAGAAACCATTTCAAACTTTATCCTTAACTGTGTTTGATGAATAGTATTCATCAAACACAGTTAAGATTTATGCAGTGTTGGAGTGACTAGGAGAGGTGTTGTTTACCGCATTCTGTCATTAATTAACGAAGCTAATGCTGAGTATGATTCCACTTCAGAGTCTTGCGCTGATTGTAATTGGAAATGCACCTGTATAGTTTATGTTACACCAACTTGGAGCGTGAGGTTAATTCAATTGTATGTAATTTAGCTTTATAGGTCTTTATGTGCTTAAACAACCTGCTTAAGACTTGCAAATGTTGCCATACCCGCTGTTAACATCTCCTCTAAGAAGTCACGTCTTAAACACAGATAAGACGGTGGGTATTCTCCGTTGAGATGCACGTGCGTAGTAGTTGTGCTGCCGCTGTCGGGCGTTTCATTTTTACAAGGCGTGGCATTTCAGTAGATCTCGGAGTAAAACAAATCCCACACTTTGTGAGGACTCGGTTCAGACTTCCTCCGATACGACAACAGAGACAGCTTTATTGAGCGCGAATCTAAACACAGTGACGCGCCAGTGTGTTTCATTCAAATGGACTTGTTCATGAAAATTGACGTATCTGATGTCGCCGATCCATCATTGCAATCCTAACAATATTGCTGCTAACCTCATACATGGTCTCATAGTTTAGTAATTACTCCTGCACAGCAACGGATGCACTGTGGCGTGCTCCAGCAATTAACCATAAGAAAGCAAAAGGTAAAAGAGCCCACGATTAACACGGGAGTAACCAGAATTCTCCATCATAAGATAGCAGAAAAGAATTTACACAAGGCCACTGATAAACAGCTGGTTTCCTTGATTCTTCTTGGTTGTTGAGTTTAAATTAAGCTGATTGTTGGGAACCACTCATGTGCATGCACGTGCCTGTGCAAGTGCAGTCGCAGGATGCACACACAAGAGAACGAGGCATCACGTGTGTGTCAGCATGGCCGAGGTTTATTGTACAACGGTACGTGCATGCATTTCACTCTCTTTTACCCTTTTCATTCCCCATACGTAGTCAGATCTGAGAATATTCACCCACAATGGTTGTCATTTGGACCGTTGTGGCTAAATGCGGACATGCTATGTTGACCGTATGTTAAACTGGACATAGCAAGAGATGATGTCACTTGCTATAAATTGCTTTGCGTTGGAGCGGAATTAAAGCCCACTGAATGGGTTTATGGTGGATGCAATCTTTCCCAGCTGGAGCCACAACCTTCCAAGTATGGAAAGCAGTGAAGTGACACTGGAAACCTGCTTAGAGCTCATATAATGTGCACATTATTACCACTATGAAATCATATAATGGGCAAAGTGCATGGTACACATTATACATGAAGTGCATTCAAGTTGGAAACCATTAAGAAGATGAAACAAAGCTGATTATCAGAATGGCTTATAGGTTTTAAAGGGGAACTACTGTTTTTTGCAACCTGGACCTTATTTCTAGCATAAAATATGATCGTTTACTCACCCATATAACTTTTGTGTCATTTGCCCTCGTTGAGGAGATAATTAGATCAGCGTATATCCATATAGTGGGAGTGACTGGGGCACTGAGATGCAGCCTCTAAATAACGCATTATCTGCCGCGAAACTCGTTCATTTCGCCAATACTTTGTTATGATACGCTAGTACTATTCCCCGTTGAGTCCGGAGTTACCTGTTATCATCATTGGGAGTTTCGCGGCAGATAATACGTCTCGGTGCCCCATTCACTCCCGCTACATGGATATACGCGGATCTAATTATCTTCTCAACGAGTGCAAATGACACAGAAGTTATATGGGTGAGTAAACGATCGTATTTTATGCTAGAAATAAGATCCAGGTTGTAAAAAAACAATAGTTCCCTTTTAAACTGAAATACAAGCCATAAATACAGTAAACAAAAACTGAAATGTCTACTCTACTGTTTACACCAGCGAGAAATGATGGCGACGGAATTAAAACAAGTTGATTTGAGTTCATCCGTGAATGACCCTCCTGGCCTGCACCATCCAAACAACACCCTTAAATGAAGCCACTCATGCCAACAAACACATCTCTCTCTGTTTAGAGATTTATTTTTTTTATGCCAGCACCTAGAGGCCATCAGTGGTATTGCGCTTTAAGGTATTTCTGCACTGGCTTCAGTTTTCAGCCACGGTTACATGTCATACAGATCATTACTGGTGGCATTTACAAATACAGATAATGGCGTAAAAGAAAGGAAGAGAGCACTGTGAGTGTAGCTTTTGAAAAACTTGTATGTGTTTTATGACTGACTGTCAAGGGTTCTCAAATATTTATAGTCAATTAGATTTGTCTCCGTAGGGAAATTTGGTTTGTAGCGTAAGCCAGCTGCATTTCAGAACCAATGTCAGTGTTTCCCGTAGGTAAGGAGGCTACGAGACAACCTAAAATTGATAACTTTTCAACACAGCTGAGTCGCTCGGTGGTTTACACTCTCCGAATAGCTGGAGCTACTTTAGATAGTAAGATTAAATACTGTGGCACAGACTCGATGGTGAGGTATCACAGTGGAAGCCTCTTTGAAGTCTCTGTCCTTGAATGTATTTTAAGAAAACTGGAAATCAGATCCACAGCGGCTGAGTGGTCTGGAAATATGTGATTGTAAAACAGCAGTAAGAATCCTCTGCTCTATTGGATTTTTCTGGCTACGCTGCCGGCAGCATAACCCTGGCTGTGTCCTTGGTGTTTGAAATGACTGCAAACAGCCCAATTACACACCTTAAGGTGAGATCAATAGTTGAAGCTTCATGTGTGGGCAATGTGCAAGGTAAAAAGAATTAGATAGTTACCTCTGGGGCTCAAATGTGTACTAATACATACAAACAGACTAGAGCTGAACACAATCAGTATATCTAACAGTACAGTTAAGAGTATCGATCAGGCATAACATTATGACCTACCATTGTGTAGGTCTCCCTTGTGCCTCCAAAACAGTTGTGACTCAACAGAGAATGGACATGGGCCTTCTGAGGGGGGTGTCCTGTGGTGTCTGGCAACAGGATGTAATTAGTGTGGGGCCTTTGGGTCCTATAGGTTGATGCGAGAGGCCTCTGTTGACCATCCCACAGATTCTTGATCAGTTTGGGATCTAGTGAATTTGGAGGCCAGGTCGACACCTTGTGCTGTTTTTTTTCATGTTTTTTTTTTTAGTTGTTCCTGAACTGATTTGTGTGTGTGTGTGCCTGTGTCAGGCTGCATCCTGCTGGGGATGGCTGCTGTACATCAAGGAGTGGCATTGCTATGGGGTGGGGGTACCTGGTCTGGTCACATTGCATTCTCACAAGATGGTCAATGTTATTCGCTTCTCCTCTCAGTGGTCATTATGTTATGCCTGATTGGTGTATATCTCTGCATTTTATTGGAACAAGGGAGCCCTAAATTTGTTGTATAATCCCATATAAGCCCCTCTCTTCTTCTGTTAACATCCTAGAGCTCAGAATACAGCACCACCCCTTCACTGAATGAACAGCAAAGATCCATATCCATATCAGCTTCTCTGATGTGATAATACTTGATAAATAACCATCCCTCCTCTCACATGGGTGCTGTCTTTAGGGTGCACCAGCAGAGATCTTAAGTTGCAGACCACTTTGCTTAAGTGCTGAGTCCTTATCACTTGAAGAGTCTGGTTTGATTTTCTTATAATCCAGCTCTAAGGGGGGGGTCCCTGTTGGTTTTGCAGTGCCTATACTGGTTTTACATCAGGGAAAGATATTTATTTTTAAGTTTTGCACATCCAGGGTCTGACATACAGGAAGTTTTGATTTAACACAGGACTGGGTCTAGGATGAACAGTACAGTTCCCACACAATATCTTATCTTTTAGTTGCGCTGTTTACCGTGTAATGCCCGACGTTGCTCTATTTTCTTCCAAGTTGTATCGAGTTCCCCGATTCCCGTGCACATCGGTGATTGGGTCCGCATGAATGCAAGACAACTGATCATTGTTTAACTGGGGGGTGTGGGGAGGTGGTGGCCATAGTGACCTTGTGCATCAGTTTGGCTCATTTCATCTCCATTCATTAGTACATGACCACATTTTTGTTTTTTTAGACATATACATTTTACAAGCATGCACCTGTGTGGCTTGTGAATACACTAATTCGCCAGTTTATTGGGCACACTAATTACAACTAATGCATTCTAATATAGCAGTCCTGCACTAAATCTTAGTTAGTTATAGTTATGGTATTCAGCATTTGACAGTTAAATACCACCTTTCTTACACTGACTGTTTATATTAGGATGTATTCGTTTTCACTGGTGTACCTAATGTTTTGGCCAGTGAGTATAGACACTAAAGGAAGGCCAACCAGCAACATGGCTATAGAATAATGTGATGGGACAAAGCGGGCTGATGAATTTCGTGTCAAGAGTATTTTCACAAGACTATTTTTTTCATACACTCATTTTTACTTAATGTAAATATATATCACAATTTTGAGTTAATTTTAACTTTAAACTCTTTTTAAAGGGGTTTAAAGGTTAGAAATGAATCACAGGGTTTCAATATTAATCTCTCCACAAAGATATCAACACAATTTAGTGCAATAAACATTCCCCTTAGAAGTGGAAGCCAAAGATGAGGCCCTCAGTGAAGCGAAAAAGAAACAGAAGAGCCTGAGAGTAACAGCTAAATGTTTAAAACAATCATTGGACTTGGCTAAAATAACTTTTTATGAGACAACCATCTGCAGATCATTAAAGACACCACTAAACCTGAAGTGTTTCTAACTCTCTGTAATGCTGCAAGGAAAAAACTTTCTGGAGTGGTGGCAATAAACATAAAAACGTCGTCCCAAAGCACGGTGGTGGAAGCATCATGATTCCAGGCTGCTTTTCTGCTCCAGGTTTTAACAAGGTGTGCCACAGGGTTTAGTCAGCTGTCTGTCATATAAGCACAGTAGAAGTTGGACGATGCAGCAGCAGCAGCAGCAGGACCTTTTTGAGTGTCCCAGTCAAAGCCAAGACCTTAACTCAACAGAGATGATGTGGGCGCTGAAGAAAAGGACGAGGGGAAAACAACTGATCTGCACCTTTATGACCAACTTAAATACAGCAAATGAGCTTGTTTTATTGGTGCTGCTCAGCAATATCAGCGCTGGAAATTAATAATCACAAAGAAAGTCAGAGGGGAGTACTCATTTCATTAATGTTACTGGCGCACAGCCAACGACTCTCACGGGGCAGCTTGAGTCATCATTTTGAAAAAGTTTGGATTACCCTGTATACAGTGAAACAGTGTCTTTTAAGATTAATGCAGTGTTTTGGAGAAGCTTGGCGTGAGAAAAAAAAGCAATTTTAGTCCAAAGAGGAGGCAGAATAGGACTAAAAACAGTTGCACCCTAACCTTGGGAGTATATCTGCAATATGGAAACTGCGAAGAACAGAAGCTGAAAACCCAAATGGCCATTGAGTTTGTTGCACCAATCAGACCAGCCGTTCCATAAATCAAATATCTCAGCTACACTGAAGGAAAAAGAAGCAGTGTGATCCATGCGGCTTCACAACATGCGCTGCATTCGCCTCCTAACAGAGGTCTATTCACGTTGACTATCTGTAGTAAGGGGGAATGTGTTGTTTTCATCTCTAACCGCGGGCTCTGTGTGATAAACACAAGTGAGGGCGCTCTTCTTTTCAGCATTTAGCCCGGTGAGAGTGATTCAGCACAGGAGACTCGCCATTACATAGGAAACAGGGCTGTCAGGTCTTAAAATATACTCAGTGTAATTACTGAAGGTTTTTTTTAATAGGGGTATCCCCATAAGCGATTGTACAGTAGGATGTATGGGGATGTGCCAGGTTTAAAGATGATTTAAAGCAGGAGATACAGGATGTTTCCTTCTTTTAAGAAGAAAATGTTGTCAAATACAATCTTTCGTTGTTGGTAGATGAACAAAATGACAGAATGTCATCGTACCCTGTGACAATTCTTGGTCCTTTTGTTGGGTGCAGTGCTGCAAAACCAACATGAGTCACCACATCCAGATAGCTACAGAAGAAGAAAAGCAGATGGGTTTTCTATTGGTCTCTTTATTTATCGCTGTTTGACGTCAGGACTGTTTCCTGAGATAAATCAATGAGTTTTATTTCGTATTTAAACTGGTTTCAGAAGTCTGGTGACCTGTCCAGGGTAGCTCAACACCAGCTGGGATAGGCCCAAAATAGAGAATAATCTATGTATTGCTAGTAGACAGAATGGAATTATTCCTTTATTGATCCTTCAGGGGTAAATTCTTTCTCTGCATTTGACCCATCCCCCTGTTCACACAGTAGTGCGGACACTCAGGGAAGTTGGCTGCCACTTGGGTAGCCCCCAGAGAGCAATCTAGGGGTTAGGTGCTTTCTCAAGGCACCTCATCCATGGACACGGGATACAAATATGGATGGCGTGTCCCAACTTCCTTGCATTGGCCAAACTGACGCTATTTTACTGGGGACATGGGCGGCGCCATCTTGCGAATTTGGAGCCAGAGTGTGCGCAGTACAGTCCGAGGGTAGAGCCACGCCGAGAGGTGATATTGATGACCCGGCCACACTTCCGCCAGACTCACTCACGTTTTTGTTTAATTAATAATATGCTCTGTTCTACCTCCACCAGTTAATGTTGGATTATACACTTGTACTTATTTATTACACCCATGGTCCCATGGGACAGAGCGGTCAGCATTGCAACTGGTAGTCGCCATTATGTTTCTATAGCGTCAAATAACTAATTAAAACGAAACCTACCCAAAAAATCTGACACGAGAACATACATCAACATTATATTAACTACCTAAAATGACAGAAACCGTCCTTGAAAAAAAAAATAATATTTGACCTGTATTTTAGTTTGGCGCAGGTTCCATCCACTAACATGGAGGAGGCAGAGCTTATGATCTGTACTGCAGCCAGCCACAAGGGGGAGCTCTACTGGCTTTGACTTCACTTTTAAGTAGCGGTTCCACCACCCATCTTTATACAGTCGGTGGTTGTCACCAACAATGCTCTCTGTATATATTCAAAATTTAGCGGTTGATAAATAACTTCATAGTCTGGAAGGCACCACGAACTTCCCCCTCTCACAAAATGTTTGGCCTGGGGTCACCGCGTTCTGAATTCATTATGCCCTGCGGAAATCTGCGAGGTCAATCAAATTGTTTGGCTTTAAGCAGTGATGGGTAAAAGTGTAACAGCGACCTAGCCATACATGTCATCTGAGCGCCATTGAGCTGATTTTGTTTACAACAAACTGGTTACCATGTTACCAAACTCAAATTGTGATAAAAACTGAGCCCGGCCAATAACTTACCTGGTTCATAACAAAAATTCAGGAAAATGGTGAAATTAGTGGCTTGATAGCGCTGGAAATAAAGACTAATTCTGCAGCAGTACAAAATAATACATTTCAGAAAGCAATCAGATGCAAGAAGAACAGTTTCTTTCTTCTTCAACAGTGTTGTAACAGTGCAAGCAGTGTACATTTTTAGGTTTTATTTTGGAAGATTCCTCACTTTGTATCACTGCATCAGAACAAACTTTTAGAACAAAACAATTTATTATTCACAAATCTCAGCGTAAAATGTTCCTGATGTACAAAGAAAGATGGTCTGTTGACGTCTGGCACAACCCTAGATTGAGAAGATCTTCCTAAAGAGGATCTTTTCTTTCATCTATGTGATTTAGGCGAAGTTAATTTTGTGTTTATATCTCATTATATGATGATTTTAGGACTAAGCTATTACAAAAATATCCAAAGCCTTCTTCCTTCAAAGTGAGACATGCTTTAGCAATCTTCCTCGCCTGACTGAAACACTGCTGCCTCGTGCCATAACAGATGGAGGAATGGTAAATATAACTTTTACTGTAGCCGTGCATTCATTACCTCACGACGAACATCCAACAGTTTTATTCAATGTCATCTGAGTCAGTGTTTTCTTCATGTATTTCCCTGACATCGCTCTGATAAACATGTGCCTTTTGAAAGACTCCACGGCGCTTGCTTTGGTCGCTCTAGCCGAACGACACTGTTGCATTATGTAATGGATGAACCTTGTTTGTGCTACAGCAGAAAGGCGCAGCCCGTCTTCATCAGCTAAGGAACTAACAACGAAAACTATAAAGTGTTTGAAACGTGAGAAGCTGCCAGATGTGCATCGAGAAGCGCTTTTGATCACTGTTGACACGGCGCGCAAACAAGTGGATGCATACGGCATAGGAGTTAATAGCGCAGCAGGTTGTGTCAGTGGAGCGGGGCAGGGAGATGGTGTTGTGTGTGTGTGAAGCCCTATAGTCAGCATGTTACATAACTGAGTGGTTTGAGCCCGTGCGCGGTCCTGCTGCTACTGATACAGTGAGGTCACAGAGAACGGGCTAAATGAGGCCACCATTCATTTACGCTATGTTGTGTTTTTCACTTGGATTCTGTGTCCAGCTCTGTTGAATGCAAATAACAAAAGAGAGGCAGCCTATTCAGACAGCAAGCTGATGATAGTTAACACTTTGACTCTTCTGTTGTGCAGACTGGTTTTTAGTAAAATGCCAAATGTGCTGTAAAAACTCACCTTAGTGTTAACGGAATACTTCTGGGATTTTGGACATTTATTATTAGAAATTTGCAAATCTGCTTTAGGGTGTTTCTGAACACGAATGTTTTTGAATGAATGTCTCTTTTCAGGTTCTTCCACAGCTTCTCAATATAGTTCAGATCTGGACTCTCACTGATGGAAACATTGCCTTACTGTATACACCAATCAGGCATAACAATATGACCACTTTTGTGCCATGGACATGGGCGTCCTGTGGTGTCTGGCAAAAAAAATGTTGTTAGTGGGGGCCTTTGGGTCCTATGGGTTGAGGGGAGGGACCCCTGTGGATCAGACTTCTCCCAGTGCATCCCATAGATACTTGATCAATTTGGGATCTAGTGAATTTGGAGGCCAGGTCAACACCTTGACCTGTTCTTCAAATTTTTGAGTTGTTTCTAAAGCGTTTTTGTGTGTGTGCCTGTGTAAGGTTGCATCCTGCTGGGGATGCCTGCTGCCATAAAGGAATGTCATTTTTATGGGGTGGGGGTGCCTGGTCTGGTCTAGGTGGGTGCTACATGTCTAAGTAACATCCACATGAATGGCTAGTCCAAAAGATTCCCAGCGGAACATTGCGTTGTCACAAGATCAATGTCATTTACTTCTCCTGTCAGTGTTTTTAATGTTGTGGCTGATCGGTTTAAACCAGTCCTGCTTGAGCTTCAGATCACAGACTAATTACCTGAGGATCTCCTTCAAGAGCAGAATTCATGTTTCACTCAATAATTTCAAGCCGCTCTGCCCCTGAAGTGTTGGATGTTGAGTAATTTGTGGACTTCTGTGTTTGTTTTATCTTAGATGAAATGGGATCCCTGTCATCTAAAGAGTATCACTTTTAACTGATATGAAGTGTGTTTCCCATTTTTACTCTCGTCTTTTCCCTCAAAAATCTGTCCGGTATCTGTATGTGCATATATAAATTGCAGTTCAATTTGATTGCCTAGCAGTTTAGGTAAGGATTCCACAACTATCCTTAGGGTTAGACTTAGGGTTAGGGTTATACACAATGTTCAGTGTTTAACCACACACTTTGGATGTGCTCTCTTTCACCAGGTTCCCAATGTTGAACATGTCCACCCCGAGAGAGCTGAAGTCTCCCTGCGTGACTCGCAACGGCATGGTAAAGTTGCCCCCCAGCCAGCCCAACGGTCTGGGCAGTGCGAGCATCACCAAGGGGACTCCTGCTGCCAAGAACCGCCTATGCCAGTCCTCCTCCGTACCCTCCATCCTGCCTCCTCCACCATCCTCTCTTCCCTACCACCACCACCCTCTGGATGGCACTGGCATGCCTCACACGGCAGCCCCTCTCTTGACCTCCGACCTGGAGCCTGGAAAGCCTCTGGTGGGCCTGAAGCCATCTCTCCGCCAGCTTCCACCTCTCACCCTACCCAAACCCATTCTGCTGGAGCGTCAGCTTGTCTTGGATGAGAAGCTGCTAAACCGACTGCTCTGGTACTTCACCACAGCTGAGAAATGCGTGCTGGCGCAGGTATGCAAGACTTGGCGCAAAGTGCTGTACCAGCCCAAGTTCTGGGAGGGCGTGACACCCATCTTGCATGCCAAGGAGCTATATACCCTACTGCCCACTGGCGAGAAGGAGTTTGTCAGCCTGCAGGCCTTTGCCCTGCGTGGATTCCAGTCTTTCTGCTTAGTGGGTGTGTCGGACCTCGACATTTGTGAGTTCATTGACAACTACCCGCTGTCCAAGAAGGGGGTCCGCTCGGTCAGCCTCAAGAGGTCCACCATCACAGACGCTGGTTTGGAGGTAAGTCAAGATGAGTTTCTGATAGTCTCCGGTAGATTGGAGTGTATATAAGCTGTATCATCAAAGCTAACCCTGCAACAATAAACCCATTCGCCCTTGCAGCCTCAGCAGCCATTGCAGCCACAAAATAATGTTGTTTTGATGAATGTGGTATAATGTTTCCGCTGCGCTGCCAGGCCATACACACCCACCCCGCTGTTGTGAGTTTCACCTGTTAACACAAAGACTGTTTCCACTCATTCATTATTCCCACTGGCTTCCAGTCCACCTTTTTGTTTTAGCTGCTGTCACTGGAATTCAACACCTCCCACCAGATGTTTCACACTGAATCCAATCTGGTGGCAAAAGCATCCGAATGCTCGGTAGCCTTTGTAATAGGAAACATGCACAAGAGGTGTTGAGTTTCATTAGCACTATCTAAACATTAATATAGAATAGAGAAGGGACTGGAAATAATTCAAGAGTGAAATGCATGGTGAGCTTCGTAGGATTAGTGCTGTTAAGACGTATATTATATTGTGGTATTATCAGGGTTTGCAGTTTTCTTGTCATTAAGTCTAGTCCTCGTATCACTCTTTTCACTCCCCTGAGGTCTTAAATACCTCTCTCTGTGCCCAGTTTCCTGTCTGCCACCCACACTGTACCTGCTCCCAGGTCCCCAATAAGCCCACCAGATACAAACTGCTAGACTGACTTTCTTTGTGCAATTTCTACCAGCATTCTGAGCTTGAGCCGTCTCTGCGGCAAACGTCTCTGCAAAGGTTTTCCGTCATCCAGATGATGGTAAATCCTAAGGCAAAGCTAAAACGAGGGCGATGTGTTGAGTTTCTTTAAGACGTTTCGTCACTCACCCAACTAGCTTCTTTGGTTACTTGTGGTTACCTTTGTCTTAGCTTTGTCCTTGGGTTGCGCAAGCATATTGTAAGTAAAGCTCAATGATATGCCTGTGCTTTTCCTTACTGAGACATGTCAAAATGTCTGCTGAGAAAAAGGTACAGGTCATTTCAGATAAAGGCTTCAAAAGCGACTGGCCAATTATTTGAGTCTGTCATTATCTATCTATAGCTTTTGATATGATAATTTACAGTGCTCCTCATTAGTGCCCTCATTAGTAGGATTAGTGCGCACCAGCAAAATGAAAAAAACAGTCAATTTTCTGTGTGGCTTTGGTATATGACTTTATATAAGTGGATATGTATGGACATCAGGAGCGTATAAGTGCTTGTTTACATCATGGCATCCGTGTTTTAGACAGCGGTAGCGAATCATTTTAAGATTTTTTTTTTCTTTACTTGTGTTTTTGAAATCCATGGCTTTATGCTGTCATATTGCATTGCTGAGAACAAAACGGTGTGATGCTCACAGCGCCTCTTACACGGCCCTCCATACCTGCTAGGCTAGGCTGCTATTCTGGGATGAGTGCACGGTTGCCATGGAGAAAGCTGGAATTTGTTGGCAGCGTGGTCTAAATATGGGCTTTCCTGTTTGGAGGCGCTGATTTGTGCATGATCATTTCGTTGCAACGCACACCAGTAGAATTCCACTTGAAAAAAAGAAGTGCTGCATGGGAAGGAAAAATTTAATTTGAAAGGATATTAATGGCTCCGCGAGACAGAACGTGTCGATGAAGCAGTGAAGAAATACCTTGTTTACACTTTTTGTGGACCACATATTTCATATTTAGTAGTTTCAGTCACTACTTAGATGTCTGTAAAGTACATTAAACTAATTGGAAAGTGTTGAGTAGCTACATGAGCAAGTCAAAATGCTGGCACTTTCTGTTGCAGGTCATGTTGGAGCAAATGCAGGGCCTGATGCACCTCGAGCTGTCGGGCTGCAACGACTTCACAGAGGCCGGCCTGTGGTCCAGTCTCAATGCCCGGCTAACTTCCCTTAGCGTCAGCGACTGCATCAATGTGGCGGACGACGCCATCGCTGCTATCTCACAGCTCCTGCCCAACCTGTCGGAGCTGAGCCTGCAGGCCTACCACGTCACTGACACCGCCATGGCCTACTTCACAGCCAAGCAGGTAGGAAGTCAAGACAAGGGACGACGACTCTGTACTTTACTTTCTGCGTTCATTCTGAGTTTAGTTAGTCAGATCAGGATATTATGTCTTTAAACGACCCTGTAATATATTTGTGTTTTCATAGAGTTCTTATTGTTAAAAATACTAGGGAGACCAATGGTATTAGATCGGTAGAATCACAACAGAGGAAACTACCGGTGACCACATTAGATGTGTAGAGTAAGAGTTTATGTGCACTGGTATATAAAGCCTATAACTTACCCTCAGTTTAGCCTATCCATTTAGACTATTCACTAAACCTACTTTCTGGAATATACCCCAGAATTATACATCCATATCGGCATTCTACGGTGAAGACTACCAGATTCTGTATTTTCATCAGTTTTTGTACATAGCGTGCAGAGCATTCAAAAGTTAATGCTCAAAGACTCCCGATTGCAGCAGGTGATTAAAATATATTGCATAACCAAATAACTTAAATCCGTCCTCAGGGCTACACCACCCACACTCTGCGGCTTCACTCCTGCTGGGAGATCACCAATCATGGTGTGGTGAACATGGTGCACAGCCTTCCCAACCTGACGGCCCTCAGCCTCTCCGGCTGCTCCAAGATCACCGACGACGGCGTGGAGCTGGTGGCCGAGAACCTGCGCAAGCTCCGCAGACTGGACTTGTCCTGGTGCCCTCGGATCACCGATATGGCCCTGGAGTACATCGCCTGCGACTTGCACAAACTGGAAGAGCTGGTGCTGGACAGGTCAGTTTTGGTTGCGAAAGCAGGCGGAATCTTTTCTCAATAGTACGATCAAGCAAAAGCATGTAAAAGCAGCCCTGAAAATAATTTAGAATAAGTCTATCCAGTCTAATACCACTGAAATTCTTTAGTCTTCAGACTTAAAGGGATATATTTGATATAAAGCAACAGATACAACACACTGAATGCCAGGGATCAGCTTAAATTTGGATTTGTCAGCGTGAAAAGCACCATGTAAAATGTAACATGACACATGAATTCAGACAAAGTCACAGTATCGCATCACGAAGAGTACTAACCGTTGGAGGCAAAACATAATAGGAGCAAATCCCTGCAACTGTATGTGAGTATCTGGCTGTTAACAGACCCTAGTCATGTGAGTTTCAGGTGGGCACCACCCACAGATGTTCCAAATAAAAACCTAAACTCCACATAATGTGATCTTACTGGTCTGGGATTAACAGGACAGACGAGTTAACTTTGCAATACCAAATGATTTTAAACATTTGAGTTGATAAAATGTTGTCGACTTTTCATTTTTACTTATTAATCATGGAACAATAAGAAGTGGCCACTCTGTGGTATTACATTGGTACCTAGACACTGCGTCCACTAGCGTTAGGGTGGCGTTTTTACCGAGTGAGCAAGACTGACGAGCGCACAAGTATAAATGGCTCACACCGGCGTAGACTACGTACGACTAGGTTACGGCGTCTATGTCCTGCAGTACTCTAAATGAACCTAAGGCCATAGTTTACTCGATGTAATGTTTTGTAATGTGTCCACTTCTAGGTGTGTGCGGATCACAGACACCGGCTTGGGCTACTTGTCTACAATGTCATCATTAAGAAGCCTTTATCTGCGCTGGTGCTGTCAGGTAATGCAACCACACAACATGTAACAAAGCATGAGAGCATAATATGCAGTTTGCAATAAATCACACACTGGATTTTCTCCATAAATTTAAGATAAGCAGACAGTATCAAGATTCAAGGCTTTGTTACCGATAATATCTGAGAAATTGAAAAGAAAAGTAAATATCAAGAAACCCTTAGTGATCCATTTATGTCAGGCTACTACAGCCGATGTACTTGTCAATGAAAGCGTCAGTGAACACATTTTCTGATACTGTGTTTCTGTGTGATTTCAGGTTCAAGATTTTGGTCTGCAGCACTTGTTTGGAATGAGAAGTCTTCGTCTACTGTCTCTTGCAGGTATGATTTCTTTCCCCATGTCTTTTCACTACTACTATGAATACTATTCATTGTCCTTGCATGTACTACATGGTGGGTAATACGTAGTAAGTAAAGAGAAATATATTTTTGGAGAATCTGAACTCTAACTATAACCTATTACTAAACTGATAATATCATCTGACTGCAGCTATGTCAGAAATTCTGTAATTGACTAAATAACTCCAGCAAGATGCTAAACCTTTCCTCAGAATATGAGTCGTGCTTCAACAAAGGATGTCTCTGCACGCAACAGGACAGTCCTACAACCAGTCAGAAACATTTTGTTGTGAACAAACACAACTCCACGGCGCTCAGACGAGTTGAATGACTCTTAAGGCTGTTACATACTCCACGAGAAGCTAGAAGTTTGTTCTCGCAGCCCTCATTTGGGAGCTCTCGCAGCTTGTCAGAACTTTTTTCTCGTGTGGTGTCGGGTTACTATTCTGGGACTGGTCAGAATTTGGAAGTGGGCGTGGTTAATGTGGAAAAGTGGAGAAGCGGAATTTCTAGCGGCCACTCTGTGATCTACCAGATGCTAATACGCTGAATGAACGGCGTGACTCCACAGACACGGTCTTCAAAACGGCCGTGTCCTATTTTTCTTCTTGTTCTTGCAGCCCTAGGAGCAAGAACAAATTTCTCTCTTCTCGCAGAGTATGTAACAAGCTTTATAGTCAATGGTATGACTACATCACTGTTGCTCCTCTGTCCATCATCACATTGATCTCTTTCCAAATTATTTGAGTGGCCCTGCAGATCTTTGCGGGAGCATAATCAGTTCCTAACAGAGAGACCACCTTTCCGCTGCAAGAATTTTAGCGGTCTTGGAAGTCGGGCTAAGGATTTCCAAGCTAAGGATTTGCTTATTTTATCTGTCTTACAATTAGGATAATAAAATGAACGTCTTTAGGTTTTGATTTAGCCTTTTGATGATGTTCAGACTAATTGATAATTAGTAAAAATGCACACTACAGGTGATGCTTTGTAACCTCTTGGTTGGATCTGTGCCTTCTTTATCCTGCCCATAGCTGAGTTTTGTCCTCCTGCTGTGTTCCCCCAGGCTGCCCCCTGCTGACCACCACCGGTCTGTCAGGCCTCATCCAGCTGCATGAGCTGGAGGAGCTGGAGCTGACCAACTGCCCCGGAGCCACGGCCGAGCTCTTCAAATACTACTCCCAGCACCTACCCCACTGCATGGTCATCGAATAGGACCGCCGACCTGGCCCGCGACTTACAGAGCACCACACTTCAACTTTTCTCCCCTTTACCTTTTTTCCTCACACTTTTCCTAAATGCTACCCAGGACACCGAACAGCTCCTACTATACCACACTGTTCCTCATCACCTGACCCCACATCCCGCCCGTCTTCCTCCACACCCCATTGAGTAGACTGACCTACAAGGCGGACAGAGAGGCAGGGAGACAGATGATGGGTGCGCGCCAGACCCAGGAGGATAAGCGGGGACGGCGTCTGAGCTCCGTTTAAGAAGAAGTGAAGAGCTTGGTGTGACGTCTTGTCAGACAGCAAGTTTCTTTTTCACAATCAACAAAAAGGCTTTTTGCTTACAGGGGAGAGCTTCTCTAATGACTTGGGAGATTTTTTTTAAAACTGAATGGATACTGAAGGGAGTGACATGCAGCGTAGAGGAAGTGGGAAAAATGGAAATAAAGACTTTTGTGTTATAGCCGTTGGAATTTAATGATAAAATGCGCTCATACACCGCAAACACACTCACCAACATACTGTATATGGTAAACGAAGAAGCAAATCGAAGTCCTCAAGACCACGATTACTGACATTTCTGATCGACTTCCATCACTCCGTGTAATATAACCGCTGTTTCATTGTTTTTCTCAGAAGGTATCAAAGTTTCCGTATTTTTTATTTTTTGTTTTTTTCCCTCGATCGGAGAAAGACACCACAATGCCAGCCGGAGAGACAGGGATCAGACAGAACTATAAAGGCGCAGTTCAGGAAGTGAATGGAACATCTCTCTTTATTCTCCCTTCTTCTGTGTGTGTGTGTGTGTGTGTGTGAAGTGTGAAGTGTCACGGACTCACGGCATCATCGTCATCTTTTTTGGGATACCACCATCTTTTCTGCCTCCCCCGCTCGAAAACAAACAAAAAAAAGACAAAGAAGAAAATGTAAAAAAAAAAACACAACCGTTTACATTGGCTTTTGTCGGGAGTTGCACGCTTGATTGACTTGATTGATTTCCTGTTTTTTTTTTTTGTGGTCTATTCTTCAGTTTTCGTATACATATTTAATTTACAGATGTGTAAGGGGAACTGTTGTAAATGGTGAGTGTCGTGGGGGGAAACGTATTGTTGAAATGGTGCAACGTGACCGAGCGGTTGAGGAAATGGGAAGAGTTTGAGTTCGGTGCTGGAAGGGTAGAATCAAATGATGAGTAGGAGAGTTGCGAACCAATCTACTGTGGGGGGTCGATATTTCTGGACTAAATATCTCCCGTTTAGCACGAGGACTCTTGTGCGAGCGGCCGTTACGTTGTGTGAAGGAGTTTTGTCCAAATTTGAGGACGGCTTTTAATTTCCTTTCCGTGGAAACACATGGTTGGATTCAAGCTTGTCGGGCTCTGAGGCTGCAAGCGCTTAAAGCCAGGTCAAAGGTTTCAGTATTTAATATTAGAACAACAACTCTGCAGGTGACAAAGACAATGGTAGTTTGTGGTAATTTTACACATTTTCCTACTAACCCACAGTCAGAGGAACTCATGAATGGCCTTGTTATGTTTCAAATGGCGTTGAAATTTTTAATTTGCTCCATTACTTTGCTTCAGTAGTGTACTATAGCTGTGGTTTGTAGCCTTATTTCCCTCATATCATATCATAGCAAGCCGATTTGACACTTGACACAAGAAACTGCTTTCTTCTCTGCAGTTCCCGCCATCGTTCCCATGAGCGCTACTAACGCCGTAGCCCCGTAACCCAGCACAACACGAGCATGAGCATCAGCAGGCAAGATCGGGCAAGCAAATCAACCGGTTGGGGAGCCGTCGAATGTGTCACAATGATTAATGAAACACGTGTAAAAAAAACAAATAAATTAGACCTTAGATTCTCGTCTGTAGCTAAGCTAGGCTAAGCTAGCCGTTCAACACGGCTTTGTGTTGCTAAACCGATGCTAACAAAAAAAAGCCTGTGACCATGTCTGACTCTAGGTAAGAAGGAAAAAAAATTGTAAAGTTTCACATAAACCAAAGAACTTTCAAGTCAGTAGTAGTTTCTGTCCCCCTCCCCCGAAGGTACGGCGACATTACAAGAAAATGGACGAGCCCACCGGTGAGCCGCTGTCCTGCTTTTTTTTTTTTTTTTTTTTTGCCTTGTGTGTCCTCAGATGTGCTGACTGCCAACTGAAAAGGGACTGGATCAGTGTCAGCCAGTATTAGGGTTGTGCCAAATGCATCCGCAGCAGTGCAGAAAACGTGGCCGGGCTGGTTGCCTCTAGCCGGTTGCTGACTACAATGAAACGGACTGTATGGACCAGGCAGACCATGCATGTGTGTTTTTTTTTGTTTTTTTTTAAGTGGGTCTGCTTTTTTTTTTGTTTCACGGCGGCTCATTTTCGAAAAAAATTGCACCCCTTCAGTGTACATAACTATATCTATTTATTCATGTATTTATTTATTTAATTAAATTAATTTGTGTCTTATTTAAGGAATTTATTTATTGGAGATGTTTTTTTTTTTTTTGGGAACTTGCTTGAAATTTGACTTATTCATTAATTGGTGTTTTTTTTCTTTCTTTTTTAATTATTATTATTATTATTAAGTTGTGACATTTCAGCTCCCCCCCCATCCCCCTCAAGTGAAATAATGTACACATTTAACATACACTCTTAGACACGAGTGACGGTTAACATCATTAATGGTGACTTTTTAAATCTTCATAACACGCGAAAGTATATTTTCCTCTGTGCAACTCTGTGTCAACTTTGTATTGCTGCTCGGACCCTCCTGTAAGAAAACGGGGCCCGGGCAGCGGTGATGTTATATTTACTGTCATTGTCCTGAATGTGGCAGCGAAATACAGAGTATGATATACATAAAGGCGAGTCTGAGATCCACCTCTGTCATGGCTAAGATATGTTTACACTGTATAATAGGATCAAAACGGGCTAAATCTATGAGGACGGAGGATTCTATGGAAGCTTATTACTGACAAAACTATTGAATCTAGAGCTTATTTAAGTACGACTCAAGCATGACCGAGAAAGCTGGCTTCGGCACTAAAGAGCTCAAGACTTTACTGAACGTTGTGGTGACGTGTTACATGCAAGACAACAGTGCTGGTTTTGTTATTAATCTTTCGGCTCGAGTGGAGTTATCAGTTGAGGAAGGCCAAAAAAAAAAAACCTTGGAAGCAGCCTGGTGGGTGTTCACTATTGTGCCATACCTATTGCCAAGAGTTTCTTCTTTTTTTTTTTTTTTTTTTTTTTTAGCTTGTGTCCAGCTTGTGGAAGTAATCGATAGTGGCTGATAATAAAATTGTATTCAAGTTTTGATTTGGGAGAAGATAAAAATACAGAAAAAAAAATAAAAAACAAATAAATAAATAAATAAAATCACCATTTATTTACAATTGTTTATGTTGTTTTCAATAACTGGATTAACAGCTGTTTAGATCATTATCCATTTTAAACTGATGAGGCATAACATTATGACCACTGATAGGAGAAGTAAATAACATTGACCATCGTGTGACAATTCAGTGTTCTACTGGGAAACTTTTGGACCTGGCATTCATTCATGTGGATGTTACTTAGACATGTAGCACCCACCTAGACCAGACCAGGCACTCCCACCCCATAGCAATGACGCTCCTTGATGGCAGCAGCCATCCCCAGCAGGATGCAACCACAAAAACTGTTTAGGAACAACTCAAAAACACATGAAGAACAGCACAAGATGTTGACTTGGCCTCCAAATTCACTAGATCCCAAACTGATCAAGTATCTGTGGGATGATCCACAGAGGCACCTCCCCTCAAAGGCCCCCACTACCAACATCCTGTTACCAGACACCACAGGACACCCTCAGAAGGTCCGTGTCTATTCTCTGATGAGTCGCAACTGTTTTGGAGGCACAAGGGAGACCTACACAATATTAGGAAGGCGGTCATAATGTTATGCCTGATCGGTGTAATTTGTAATGTCAGATTGTAACGTGAAAACAAATTTCCACGTGCAAAAATCAAAGTATTTACAGTACTGAATGGATCGGTCTCAGTTCTTCCTAAACTCCAGGAAGTGTTTTGCACCGGTAGCTATGTTCTTCTTACGCTCTGACTTTGATCCCTGGTCAACACAAATGTACTCTTTCAGTATTTTTGCTTTTGATGAGCTTCCAAAGGATTCACATGTTCACGTGCACGCTCGTTTCATGGATGCAAAGAACTAACAACTAAGCTTTCTAAGGAACGCCATCTAAAGCGATTTTCTAAGATAAATAGTTTCTATGTATTCAGTAAATTTTTCACTGTTTTGTCACAACACAGCTGATAATGTGGAAATTGCCAGAATTTGTTTGCTCTTTCGGTTTGATTGTGTTTAGCCGTCAGACGCCTGGGCTGACATTAACTAAAGACCATCCTCGCACTGCTGGGCGGCAGCTTTGTACGTTCTCCGTGTGTCAGCAGACGTTCTAGTCCATTTGAAAGATAAAAACAACAACCTTTGACTCATATCGCCCCCGCACCAACATGTCTGCTGTCAAGAAGCGCCACCAGAGCCTAATTTGGTCAGCAGAGCGGTTCGGATTTCGAATCGATAGCGAGTATTTTCAGTGGCAATGTGAAATGTTGCAAAGGAGGATGGATGCACTGGGTTTTGTATTACTAGTTTTCCTGCAGCTCTTAAGCAAATAAAATGTAATGTTGTCAAGTACGGCGTTGACTAAATAACAGCCACATTACTGCACATCTACGAACAATATGTCAGGGTCTACTTACTTTCATGGTTTTCAGTGTGCTCACTTGTCGTCACATGACTTTGGTATTAAATGGTATTGGTGGTAAGATGCACAACACCTGCAACACCTCTGTTGATGCGAAACCTGACAGGGGCATGAAGAGCAGAGTGCAAAAAAAAAAACACAAAGCGGTATCAAAGGGGATTAGTTTCAAACTCTTTCAGTATTGTTATTTTAAATTTAGTATAGAGGGTGTTTGTAAGGAGGCAAGTTCATAATATACACAGATCAGCCACAACATTGTGACCACTAACAGGAGAAGTAAATAACATTGACCATCTCGTGACAATTCAGTGTTCTACTGGGAATCATTTGGACCTGGCATTCATGTGGATGTTACTTAGACATGTAGCACCCACCTAGACCAGAGGTCTGGTGGAGTCCATGCCTCAGTGGGTTTGCATCTAGTTTTATTTTTTCACTTTAGTCTTAGTTGGTGAACCTTGGTGAGAGTCCTCCTACCAAATTAACAGATACAATCTTGGACCAAACAGCGACCACCACAAACACTGTGGTGGGTCTCAGTCACACAGGGTCAGCGACTGTAGCAGGTCCGGCCTCATGACTATAGAAGGTATAATGACAGCCACATTATAACAGAGTCATTATGTTGTATAGCTTGGCAGGCGGCCCAGCTATGAGACGATCTCTGGAGTACGTCTCTATTAGGGACAGTTGATACGTTGCAATTCAGGAACAACGCAGTCTCTCTGCTGGTGTTTGTCCAGAAATCACTTGTGAATTTTATTTATACATCACTTGCCACTTGCCTGAGTTCACCGCACACAAAAACGTTAGTGGCTGCACAATCTCTGCTTCTGTAAAGACAGGACTCCTTCAGGAGAAAATCTAGTTCAACACGACAGCAGGGCAACTTGACGACTGAAGGTATTTTCCTACATAATTGTCTGTGACCGTGTTGTTCTCTAAAGTCTTTATTTCTGCACTTTACTACAAAAACAAAGCAGCATATGTTCACTTATATCAGCACGCTAATCTGTGCACCAGCTACTGCAATGTACAACAACAGTGGAGAAAACGGCTTTAAATGTTACCGGACTTGCTCAAGGGCACAACCTGCTGGAGAAAGACGTGCAGCACAACCCACAACAACAACCAACATGGCATCATAAAGAAAACTATGAACTCTGGGAAAACATGTTAGAAGAAGAAAAAGAATAAGAAGACAAAGAAATCAAGGAGGTCTGATAAACAACATGCCCTTCACACAATATTTTCTTCTCCCTCAGATGTGTGCTCTATAGCAGCCACTATAGAGCACACATCTGAGGGAATGCATAACATTAAACATATTCACCACTGACCTGAATTTTATTTCTCTTCGTATATCCAATGCTCTTAGTCGCTGTTTGAAAGGCTATGTAAAAAAATAACACCAAATAAAAGGTCACACACTCTAATATTTCGCCTTTAGCTTTGATTACAGCACACATTCGCCGTGGCATTGTTTCGATAAGCTTCTGCAGTGTCACCAGATTTATTTCCAACCAGTGTTGCATTCATTTTCCACCAAGATCTTGTATTGATGACGGGAGAGTCTGACCACTGCGCAAAGCCTTCTCCAGCACATCACAAAGATTCTCAATGGGGTTAAGGTCTGGACTCTGTGGTGGACAATCCATGTGTGACAATGATGTCTCATGCTCCCTGAACCACTCTTTCACAATCTGAGCCCCATGAATCCTGACATTGTCATCTTGGAATATGCCCGTGAACATCAGGGAAGAAAAAACCCATTGATAGAATAACCTGGTCATTCAGTATATTCAGGTAGTCAGCTGACCTCATTCTTTGGACAACATAATGTTGCTGAACCTAGACCTGAGCAACTGCAGCAACCCCAGATCATAGCACTGCCCCCACAGGCTTGTACAGTAGGCACTAGGCATGATGGGTGCATCACTTCATCTGCCTCTCTTCTTACCCTGATGCCCCCATCACTCTGGAACAGGGTAAATCTGGACTCATCATGACCTTCTTCCATTGCTCCAGAGTCCAATCTTTATGCTCCCTAGCAAATTGAAACCTTTTTTTTCTCAGTTAGCCTCACTGATTAGTGGTTTTCTTAAGGCTACACAGCTGTTCAGTCCCAATCCCTTGAGTTCCCTTCACATTGTATGTGTGGAAATGCTCTTACTTTCACTATTAAACATAGCCCTGAGTTCTACTGTTGTTTTTCTTTGATATGATTTCACCAAATGTTTAACTGATCACAGATCACAATCAATCAGGATTTTCTTAATCCAGTTTTAGTAGTTTCTTCAATCACCTTAGATGTTTTCTCTGCTTGATGCATGCCAATGATTTGACCCTTCTCAAACAGACTAACATCTTTTCCACAACCACGGGATGTGTCTTTAGACATGGTTGTTTAAGAAATGAGAAGCTACTCATTGCATCAGTTGGGGTTGAATAACTTGTTGCCAGCTGAAAGATAATCACCCATGCAGTAATTATCCAATAGAAGACTCGTACCTCTTTGGTTTGTTAAATCCAGGTGGCGACTTTTGTTTTGGCCAGGCAGTAGATTTTTATAAGTGGTCAGACTCCGGACACCATGACTTTTGATATGTGCGCAAAATGAAGAAAAAAAACACGACTCCACACGAATGCCAGGTCTAAACGTTTCCTAGCAGAACATTGTATTGTCACAAGATGTTATTTACTTCTCCTGCCAGTGGTCATAATGTTGTGGCTGATAGGTGTATTGCCTTCGCTTTGCATTTTAGAGTTTTAACCAGGTAATATCTTTTACAGAAGGCAATGTTTTTAATGCAGTGAGGGGTCAAAGGGCATTCAATGTTGGTTTTTGTCTTTGCTGCTTAGGTGCAGAGATTTCTCCAACTGTTTTGAATCTTTTGAGGATATTATAGACTATAGATGATGAAATCCCTAAACTCCTCACAAATGTACATTCAAAAACGTTCTCAAACTATTCGCTCACAGTTGCTGACAGAGTGGTGACCCTCACCCCATCCTTGCTTCTGAACGACTGAGCCTTTTGGGAAAGCTCCTTTTATACCCAATCACGACCATCACCTGTTTCCCATTAACCTGTTCACATGTGGACTGTTCCAAACAGGTGGGTGTTTTTGAGGATAGTGTATGGGAGTACTGAGTCACACTTAGGTAAAGAGGAAAAGAATGAAGAATTTCCACGTTTTCCTGTTGTATTGGCACTTTAATGTCGACTGCAAGCTTTTTAAAAAGTATCTCAAACACTGATCGTGGGCTAAGCACATTCAACACATCAACAGCATCAGTTCTATCCAGTGTGGACACGAAAAAAACAAAAAACAAAAAAAAACAAGAGGTTAGTAAATGCTGAAAGTCAGCACGACGAAACAGTTGATACACATGCCCTCCAAGGTCCTACGGTATATTCTTTTAGTTTATATTCCCTACAATCAGTCGAATCTATCATTCACTTAGATCACGTTGGTGAAAATAATGGCAGCTGTCTCTTCAAAAAAAAAAAAAAGGAAACCAAACAACAACCAAGCAGGCTGGATGACAAAACTCTTCCAAGATTTGCATACTCCATCCGAATCAGAACTTAGAAACAGATGATCAAAATGAACAGGCAAGCAGTTGGCACAGCAGCTTTTCGATGCTGCAACTAGATGTCGCTATTTCGGTTGCTTCTACCGCAAATCATCAAATCAAAACCTTTCCAAACAACATTATTATTTTCTTTTGATTAAGATGACATTTAAACACACGTGACCTAAGCAACAAAAACATCTGTCGCTACATCGATTCGTCTGTGGACACTGGTAAAAAAAAAAAAAAAAAAAAAAAAAAAGTATCTGGTCAAGACAAACTTGGACATCAATCTACAGCCTCCGGTTTGAGTCTGTCCGCCAGATTTTGTATCCCGGCTGCAGGGATTTCCTCCCACTGAGCCGCAAGAGGTTGAACGTGATCCAACGCTGATCCTGAATGTTAAGGCCTGGGCTAACTATATACACATTTGTGAGAGTTATGCTTATGTTTCCTCCCACCGCGCCACATTGTACTGTCCTGCTCTCTCTCTCTCTCCCCTGACCTCTGACCCCTGGCTCTCTACATGCCACCATCCTTCCAGAATGTGACCTCACATTCAAAAACACACATTATTTTTTTACGCATTTCATATGTCTTATGTAAAAACAGATAGAATTTCACTGATAAACAATCCACTACTTGGTCCCATAATTAAAAAAAAAAAAAAATTCTCCATCTCCTGTTTAAGTGGAAAAAATAACCCCCCACCCCACCCACCCTTCGTTCTGAACATCAGCACTCCTTTGTCAACGCGGGGACAGAGCTTAAAGCTGGCTCTCTGAATCGCATTTGTCAGTTCCGTTCTCCAGCGGCCAGCCGGACGGCCCCAGCTCGCTGAAGTTTATGTTGCTCTCGTTGAGTCGCCGCACGCGGTAGGTTTCGTAATGGATGTTGTGTGTCACGTCCTTTAGGTCCTGAAGGTGAGACCTTTGTGTAGAGAACAAAGACAAAAAAAAAAAACTGTCACATTCAGCTCTGCGGCACCTGGTCGTGATTAAGTGTATCGCCGTGTTTTGGGTAATTTCCTGTCTAACTCTCTCTAAGTTACAAACTGTCAACTGTCATTTCAGATGTCTTCACTTCCCTCCGTGTGGTTACTGTCCCACCTGTGCCTCATTTTCCCCCTTGTATTTAGTCTCTGTGTTTCCTTCCAACTATGCCAGCTTGTCTTTCTAGTCCTTTCCTAGGGTGCTTTGTGCTTTTTGGACTTTGTCTTTGCCAGCTTTTTTTTTTTTAGTATAGACTTTCTATCCGCTATCTGTGTCCTGAGTCGTGCGTTTGAGTCCTCCTCAACCTTGATATTTATTTGGCTGCCCTCTATCTGATGTGTCTGATTCGAAAGAGCGAGCCGTTCCCAAAAGTGATGTGTGTCTTGTTAAGAATACTGATGTAGCTTCTACTGGAGTAGAAGTGGTTTATCTGAACAGCTAGTGGGGTGGAAAAGCTCCCACATAGATGACGTCAATTACATGAAATTAATTAATTACAGTTCATATTCCTTTATCTTGATGGATATGGTTCATCTGAACATGTGAAAGGAGTTTTAATATTTAACAACAAGGCTCAAAGGCTGTTTTCTGTGTTCTGTGAGACTGGATTTCTCCATTTAGTAAGAGAATAAGATCCCAGACTGGAAACGGAGCACATTTTCACACAATAATGTCAATAGATTAAAATATCGAATCGCGATTAATCGCACGATTTCCTTAGTTAATGCAAGATTAATGAAAATCGGTGCGAACTCAAGTCAGATCAACAGTTCATGCAGATAACTTTGGTCTTGTTGAAGGAAGCACTTGGCAGGACTTTGAAGCTGAACTTGCCGTTTCCATATACATTTCTGCACATTTGCTCATGCTTTATTTGTTCTTCTATGACCACTTTTTCTTCTTCTTTAGGGATTTTCAGCTACAGTGCATATTGCTGCTCTCTGCAGGGTAAAATTGTTCATGACAACTGCAAAAACTATTGATGCGTTCATTCTGACAGCCCTAATTTTCTGTCAGTTTGCCAAGTTTTGTTTTTTGTGACTCCAGGACTGATCTGGTTGAGCTGATGAGATAGGCTCATGTGAGTCTTTGTTAATGCGGCTTGCCCTGACTCAACCTGCTGATTCTGTAATCCTCCCACTAACAATGTATGCAGATAAAGTCCGGCAATTTATAAACACCCACACAAAGCATGTGCCAACAGTTTAGACGCACATCTGCCCCTTCACAGTATTTTTTTTTTTCAACAAAGAAGCCTGCGTCTCTTGCATATTTTTGTTGTCTCCACCTGATGTATCCAAATTTGGTGTACTTACGAAAGTTGTAACATAGGAAGCAGCTATATGTGTATGTGTGAGTGTGTCTATATAACACCATGGTGACTATTAGTCGACAAGGTGCACTATGACATGCAGGAAAAGGACGCTCTTAGCAAACATTCAGCTGCTGACCCTCATCTTGCATGTCATAGCAGTTCCCTGCCTTATTTCTCAGAAATAAGCACCACAGCCAAACTCACCTGATGAGTAGATCTCTCAGGTGTGCAAACTCACAGTGTGCCACATTTTCAACTGTGTAAAGAGAAAAAAAAAAAATGACATTAAGCTCTTAAAAATCTCTGTGACATTAAAGTAGGGGTGCAAATGAACATCATGCCACTCCTTTTGGAATCGTTATATATTGCTGTTAACAAACTATTAACACATTAAACATCTGAATGCATGGAACTCCTGCACTTTTAACCCTCATAAAGCATCAGGCTTCTGTGTAATCACAGACAATGGAAGTTAATGCGTGATATTATAAAAGACTGTCTGTTCTGTTTGTGTTAAGGGGTGTGAGAAAGAGGTCACTGAAACATAAGGCTGATTTGTGTAAAGACACATTATTTAAACAAATTATCGTTTAAACTTCTGTCTAAACTCAGACTTTAACTGGCTAACTGAAATCATTCACACAGTAATACAGGTGCTCAACTTTCACATAATGACATCAGTTAAAATGATTAGCGCCAAACGAAATTAACATTAACGAAATTAAATGCATTTCTAAATCTCAGTCAGCTGTCCTTTTAGACTAAAACTCCATTTTTCTCTGTCCAGATTTGAGCTTTTTCAAAGTGGGTAAATCTTAAAAAGGGCCCTCTGTTATGCCAAGTTGGATTCCTGGGCGGCTACAAGAACTAAATCTTAAAAATCAAGTGTGACACTCGTGATTTACCTTCAATAATTCCCCACTTTGTTTTACGGCCCAGCACCTTGTTTCCATTCACCTGGTGCTCCTTGTCAGTTCCCACCACGGCGAAGGGAATGCTCTCCTGGAAACACACAATTGAACAATCATTGAACATTTTTATTACAACACGTGTCTCATAAAATTATGACACATGTACTTGTACACTGTGCAAAATATCTGTGACAACTGGGAGACGCAGTACAGTAAGTGCTACTTCCAAAACAGCACAGGTTTACATCAAATACTGGATCCAAGAGGCTTTTTGTGGTGGTCTGTTTCTTTGACATGTTATACGGGGACTTTGTAAGCACTTAATAAACTCTGTAGGATTTATTTTGTGAATTAATTAGTTCAGATCTGTACTTAAAAAATGCACGGAGCTCAAATGTACTACTAATACTAATAGTAGTTATACAATGCAAAATGTAAAACACAAACTTTGTTTCATTCTGTCTAGCTTTAATTATATAATTACTTCTTGATGAATCTAGTATAATGACAAGTAAAGGAAGACAAAGTGAATTATTGGTCTGGCTAGATGGCAGGAGTGGAGATGTTACCCGGATCCTGTCATTGAGGATGCGCTCTTCGGGATCCTCGTCGTACTCTTTCTGCGGGTAGACACGAATCCCGTTGGCTGCCAAGTCTTGCCTTATCTGCAATCAAAGGTCAAAAGTTAAATACATAGCTCAGTTTAACTGGTTTTCATATTCCCTGAAGGTTGCATATGGTAATAAAAAGCTATATGCGCAGGTACACAGGTACCAACCATGTCAAGGCCCCGCAAGAACGAAAGTTGAGCTGCTCATGTTTGTTAGCAAGAAGTAAGGCTGACCCTAGATAACCTAGTTATCCAAAAAAGGTTCAAAAAAAGGCAACTGGACTTGTAGAGTTTTTTGAGAAGACGTTTCACCACACATCCGCTAAGCTTCTTCAGTTCCAACCAGAAACCAGTGCACAAGCAAGTTCCAGTAGGAGTTCCTATTTAAACCTCAGACTTCCCACCAGTCCCCTAAAACTGAAGAAGCTACTCAGATGAGTGGTGAAACATCTTCTGAAAAAACTCCACAAGTCCAGTTGCCTTTTTTGAACCTTTTTTGGATATACCATGACCTGGATGACTGAGAACCTTCATAGACATACTCTATATTGTTAGCATCAATCTGGTAAATCCAGTCTGGTATGACCACCTGGCCATCACAAAGTTTATTTCCTATCCCCTGTGTGATCCAATGGTTACTGGTAAAGTTGGACTTCTAACAAGCGCCCCGAATGGTCCCTGCATTTGAGTCAGTTCCCTAAATTCTCATCTGGTTTATCTAACACCTTCCAATAACACAAAAGGAATAACAAATTACATTGCAGGTAAAGTGTGTATACATGTCGCCTCACCCTCTCTTTGAACTCCTGTCTTTCCTCAACGGTAAGTGTGTCCGCTTTGGCGATGACGGGTACAATGCTCACTATCTTCCCCAACCGTTTCATGAACTCAACATCGATGGGGCGTAACCTGGAAACACAAACAGATGTTGATCGTTGGATCATTTTGGACAGTGAAAGTCTACAGAATAGGGAACTTGTTAAAGGCTGACAAACACGCATGATACTTTTTTTTAACCTTCTGAAGCACCTGCATCGACTCTGGACTACTATTCAAGTCACCCGCAACTCATCGCAACAGGAGAGGTTGGACGCTTCCAAAGTTGGTGCCACTTGTGATCAACCATTGAGGTGTTTGTTTGTTCTAATCAGTCTCTAAACCATTTTTTGAAAAATCACAGCTCCATTGAAGGGAATTAACGTTGTTGAGCATATTTGCTTGTCTGTGTGACGCACACTGAACTGTCTTTGACGTTGAACCCAGCAGTGAATGAGTACTGACCTGTGTCCAGTGGCAGGGAGGAAGTAGATGCAGCAGTGGACCCTACTGTCAGGTATTCTCCTCTTGCGGTTGACATGCAGCTCTTCTCTCAGGTATTTCTCATACTGCTCGTTGACGTACTTCACTATGGGCTCCCAACTGCAGCAAGAGGAAGCACAGAACTTGTAAGTTATGCATAGAGGTAAAGCTGCATTTAATTTTAGGTTACTTGCGTAACCCTGGCTCTCTGAGTAGCATAAGTGAGTAGTGTCTCACCAGACCAATACTACTTCTACTTCTGGTCTTGTCCTTTTAAATGTCTCTATGGGTCAGACGTGATGACAGAGAGAAGCAGTGTAAACATCTAATCATGTGCTCAGTCACTGGTTGTTATCTTGTTTGAGTCCCCCTGAAGGAAGGAGCCATACCTTTCTGAACCAGGGGGAGTCAACACCCAGTATAAGTGCAACATAATCCTGGCCAGAGTCACAGCACGTATCAAGGCATTTTAGAAATACTTGCGTTGATTTTTAATGTTTGATATGTCCTGCCAAGAGGCGTTATAAATCGTGCAGACAAGAACTCCTTGTCCTTTGGATAGTTTGCGACTGAAATACCCTTTCTAGCTTGCAGATAGTTATGAGAAGGAGAGCCTATGACCAGAGATTGGCAAAAGATTACCTCAAGAATGCCGCAACATAAAGAAGGGGTTGTGGTATTACTCTGAGCAACAAGAAAAACAACAAGACAGGAAAGATCACGCAGTTGGGATGTTCTACATTTTTCTGCACATTTTCAGCAGTGGAAATGTGCTGGGCCTGAAGTCACTGAGCCAATCAACACTCAGCAGGATGAAGAGATAAACCTCAACGAGCTTGACTGGTCTACAGTAGGGTCACATGCTGCAAAGTGATATGACAACAATGTGCATGCTTGATGAACGTGCTGAGGTGTTATTTTAGTAATTTGATCTGCTACTACTTATAAGTACTGCTGACTTCTTTTACTTCACCACTTTGATTTGGGTCTCAGCACAGAGGAAGACGCACGTACAACGCAACACGTGGGCAGAATGTGGTCATTTGTGAAAGACGGTGATCAGACTGTGGTTGAACTTTAGCCTATATGCACAGCCTGAAATGTATGAGAACGTAAAGGAAGGGCAAAAACATTTTAAACCCACTCTCAAAAGTAACCTTTACCATAACGCCAACGCTAACTCAGTTTCGTATTTCTCAATACACTGTGCAGCGACAATGATCAGATGATGAAGATAAACTGGAAGTAGAAAAGGTGAGATAAAAGCTCAGATCACTGAACCAGACGATGCATGAACTAGCAACCGTTTCCATGTTTAGAGCACACAACACGGTCCAAAGGACTGATCGCTGATGCTGGAATGCTAACATGAACGTGGACTTTATTTTGAATTATTTCACTTGAATAATTGCACTGAAATCTCTGACAGTTGGGGTTTCTTCAAATACTTCAGTCCTACATACTTTATACTACTGTCACTTATACATAGATGCATTCCCTCCTGGCTACTCACCAGTTCTCATTGTTGATCTGGTCTCCGAATCCCGGAGTGTCAGTCACCGTCAGCTTCATCTTCACCCCCTTTTCTTCAATCACTAGACAGAGAAGAGCAGACGGACAGGGCTTTACATGTGTATGCATGGCTAAGTAGTTAACTGTTACCAGACCATCCCTGAAATCCCATGCTGATGTTTCAAATGTGCAGCCGATGTGAAAGCATGGTGGAAAATGAAAACGGTTTACATGATGTTTCTATTCAAAAGTTAAATGTAGGTGTTTATAAGAACATATCCATCTCATTATAAGAATCTACACCGATCAGGCGTAACATTATGACCACCTTTCTAATGTTGTGTAGGTCTGCCTTGTGCCTTCAAAACAGTTGTGACTCCTCAGAGAATGGACATGGACCTTCTGAGGGTGTCTTGTAGTGTCTGGCAACAGAAAGTTGTTAGTGAGGGGCCTTTGGATCCCATGGGTTGAGAGGAGGGGCCTCTGTGGATCATCCCACAGATACTTGATCAGTTTGAGATCTAGTGAATTTGGAGGCCAGGTCAACACCTTGTGCTGTTCTTCATGTTTTTTCTTGAGTTGTTCCTGTTCCTGCTGGGGATGGCTGCTGCCATCAAGGAATGTCATTGCTATGGGGTGGGGGTGCCTGGTCTGGTCTAGGTGGGTGCTACATGTCTAAGTAACATCCACATGAATACCAGGTCCAAACGTTTCCCAGCAGAACATTGAGTTGTCACGAGATGGTCACAGTTATATACTTCTTCCATCAGTGGTTTTAATGTTGTGGCTGATCGGTGTATACAGTAGGACTTTACATTGTTACATAAAAAAATGGTAAACATGTTGTTCATGAGGATGAGTTGAGAAGATGTTGCATTAGTCTTGTGTCTGTGTGTTAAGCACTGAGCTGGGTACAGGGTGTTGTTAGCACATGTCTAAGCAACTGTCACCGGTCATAATGTTATGCCTGATCAGTGTACCCAATAGTAACAAGAGTCATCTCAGGTCACTTACACAGATGAAGTCATGACCAAACAAGTTAGACCTCAGCACCAATCATCTAACATTTCTGAGCGGCACAAGGTGACATGTGGAATATGCACATTATCCTGAAGGCTCAGCCTGGCGTACACTGTGGAAAAACATTTGCCAGTTCATTCATCTAAGATTCCTGTGTGTGTCTGCGTGTGTGTTTAGTTAAAGTGATTCAAGTTTAGCATCAGTGTTTGCTTTCAGGTTGCGGCCGGTTCATTGTCAGAAGAGAGCCTCACTTCGCAGGGTGCAGATTTTTGTGTGATGATGAAATCCCGGTTTTACCTTCACTGAGTCAGTGCGAGGAGTGCGCTTTTGAGTGTTCGAGGAAAGACGCGCGGTAAAGACTATCATTTGAGTCTGCAGCCATTGTTGAGTAAGCAGACAGGAATCTCCTCTGATCGGAAGCATGACAGCGAACATCTGGAACCTGATGATTAAGATTTTCACTAACCTGTAATAAAGTACCTCTTTGTTGTTGCCTGGACTCAATCGACAGAACCGCACGCCGTACGGTTTCACCGGTTCCAACGTATGAAGTAAGAGGTAGCACCTAACTAGAGGCACACTTCCTGTTTATGTAATTCTGCATGCCAGAGCGATCTGGATAATGTTTTGTTTTATTGCTCTAATGGGGCTGTTGTTCTGTTATTAACTCGGTTTCAGCTAAAGGTTCAGGGCGTGTTTAAACATGTGCAGCCTAGGCCAACTTCTCATGATCAGTGAAACATCATTGCCGTGTCTCCAGAAGCTGTGGTTTAAACATGCACACATGGTTTATATGAATCTGACTCGTCTGTCCTGCAGACATTATCTAAACTGTCGTGCAGACCATTGATTCTGAGGTATATCTTAAAACTTGCTGCAGATGTCCCTCAGTTTTAGGTTCTTAAGATTCAGCACGAGGCAAAATATTACAGCTAAGAGCATTTCATTGATTAACCGATGCGTTTTCAACTTGGCTTTCCAATGAAAAGTCACCATTTCTTAGCATCACAAATGTATTTAGATTAAGTCACTCTGGTTAAAGAGCTAGCAAACAACAAAACACCGACTGCTACTTTTACTCATAACAAAGACATTACTTAATATTTGCCCTAGAGAGGAAGCTTTGGTGGCGTTCCCTGGACTTATTGGAAACCACAAATGACTTGTGGCTTTTGTAGAGATTTGCGATCACATGACCTTTGAGGTGGAAACAGAAAGATCTACACAATGCCGCCTCCACGTCCAAGAAGACGCAGCAAATCCACTGCAACTGATGATGAACGTGTCAGAAAAATGGCTCATGGAAGAAAATCCCTCTTGCATAGCAAATGCTGTAAACAGACTCTCTGCAGGTCTTCGCTCCCGTTGCAGATTTTGTTGACATTGTCCACCATCAACGGGACGTCCATCTCACGCGGACGTATGATGACTACAGATGCAGTGTGTCACATTAACAGGGTGATTAACGTGTTTCGTAATTGTCCATTCCCAAAACTGTTTTTACAGAAGTAGTCATGTCAAGCAACCAAACTTGTGACAATGTGGAACTGACTCTTATGATAGGCAGAATTCTAGTAAGAATTCCAGTAAGAACGTAAAAACGCTCAAAATCTGAAAAGGTTTTTGGAAGCAGCTACAGCCCGAACTGGGATTCCTGTACACGACGCAAGTAGTGAAAGGAAAAGCGATCTGATACGAGGATGTGAGAGCGTTCTCTGACAAAACCTTTTCACACTGGCCCGAATAAACAAATCCCGTCGCAGGAGATCAAAGAGGCAGAACAGAAACACACTGACTGGAAACCAACCAGACGTGTGCTTTGTATTCATGGCACGTGGTGTGTCTTCGCTAAGTCATGTGAATGCTATTGTTTAATATTCAAGGTAGAGGTCAAATCATACAAACGCTGTCTTCTATTAAGAGACAAAGGAGTGAGTATAGGGGCATCACCGAGGCTAAGTAATCATAAGAACCTGGCTGAGTGTTTGAGTGTGTACGTGTGTGTGTGGGTGGATGTGGACTCACCGTGGCTGACTGAATGCAATTTGACTGTTTTGGAGATCTTCTCTCCATAGTTGGGCGTGCAGGACTTTGGGCTGATCTTGGACTTGAAAAGAGTGTTGACCAGCGTGGACTTCCCCAAACCACTCTGACCTGCAGACGTGTAAAACCAAAGTTTAAAATCATTCACCAAGTGTGTGTACAATTCATGCCACTGTCATGTGTCCATATCTAAAGGAGGCCGTTAAAAGCCTTTTCATGGCGCCTGGTCCGTCAAAGTATTGTGTAGATTTTGGACTCCCCCAAAACCTGCTCTGTTTGTTAAATGGTGAGCTAAGATAAGCAGCAAGTTACTGTATCACAGTTCAATATCCCCACACACTTGATGCGATGATAATGAGCTCTTCAGACATGTCACAGGATGTCTGACTGAATATGAAACTCCGAAGACATTCTAGTATGTAGGTAGGAGTGTGCGTATAGCCACACAGGTGGAAAATCATTAAACATAAGTAAATGATCAGCAAAAGAAACATTTAACATTAAAAAAATCATGTGCACACTTCCTGTTTTCAGTTCAGCGACGAAGGGAAACGACTGTGAACCACTTCCTCCTTAAAGAATCATACTTCCTCTTCCAAAATGAAGAGCAAAACATGGTATCTCGGTGAGGAAGAGACCTCTTAACTCTATAAAATCACTAACGTGCACACATAGAAGTTAGTGTTGCACAGAAATAGAGAGTGACAAACAGAACTGGTTTGAACAAGATTCAGATTCATGGTAAATGTAGGACATTACTGCTGCAGAGTTCGGCCCTTCTAGGTGCTAAATATTAATTGAATTAATATTTAAAGTGTTGAAGATTTGGTGGGATCTGGGCTTTCTCTGTTTTTTTAAATTACTTGCATCCCGTAGTCATCAAAGGAACTTCGGAGAAGGTTCACTCATTTGACCTCAACCGTCCTGTTTCAGGAAATTTGCCCAACCTTTGTTGCGCCACTCTTTCTTGCGGAGCTAGTTGAAATCTACGCATTGACAATAAGAAGAGCAGAGATGATTGTGCAATCGTCCCCTAGCTTTCCCTTACTCATTACTTTATAAATATCTCTGTGCAAGGCAGAATGAAGGTTTCTCTGGGCTCTTTGGTGCAGACCACTCAGAAGGTGTTCTGAGGTGTTGAGATGTCATGGCATGTTTTTGTAGAGGGTTAGGGTTAGGGCTGTGTGCTGGGCTATTTGCAAGGTGCACTGAAAAACTGGTCAGCATTTCTTTAAAGCATACTAACACCTGGCTACTCGCTCTTGCTGTGAATGTTAAGAAAAGTCACTTTACTTTCAGTGTTTTGGAATCTGATTCTCCTTCTCCCACTCTCTTTTGATTCTTTTCATCAAGTGTCTTATTCAGTATTTGCGTTTAGATGGTTGATTTCACCGGCTGACTGACCGTATACTACCTGAGGGATCATTACTTATGCAAATCATTTCTCACTTTTTGTTTCGGCTTACCGTTATCGCCAATCGCGGCGCTTAATTCTTCACGGCTCTCTAACCCAAGCTCTCGCTCCACTGGCGTGAAAAAAAGCGCCCTCTCTTCAAGGCTTGATTTGCCTATTCTCAAATCGTCACACGGATTTGCAGAGCCGAACTTCTTGGATCTTTTAAGAGAGATATGGAGATCGCGCACCAACGACCATCTCTTGAGCCTTGCCTGTGGTCAAACGGCAATCTTGCCTTTGTGGTGACCTTTACCAAATGGCTTAGAAGAGGCTGCCAACTCTGTGTAGTTTACACCCTAACCTCATTCACACAGCCTGCCCAAGTCTTAAATAGTATAGGTGTTAACTGTGTGTGACTATGACTCACCAACCACCATGATGTTGAACTCAAAGCCAGCCTTCATGGTCTTGCGCCTCATCTGGTCCAGCACCGCCTCGATGCCCACGTACCCCAACAGGTCCGTGCCCCGGATGAAGCTCATCTGCATGCCTGGCGCAGACTGGCGAAGCTCCATCTTCACCTCGGCCTCCAGCTCCACCTCCTTCTTCACCTCTCCCGTCTCCATTCCCTTTTCGTTCTCCTCCTGCTCTTTGTAAATCTCCGCACAGTTCTCCTCCCTTTCCGCCGCTGGAGTCTGGGTGTTTCGCTGTCCGTCGCCCTTGGCCGCATCCTCTCGCTCTTGTCTAACGACGCCTCCCTCCTTCTCCCCTCTCTCCTCCATTGGGGTGAAAAGGTCCGTCTCCAACTCTCTAGCAGTTTCTGTGAGGGAAGGAGACGTGGTTTTAGATCAGTTGGCTTCCTGCTCAAACCTTCTGATCTGGGTGATGATTATGAGGATACAAATAGGATGACCAGTGAAAGTCAACTTGCTGATGCTGCTTTCACAGATCAGACATTAGTTCTTTAAATTTGCTGTGCATTGTGGAACACACTTCGAGATGTATGACAGTTAAACCTGAAATACCTGCAGCCCCGTAACGCCCCCCTATAAAATCAACTTGTCATTTTATCCATTTCTGTGCAGGTGAATCAAACAAGATGCAACGTGTTAATCAGAGGCCTTTAAAGGTGACTGGCAGATGTGTTTTTTGAAAACAGGAAGGCTAGATGCTTCCCCCTGTTTTACATCTTTACGGTATGCTAACAACATCCTGTACACAGCTCAGTGCTTAACACACAGACACAAGCCTAGTCCAACATCATCTCAACTCATATAACCTGGTGCTACTTCATTATTTTTTTTTTTATGTGCCAGTGTAAAGTGATACTGTATACACCAATCGGACACATCATTAAAACCACTGACAGGAAAGGTAAATAACATTGACCATCTTGTGACAACACAATGTTCTGCTGGGAAACGTTTTGATCTGGCATTTGTGTGGATGTTACTTAGACATGTACCACCCACCTAGACCAGACCAGGCACCCCCACCCCGTAGCAATGACGCTCCTTGATGGCAGCAGCCATCCCCAGAAGGATTCAGCCTGACACAGGTGCACACACAAGAACGGTTTAAGAACAACTCAAAAAAGTATAAAAGACGGCACAAGGTGTTGACCTGGCCTCCAAATTCACTAGATCCCAAACTCATCCAGTATCTGTGTCCTCCCCTCAACCCATAGGACCCAAAGGCCCCCCACTAACAACATCCTGTTGCAAAGACACCACAGGACACCCTCAGAAGACCCATGTCCATTATCTGATGAGTAACAACTGTTTCGAAGACACAAGGGAGACCTATCTTTTGTCACATCACAATGCTCTGATTGGTTGTAGCTCTATCCAGTTGTGTGCAGACTTGGCTAATAGCGTGTTACCAGACTCATATTTCGTTATATTTGCACAGGATGAAACAATCATAAACACACACTTACCCACAGGTGACAGGGACCTAACTGTAGCTCCTCAAGGCTAAAACCATGTTTACACACTCAACACACTCCCTTTCCGGGACTTAGCTCACTGGTACATGTGTGCAGGCCGCTCTGCGCTGTAAGAGGATTGGACGGCGCTGACAATCCCCATGACGCCGGGTTTTGCTGTCTGCATGTACTCCTCAAATATAATCATGACACGGTTCGTCCAGCATGACTGACACATCTGCGTGTTTCTGTACTTGCTTACCAAGCCGCAACAACCGGCCCCTCTATGTTCCCGGGCTAACGCGCAAGCAGCGCTCACACATAAAGGCCGTTGATTCGCGTTAGTCCACTTAATTTAATCAGCTATAAATATCCAACCGTACAACCATTAGAGTAGAACTAATCCTCATGAGTCAGGACAGAGAAGGGTGCGGGCGACACAGACGAGACTGGGGGTTTTCAGCTTCATTAAAATTTACACTTTATGTAAAACTGCTGAAGAAGCTTTACTTTCCAGTATGAATAAAGAATAAATGGAAATTTATCTGGTGAATAAATACATCTTAAAAGGATCCAGCCCAACCATTTATTTTTGTAAAAGCTTTTTCGAATACTAAGCTGCATCATGGGCTATTTGTACCGTGCAAACAATGACTCAAGGATTTAAGAAAGTCCTTTACGTTAAAGGCTAGAGATGTTCCCATAGAGAGGATTTTTAAATAACACCGCACTCAAGAGTTGCACAGATGCACCTTTTAAAGGAGGGCTCTGCTAATATATCACTGACGAGGGTCGGACAAAAGGATGCAATCATGCTTTAGGGGAATGTTTGCTTGATCTTTATGCCACCGTCCTGTTTTATAGATAGAGAAGAAAATTAACCAAAGGCGAACACCCACCTTGTTTCAACCGCAAGAGGAAGAGACTGAAAGCTGTGTGTAGCATTAGTGCAAGAAGGTACAAATATAAATGAAAGGGAAGGCAATGTAATATAGAAACCTCTCTCTTCTTCTTCCTCATGTGGGACAACTTTCATCTACTGAGGGCTCCCCAGGCAGTGAACTCACTCTGCTCTTAACAGCGAATTGTTCTCGAACAAATCCGATTATCTCAATGGATAAACATGACATGACATAGAAACTGCAATTGGAATTGGCAAGAATCAAGTATGCTAAGCTCTCTGAAAAGGACTCAGCAAACACACTGTTGCACATGGAAGAGACTGATCGATTAAGTTTTGAGAAGATATACACTTTATCTAACAAGAATAAATCGCATTGTGACCATCATTACACAAGAAATGATAAAAAAAAAAAATGCTTATATTATACGGCGTATGACCGTTTGAGCCGTTTACACTGAATTTGAAGCTGTGTAAAAAAGTCAATGGGTGAAGTGAAATTTGACAGTTCCTTTTTAGTCATGGTATGAGTCGCTGAGGCGGCTGTATGCTTCAAAAGATGTCCTGCAGTAGGTGGGAAGTGTTGTCCCATTAACCTGGAACAGGCTCAGACTCACTTCTTATGGGAATTTGAGTGTGGTGACACACCATTTGGATTTCTATGGTATTATATCTGCACAGCAGCGATGGCTGCAAGCTAAGGTGCAGTATTTGGTCATGTTTGGCTGCATCAAGAGCACATGGACAGCTGAATGTGTAGCTTAATGCCATGAAGACAGATTTCTGTTGGTGTGCATTTTAAATGTTCATATAGTTTTTCTCCTTTTCCTGTATTCACGATGATATTGCCAAATGACATCCCAACCATTAAATCCTCTAATCAGCTGAAAAGAGGACGAGGCAGAAGCTAGACTGTTTTAATGGAAGGAACAGGGCCGGCAGTAGCGTAACCGGGCTCCGACATGGCTGAAAGAGATCCCACAATAACATTCATGTTGGGCTGTATAAAACAGAAACACGGGTGAAACAAAACTCCACACCGCATTACGGTTCAAACGCGCTCCGAGCCGCACAGCGGCTGACACCTCCAAAACCTCCAAAAGACACCTGCAGACACACAGGTCGACCTCACACCGCAGATGACGAAGCCAAGAGGAGGAAACCATTGTGGGACCGTCACCAAGCAGAACCACAACAGCCTGCTCAGTGTGTCTACATTTGGCCCGTGGAGGCTGCAGTGGAAGTGTACGCCCGCAGGGCTTAGCCTTGGCGAGGCTAAAGTAGAAAGGCCCACGGAGGGAAAACCTAAGTCTGACAAAGCCAGTCAGGCAGATGATCAGGCAGGTTGGAAACAAACCAACAGTTGTTGTTCGGTCGCTACCTAAAGCAACTGTCGTCACAAAGTGTTACTGATATTTGTTCATGCACGGGACAACGTGAATGATGATCAATCAGTCTCCCAAAAAAGTCAAATGTCCTCAAATTAAACATTAGGACGATTAGAGAAACGAGAGCTAGCGTTAAAGAAGTTATTATTAAGCACAAATGCCAACCATTTAATAGCCGATAGAGGACTGTTCTCAGCTATTGATGCTTTTGTGTCTTATTTTGCATGACAGTAAACTGCATGAGTTCGATAACATCACTCTAGGAATATGTGGAGGTCATTTCTCGCAGTTCATAGTTGTCACAGAATACATATTAGTTATAGCCTTTTGCAATTTATTATAGAGCCATTAACTACAGCCAGTTACCCCAAACTAAATGGGGACAGTTTGCATATAAAATACCTGAATACAAAGTTTTCCAGGGTTCTCAAAGTATCCGCAATTACATTTGTGAGGTACTATAAATATAAAAGATCAATGTTCGATCAAATTGGGTCTTGCAATCCACAGTGCACGCCCGTCGACTTCTTCGTTGGATCTGTTTGATTCAACTATTTGTAAGAAAACAGCCAAGGCCTAGCAACAAAAAAAAAAAAAAAAACCCTCACCCCATTCAGACTGACAAAATGGACCAGTCCTAGCAGCTTTCATTGTTAGCCCTGAACACTGAGCATGGACGCCGGTGGGGTGACCACCGACGTCCATGCTCAGTCACAGGGAAAAGAACAAAACAAAGCAAAAGACAAATTCCTACCTTCTCTCATTCACATAAACCACTTCGGTATGTCCCTGTGTTTGTCAGCGAAGGCCTCGCAAAGCAGGCTGCTCAACTCCCCGCGGCAAAGTCTGTCCCTTTTAGAAATGATGCCCTCCTTTTCCCTCTCTTTGCTGCCTTCCTCGCTCTCCCTCTCTTTGGTTCTCCCCTAATGTCAGGAGCAGCGTGAGTGGAGAAAAGTTGAGAGGCAGAAAGAGGAGGAGGGGGGAGGGTGGGGAGGGGAGCTGCTTGCTTGCTTGCTTGCAGATCCATTCACATGCAAATGGCCCAAGGAGCTTCCACTAATCCCCGCGAGGAGAAGAACTACGCCCTCCTCACCCGTCAGGATCATTTACCCGGCAGCGGCTGAGCTGTCAGCCAGTGTGGGATGGAGGTGCAGGGAGGCAGCAGTCACCACACTAAATAGTCAGTTAGTGTTCCAATTGGCTCTGTGACTTGCCAACAAAAACCAATTAGTCAAACTCAAATGTGACTCCTTAAAGAGACAACATTAGGCTACTACACCCCCGAGATGTGGCCAGACATTGTCTCCGTGTTGTGGGGCCTCTGTTTCCCAGAAACACTTATGAGCTCAAGGGTCATATATAGATCTCCGAGCACTAAATTTACACAAGTCCCTCTAAGCCACACCACCCTTGATATAGCGTCACACTCAAATTTGTCTGGCTGGATTCGCTGTCCTGAAATAATCCAAGGCAAGGATAGAACATAGTAGCAACCCCTGCCATTTAATTAACTCAAACAGATTACATTTATTTCTGTATAATCACATGCAGCAGCAAATGTTGGCTTAAAATGAGCTCTTCACATCTACATGGGTAGAGGGTTCTCTTGTTTCTCATGTAAACATGTTTGTGTCCCGTATACGGGCTGCTTTAACCTGTATGATTTTATCAGGTCGCTCCAGATCCTCTTCTTCTCTGCCTGATGTAGAGGGCTTTTCCTATAAATTCAACTAAGTCTGCGGCAACTGCAGTCCGAAATCTGTTCCCTCCTCCACCGTCTTTGCTGGACAAGCAACGTCCCTCTGCTTCGGTCCGGGCTCAGTGGCCCGTAAAACACGCCTACTACTCCGCAGATGTTCAATATTTACCCGTATACAAAGAGACTCACAGTTGCAATGAAATCCTGACGGCTACTAGCACTTTGGTGGCGTACTTTCAGGAACGTACACAAGTATAAATCCACCTGAGAGGTCTGCAAGGATACGCCTCGGGAAATATAAACCAAGCGCAATGGTTTATCCTTGCATTGTTTAACTTATCTTACACCTATGTTTCATTTTACTAGTGGTTTTCATATGCAACTGAGCAACTGTAACCAAGCAATTGATCCGCTGTGGATCAATAAAGTTTATCTTAGCCGAAGCCTAAATCTAAATCTTTAAACTGGTTCTTGAAATCTACTGATTCGCCGACTTACGTGGCTGCAGTTGAGGACGTATCTAGGCACGTTTGTTATTATTATATTCTTTATTTAGCCAAGTAAAGTCTCTATTTTTGGCCAAGAGAGCAGCAAAGTCATAAACCACTAGGACCTAAGATGACCACACACAAAACACTGTAAAAATGAAAATCAGCTTTACAGAATATACTGTATATGCACCGACATCCATTTGTACGCGGCCATACAAGGCCCCATGGATGCAGTTTTGGGTTTAGGTGCCTTGCTCAAGGGCACTCCAGCCCTTACCCAGTTACAGCTCTCCTCTAACTGTCCCACCCTGCAGACGAAAGATCACCACTTCCATTTACTCAGAGAGGAATGAATCATGTACGTCTCCTAATGTTCCTGTCATGACCTGTGACCTAGGCCGTGAGTAACTCGGTTGCCACGGTGATTCGCAGCCGCGAGTCACAGGGGTGTGATGAAATAAAGTAGGCTGAGTCGCATCTGACGCTGCGATGAGAGCAATATTTTGTTTTTAACAGTGTAAGCGGCGCTAAGTGACGCACTTTTGTTAAGTAGATCAGGAGCAATTACAATTTGAAGCTGCAAGCAGCCGACGGCGGGTTTTTATTTATTAGAGAACGCCCAGTGATATATGTCCTGTCGCTGCATATTACGTTCGGCACGTGGTGCGCACATCACACCGTGCAAATTTTGTAAACGTGGCGACGCTGGGAACAAACTTCCCAACTTACCTGCCACTAGATGGCACTACATCTGCGAACACTTACACAAGGTAGGTCTTCAAAACACGACTCTTACAGTATCAAGATTGGCTTTTTTTCTTTACATCTAAATTTGCCCGCGCTGTTCTCGTAAAAAAAATAAATAAATAAAATGTTCCATAAAAACTCACGAGATCCGCAAATGTGGCTTCACCGAGGCGTTAAAAAAGACTATTCTGATTAAATTTGAGGTAGATCTGGTTAACCTGTTAGGCAGAAATTGCAAAAGCACTGCAACAGCAGCTGGTGACCAAATGCAGTCGCTACTAATAGCATTACTGCTACCGCTAATAACAATAGTCATGTACAGCTTTGATTTGATTTGAGTCTTTGTTTAGGCGGCCTATATTTATACATAGAAATAGAGCATGTGTGTATAATAAAATAAATTAATTAAATCTGTCATGATGGCAGTGATTAAACTAGCCCGAGCTATGAATGAATGAACAACGTGTTGCACCTGCCTGGCGCTTACTCCGCTCTCCTTTACCTCCGCGAATGTTATTTTTAGCAATTTGCCATCTGTCAGTTGCAGTGATAACATCAACCGACTGCTCCACAGAACTGAAAGCAAAACTCAAATTTACATATCGGCCCGTAATGAGAAAATCTAGGCTCTATGGACATGCAAATTGTTTTTAACTGCCGTGTACGTGTTTGTCTTGTCAGCGTTTGTGCAACGCAGCCATCGGGTTTCCCAATCTGATGTAAGGGTCCATGTCAGACTGGGATCGGCTTCCAAAGTAATTGTGAGGTCACCAATCCTGCACGCAGTTACATGTTATTATGGTGGTGATAGACAAGTGCTCGTTCAGTATCAGGCATAACAGTGTTGCGCCTTAAAAAGCAAGTTAATAATTAACTGACAATTAGACATAAAGACTACTGCTAGTAATTCTATCAGTAATCTTAATCATAAATGTCATAAAAGGTTGGGAAAAGTCCCTCACGTATTGCACCTTCTATCACTTGTGATTATAATTATGTTTCCTGCTCTGAAAAAACCCCAACACAGTCGCAGCTAACAAGCGTGAAAACCAGTTTGTACACGTCCAGATCTGGAGTGCCAACCTTCCAAGGCGCGCTTAACGGCGTAAAGAAGCGGCGGCAGCACATGGAAAGAAAACACAGGGCCCGTACCGCCGGACTAATTAAAAGCTGTTTAAAAAAGGGGCGGAATGCAGGAAGGAGAGAGCGCGAGAGAGAGACGTTCTTTACCTGGCGTTGAGGCACGGCCGTCTGCACTGACACACACGCAACTGGGCAGGATGTAGCATTGCTGCCTGAGTGTGGAGGGGAGTGGCATTGTGTGTAAGAGCATGTGTCAGAAGGTGATGCATTTCCTGGTGTGTATGTGTGTGTGTGTGTGGAGGAAATGGTTTCCTGGTTAAAATCTTCTGCTGCCTGGATAGCTGTGTCAAAAACACATGGTCAGACAATGATTATGATACTTCTACACAGTTTGCAGCACTGTTTTTTTTTTTTTTATAAAGAAGCTCTGAGTAGCGAGCTCTGGATGACATTTAAGATCAACTTAAATCATCAGATTAAGAATTTATTATCCACAATCTGTTGGCAACAGTTTTCTATTTACACACACAGCATTTTTAGTGTCAATTTGTCATGTGCGTGTCAACTTGGTGAGCGTAACGGCCTATATCCACTCAGTTTTGGTAAACGCCTGAGAGAAATATTAGACTGCTGCCGGGTTTGTTTTCCAGCTGTTTTATCAGAGCTTGATTTTTAGATTTTCTACTGCTTGAAACTAACCCGACTGACCCTGACCTGTTGTATAACGAGCCAGTTCCTGTGACACTGACTCTACAGGAAAGAAACGATGTCACCACTCCCTCTCTGACGCTCCACCACCACCACAGTATTTAACTTTCTCATCTCCAGATATAATAATAATAATCAGACAGACAATCAATGTGAATAATAATCACATTTATATTGATAGAACTGCTCTGTGACATAGTATTTTAATCTACGCCAATCAGGCATATCGTTCTGATTATTATTGTGTCCCTTGTGCCTCCAAAACAGCTGGGACTCATCAGAGAATGGACATGGGCCTTCTGAGGGTGTCCTGTGGTGTCTGGCACCAGGATGTTGTTAGTTTTGGGCCTTTGGGTTATATGGGTTGAGGAGATCTAGTGAATCTGGAGGCATGTTTTTCATGATTCTTTTGAGTTGTTCCTAAGCCATTTTTGCATCTGTGCCAAGCTGCATCCTGCTGGGGATGGCTGCTGCCATTAAGGAGTGTCATTGCTAAGGGGTGGGGGTGCCTGGTCTGGTCTAGGTGGGTGCTACATGTCTAAGTAAAGTCTACATAAATGCCAGGTCCAGGTCACATATCCTGTCAGTGGTCATAATGTTATGCCTGATCGGTGTATATGAACATATCTGGATATGAATTGCCATAAAAATGATGGCTGGAATATTTCCTCTGCTGCAGCTTCAAATTAAAAGTTTTTACTAAAAAAAAAAAAAAAAAGCTTAACTATATCGGTCAACAGTTCCCAGATTGGCCACTAGAGGGTGGATCCAAAACAGAGTCAGTCCCCAAAAACCCTCAAATTAAAACGCTCAACTTCACAGCAGAAATAAACATTTACAGCTTGGTGCAGTCTGTGGTTTTAGCCTCTAAAGGGAATCTACTCGTATTTATATAAGTCACCTATTTAAATTTTGAGAGACAGGTGGGCGCCATCACGTGTCACTTCCTGTCTGCCTACGAGGAGGTTAATGCAGCTGTAGTTTAACAGCTCTTCCTGACTGTCTGAATGTGCTGTGTCTAAGATTTAATTAGGCTGTATATATATATAACATAATATTTTATGAAATCTTAACTGAACATCTTTTTCTCTCTGTGTCTCTGCTCTTTCTCCACCAGATTCCATCCCTGCTTGACCTCTTAAAAATAGTTTGCGCACACACAATTAACTACTTGAACCTGTGTCGAATTGTGCCGATCGCCTGAACTCCAATTGACCTCGGCGGAGCCGCTCCGGCCCTGACTGATGTACTGGGTTCATTCAAGTCAAGTGTTGGACTTCCTCGTCTCTGCGTGCTTTATGTAACGGGCCCCAGGTTGATGTCAGACCGAGACAATGAGCCAGAGGAGAGTAAACACTGCTCAAGTGATCTGATGAATAACTCACTAGCCATTCATAGCACATTCAAATGCCTTGTTTTCTGATGTCCCTGTGTTCAGTGGCATTTCCTCATACAGACCACACGCCTTTCTTTTCTTCTCCTTTTTTTTTTTTTTGCAAAAATACACAAAACCATCTTTTTACTCCTACTCCGTGGTTTCGACAAGATGCGCCCAAGTGTGGCCTTTTTTTAACAACACAGCCTGTTCACAGGTGTTTACACAACTCCCTGTTTAGAAAAAAAAAAAAAAAAAAAAAGAGTTGTATGAAGCCTTTTGTGGCTCCAGAGGGAGCTGTTTGAAGTCTGATAAACTGTGGCCGTTTATCAGACGGCCCGCGATGTGAAGAGGATGGCCCTCGGGATCAACAGACGACGGCGGAAAAGATCTGCACGTATCGAATATCAAAAGGGGCATTTTCCGAAAGGTAAAGTTTTCAGCGTAAAGTTCCCCCTTTGTCTTTTTCCCACAGAATATTCTGTTACCAAGCTGGAGCAGAGAAGTCAGTGCATTAAAAGCCTCTCTATAACTTTTGAATTTTGCAGTTTTACAGTGAACAAGCACTGTTCTTTATCCTTTTTTTTCACTAGACATTTAGATAGGAGTATTGTTTTAAGCAATTTTTAATGTAGTACATTAAGAACTCTTGTACAACTGGATCTAAAGTCAAATTTCATGCAAATTTGCTGCAGGGGAAAGTTGCACAAACACTTGCGAGTGCATCATTTTTTGCACACATTATTGCGTTGCATATTTCATTTTCGATGGAGAAAAGATACCCGGAAACAATCTAAGTTTATGAAACAGTGAGTTATAGTTGAGACAATCCCCACATTTCTCAAAGCCGACGTTAATATTAAAGTGTAGTCTCCTGGCACACACACACACACACACACAATCATTCATTATCTATTAAAGACTACAAACACACTGGAGACGGAGGGGTCTATTAAAGATGAGTCAGGCTCTAATTCTTTGCTCAGAGTGGCACTTGGAGGCTTTACAGTTTCCTGTTGATGTGAAGTTAAATGGTGTAGTGTGTGGCCCCGTGCCCACAGAAAAAATAATAAAAGAAAAAACACGTTCACACACATTTCAGCGGAGAAACCTACAAATATTTACATTTAAAAACCAACCAAAACGGCCGGAGAAAAGGAACGGCGGCGCCACGACTTTCAAAAACCAGACGAATCCTCTAAGTGCCGGTTTTCGTTTGGAAACACAAACGCTTTAGGTACAAAACGCCCTCAGAAATGTTGGAGATGCCACATCTGTCCAAGCCTGCGCGCACACAATAAGACGCGGCCCTGACTAAATGACAAATGTGTGTTTGTGTTTGTTAAATGTACTTCCTAAAAGGCGGCGCGATGTTGGAATATGGCTCAATCGGCCTCATGTGCATGCAGGGTGGCTAATTACAGACAAACTAGATGTCTCACAGACATCACACACCTGCTGCACAAAAACAGATGTCGGTGAATCTGCTCCATCGTTCAGTTAACCGTCTCATTCCCTTCATGCAGACTCAGTTTGGTTTAGAGTATGCGCACTATTATTTCATTAATTTATACGCGACGCCTCATTAACGGACGGAATGCGCGTAATTATTTGATTTAGGTTCGACTGTAGAGACATTAAAGCTGTTGTTATTCCTCGTTGACACATGTGCACACGCCCACCACGTCGACTTGTATGACTCACGGCCACAGCTGTGTTTCGAAGATGTCTACCCTTTAAAAGCCTCTTATCCAAACTGCTGATGTACGGCGCTTTGTACTCTCCCTGCTTCTCATGTCACGTTTCCCCTGCTGCCTCACCTTTGACCCGCCGGGGTCACGCAGTCATCCTTCCTGACTTTTTCTCTTCCCTTCGTGTCCGCCCGTGCGTTCGAAAACTGAAGCCACCGTTAAAGCCTATTTATTGTTGCATAGCTATTATTATTCTGCTCACCCTCGCTTTTGCAAGGGTCGTGTTTTCACGTTCGCCCGTCGCGTCGAACGTTTCTTCATCACCGTCTATCTTATGCTTGTGCGTGTGTGTCTGTTTTGGGTGTTCATGTAACGAGTCAAAAACAGCCAGGGTGCGCTAATCTTATCTGGTACAGGAAACACATTTCAGGGCCTTGAACCAAACAACTGGGCAGGAAACAGGGTTCTAAACTGAGCAAATGGGAAGGAAAAACCAGGAGGCTGAAACAGAGACACATAAAGGGGGATCCCTTATGAAAACTTAGATTTGCCATTTCCTCTATTTATTTGTGTGTCTCTCCCTCTGACTGTTTTGTCTGTAAATCAGTGATCCACATCTTTTTTCAATTATTTACATTTTTGGTGAATGCGTCATTTGCTAGTTTGTGTTGCCCCGAGAAAAGCAAGCTGTTGGGTCTTTTGTCTTCGTCAGACATCGCCGATTACGCCAAGTCAACAGTATTGACCGTGACACTTGCACATTTGGGTCAGATTAAATTATAAATCTGAGAATAGGTGGTGCAGTTTGTGATGCTACTTTAAGTTTGATGGTTAAAGTTTCTGCTTTGCTGTTACATCTGTCGACTGACTTTGCATGCAGCAACCTCAAACGTTTATCATGTGAGGAGAATCTGAAACGTGAAGTGATTTGGCTTTGGCACGCTGAGATTTTTCACTTGTTGTGAAAAACATTTAGAACTCCTTAACATCTACTCTTGCAGCTTTGGTGCTAAAGGGCCCTTGCATCCATCGAATGAAAGTCAAATTTCTCAATGTCTTGGAGATCTTTACATCCCAAGCTTGGCAAACAAAATTGAAATCATAATGCATCCAATTACAGAACATGTCAAAACATGAATTGACCTTCTGTTACGTAACCCTAAATCCACTTAAAACAAACCAGATCATGAGCAAAAAACGTATTTGTACCAGGGGTCTGGGCTTTACCCCTTCCAGAATAACAGGAATCCTATCACCCGTTCCACATTTCCTCCTCCTCCCTTCGCCTACTCACATGCCCGCTATCTTTGCCTCTCTCAAAGTAAAGTTCAGCGCTTGACATTTATTCTCCTGCCGGCTAGAGTATTTAAAACTTACACCAGCTAAAAATGGTTTTACACCAAACAAGCCAGAAGAAACAGGAGGCACGGACTTTTTTCTAGAGCAGACCTGCTGAACCAGACCTCAGACCTCTCACAGTGTCAATATACAGAACCTTGTAAATTGACGAGAGTTAAGGGACCTCAGCTGGACCCGAAGACAGCTGCTCCATGAAAAACACACAACACTGGCCATTGTGGAGAACTCAGGCTAGGTCAGGACCCTTGGACAGGATCGTGTAGGCTGTGCAGAACTCATTTGAGCAGCATCTGATAAGAATCCAGGCCTGAAGACATCTATTGTTGTACATTCCCACAATAAAACCTCTCAACCGTGGCGTGGCGTGTCTTGACATGCACAAGTGCAATGGTCCAATCTTAGCTGTTTGCAGCTTTTATAAACTACGTTAAATAAATTCTCCGAAACTGACTTTTATCCTCAAAGGGGGGAATACAGAAAACAGTCCTAACTGCATTACTGGTTAGATTCCTACAGTTTTGTTGCAGGATGATACAGCTGACCTTTATTTTCTACTACTTTTTACTTTAATGAAAAATTGATCCTGATAAATTGCTCCTGTGTCTACCTCTATTGACTGACTGCAGTCTGCGTTTCCGTAAGACCACAGGAAGGGAATAGAAGAATAAGCCCTGCGGCGACTTTTCTGTTTTGATGCTTTTTATGGGAAACAAACCATCTGAGTAAAGCACAGGATAGAGCAGGACAATAATTTTACTGTAAACACCCATTACCGCACATCAACCTGCAATTTACAACATGTTGTCTGTTCTATGGAAACCTGGGCCAAAGCTCTGATTAAAGCTACACTCTGAAAAGAAGTTGTTTGGAACAGAGTGGAGAGTCCTATGCCCAAATTCACTGAGTACGTTCAGGATTTTCACTCGTGGCTCGTGGGATTCCTCCGTGTGGGGCGTGACGACGCATATCCAAAATCAGTTTCATCTTCTCAGCAAATGAAGCAATTCCAATATGGGTTGTCCTTATACCTTTGATATTGTGATACTAGGATGCTTCTTTAAATCTAAATCAAACCCAGATACCCCAATCCAAGTATCTGTGTTTTCCACTCTGCAAAACACATCTCTTTGCCGGCTTTGAACACTCCTGCTCAGTGTTTTGTCATGGTACAAGGTAGTACTGCGGGATAGAAATGAAGAAAGAAAAGAGCTGGGTCCAAATAAGGGCGATGGAAAGGAGGACGTATAACCTGTATCCCTACTCCGCAATGGGAAATGTGAGATTGCTGGACAGAGAGTCAGAAGAACCCTCAGGAGGAATCAAGGGGACGTCTGTGACTTTACTGTTTTGTGTTTCCCCGAGACATGGCTACAAGAAGAATCCTGCAAATCCCATCATTACCTGTGATGGCTGGTTCAGACGGGCAGACATAAATCTGGGAGTGGCATACTAACAAATGGCTTCCCTTTGGTCACATAACTGCGAAGGAAGGTATCTCCAGCCCAGACATGAACTCTTAGTAGCGGGGCTAGGTCCATATTACACACCCGGGAGGTTTTCACATGCAATTTTGGATGTTGTGTACATTTCCCACTCTGCTTACCCGGTGTAATCCAATCGGTTACTGTGAGACACTGGACAACCCCCCCACACCCTCCCCAAGGTATAATTTGGAATTCATTGAAAAGTTTACAGCTTGCATGCTCTTGAGCAACTGTTTCAAAGCAGCGTCTTCCCGTGGGGATTAATTAAAGATCTCTGAATTTGACTGGATATTTTTCATCTCAAAGGAACTGGACTAATTCTATGATGGTAATGGAAAAGGAGGAAACTCCCCACAGGTGTCTTCAAACAGATGCGTCTGTTTGTAACAACACTCAAACATGTGTTTTGAATCTTCACTTGACAAGATTCTTCTGTAAACATCCTGGCGTCTCATCGGCCCAGATTAAAGCGAGACTGGGGCCATTCAGCCCAACAAACAAATGATTTTGCAAGTTCAAGAATGGTTTGCATGATGGAATTAAGGTATATATATACATTTTGCATGGCCACATTCATATAGCCCTTCAAAATGTTCACCCTTTCATACGCAAACACCAACACACACTCACAAAGACACTGGCTTGGGAAGAAAAATGAACAGGCAATAGTTTCCCTGACACATTTGACTATTGTGTATCCTCTGTTGTTGGTCAGACATATGGTACCATTTACAAAGTGCCCAATAAAACATGTGCAACAATGGGGGTATTGCTTCCCAAATGGCCAGGTTTTGTTGTTTAATACAGAGGTATTTATTGTGATAGATTACCCGTAAATGAAAAAGAAAAGGCCTTTCGGTCCGGAAAGAAGTCGGACCAAAGGGCCAGCTGAAAGTAGGTGGACAGAAGCAGCTTTAAAGCCTCTTTTAAAGACATACGACATGTGCGTGCATATGCTAGAATAAATGTTTGTTCTGTATTGGAACTGTCTAATAAAAGTTAAAAAGTGGGACCAGCTGCTGCTGAGGCCGCAGAAGGGAAATGTGTTTAAATAGTGTGTGTGTGTGCGTGTGTGTGGAAACTATTACTAGTAAACTCCTCTGCTAACCTTGACTTGTCTCCCTGCACTTGGATGAAAACAATGAAAAAAGCAGGAAGTTCCCTGTCATCATTTGTTAAACACACACACACATACACATAAACACACACACATAGTGCACAGGAAATAGTTTGAAGCGTGAATCCCAACAGTGATCATTGTTATCTATCCTTCATGTGTCATAAAGAACTCATAGATACATTAATAATGAACAAGATTATCCTCTAGTTTATGTTAATGTGCTAAATGTAATCCCTGCCTTGATTTTGTTCACAGTTTTTGACAGAATTAAGTACTACACATTAACCACCAACCGAAATCCCTCCTACCCTTTGGCGTTGTCTCATGAGCAACAGATAACTGTATATCAAATCATTTGGGTAATAAGTTATTGAAAACAGCTAAAACAATATCTTACCTTCCAGTTGCTTCTTCTCCTGTCTCCTTGCAGGCCTGGGCATTGTCTGGACGTGGTCTGACAACCCACCATTGCTCTGGACGGTGGGAGATTGGGCCACACTTGCTGGGTTGGTATCAGTGATGCCAGGTGAGGAGAAAGAGGCAATCCTCTGTAAGATTAAGTTTACGCTATCTCTCGCATCACCTACGCCATCTTCCAAAGATCCAATAGCTCTCGGGCTGGAGGCGCTAGAAGAGCTTGAAGGGCTGGGCAGGTTGGGGACCACCTGGACAACTTGGGGCCCCGGCAGAATATCCAACTTGATGTTCTGGGATGGAGAAAGGGGTACAACGGAACAACGCATGTCTGAGATAGAAATGGAGCCTTGTGAGAGGGATGGAGAAGATTGGGAGAACTGTACAAAGGGATGGGGAAAGGGGTGGGAGGGCGTGTCAGAAGAACTGTCTAGGCTGCTGAGAGAGGCTGAAGGGCTTGCTGCGCTGGATGGAGGGCCAATGTGGTGATGGAGGCTTCCTGAACTTCTTGGAGGAGGCTTGGGCGGAGTGGGTCTCATGGATCCTCCTCTAGCCTCGGTGGGGTAAGTGATGGAGGTGGTGCTTACCAAGCTGTCTAGATCCAAGGGAAACTTGTGGAGACGTGGAGTTTCTTTGGCCTTGGGCTGGGGAGACTTGACGAGCCGAGGCCCTTGCTCTTGGCAATGTTTTTTGGAGACACTGTAGCCCACCTCCCCAAAGGAACTGGCATTATTAAGATGACCATTCCAGTTTGCATTGGCATCGACCTGCTTCACACCTGCAGCCATCCTGCCTTCACTGCCACCCCTTTGCATACTCGATATCCCTACTCTTTCATCAGGACTTTGGAAGTCTAGAATAGACATGGAGCCATGGTTCATTCCACGAGGCTCTCGGACACCCATCATCCCCTGCTTTTGGTTCATCTCAGAGTTGAAAACACTCCCATGGGAAGAAAACTTCTTCAGTTTTGCTTCTTGGTTATGTTGTGGGAGCTGGGGCTGGGTTCCATGGTACTCCCCCTGAGGCTGAGGGCTGTGATATGACTTTGGTTTGGCAAGAGGCAGGGTATATACACCCCCGACAGAGCACTCCAAGCTGGATGTGGAACTGTGAAGGCTGTCATAGTCACTGCCCGGACCAGACAACACGGAGCAATTGTTGGGATTTAGCCTACTTTGAAAGGAAGCAGCTCTGGTCACTGAGGAGCCATTGTTGTGAATGACTGACTTGTTGATGCTTCCTCGGTTAAAGGACAGGCTACTGAGTACAGGACGAGACTTGAGCGACGGGAGGGCACTGGAACTCAGGCGACTGTGGGAGTGGGCTGCAGAGCCCAGACTGTTGTTGTTGTTGTTGAAGGCAAAAGAGGGAGACTGGCTGCCCCCTCCCTGCTCCTCACTAGCTTTGTTGAGGAAGTAATGGCAGGAAGAGGGGGATATAGGGGTGGAGACAGGGGAGGCTGTGGAGAAAGATGGTATGTCATCCACATCTTCAGTGTCGAAAGATCTCTTCAGTGCTGCAGATGGGGGAAAAAAGCACACAGCATACACACCATTATTAATATGTCTCACCAGTCTAATAGAGGTCAAGTCCAAAAGAAAAGAAATTCAACATATGGTACATAGTGCGAGATCAGTTAGATAACATAATTTATCAACAAAATTGGATCTCTGGTCATTATGTGAACAAGCTGGCATCGCACTGGGTTAAACTCCCAACTTGAATACCTGTTACCCTGTTGTATGCATAGAGTACATGCTTTTGCAGTACATGAATGTCCCTGTGGCTCTCCTCTGAAGTTCATAGTTCTGGATGTTCTTATCCACTTGTCTTTGTATTGGAACAGTGTCCCCTTCCACTTTTGAACACACACACACATGCAACCTTGGTCCCGTCAGCACAAAAGCTGGATTGAGGTCGGCGCTGGAGTCAGGGCATCCTGAGGGGTTTAGTATTACAAAAAACAACTACTGCAATGTGACCCGCCATGAGAATGAGTGGGTGGGTCACAGGGGGAGGGGCATATAATTAGAGTGCCACAGTGAAACTTGTATTAGTGGCTTTATCCTCACGTGTCAGATTTCCTCTCTATATATTCCTTTGAACGAAGCATGTGTTGAGATGACGCTCAGATGGATGTGATCAACATCACATGCTTGTTCAAGAAAACCAACTTGCAGCCGTTCTTGTATGCATTGTCTTATCACTTGGCTGCAGAAAATGCCAGAAGTCCACTTGTTATTCTAAGCAAAGAGGGTCTTTCTTGGTGTCAAATCCTGTGTAAGCTGACGAAGAGCAGTGCATAGCATGCTAAAATGTTTTGTGCAAACCCGATCACTTGCTTCCAGAGCACGATGAAGCTGTTCAAAAGTGACCACAGAAGATTACTAAACCAAGCTTTGGTTACTGAGAATTCAGAGGCATACTACACTCTTTGTTTTATATCCTCCTAGAGAATCATTCATGCCGCTGCAGGATAGTGACCACATACTCAAAAGATTTGCAAGAGCAAGGAGTGATGAGCACAGGGGGCTTTAGCCCACTCGAAGACTGAGAAAGCCGAGCATTCCCCAATCTGGGAACTGATTAGCTATTGTCTGATGACTTAGTCTCTGGGGTCAATGGCCAGTGTCTTGAGGCTTCCGGTGTAGCCTGCAGATATCAGGATAACAGATAGCAGATAACAGATATCCAGGCCAAGACTGCACATTCCACTTGCCATTCACTGTTTACAGTCCAAGCAGCAATTTACAATGCAGTTGAAGTCAAGAGATGATGAACACGACTGGCCGATTGTTGACTCAGTTGAGAAACAACAGCTTTGAAGCAACAGATTAGCTTGCTTGCCAACAGGGTACAAAAGCCCCACTCAAACGATACTGCTCGACTATACCGCTCCCAAAATCTTGACCCTTACCTACAGATTTGCCATATGCATATGCAGACACCTCCAAGTCAAAAACCCTCAGATCATTTGAAACACTGTCAAATTATCCTGGGATAACATCTCATCAGGTTTTACACACCTTGACAAGTCCAGGACAGCTCAAGTGCATGCTTAAAGCAAAAAGGTGTCATAGTTTTTGAGTGACTGTAGTAATTATTTCTCATTTTACTATGAAAGATGAGTTTCCTCGTGTGTTGTAGCTTGTTTTATTTCCTACCTTTGTGTTCCTCCTGCCAGTTTTGGGTGTCACAATTAATCTTTCGTATATTTCTAGTCTAATCTCTCCTTCACGTTCTTTTCCTGGGGTGGATTTTAGCAAAGCAATGCACATATCAGGCCTCCAAAAAATGCTCTGTAACCATATAACCATATTACAATTACAAGACTCCTGATATGATTTAGATGTTCACTCTCTGATTCGACCAGTGGCACACTCACAAGCATTCACAAACACAACCACATGCATAGCATTCACTGGGTGTTTAGTGGGTCTTATACTGCTTCTGGACTGTCTTTGTTTAAAGGGACGCATCCACATCCTGTTTGTGAAAGTTAAATCGGCTCATTTTCCATGCAGTCAAGCACTTTTCAGTGAATTTTATCTGAGTGGTTGCTGTCTGTCCCTTAAGGCAAGGAGCATACAGTTTAGAAAAATATGATGAAAATACTCATTAGTGGCAGCCCAGCCTTAAATCACACACCAACATAGTTTGTAACTGAGCAACTAATGGCTCAAAGCCTCTGTAGGCTCCAGGCAGGCTGGGGAGGGGCATGTGTGTGTGCATGTTAGGACATGGCTAGGTTCACTGAGGCTACAAGTATGAACCTGCCCTTCATAAAAAGAGATAAGGAGTCCTGGTATCAGGTAATTGCTGGCACCCTGTCAAACGCTGGAAAAATAATCACCGTGATCTGCTCTGGTCTACCTGTGTGTGTCTTGTGTGAGTGTGTGTGCGAGCTGTGTACATTGACTCCACTCCTTCTGTTCCCACATTTGCGCAGACCCTAATTCCTCTTTTATTACACAATGTGTCATCTGATAAAGTGAGATGCCTGAACTCTCTGTGTCTCCCTCGTGCACACGCGAGTGCACATCAGAGCGTGCTGAATTCACGCTGAGGAAGTGTGTGCATGTGCATGTACATGTGTTCGCGTTCACGTCCAAGGTATCTTTATGGCCGCTGCAGGTCATGTCACTGGGAAAGGTCTTGCATGTTTACATTCTCCTGCTTTGTGCTTCTTCTTCCTCTATAATGCTGGATTTTCCTCTAAAATGGTGCATTACACTTCTGTGTAAGTCATAATTTTATTTCTTGTCCGATGACAAATAGTCCATGCACAGCTACAGGGCTAGAAATGCAGGGTGTTAGGAATCTGATTAGTCTGGAAGACCTAAAGTAGCCAGGTATGTTAACTACAGTATATTTAGTCTTAAATAAGGATATGCAGATATGTTCCTTGCAATTTGTCTATTGTCTCGCATCGGTATTATGGACATAGGCCAATGTTGGAAGATGAAGTAATAGACGACCATCATCTACAGACCTGTTGGCTCTGTAAGCAAACTGTGGGGGATCAAGGAGGGGGGTCAGTGATGGCACTGAGGTGGAACCACACAAAGGGCTCTAATGACTTAAAAACCACAAGGGTCATGGTGATGGGTCTACAGTCAATATGGCCTTTGGCCTTGGTTGCCTCAGGGATGACGCTGGAGGTCTTGCAGTGGGTTGGCACATGGCATGCCTGAGGTGTGTGTATGAATACAGGTGATTAGCACGGGATGGAGAGACAGAGCATGACCCGTGTGTTTTCCGGGATTTAGATTTTGGCTTGCACATTGGAAATCTGGTTTTTGTCTTCAGTCGGAAAGGTTCCAACTGGCAATCGTTCTCGGGTCAAATGGGTCTGCAGATATTTATTGGCTTCAGCTCAGACTGAAAGTGATGGAAATATGACAACTTTTCCAGTGCGCTGGTCTAGCCGAGTCTAGCCGTGGCCATGCATGGCCAAAGGCGACGACTACTACAGAGTCAGGAGTGCCCATAAAAACTGACCAGTGCGAAAGAGACGTAGTCACAGGGTAAAGTAGAAGAACTCACATCGGGAGGACTGTGTTGCTGAATCTGCAGCCACTGTTGATATAAAAACAGATTCTTCCACCTTTTGTCTTGCCCCAAAGTTCTGTGTGGCAACCAACCCCGACGAGCTGGAGGCATGCCAGCTGCAGAGCAGAGTCTGGTTTCAGTCCATAGCCCACACAAAACAGAAGATAAAGAAAAGTCTCTGCTTTCCCCTCAACCAGCTGAAGTTCATCTAGGTTTTGATCGGTGAATGCACATTAGAGAGAAATATTCCCAGTAATGACGTGCAAGACCCACATCAACAGAGACACACAAGCACACCAGCAAGTTCCTCCCTCTCCTGGTTTTTCACTTTGTTCAGAGACATGGAGGCTTTTAACCAGAGTGTCCAATACTTTCACAGAGGTGACAACAAAAGTGGGAAATAAACATTCAGAGGTTGTAGCCCTGATAATCTTGAGCTCTTCCCTGAGTATTGCAACAAAATGCTGTTGCAAAACGTACCAGGATGTCAAAAAAAGAAAACACAGAACAACTGGCCAACTCAGCGGGTCAAGATCACATTCCCTGAAAGAGGAAACTGATACTGCGAGTGTGTTTGTGTGACATCTGTCCTCGACAACACAAAGGTCCTTGGAATATTAGGAATAAATTATTATAGGGTCACGCTACGTTCCTTGAATAGCTTTAGGTTTGAACTCCACAAATTCATATAGAAATAACCAACTCTGAGCAATAACCTACAAACAAGAAAGTGTTTTTAACAGCATCAAACAAAAATGAACTGGTTAGTGTGCAAATATTATAGACCCCATTGGAGTTTACAAGTACTTTACCAGCCAACAGTTGGTTTCTGAGCCATTATTCCTCTTTTGTCGTCTCTCTGACTCTTTAGCTATGTCTCTGCTGTCAAATACCCGTACGTTGTCCCAGTTGTATGTTGTTACATCTGCTAAGTAGGAAAGCACCATAACATGTAAGACCTGAGGACACTACATGCATGTTTCCACCAATCAATTAATTATCCTTTGGCATTAGTGACCAGTGAACCAGTAAACACCGGGAGGATGGGAGGCCCAGCCTGCCCTGTGGACACACAACGAGGGGATGCTGAGTCTGGGCTTGTCAGACCCACCCCCACCGACCAACACACACCACCACCACATTCCTTGCAATTTTGGGGGCTAGGTAACTTGCAGAAAGACTGATACAATACTGCATTTACACATGCACACTGTGGGTTTCACTTCAAAGAACATTACTTTGAATTAATTTCATAGAGACTTACCCCAAAACTCAACAACATGAAATAGCCTTAACATAAAACTAACCCTTTCCTAACCTTAGTCAAAGCCTTCACCTTAAACTCTAATGATTTACTTTACAGGGATACAGTGACTGTGTAAACTGTGTTTATGTCACTACAACACAAGCACGCTACACATACACATTCACACACAACCACATTAAAACAACTTCCACTTACTAAAAAGCACATCTGGAAGACACATTCCAAACAGCCGTTTGCAATGTTGTAATGCCGAAAATAACACAGTGCCAGGTCTCATAACCATGCAAACACACACGCAGAAGAAAAAGAGAGCTCTTACATCACTGTATTTCAGATGTCTGGCTACCATTTGCCTCATAAGCACCTGTTGCCTGAAAAACTATTAGACAGAAGCTGGAGTCAATTAAAGACACAGTGTGTCCAAAGTTTAACTGTCAGCATGTCATGCTTTTTCAGATGAGATGAGAACACAGCAGCAGTTACAGACATGTCTAAATGTTACCAGTTACCCCCAGCAGATTCCATCAATTTTGATTATGAAACCCTGCTGCCACACAAAGAATGAATTATTTTTGCTTTGCACAAAACAGTAACAAGTTAAATTTGAAAAACCCAATAGAAACATGACCTCCTGAAGAAACTGGCTCTGAATAGTCCTTTCATTGTGAAGATAATCCCAGCTGTTCCCTCTGATGGACGGAACTAACATCTTAACCCCTTAACACTCCGCTATCAGTACCTAAAAAGCTTGAAAGCATGTTGTTGGTCAGATGCTTATGGCAAAAACACTGTGCACCACATAGAGATTCAGTTCAACGAGTATGCGCCACTACAGATGAAAGAGGAGGTATGACACAATGCTTTGTTGAGTATGTACTCTTACTACAAAGTACGTAGTAAGCAGTAAGTAACTACTGCTGCTCCTGCTATTGTGCTATTGTTGCAGAGGTGTTGGTGGTTTTGTGATTTCAATCACTCATAGGTTTTTAAAATAGAGCAGCAGAATTGATTATCATTTCAGATCAGTGAGTGATGTGTTACAAAGGCACCTTTCAAACACCTAATGCTGCAAGGGTAACCCTAACCCTAACCCTAATTAAAGGCTTATCTTATCTTAACCTGCAAGCAGGGCATGTGATCGCGACCTCTTGCCATTTTTGGCGCGATTAAGTGTTTGGGAATCCAATCACTTATGTTCTCTATGGTTAGTTATGGTATGTCAGTATTTTGACAATGGGTTTTGCACTAGGATTTTGAATGATTTTGAATCATTTTTATCATGAGCTCTTTGGATGTCTACACGACCATCGCTACAGGGCTTACAGATAGCTGTATGACACAGGATTCATTGACCCATTCACAAAAATATTCTATTTTGGGTTGAGCTTGACACATGCACAAAAATGTCAGATTACCTACAATTGCTTGATGGACACCTAGACCAAAAAGTGGTTTCTCTGTAACTAAACACATCTGGGATTTGGACCATTGGTCATACAAAACCATAATTCGAAAATTTTCGATGGTCCGCTGAGTTTAAGAATATTGATACTTTTCCCTGCACTGTTAATGATTTTGTTTCAATTCTCATTGGTTGATTAAAAATATGTGTCTAAGAGCCAAACAACTCCAGACATGTCTGAATGGCAGGCAGATTGCACTGATGTTCTGCCAAATGGTTGACAGCAAGACACATTAAGTAGTGCTTTTGTACTTTGCTGCATAATGGGCTCACACTGGTTTGTGGGTCAGTGTGCGTGCAACATGCTATGGCACCTGTGTTAACGTGCATTAGAACATGTACGGGTCTCTGTTATTCTTGATTTAAGACAGAACTTCTGTTTGCACTACTGAACATAAAACGTAGACCGACTGGTGTGTCCTTAGGCTGCTGTGCTCCACTGCTTTAATGCAGGCTGGAATGTCAGAGGGGAGCAGAAGTGTGTTTTTCATAGAGTACCATTAGTCATGAGAAAAAACAACAAGAATTCAGTGTGTGTGTGTGTGTGTGTGTGTGTGTGTGTGTGTGTGTGTGTTTTGAGAGGTGGGGGCAAAGTCCTTATAGGCAAATCTCTGTAGCCATCTTGGTAAAGACTCTGGGCAGTGAGTTCAGGCTAACAAGACCAAGCCCGTGTCTGAATGAATGGGGAGGGGATGGATTCATAAACCGCATATAAGGAATCACCAGTCAAATCTACTGGGCATGTGCATGGTTAAAAAACACCAACTTTATTTATGCTACACGATCAACACCATCCTAAATTACATTAAGGATACAGTAAGTCAAGAAAAGCAAGATGTAAACTTACATACATCTATGTCACCACAATTCAAGCTGCTGTGAAAGTCACCCATGCACTTCCATCTGTGCAGCAACACAATTGTCTTCATGTGTTTCACAGCATGGCTGGTGCAAAGCGCACACTTTTGGGGGAGGGACCATGTGTCATACAACCATCTTCTTTGGCGTAAAGGAATTTTCCCATAGATTTCGATTCAGGACTAAGTGGTTTGTCTCTACACTATAAGTTTGTCTCTGGTGTGGGGAAATAGAGGTGGGGGGAATCACTGGGTCAGTAAGTCATGGGACCCTCTATAATCTGTGCTTGGTTCATGACCCGCTGGAGTGCAGTACCAGTAGGTGACAGAGCAGAGAAGGGCAGCTCCTAGTCCTCCATGATCTCCTCTAATCTCCCATCAAAATGCAACATTGCTCCGGTGCTGAGTCCGACACATCAGTTTTAATTTTGCTTGCACAAACACTATATGAACAACCTCATTACAAAATCATACAGGGTGCCAACCTTAAAGACTTAAAGACTTGACAGGTGTAAAGTTGTCCTGCACACTTATTTCAATCAAATTCTATTTAAACTGTCAGATGAGTTTGAAAGAAAGACTTTGACTTCATATTCTAAAAGTTGGAAGGCATGTAGTGGAGGAGAAGGGAGGAAATAAAAGAAAAATACCAAAAAGTAGAGATGCCTCAATATCAGAAATTTGGTAGTCAGTACCATCACTAAAATCCGCAATTCTTAATACGGTACCATAAGCTGAAGTAGAAGTTCCTACTGACCTTTGGCCACCAAAATCTAATCATTCCATCCATGAGTAAAGGGAATATTGGTGCAAAATTTAAAGGAACTCTCTCAAGCCATTTCTAAAATGTCAAATAATTTATGGTCAAAAAGGTGTTTTGTTAAGTAACAGTGATCTTGACTTTTGACCTTTTGAACTGCCCATTCTTCTGACTTCGCCCTTGAGTCAAAGTGGATGATTGTGCCAAATTTGGAGTAATTCCGTCACCACATTCCTGGAATATCACTTTCACGTGGACAGGATGGACATGAGGTCACGGTGACTTGACCTGTACCTTTGACCCCCACGATCTAATCTCTTCATCCTCGGGTGCAAGAGGAGGTTAGCGCCAAATCTGAAGAAGTTCCGTCAAGGGCTTCCAGAAATGTCGCATTCTCAAGAATGGGACATACGTTTGACCACCAAAATGTAATCAGTTCATCCTTGTGGACAGTCATAGCAAATAGCACTTCCTCAAGGTGTTTCTGAGATGACACATTTACAAGGTGAGTTATGGAACACGTTTTTTGACGAAATGACTTTGACCTTTACCCACTACAGAAAGAGCAGTACCTTCACTATTCTCTGTGCTATCATGTTTTTTTAGAATTTTAGCACTGACTTGGTAGTAACGCATCAGATCTTGTGGGTGTGGAATTATATCAGGAAAACATAAGGCAAAAGAGAAAAATGAAGAAGAAAGATGACAAAGCAGAGGTACCTGCAGGAACACTCAGGGGACTGGGTCAGCCCTGGACCGGATTGATATCCTCATAATTAAGGTAGATCCACATTAAAGGAGGTGATATTTCCTCCACTCATGAACGTGGACATTGCACACTCACTAGCACCTGATCATGTGTTTTGGTTAAATTTGGTGATGTGCAAATTCAGTTATATGTTTTTGAGGAAGTTATATGTAGTTAAAGGTAGTTTGGTGTTGATAGGCGTTCCTGACTGTTGTCCTTCCTTTTGACATACATGCATGGCAGAATAACATTAACTCCACTCACCATACAACACCACCACTAACTAATCTATAACATACAATAATTAAGTGAACAAAATGCAAGTATGACTAAAACAGTGCCGATAAAAAAGAACCTGACAAACTGCTGCACTTCGCGACATGCAGTGACCAGATGCAATACTTTTGGGCCGAACACAGACACTGTGTGGGTGTCACATAGGTAACATCTGTGTGCAAATCCTAGCTTTTTCTTTATTGTACTTCTTTGGCGAGATTGGAGGCACTGACACACTTTGGTTTGAAGCGACAAATAGACCAAAACAGCGAGAGCCGCTACATAGGCGGTCTGTGGCCAAAGGCTACACTAATTTGTTTAAAGGCACGGAACAACACCTGTCTAAATAGAAGAATGTGGAAAAAGCGTTAGAATGAGTGAAGGCCGGCTTTTGTTGTTCTGTCCCTGCAGGCTGCAAAGACATGCCTGATCGCCCCGAGGAAGAACAATCTGTTCATTCTAACATTCCCCCACTCTTTCCCCTCACTATCCCCACGCTGAATGTACTCATAGCAATTAATGGTTTTCTTTATTTTTGTTCTTTTTTTATGGGGTTTTCAATGTTTACTCAAGAACCGCTGTTGCAAAGAGGGCTAAAACTGAGAGCAGCTGCAACCTTTGATTCATTGTAGTGAAAATTCAAGAGATGATTTCAGGATTAGGGTTGGGGTTAGGGTTAGAATAGCCCGGAGCACTGATGGTTACAATAATAAACACCAACACTAACTACTATTTAAGGTAAGAGAGGAATTCTAATGAAGATCAAAGTTGGTACAAACAGCTATCAAAGGTCTTTAAGTACAAAGTTTTGGTGCATCAATCCACTCAAACCTCCCATCTGCTTTGGGAGCACTCCAGCAACCTCACCTGACTTCCCCCCTTGGTTCCTGTCATAATTCATAGCGCTCCTCGAAGACAGGAACCTTTCACTTCATTTGAAATGATAACGTTACCACCACACAGAGTATACAGAAAGCCAAAGTCTATACTCCTATACTTCTAGCAATTTAGAAGCCATATTTTTCTAATTTCTATATTAATTTATTATTATAATGTGACTATAATGTTAAATCAAAACACATATTAACACAATGTTGTGGGTTCAGCCTTGCTAGTGGCTTTCTTCTGTGCTGTATGTACGTTATAACTCCAATATCTGGCTTTGCGATTATCTTAGTTGTAATATTTGCCCTCAGGTACACAGAATGCATTTCTGAATGTATTCCACTGAATTAAGGACGATGTCTCAGTAACCACTCAGTGTAGATAGAGCACTCCTTGCTGTGTTAAGTTGTTTAGATAACGGTGCATGATAAGAATCGACTGTACTGTTATTATAAGGAAAGCTATATAAACATGAGCTCCTTTCCTAGTACCTCACTAAGCTTACTTGATAGATGTCTCCTCTTGATTCCTTATATATATGAGGCAATTTAAATACAATACTGGTTCTCCTTTGTGCTGTCCCTTGGCCGCTGCAAAGCTAATGAGGACACATTAGGGAAAGGGAAGTTAACACTACATAGAATGAAAATGTAAATCTCTACGTCACATACGTCCTTTAGCAAACCAACTTTTCAAATTTTCATTCTCCACACTCGAGTCGTGATGATCGAGTAACGCTGCGTTGACCAGCTCACATAACTAAGCTAAATGAGCTTCTCTGCTGTTTGAGAGCAGTGAACGTGGCAGGCCTGGACAGGCTGCGAGTCGAGTTCTATGAAACGTTTAGAGATAGATTGCTACCACCGTTTCTGGAAATGGACTAGGAAGCCTGTGGAGGCAAACTGCTTTAGCACCATCACTTTACAAAGACTCTCTTACAGTTATTTAAAAAGAAAAGGAGGTAAACTGGTCGGCAGATGTGAATCATACTGGCCTACCTCCCTTATACATACTGATTAGCTAAAGTGTTAACAAGAAGACTGTGCTTACATCAGTATTATAGTTTCAGAGGTCTTTATACAGCCCTGCTTATATCAGACACTCTTATTGTTTAATGTAGTTATTAGGCTACTCAATCAGTTGATTTTATTTGAAATGATTAGTATGGTGCAAAAACACATTTGTGAAATTGTGCTTGTTATACGAACTATACAACTCACTTTATTAGGTACACTACTGAGACCTAATGCATTCCGCACTGAATCCCCCTTGTTACTTAGCCTCACCCACTGACTAAAATGGAGTTTATTTTCAATGGTGTACCAAATGAAGTGGCAAGTGAGTGAACCCATCTGTTTCTGCACATACTGAATTACTAAATCTGTATGGATCCTTTGCTGGTTACAAAATTCACTATGCAAAGTATATCGAAATATATATTTATAGCATTTGTCACCATTTGTCATCATTTTCTAACTCCATTTTTTGTTTTTAACCTGGTTTTAAGATGCAGTCAAGAATCTATGAAGCAATGGTCTAATCCCCTCAACTGTCTTTGTTGGTATCGGGGACTTATTTTGCCACCCTATCTATACAAAGGTAAAAACAAACAAAAAACAAATAATAACAACCTTAATCTGGAATGGGAGGATTCGTACATTTAATTTACTGTACTTCACATCTGACAGAGAGGGACTGTAAGCTTCTAATTTCATGCGGTTTGAACTTGGCTGCACATATGACAGCAGCAATGCACTGGTTTTCAGACAACCCTTCTATTCATCGGGCTAAAAATGAAAAACGACAGCACTTCATCCTTCGTCCGACGCTGTTGTATACTGACACAGCAGATAACCTAATGAAAGACACCTCAAGGCAGCTGTTACAATACACATCCAACGTAAGGTCAATCAGGTGTTGTTTCATCATGCATATACAGTATACTACCTCCACTCTAAATTAATTTAATAAAATAAAGATCTTGTTAGTTGGAACTTATTTACTTTATGTCTTCATCTCTTCAAACTGGGTCTCTTCTCCAGGGAAGCAAAGGTAAAAATGAGCCTTTGGTTGCAGGCAAAAAAAAAAAAACCCTGAAGCACCAACTGTTCATAAAAAGCCTTTCACGCTGCCCGGCCAATGAAAAGCCGACTTGTGCTGTGAAATGCTACCTTTATTCTTCTTAAATGTTGTTGTTGCTTCACATTTTTTATGCGTCTTTAGCAGAAACCAAGTAAACACATCCGAGCAACGTGTTTTTGACTTTGCCTCTTTTTCTTATTTATATCCCTTTGTTTACTTTAGAAGGAAACGATAAAATCACAGCCAGGAGGCTACAGACAGTATCAGCCTTTGAATCAAAGCCAGCTCATTCACGGAGCACGATTTACTGCTTATGAGAGACGCTTTAAACAGCTCCGCTCACCACTTCCACCGCCACCAACTCCACCACCACCACACCTCATCCACACTCACACACAGACACACACACACACACACACACACACAGGGCATGCTCTCCAAGGCTTACACTGTGTCATTAGTGTACTCTCTGACCTGCCCATGCTCTTTTAAATCGGGCCCTGGTAATTATCCTAATGGCGAAACAAAAACAACCAGTTCGTTTGAAGGCCTGCCACATTTTTGATGGAGTCCTGCATCAGTGATGGTAATGTGATATATAAATTGTTGCAGGCTAGTAGTCACAATGAACTAGTGAATCACCTTTTAAAGAAGTCCATTCCGTCCATTAACTGATTGATAAGTCTTCAATAAAAGCGTAAAATAAAAGTCTGCAAAACACCAAACCACCAAAAAATTGGTTTACTTATCTTTAAACAAATAGTTAATTGACTCATTGGGTCAGCTATAAAAATAATCATCATAATAAAAAAAAACATTACTGCTCATCATCAGTCCTGATTTGACTTTTTCTTAATGATCTAGCATCTTATACTGTATAAAACTGTGATTTTACGCACTAAAATAGCTGATGTTTAATGAAAAAAAAAAAAAAAAAAAGAATGTTTCACAGCACAGCACCGTCTACTATTAATATTCCAGCCTTGATGCACTTTTCCCTTTTTTAAGTGAAGCATGAAAACAGCCTGCAGCTGCATCTCGCATTTGCCTTTTACGTGCCAACCAAACAGCCTTAAGTAATTCAATATTACAGCCCGCATACCTTCAAAATCTGATAAAATCCCTTCTAGGTGGTCATTCACGGGAAGATCCGACATCCTGTCCTGTGTGCAGATTCTCGCAGATGCCGCTCAGGATCAGATGAGAAGAAGAAGAAAAAAAAAAAATTAACTGTGAAGACAACTTTTATTCCCCGTCGGAGAACAGCTAAACTAGTCCGAACCGATGAGGTCTGAGCGCTCAAAGTTTTGTGCGTAACCTCACTGTCCGTCCTGTCGAGCTCCCAAGACCATCGGTGCCTCAGCGTGTCGGTGGCCCATCCCCCCTGCTAAGCCCTGCACCCGGGGGGGAGACGAAGGGGGCGAGGACATTGGGCGGGCAGCCGATGGGCGGAGCCTTATGCAACACCTGGAAAAAAAAAAAAAAGTCTTCAGTCAAATGTCCCCCCCTCCTCAACCACCTACCTTTTCTGAATTAGTACAAACTGAAGTTTAAACAGTGACAAATAGTTCTTTGTTGTCTAAATCTCCGGCTTTGGGGTGTATTTGAAACCCGAGGCTTTACTTGTAAATAGAAATATCATTATCTTGCTATCAGTTTAGAATATATTTGCTGAACACATTTCAACAACCTTTTTGAATCCACAACTAAAACTAAAGTCCTACTCCCTCATGGGCTTAAATCAGAATGAAATACCGTAACGCTTCTAGTAAAGGAGTCAATTCTGATTCATCAGAGCATGGACATGGTCCTTCTGAGGGTGTCCTGTGGTGTCTGGCAACAGAATGTTGTTAGTGGGGGCCATTGGGTCCTATGGCTTGAGGGGAGGGTCCACTGGGGATCATCCCACAGATACTTGCTCAGGTTGGGATCTTGTGAATTTGGAGGCCAGGTCAACACCTTTTTCATGTTTTTTAAGCTTTTTTTTGAGTTGTTCCTAAAGCGTTTTTGTGTGTGTGCCTGTGTGAGGCTGCATCCTGCTGGGGATGGCTGCTGGGGTGGGGGGTGCCCAGTCTGGTCTGGTCTAGGGGGATGGTACATGCCTAAGTAACATCCACACAAATACCAGATCCAAAAGTTTAACAGCAGAACATTGTGTTGTCACAAGATGTTCAATGCTATACTAACTTCTCCTGTCAGTGGTTTTAATGTTGTGGCTGATCGGTGTAGTTCTGTGCAACATACAGTGCAAATGTGTTAAGAGCTGGTGTTTACATGGCTGACATTTTACCAGAGCTGCCACATGACAAATTGACAAATCAACGTACACCTATGACACTTACACCACTAACAGATCCTCTTGAGATGGGAAATAACCAAAATGGAAGTGGGATCTCCAAAAAAAGGTGCACAAAACTTTGTATTAAGAAGTACAACGTCATGCAGTTGGAGCCAGTGGGCCCGCCAGCTTAAAGGGAGGCACCTATACTCACTGCTGCTTCCGTAGCCGCACTCCAGAGCAGATGGTGAGACTGGTAAATCACATAAGTCACTTACACTCTTAGCTGAACTGGAGTGCTGATTTTAATATAACATCTTCTGAGAGATTGTAGCTGTTGACTGACAGGAAGAAATGTCTGGGTGGGGCTGTGAATCAGCAGCGCTTTCCCCTGTCAACATCTAGGGCCGAAGTGCCCTGGAGCAAGACACCTAATCCCCCCCAAATTGCTGCCCAGGTGCAGAACGTAGCTGTATAGAATATGTGTGTGGGGCATGGGTTGGATGTCTGTAAAGTAAGTATATGGATGAGAGAATCTTGTGCCGTCGTCACTTGGTAGGTCTTGACGTGGGGAAGCAGATAGATTTTAATGCTGGATAACTCAGCTTTGCTCTCACCGAGGTGGAGTTCATGTGCCCACCCAGGTAAATGATCAACTGGGTGGGAAAAAGAGAGATCTTGTGCCAAGTTATGGAGAAAGCCGGCGTTGACAGGTGTTGCGCGAGTACCAATGTTTGTGTTGGAAGAGCAACTCTCTAACAGGAAGGGGCCACTACTACACTTTTCTAGTGTAGTAGTTCTAGCACCTTTTCCAAACGCTTGGAGAAAACGCATGGAGACAGAAAATAATAATAATAAAGTTGGTCTGGTACTGTGGCACAGGAATATTTTGAGCTTTTCTCTGTTCAGGCGCCTGGACACAAACTGTGAACTCCATCATGTGAACTAATCATTACACTGTGTACCTGTTGAGGATACAGGTTTTATTTCACATGAATTTATTGGTGCAAGACAGTATCAGGAAACATTCCTTTATTTTTCTTGAGGAGGACCAGCGCACTGAGGCGTGTAAAGGTTTATGATTAATCTTGACATGTCTGCGTTTATTTGTAACAGGCTTTGCCACGCTAAGCAGTGCTCTGAAAGGGGGGACTAACCGATAGTTGACACTAAAATACCCTACATTTGGTAAATCTGCATTCTCAAATGTTATTCTGCCTCCCTGTGAGCCGTGGTCAACGAGCACTTGCTTCACATAGACTGTAAGGCAATATGGTAAGATCCAGCAGTCTGATTTGAGGGGGAAGCTGAAACATGTTAATCCAGATGTTACGCTCCGTCATTGCCTGGACAAGATCCCTGTTGAGGTTCTGGTGAAAATCTGCCAGTTCAAAGCTAGGTATGGAGAAAGGGAGGGATTGCAGAGGAAGGCGGCTTGGGATTGGATCTGCCAAATAAGTTGCTTTGAAAAGCAAGGCAAATATACTGCTAGAAATATACTGCTAGAAAATAGACTACTTCCAACGATGAGTAGGGAGAGCTGCGAAGAAAACTGTTAACAATGGGTGCTGAGCCTTGTTGCATGTGCGTGCCATGGGTATGAAATGAAACTTCTAGTTCAAGAGGCTGCCATCTTCACCCACGGGGGAGAAGTGCCTTTGAAGGTATCCACTCACTGCAGTAGCCACCCAGGTAACTAGCGTGATAAGGGCAGAGGCAGTTTGCAACTTAGGTGATGTAGGGTGTAACAGGTCAGGCTGTGGGTTCATAGGAGGCTGGACTTCTTTCTTCTTATTATTATACTCAGATGTTGACTGTTTGATTGCTGTTCAAAACTGGATAGGAAATGTTATACTCTCACTTGACAAAACACAAGGTACTGCACTAAATCCCCCTTCACGGCTACTGACAAAGTGAAAATAGAGTTGGATCAACAGCTCTCTCAGTTATTTTAAACAAATGCCGGATACCACCACCTTCATGAAGCAAAGATTTAGAGGCAGACTCTTCCCCTAGTGTATCTTATGAACTGTCTAGTGAGAGTGTACTGTGCATATTAACCTAATAGTGTTCTGGGCACGGGGCACGAAAGAAAGTCTTCACAAATGCACATTTGAGAAGGGAAAAACCCAGTCGTGACAGCTCTGAGAGGGTTTAGTCTGTGTGAAACAGAACAGTCAGACCTTTGGAAAACTGTCTCCGGCACTGACATGAATAAACCAACTCTGACACGCCGGGGGGAAACGCCCTCATTAATACGTACCTGTCATAATTTTAAGATAATCCCTAGAAATCTATTCAGATTGACCTTAATAACCCTGACACACTTGAATGGGGATGGACAACCAAGGAATTTAGTTTTGAACTTGTTACGCCCCTCTGCAGCCCCCTCTGGCCTTGCAGGGGGCGTGTACGTGTCTTTGGCTCATGCATGGGCTTAAAAACCTTAATCAGCCCCAATGGTGAAGGTGTAGGTAAAAGGCATGTCAGAAGAGGTATGGTATGCAGAAATTACCACGTTCTTGTCGTTTTATGCTTACTGGTTGTCATTTTTGTCACCTAAACCATTTAGTGGGGGCCTTTGGGTCCTATGGGTTGAGGGGAGGTGCCTCTGTGGATCAGCCTTGTTCCAGTGCACCCCACAGATACTTGATCAGTTTGGGAAATAGGGAATTTGGAGGCCAGGTCAAGACCTTGTGCTGTTCTTCGTGTTTTCTTTTTGAGTTGTTCCTAAACTGTTTTTGTGTGTGTGTGCCCATATCAGGCTGCTTCCTGCTGGGGATGGCTGCTGCCATCAAGGAGTGTCATTGCTATGGAGTGGGGGTGCCTGGTCTGGTCTAGGTGGGTGGTACATGTCTAAGTAACATGCCAGGTCCAGAAGTTTCCGAGCAGAACATTGTATTGTCACAAGATGGTCAATGTTATTTACTTCTCCCGTCAGTGGTTTTAATGTTATGTCTGATTGGTGTAGCTTTCTTGTGTTCACTTTCTTGTGTGATTTTATTTAAATTGTGGCCAAAAAACAATCAGTAGTCGACCACAACATTTCTTTCTATCCTTGGCAATAATAACTTTAGAGTCTGCATCTCTTGAGCTCTCTTATGAACTCACCCAGTCTACTACATCCTTTCTCTCTGTAATGAATAATGTTCTCCTTCTTGACTTCGTACATGTTAAAGTTGTTACATTATCCAAGCAGCTTTCCATCACAGACACACATTCCTGCGTCTGTGCATATCATGCAAAGCCGTTGTGACATTAATCCTTCCCTTGGTACAGAGCCACAGGGCTAATGAGAGCCCCTTGGCACTCAGTCCTAATAGGGAAGTATGTGAAATAGAATTTTAAAAACTTCTAGAGAAACATTTTTATAAAAAATTAGGTGAATTATGTGGTGTGCAGGCGTGATATAAGAAGTTGTGTACGTGTAGGGAATTCAGACGCACGGAAGCGCTTAATTAACCATCTCCTGTGATATGCACGATAGTTCCAGACAATGCATTTGTTTGCTCCTGCTCTGACTCGCCTGGAGGAATCTTCTTGCACAGGACTCGAAGTCTGTGGTGAATTGTTAGCGCCAAAGAATTCAGGCAACACGTTCCAGAGTAATTTGGATATAAAGACGCAGACATGGTGGAATATGATAATCATTAGCCACAAAAATAAGACTTTACGACTGGGTATTATTTACAGGGTAGAGTTCCTGCAGTACGAATATGAATATATACGAATTGAATATGATAACATTTCCCCCTCCAGCTGCATTGCAGAGTTTAAACACGGGAACAACGAGGGATTGAAGCTCGGTTTCATCTCCTTCGGTAATGACCCTTGAAATCTGATTTCTGACACGGCCCTTGGGCTGACCAAACAAATATATCAAAGAGCTGAAACCAAGGCAACTAGACTTTCTTGGGTCTCTCAAGACAAAACTGTTCATTCAAAAAGCTTCTCGAGTTCTAATTGTCGTTGCGAAGTCACAGGCATTTAACCTCTAGTTGGGGTTGTTAAGAGTCATTGAGGTCACATGTGAGTTGTTGACCCATCTGACCGTCATATGAGTAGTTAGGGTCACGTGACCTCGGGCGTGAATGTGTGTTGAGCCGTCTGAGGAGGGATTCAGGGGCCGCATCGCGAGGTGAAACATCTCCAAGGAGCTTGAGCGAGTCCAGGTTGTTTTAGATATACAGTCCCTCGAAATGGATAAACAGAGAATTTTCACAGATTTATACAAATGTAGAATGTTGTGTAATTTAGATCAGCTCTATTAAACAGCGGCAGGATCTGACTGCAACGAGACTAAAATCTGCCGAGGAGAAGTACGTCAAGTCAAAGTTTATTTCTAAAGCACATTTAAAAACCTAAGTTGAACGAAAGTGCTGCACAAGCAGAACTATATAAATAAATCAACAATCCCCGCTGAATGTAAAACAAATAAATATGAGTTAAAATGAGCAATAAAACACCAAATAAACCACAAGTAAAGTAAAACTGTTTTTTAATTGACATCCAAGATATCTTGCTCAACTTGGACAGAAGGCCAGCAAGAAGTGGGTACGTAAGAACGTTCTCAACTTGTTTAAATGATGCATCTACCCAAAACTGAGGTTTCCTCAAGAAAAGTCTGACAAATGTAAACCTCGGACTGAAGTGTCTCTCAGAGTGTTAGCTTTGTGGTAGGGAGGCCTCTAGTTTAAGATTAGCCTGGCTCGTAGTTGGCGCCCAGCTCACAGAAAGACAAACTTGTACAAAAACATAGTTATAAAGACAGCTGTAAATGCTGCAAGCGTACGTTTCTGAAGGAATGTCCTGAGTTAACAGGATGTTAGATTAAATCATGTATTACTAAGTTACAGGAGCATCTAAATAGAACGATGCACTGATGTATAGCAAACATTCTTTCTGGCTCACAATGCACAACAATCAGGGCCAACTTATACTACACAGCTATGGTCTAACTTCTACAATGTGACTGTTTTATTTCAATCTGGACTGTATATAAAGATGGACAAACCCCCAACGATGTCACCCATGGGTTTTCTCAAGAGTGGGTTTGCTTTGTTTTGGCCACAGCCATGATTTCACCAAATTCAAAAATGGCCAAAGATTAGGAGTGCGAGTGTGTTGTGAATGGGGAAATAAGCTATTTTAAATGGGCGTCTATGGGGTTTGACTTTGTTGTTGGAGCAAGCCTTGAGTAGACATTTGAGAAATTGCAGGTTTTGGCACTAAGGTTTTCCTTCATTTTTCATTTTCAATAATTTAATTTATTCTCAAACAGGAAGACAACATCCGGACATGCAAACCAATCAATTGTTTGCGGTCCCAGATGGCTTCATTTTGCCGTATTTTGCAAGGACAACCATAAACCCCGTTACAAAGCCCTACACTGCACTGACTACACTCCACAACTACGCCTAGAGGTCATCTTCTATCTATGATATGACAGATTTCACTTGTTTGGACTCCCTATGTTTAGGTCAAGGTGGCGAAGGTAGCTGTCACCGACAAGACTACCCTCTCCAAAAATATTCATACCCATTTCTTACTACAAAAACACACATTCTCACAGCGAGGCAGGAAAATTAGGAATCATTTATTTCCTGTGACTTAGGCGGTGGACTGGGTTGGCCACTGATCACAGGATTGCTAGTTCAACCCCCGGGCAATTAACATTTACAATAGTATGGACATTATACCAGCTTGACTTTAAGTAAAACAGGCTTGTGTTTTTTTGTGTTTGTGTTCACAATGACAATCAATTCTGATCTTTTACTGCTTGAATGGTCATCAGTATTAAGAGGAGAACACTTCATAATATCAATATTTAAATACAAGTTTAAACAGGGGCCAATGTACAGATACTTGAAACTATGGATATTTTATATTATTTCCACAGCAAATTTCACAAATATAACACCAGGAAAGGTATGGGTAAAGGCGAAACTTTAGTCAGTCTGCAGTATACATAGAAACTAGACCATATCAGCTAGGGTGAAAGATATCCAAATAGATTTACAGCACAGTAGATTATTTGCTGCACAAACACCTGCCCTTTTTGTAACGCTTCCACATTTAATTTTTGACACAGTACGTTTGAGGCTTTAACACACTGCGACACCTGCTGGTCATTTTTGGTAACTACACTTGGAGTTCTTGCTGTCAGTTATATTACATTGATCTTTCTAATTATTATTGACTACTATGTGTGTATTACTACGATATCAAGGGGGAATTTTACCAAATTATTGCAAAAAAAATATGCAAAACACTGTTGCATTACTTTATAATCCGACATTTTAATTTTTACTCAAAATGTTATTGTATGGCATGAAATAAAATGATGCACTGTTAATGATATGTTTGATATATACATGTATGAACAATTTTCAATGATATAAAAGGTAATTTCATGATTATCCTGAGTTGCAGTCAGACGGGAAAAGAAAATGTGCAAAAGAAGTGGAATGCAGACACACTGAAAAGCACATAGCCTACATTTTAAATGCAATAAGCAGACCACATTCATCCAGACTGGGACTTTATTCAGTTGCAGGTATGGGCTCAAACTTTATTTGAGCCCAGGCACAGTGCACACCCTGGCAGATTCTGTCTCCGATATAATTAATAGTTGTGAAAAATTATAGAATTACAACTTGTCCCAAATGCGTAAAAGCGCGCAGCTTTCTCTCTTTTGGGGGACGCTCATATGGATCCTGCTGCACGTATTTAATGGGCTCTGATGAAAGAGTCTTGTAAAAGGGACACAAACACAACTCCAGATCTTCTGTCAAAGCCCGGAGTACAACATGGGTGAGTCTCATAAAACATTACGACCTGTTACAGACAGGTCTGTGTGTGTGCGCCTCTGGCCATTTAAGCACGCTCATAGTTTGAGCTGAAATGCGGAAAAGGCGTGATGTCCACACATTGTCCCCTGTGTGCATATGAACAATTTTACCTTTACATTTGTAATACCTGCCGTCAATCCCTCTCCGGTGATCAACAAAACAAATGAGCACACCTACAACGTCCACGTGTTTTTGGATTCCTCGTCTTTTCGTAGCGGGCGCATATTCAGTACTCTGTAGTTGGAGCCATAAACGTGCAAACTGTAACAGAACTCCACAAGGACAGTGTAGTGTTATTTTTTCTGTCCGAATTTGCTAAAATAATAATAATAAAAAAAAAAAAGACTTTCGAAAGTACCGCTACTATCGGTTAGCCAATGGAAGAAACTAGCTTCCCACTACTTCCGCTATTCACCGGAAGTCATCTCCAGACATTTTTAAGGATCCCCCGCTAGATGGCGCAGTGGTAGCGCCAATGTGGACTGAAGGTACCACTATAAAGTGTAGCACAAACCTACGTTATACGAAAAAACTGACTGGTAAATACAAATTTAGAAGCTATTCGTCTTTTGGGAGCTTTAATATGAAGATGTTAGGCCTAGTTATCAATTTGAGTGTGCTACTCATAGAAATTATATTTAAAAATGCACAGCCTTTATCTGCTTTGTTAGTAGTGACTACATTAATTCTAGATTTCATGTCATCTTTGACAATAAATTAATAAATGTGTCTTTTTTTTATTTCAGTTCATTCTCAGCTGAGCACTGTATAACTTTTACAACATTAACCAGGGGCATAGGCTAAATGCAGACAAATGATTTCCTCTTTGCAGCTGTAGGAAATAATAGTACTTAACTGTCACCAGGCAGCGGTTATCACTTACATCTCTGACTTCTATAACTAACTGAGGCTGAATAAATGTTTTACAAATGTATTATTCTCCCACTTCGATTCATAAATGTGAAAAAAAATGAGTAAATAGTTGTCATAACTAGTAGAAAAATACCATACTAACACAAATACATTGTGTTATTTCATAAGAAATGTTTTAAACTGCACAATAAAGCTAAACAAAATGCTAAAATACATTTAAACTAGGTTACTGATTACTGTCAAACTTTATCAAATGTTTCTTAATTTAATGTGAATTAAGATTGGTTTTAGATCCAACAATTAAGACTGAGAGGAGATTAAACATAAATTTGAAGCCTTGTGGAGTGGTGCTTAGCAAAATATGGCGCTGAAGTTTGACTACAAGACACCCGAACATTTTAGAAATGTTGTAGAAATGTTCCTCCCTTGGTTGGACATGATTTGCATGATGAGTTTTTGTTGTATGCGGCTGACTAAGGTTACGTTAACGTGCCAGTAAATCGTGATTGCTCCGATTTAATATTGGACGTTTCCATTGTGACATTTCACTGTACAGTATTGTCTGCTACATTTTCTTATTCAGGAGGAAAATATTGTTGCCCTTGGTGTGGTCGGTCGGTCGCAGGCATGGCAGGCTCACGCTGCTTAGAGCAATGGGGGAAGGAATTAATTGGCAGAGACAATTCAAAGTCAAACAAGAGAACCAGTCGAATACAATGCTCAAAATTTGAGCCCATACCGGCAACTGAATGGAGCCTGTCTACTCGAGGAGACAGCCACTGAAAGTGTTGCACTCACGCTTTCCAGAAATACGCACAAAGAAGACGTCCCTGAATGTCAAAAAGGAGCTAAGAAACAAGTTCTATTTCATATGTAAACCTTATGCCGCAAAGAATGTATTTGGATCAAGCCACTTTGTGAGCACCAACAACTGCATAACAGCTGACTGAACTTATGTTCAGCGCAGGACATTACTGTCCAGATGGGGTATGTTTTATTTGAGTCAATAAGTTAGTTATTATATATGTGCGATAGAGCTCATAGTCACCTACCAGCCAAACTGGCAGAGGCGTAGCTCCACTACTGGGCTGAGCTGTTGCAGTTGAAAAACAGAATTAGCTTTCACTTCTTGTAATGTTCAGTATATCTTGCAATGTTTGCAGAGACGGGCTTGCCGGGGCTAAGGTCAGACCGTCTGACTGACTTGTTACAGAACTCTCAGCAACAGTTAGCGGACGTCATGATGGCTTTTAAGTGAGCCTTCTGAGTTACCATTAAGTTATTACAAGATTACAGGCTAATGTTACTTGATAATCTGCGGTTTGCTGAGAAAGTGTGTGGATAAGCTGTGCTGATTTAAGATGAACATTACCCTTTTAGAAGAATGTTTCTTAAACCAACCAGAATCTGAACAACTGAGGTGAACAAACGCTTTCTAAGCTAATTCACATGTCACATACAGTCACCACAGCATGGTAAGATAGCTGCTATAGGACTAAAAGAAAAGTTGGGTGATTTAAAGCTCTTGGTGATGTGGAAAGTGGTTACTAAGAAACTAAGTCTGCTGGGAAATCCAGTCGTTAAGGGATTGACGGTAAAAGTACAGTAGCGTCACTACTTGTAACTCAGCCTCTATAAAGCGCACACACATGTTCTTACCTTACAGCAATACAGTTAGATTCATTCACAGTGATCCAGAGCATTAGAAATTACCCAAGGAGCAGATTTAAGTTCTTACCAATCCAGATTAAACAATACTATGAAGCATAGTATGAGGCTACCAAACTAGCAACAAAACAAGACCTTGTAAAAAGGAAAAAAAAGATGCATAAGTCCAATAAATACCAGATAAATAAAGAAAGAAGTAATAATGTCCTTATACTGTATTCTTTTGTCCTTCACTGTGTTGACAAGCCGCAGTCTCCGGGTCCAATTCCTTGGTCCTTTGGACTGCCAAGATAAAGTCAGCTCTATGAATGAATCATAGTGAAGTTAAGCCGGGGGATCTGCTCTTGGAGACTTATTAGGTTGAACAATACAAAGCTTGAGAGTAGGGTTCAGTGTTTCTTACGTTCTTCTGGCTTAAACCTGTAACCAGTCCGCCTATCACCTGAAGTTCTGGGTCCCACCAACAATGCATCAGTCCCTGTCTTTGCCTGTTTATGTCATATTAGTGCTCCTAGCCACCTCTGTCATTCTCTTGTAGACCAGATCATAGCACCTAGGAACTGGACACATATACACATGTATGGAGGCCTAGAGAGAAAGGCTGCTTTAACAATTGGTTTGAAGTAGTGGAAAGGGTTCTCCTGTCTAGTCCACTTCCTGCTCCTGTCCTCATATCGCCTTCCAGGGTGGATATCTGGGTCAGCTACCTGGAAGGCCTCCCAATTTTCTTTCAGCTCCTGTGTAGCTACATCCTCAGTAAGGCCCGTATGCTTTATGGTGCATGCAAGCATCAATGTTGGGTTCACAGCTTCCCCTACATACATGCCCTTCTCATTGTTGACCCAAATATTGTTCCAGAGCAGCCAGCTTACCCTGCTGTTCCTCTCTGAGATCAGACCAGTCTGCTAGCTTCTGGACACTAAAGTCAGGGTTCTCATCTGGCCCATACTATCCTCACTTCTACCCCACCACCAGCATCACCTTTAAGACTGACATGACAAGCACCCTGGAGACCTGTGTCATCATTCAAGTGATTCAAATTGGAGATACAAACTGGTTCCCTTCTGTCTTTGACTACAGCCAATGCCCTGACCACAGAGGCAGAGTTAAGCTCTTTAAGGCCTTCAACCAAGCTGAGTAGTCTTTTCCCTTTGTGCCAGCCCAAGAGTGTCCACCTTACTCCAGGTGGGCCCTGTGACTGTAAGCCATCTTGATGGTTTAACATATCCTCAGAATGCATCCTCTATGGTGATGGTTGTCTTGTTCCACAGAGCCTAGGCTTTCTCTCCGGCATGAAAAGAAAAAATCCCAACAGGTCATAATCAACCCCATGCCAGTGGCCATGCCCACATTGCACTCAGGGAATTGCCTTGTCAATACGTTGTGTTGCATCATAGTTACGTGTGAACCTGTATTCACCAGTCCACTGAGTACATCCCATCCTATTTACATTTCTGCATACGGACAGTTCTTGTGACAGCCCTTTGTTTATCAGTGTGGCCTGACCGCACTCCCTTGGGCCTCAGCTCAAGGCTGGCTAGTTTAAATGCTGCCAATGTTTGGAAAACCCTCTAGAAAAAAGGCTGGCAGTGTGGCGGCTGGATTGTTTGCAATGCCTGCAAGCGGCTTACCCAGAAATAACAACCGTGTCATTTTTACTTCACCATTTTCCAACCACCTGTCGGTCTTATATTTTCCAGAAGAAAGTGAAGATGACACACTAATTCAACTGCGTTGAGCTGCTTATTGATAATTTCTTTGGTTTGATTCTACTCTACCGCTGCCCGGAGAAATAAAATGTGTGTGAAGTGGGTCATTAGGTGTAAGAGATACAATGGGCGTTGTGTGTTTAGCTGTAACAAGTGGTTCTGCTTTTTGCTTAATGGTTCCAGAGGCTACCTAATTTTGAGATCTTTATAAAATTTAGATTCCTTTGTGTGGAGGGGCAGTCAAAGGGAGGCAGCTATGAGGGGATTACACTTGAGGTTTGCACTCGTGACATGGAGGTTGCAGCAAGCAAAGAGCCTGAGCCTCAGCTGTTGTTATGAACTGAGGACCTGGGTGACCGGACAGCTGCAAGGGCCAAGAAAGCAAAAGTTATTACTGTGCTGAGCAGTTGTCCTGTGTTTGGCCACTGGTGTTATTAACTGAAGGTGCAAAGGTGCAGGAAACACAAGGAAAGAGAGCGGAGAGCTCTGCGTCCTTTTGGTCCGTTATATACAGTATGCACATGTACGGTATCAGTGCACCCAAATGATAAAGGTGTCTGTCTTGAAAAGAAAACATGTCTCCTAATCATCACATAGTTTACGACGTGTCAAAAACATAGCGCTAAAGCAACTCTACTGAAATGAGATTTGTAATACTAAGCTAAATGTATTAGCTTAAAATATTTGGTTAAACAAGCATGTGATGTGCATGCATCTTCCTATCCTCTCGGGTGCAGTTTGATGATATTATGTGACTGCGGCTTGTATTTTGACAGAGATGGACTACAGTCCGCAATTTTAGGGGAAATCCCCTCAGCTTTCCTGGCAGGATGCATCTTGTTTTGCTTGCCAAATCAGGTGCCCTGGAGAACTTTCAGAAGAGAACAGGGGACAAGAGAGAGGGGAGTTGGGGCGGCCAGGGGGTAGAAGAAGTTGGGATGAAAAGCAAGTGATACCTTAGTCGTGGTCCCGCCAATGCGCCTTGTGATGAAAGATCATGAGTGATATTTGGAAAGTCCCTGCAGGGCAAAAAGAAAAAAAGAAATCTCCACAAAATCACAAAAGGCTGTCCTCTTTCACCTCGGAGGGACTCAGCAGCACATTTCAGTGATCATGTATTAATTTTGTTGTTTTTTTTATATATACATATGGTGACGGCGCAGTCCTCTGGGGCAGAGAGATTGGCTTCAGGGTGCAGATGGGCTCTAGAACTGTGGACGAGTGAAAGCTTTTCTGGACTGGGTTCAAGAAGTGCTGACGAAGCGAGTCTAAACATCGCAAACCGCAGTTGAAAGATCTGCACATGTGCTGGCTCTGCCTCCACTCCTGCCACCTTGGGATTAATCCCATCCTGGGAGAGCAGCTACGTTTACATGTGCGTGGACACACACACACAAATCACAGACTTGCTTAATGCATGTTCGCTATATTGTTGGAAAAGAAGGGAAGAAAAGCTTAGAAAAAGAGAGCTGTCGGGAAAATTAAAGAAATACAGACTCACTAGCAGCCGCAAATATCAGTATAAATAAAGCGAGCTAGCCAGCTGTAGTAGTTTATTGAAGAATCAAGGAGGCAGACATGAGAACAAACCTGTATCTTGAATTTGAACAAAACCATAAAACACTGTTTATTGATTCATTTAAAAAAAAAAAAAAAAAAAGGACTGCGATTGAAATCTCACAGATATGACGGTATTTAACCAAAAAAAGAAAGAAAACAATGACTAAAACTATATGTGGGCAGTGTAGCCGGAGAGTTTGAGGTCAGCAGATGCAGTCATTCGAGGGTTTTAAAAGCGCACCAGCCATGATTCACAGTGGGCTGTAGTCATAAAGCAGCCTAGCCTATTAACCTCTCCCTATTAGATTTCTTAGTATAGACATCTGTCTTACCATCACACAAAAAGCACAACTAATAACGTTATATAACGCTAAAAAAGACCTTATAACCCGTCTTATTTCTTTTGCTTACCGAACAATACAGATATATTTTAGAACTCTAGTTAATTTAGTTAAATTCTTCTGCCTATTCCAGAGGTTTCATCCATTAGTGTGTGGATTTTTTAACCTCCAGTAACCTCCCCTGCAGCAATGGGAGCACCATTTCTCAGGGATATCACAGCGCAAACCAGTGAAAGGTCTGTTTTATTAAAAAAGTCATCCTCCCAAACTACGGATCGCTTTTCACATTCGATCATATAATCCCCGCGCGCGCCGTCCTACCCCACTTCAGCGCTGCCAGATAGTGAAACGCTAGCTACCTGGCTAGCTGTGCGTGTGTGTTTCAGTTTGTGCGAGTGTGTTTCCTTTGCAGCCTCGGAAACCTTCGGCGTCCGCGAGTTGTCATAGAAGAAGGGGGGATATTTTTTCTAACTAAACATAAAGAGATCCGAATCAAATTAGCTGAAAGGTAAACAGTAGTTGCCAGAGGAGCACACTTGAAGGAGAGTTTCTATCTGGTGAAGTAAATGAAGCTTTGTGCGGATGTAACTGGAGTCCTGTTGTCGCATAATTTCCGACTGCATGTCTTAAATAAGAGTATGACTCTGTTACTTTAACAACCTACAGCATCCTCTCCTGTCACTGGAAAACTTTTGCATATTCCCATTTAAATCGCCCCTCCTACATAAAAACCATAAAACCTGTTAGGCAGCTCCAGGAGCAGTCTTACACCAGGCCTTTACCTATAAGGGGTCAGGGTTCAAGCTTATTAGCCGCTGCAGTTAATAGTTTGTCTTACTGGCAAAAGCAGGATTTCCCCACGTCATTCTTCCTGTCCTTTTCTCTCATATATTCGTGACAGACCTTTTAAAATATGACACAGTCATTACTTCATAGCTTCACACCATGGCTCTGTCATTAAGACAAATTGCTAGTTTCATTTTTCCGTCTTCGTGGAGAGCAATGCGTCTCGCTGAGCTGCGACATGTGATTTAAAGTGTAAGATGACAATGGAATGCTATGGGGGAAAAAAAAAAAAAAGCTGATCCCTTTTTTTGACTCCTGGCGGAAGAACTGAGGAGACACTTCTGAAGGAGACATGTGTGGTCATGAGGGACTTTAGCATAACGCATCAGACTGAAATGGTTTTATTGAACTTCTGTGTAACCAGTATGCTTATTGACTAGTGTGAATATTCAAACAGGAAGACGTTTGAGTTCCGGTTTATGGTGATTTTGAACCAAAACCATAAATATCATGCATATAAACCGATCAGCCACCGACAGGAGAAGTAAATAACAATGACTCTCATCTTGTGACAATTCAATGTTCTGCTGGGAAACTTTTGGACCTGGCATTCATTGGTGTGGATGTTACTTAGACATGTAGCACCCACCTAGACCAGAACAGGCACCCCCACCCCATAGCAATGACACTCCTTGATGGCAGCAGCCATCCCCAGCAGGATGCACACACTCAGAAACGGTTTAGGAACAACTCAAAAAACATGAAGAACGGCACAAGGTGTTGACCTGGCCTCCAAATTCCCTAGGTCGCAAACTGATCAAATATCTGTGGGATGATCCACAGAGGTCCCTCCCCTCAACCCATAGAACCCAAAGGCCCCCACTAACAACATCTTGTTGCCAGTAAGGGCCCTCTTCCATCTACCATATGACAGATTTTGCTAGTTTGTACTGGATGGACAGCACACGTACTTTCCCAGTCTCTGCCTGGGGCTCACAGACCCTTTACCGGAGTAGAGAAAGGTGCAAACCACAGACAGTAGTCGTTCCCCTGTCTTGCATAACAGGCTGTTTGTGGTCAAGGTTGGCCTTCTCAGACGGCTAACATACTCTGAGTCATTACTTCCTCCTGGCACTACCTGCATCGCAAAGCACCAAGTTAGGAGTGTTACAAGCTAGCATGACGTAAAGCATGTGCACGCTCTATCTTTCACCCCACAATATCTTTCCCTCAAACACCAAACACGGCGATCTCATTTCCATTCATTCAAATGACCACCAGCCTCTGCCCGTCCAAATATAACTCGCTGCGCCCATTTTTGCATCGGGCAGCGTTTTCGCTGCTGCAGTCAAATCACACGGGGACGACATTATCAGACGCTGTTAAAGCCGCAGTTCAAGCCACAGTTCGGGGGCCCTCTCTCTGTAACTTTATGTCTCCTTGTGTGTGTGTGTGTGTGAGAGAGCAAGCGACGGTCAGGGACTCGATGTTGGGTTGGAGGCGCCAGAGCATTGTGCAGTGGGTGACCTCTGCAACCATTCTGGGGTTTGTTGCTCTCACCATAACTCATCCATAATGAACTCGGCTGACCACTAAAAAGCTACGGCTTTTTCTCACCATCCATACTCGGTCCCGCCTTCCAAGCAAAAGAGGCTCTCGCCAAGAGAACCTAAAAACTAGCGTCAAGGTTGTTTTACCTTGTTGCGGCCATGTTTAGATAAATTCAACTCTTGCATTTGATGTTAAGCCTGATACATTTGTAGTTTTGTGTTGCGTAAGAGGAAAAGCCCCAACGGGGAGGAAAGTAGGTTCATGTACTGTACACTAGAGAGAATTTGTTTGATGCAACCCATTTTTTTTTTCTTCTTTAGTTCTTCGGAGTTGATAGTGATCACCATAATTCAGATCAGGCTTTGTAGTTTCACTCTTTGCAGGCATGTGAATGCAAAAACAAAATGGAAAGGGAAGAAAAAAAAAAAAGGCTGAATGAATCCTGGAAAGATTTGATCCTGAAAGCACCAACATATTTCAACATATCTGCAAAGTGAGAAACCTGCTAGATCACCGCTGTTAAGTCAAACCCAAAGCAGGGAGCTGTGCTCGCGGAACCAGGGCCGCCACGGTTAAGGTGGGAGAGGGCGGCGTGAATGCCCTTTCAGTCACTTGTGTTTTTTAGGTCCTCACACTACACACCACTCCTACCGGCCCCATATTGTTTTATTCTTTGACAATAGATTCAGTTACATAATGAATCCCATCCATATCAAAGGCTGAACCAAGGATAGGCTGGCACGGCTCCAGGTCCCTGAGAACGGGCCAAAACCACATGGGGGAACAAACTCTTCCCTTTTTTTTTTTTTTTCTCCCCGTCTCCCTCTTTACCCTGCTCTTTGTCATACCACAAACGCTATCAAGTGTGAGCGGATGGACATGTGTTGCTGATCATATGCATATTAAACAAATATCGCAACGGTCACCTAATATGTTGCGGTGTACTTTCCGTTTTAGCACGGCCCCGAAAACCAGAAAAAGCGTGGCATCCCAGACACGGTTTAAAAATGCGTTCCTCATGGCACTACAGTGTATAGCCTTGTGAGAACTGGAGGCTTGCGGGATATATATATATATGCACTTGCAGGAAAAATTAAAAAAAAAGAATGGATTCTGATGGGCTCTGCTGTTGTGTCTGAGTCGCCATGTTGTGCTGGGCAACAAGATTTGGTGCTCCCACAGAGTGCACTCACACACGGCTCTGCCAACACCGAGCAACATTTAAAACTCTGGTCCTGCTGTCCCTGCTGCACTCCCTGCCAAGCCGCTCTGCAAACAACAAAAGAAATATATATATTTTTTTTTTCCTCTCCCTCTTTTCTTTCTACCTGAGACTTTCCAGCCTTCTGTTTGCTTCCTCCCCTAATCCTTTAATTTCTTTCTCCGCTCACTGCTTTCTCCCCCTCCGCTCTTTCTCTCTCGCCTTGTCTCCTCTCCTACCTCTGTGCATCAGTTGCATGAAAATTTTGTGGCAAATGTTCCTCCCACACTCGACATTCCAGGGTCTTACAGGATTGTACATGCTGGTGCCTCAGTCTCTCTCCCTCTCCCTCTCTCTCCCTCTCTCTCTCTCTCTCTCTCCGTCTCAATGGTAACAGAAGAGTGCAACTTGTGTGTGCTTGTGTGGGTGTCGGGGGCTGTGGGACGGGGGTAACAATGTGTGTGTAGGGGGGGCAATAATATGCTAATTCATCATCCCTAATTACATCAGACTGAGCAGAGATTCCTTCACTCACATAACAATTTTGAATTAATTATTGCGGGTCTCGGTAGCCGTCAAGCCCCTGCTTGTGTCACTTTAAATTATGTGAGTATGTACAGTAAATAATGCCTATATTAAAATTACGCACGGGGTTATTTATGCAGCGACTATCATAGTTTACCACACAATAGATAATCTGACTTATACTTACACACTTTTTACAGTCACTTCTATTCTACTTGTAACATATATATAACTCCTTGCTCCGTCAATCAACAAAGGTCTCGACGGGAGACGGAAAACTCGGCCTCACGAGAAAGGAAGGCAGGAAGTGTGAAGGGAAAAGGTTTGGGATGGGATGACTTAAAGTAAAGATGGAGAGAGAGAGAGGGGGAGAGAGAGAGAGAACATGATGATGGAACGGCGCCACGGTTCAACAAAAGCAGAAAGCTGCGACAATGAAAACACAGCCTCAGTTACTAATCAACAAGTCTTAAAGCTGTGGAAATAAGATGAGCAGCTATGCTGCCACCCCATTCACAATTGAGATGTGCCAAGAAAAGTGAAAAGGAGAGAACAAATGAAAAAAGAAAGTGAAAGACTGTGGACAACTGTTCAGGGAACAGAACACGACCAGATGTCAAATTGTTGCTGTATTCTCTTTATTTCTTTCTTTCTTTCTTGTCAGATCGCACAATTAACATTTACAGAGTTTGTAAATCACACTTGTAATCGTATATTTGTCGTCGATTCAAGTAATATCTAACCTTTGACATACTCTAACGAGAAGGTGTCTTTATTTATTTGTTTATTTCCAGAAATGTGCTATTCATTCTCAATACCAGAAAGTTTAATTCATTAGAAGTAGTAAAAGTAACCTGACACTGTCTGACTTTCCCTGGCGCGGTAATCCCTCCCATCTGGCACACCGAGCAAGTTGAAACAGACATAGAGAATTATTTGCAAATACTTTTAGACCTAGGTCTGATTATCTTTTCAGTAAACAACCATAATCAGACACTCCACTGGGACATATTCGCTTTACAGTAGATTGTTTTATGCCCGATGGAAGCAAAGGATTTAAAATTTCAGTATATCAAAGTTTTCATGGAGATTAGTTTATTGATCCTTTAAAATGTGCAAAGAAGTGTTTCGCTCCTTTTAAGCGCCAACAATCTGCAATCTTTTCAGACAAGTTCTTTTTTTGCTTCTCAAACGTCTCACTTTTGCTTCACGGGAGCCCACGGGAACCGGTTGACGCATGTGCACCGCTCTCCGGTCGCAGATGACCTTAGTGGAGCCTGCCTCTATTTAGTGGCGCTTTAAAATTGGGCAGGTCAGTGTTGGTTCTGTCTGCCACCCTGTTTTCCTTGGCCCGGCGGACACAGGACACACCAGTAATAAAATAGACTCCTTTATATAGTGAAGAGAAGAGGGATACAAGACAAAATAAGCCTCAGGAAGTTATTTACTTGGGCCGAGCAGCTAAAATTTCGCTTAATGTGTTTGCTTTGGTAACAGAGGGACAGTTTTTGTTTAAGGATCTGCTGCGAGCCATTTTGACTTTGATCTAAACAGATGCAAGCACTCAAACTGTTGCAAATTACACAGTGAAATAAGCCCAATACAAGGGCTCCAAATGTGTACGGTGTTATTCAATTTTACGGCAAAAAATAAAAAAAAGTTTTAGGTGGATACAGCTACGGGTTATTCGGTGAAGGGCATGTGTTTCCTTCTTTCTTTTGTTTTGTTTTTTTGCAGGATAAAACTCAGACAGTGACGTGACATTAGCTCAACGCGGGACGAGGATTCAGTAAACTTGAAAGAAAGTCAGTTCATCAAGTGGAATGAGGATGGGCAGACTCAGCAGCAGGCAATAACCATGCTTTATGTCCACTTCATTTCCCTTGCAAATCAGCCTCGCATTCTTAGGGTTTTCACAGTTCCCAGCTCCCTCTTTTTTCCCCCCGAAACATGGCCCGAGTCAGCCAGGCTCATTAGGCAGGATGAGACTATTACCAGGCGAGTTATCGTGCTCCCAACAATGGGATGTGGTCAGGTGGTAGAAGCACCAGTTTTCCTGGGGTTCATCTTGCTTTCCCCTCATGTCCTCCGGGGCCCTGGACCACGACTCCCGCTTTGGCCAGTAACGCCCTTCCCTCCATCAACAATAAATCTGACAGCTGGAATGCAGCGCAGGCAAAATAAACGCAAATAAATTATATTTTCATTTGCGTTCCGCGTTTTCTGCGTATATACGCGAGCGAGGAGTACGTAGCGTTGCAGCTGATCGCAACTGCAGTGTAAAAAAAAAAAATCATTAATTCATTCATTCATTCATTCATTCAGAGCTAATAACTCACAGCAAAGCCCCCCCTCCCTCATCGCAGTCCATTTTTTAAGCTATTTACAGTAGGGCTTTCAAGAGGCTCAATCAGAAACTGTGGACAAGTTCCAGGGAAACAGGACCCAAGCACCCTGAAGAGCCTTTTTGCTTCACTTTTATTCACTCCTGTTCTTTCTCAAGAGTTCCTCCTGAAAGTATTTGGCAAACACTTGTGAAAAAAAAAAAAAGAAAAAAAAAAAGAGTTTGAGGGAAGAAAAACAACAAGTCGTTCTTTAGCCACCCACGCCCCATCTGCTGTGGTATTATCTTCTTTTATTATCTACAGATTATGTGCACTGATATTATTTCTGCAGTTTGGTCCGGTGGTCATTGTGGTTGTTGTTCTTGTTGTTTTTTGTTTGTGGAGCGCTGTGATATGAGACAGCGAGGGGGGGAAATCCTCCCCCGTGTGCATCTAATCATCCATTCAGGACCCTCTTAATGGCTTGTCAGTTCCCCTTGCCCTTCCATTTTCTGTCCAATTAATTCCTTTCTAGCTCTCCGGATAAAGGGACACAATGGGGCCCCTCCACAGCATAATGAATCATTAAAATTCAGCAGCGCGGCCCTGGCACTTGGCTTCTCCCTGGGCTGGTTAGGGACGGCTGCTTGGCATGCATGCCAGGGACAACTTGAGCATTCTACCCACTGGACCAGAGGAGATAGGATCTCGCCTCATTCCTTTCTCGTTGGTGGTTTGATGGAAGAAAAAAAAAATCGGACTATTTCGATAGAGGCGAGCACAAATGAAATGTCAACTTAAGACCCCGTAAGGTCTGAAAGTTCAGAAAAAAGGCACAAATGATAAAAATGTTACGTTTCGACATACGGTACGGTGTTTTATAGAATAAAATCTCATGCGTATAAACTTCTGCAACCCTCCAATTACATTCCTGTGAAGGCTTAATTACTCACGTAAATAGTTGTTAATTATATATTTCTCTCACAGTGCAGATGTTAAGACACTTAGAGGCTAATATGAACAGCTGCTATCCAGCCTGCACAAAGGCAAACCCAACAACGCTTGATTACTTGGATTAAATGAATTCTATTTATTAGATTTCCTTCACAAATCGTTTCCAGATATAATTAAGCAGCGAGAGCAAATAAATAAGAACGACAAATACAAGTTATGGAGAAAAAAAGTATCTTTTATTTATTTATTTGTTTGTTTTTTTAAAAATGGCCAGCGAATGAGTTAGCTGTGCACGTGTGTGAAACTCTAGTTAATAGAACAACAATCATTTTTCACAGCCTTTCCCCCCCAAAAAAATGATACACCATAATGATATACAAAACACGGTTCTGTGGACGGAAGGAAGAAAAAAAAACCCAAAACAACAAAAGTGTACGCTGCTCGCTCTGTACTCGTTTCTCAAACTGCGCGCCACAGAACGTTACAAGTCGAGGCCGGAAGGAATGATGTCAAATTAAGGACGTGATCAGGAGCGAAGTTGTACTGTCGGAGCCTCTGGAGCGGATTACCCGATTGTTGTGCTTCCTGAAAGTTTGTTAATAATTCCATTTCATATCGAAATACTGACAATAAGCGTTAGAAAGGCACGAAAAAACGTTTTATGCAAAGACTGCAGCAGTGAATTGGCACTTGATGGTTGATGATGCAAATATGGGCAAACACGCACTCACGTTCACTTTTTTTTTTAACCCTAAATCCTCTTTATTGAGCAAGTCCAGAGATCATTTTTGCAGTAAAAAGTAGTTTTGTGTCTCATTTGGTGCCGTGTTGTGTCACGGGAGACGTATCTCTTTCCCAAGGAAAGTGGCTCACACATGCATCTGTACGCCACGTTATCTCCCCGACACGCACACACACACACGTACATAAACATATTCATGTGTCGTCCGTCGACATATACAGGAGGTCCAGCTGACATGTCACTCAGAGTGTGCGGTGTTATTTTACCCCATTTCCTTTAACCCTAGATCATGACTAATCGCGATTTGCCAAGCATAGATTTCAGACACCTGTTCTGTCCTGTGTGAGTCTGTTGGTCCTGTCTGTTTTCGCTTGTAACTTGGAATGGAGATGTTTCTGGAAATTGGTCTTCAACGGAATAATAATACCAAATGCACTCTACTACTGTCCTTTACTTAATTTATCTTATTTTCATTAAAAGCCAAACAGTACTCTAAACAACCAAACCCACATTACATGTGTTCATCTACTTAAGAACAGAAAAAAAACAATATGCATAAACATAAATACATATAAGACTTTTATGCCAAAATGACACTAGATTCATAGGAGCCATTTATTTAAGACTGATCCACTTGATGCACGTGGTGTGCTGCGATATATCTCTGGCCACTAATGCAAATTTCACCGCAAATTCACATAATTGGTCCCCGCGTTCGTTCTTCAATGCACCGGCTTCGAAACGGAGTTGGGCCAAACCGGTTTGAGCCTGCGCAGTTCAGTGGCAGGCCTCTGCTTTACCTCGAGTGTGCACGCACGTGCAGTCTTTAACTGGAAAGAAGGGAGATGCACAGGATGTAGGCGTAGGCGATATGTCCTCATGGAGGAGTTTGGCTCACCGACAACACAGTTTCTCTGTAAAAAGTCTGTACAAGTGTGTTTTCGTCGCAACAATATAGCTTTGTATAAAATCAGCAGGCACTTTTTCTTGCGTTTGTTTTTTCGTGTTCAAATGGTCACAGGCAGCCTACGAGCACCTACGCACCTCTCCGCCTGCCTCCTTACTTCCTTCATTAGTAGTGCATCAATCTGAGTCTCTGGTGCAGACTTTCTGGTCCCCTTAAGGTCGAGACAGTGTGGTGTAGACGGGCTGGTCCCAGCTGGAGGCGGTGGGGCTGTGAGCTGGAGCCATGGACAGGCTGTTGAGGATCGGGCTTCCGTAGGGCCGCCTGGATGAGTGGAAGTAAGGGTACTGGTAGAGGCTAGAAGGGTAGCCGGAGTAAGGGTTGTAATAGTTGGAGCTCTGGAGGTCAGTATAGTCACACTGGGAGCTGGAGAAGGAGGGTGCAGCCGAGGCGGCCGACGTGGCCGAGGTGACACAGGCCTGGCTGCTGTAGGAGCCGTAATCGGAGTGTGAGGGTGACCCGTGGGAGTGCTCGCTGTAGTGGCTGGGGCTCAGTTGCTCCGTCTTAATGTGGAGACGGTGCTGGCCCACCTCGCTGGCGGAGGGAGAGGAGGATGACATGGCGCTCTTTCGGCTCCACGTTGGCCCGCTGCCGCCTGCGTGGCTGTATGAGGAACTGTAAGAGCTTCCGGGGACGGGACCCTGCCCGTGGCCGTGGTCGGAGGCCAGGGCGGAGGAGGCCGAGGCGTGGCCGTTGAGCGGGAGGTACTGGTCGAACTCGTGCACGTCGAAGGTCTCCATGTTGCTGATGACATCAGTGCTGAGCTCAGAGATGTCTACGTTGCTGAAGTCGATGTTTTGCCTGCTGCTGTCGACAAGGCGGCGGCCTTCGTGTTTCAGATCCGGCTTCATGCCGTGGTGCAGGTCTGTTTTAGGAGTGGTAGGGGGTGTAGGTGGACCGTGGGGCTGCCCTGAAAGGAAAATAACATCAGGAATAAAGTGTGAGGACTGATCACGCCGGATTATAAATGCATGAACTATTTATTTCCTCACACGGTTTATTTCCTCTACACGGTAGCCAGCCAAACTTGACAACGTACCTGCATGTTCAGGGTGGTGGTGCCCGTCAGTCATCCCCGCCAGTCCCCCCATCCCCGGTTCGGCTTTGTACATGTGATGCGCCAGCTCTGCTCCTGAGTCCGAGTCGCTCTGTCCCGGTTTCATGTTCTTCCTTCGCCGTGGTTGGTACTTGTAGTCTGGGTGATCCTTCTTGTGCTGAACCCGGAGTCTTTCTGCTTCATCTACAAACGGCCTCTTTTCACTCTCTGAGAGCAAGCTACGGTGACAAAAAAAGAAAAAAGAAGAAGTAAATAAATGAAATTCAGTCAAACTAAAGAAAGATTTAAGAAAAATTCAGTGCAATTGTTATATTTAAAGTTGCAGCTTTTATTTAATTTCAAAGGGGGCAGGTACAAAATGCAAATAAAATGGATTTCACGGTATTTTCTAAATGATTTACTACTGCTGTAACTTCAAATCTTATTTATGAAATGATAGTCGCTTCAGATTTCAAATTTGCAGCCTCCATTTGGCGTTTTTTTTTTTTTCCTTATAATCTTTTTTCAAATACTTCAATACTGTTTTGCACTGTTGTTGCATTTCTTTGGATGTTAAATAAAAGATTTCCTTACCGCCAAAGTTTCCCCAGTGTCTTGCTCAGCTCGGCATTGTGCAGGTGTGGATACTGGTCCGCCAGCTTTCTGCGGGCCGCCTGCGCCCACACCATGAACGCGTTCATGGGTCTCTTAACGTGAGGTTTGCTCTTCAGGGACCCGTTCCCTCTCACGGGCATGGGCACCAAGGACCAGTCGTATCCCTTGAGCACCTGAGAGACCGCGTCCCGTATGCAGGCTGGGAACCGGTCGTCATCCTCACAGTCCAGTTTCTTGCCCAAACCTGCGAGCAGGGATCCGTGGCCGTCGGAGCCCGTCGGCGAGGACGGAGCATCGGAGTCAGACTCGTCCTGGGACATGGAGCTGTTTGAGCCCGACGGGCTGCACGGCTGGTCGCTGACACACTTGTCGTGCTCCTCTGTCATTTTTAACATTATTTGTTCAGTCCTTCGGAGACGAAAATCCAAAAACTCGAGAAAAAAAAAAAAAAAAAAACTCTTTAGCACCGAGTTCTAGCGCTCAACAAAGCGACCGGTGCGCCTTTTACGCACGGTGCGCCACAGTAAATTCCTTCAAACAGTTTCAGTCAGTGCGAGTCCGTTGTTTTTCCCCTCAGCTTTCCTGTTTGTTTGTCTCGTTTTCCTAGGCTGTCATGAGGGGGGTGCGGTCGTGAAAGTTGTGCTGCACAATGTGAACTGAGGAGCTGCATGTTGCAGCAACTTGAGTCGGTGTTTTAAAATCGTCACCACACCTTCCGCCTGGGATTGGCTGCAGCAAATCACCACTTTCTCCTCATTGGTTCTGTTTTTTTCTTTTTTTCTTTCGTGGCCTTCATTATTATAATGATTTTCTTTTTTTTTTTTTTTCATGGTGACACAGTTCTGTGTGACAATTTTATAATGCTGTCAGAAAATGTAGTGAATCCAGAGTTTCTTTGCTCTCATCTGTTTTAAAACGCAGAAACCATCTCCACCGTCTGCATTTAAAACTAACATTTTGGAATATGACTTGATGTATGCATACTTTTATTTATACTTATTCATAGAGGTAAAAACCAATAAGTTGGCAGAATATATGTTTCCGTCAAAGATTACAAAAGCATACATCTGAGAGTTCAAGGGAACTCGATCTTAACAAGAACTGATGATCAGAAAAAGTTGTGGCGTGCACCAAGATTTATATTAAGGTGGAATAACAGAATGGTAGAATTCAAGGCAGGTTTTAAATCCTACCAGTTATACAATTCACATTCGGCCTGTCATGCTGACACAGAGAGAGGAAGACACTCCCTGCCATAAACTAGAGCTGGAGTTTTTTCCTTTCCTTAAAATGCATATTCATCACTGATCATAGCAATCATGCAGCAATGTTCTCGGCAGGTGAAGTGCGTTGTGCATGTTCAACTCTTCATGTCCGCATTTAATTTGAATCCGTCGCCGCCTGCGTGTCAACCCAGGTGAAGAGCTGAATTTGAATCTAAACAAATGTGCACGGCTGCAGAACTGCAGCCTCACCGCACCGCCGACACCTGGCTAATGGTTGATAAGTTACCTTAAGTTAAGTAACAAAACTTCAAAGGCCTGTGCGAGCCCGGCTACAGGATTAATAAATGTTCCAGCTCCAGACGGGGGGAGTTAATTTGTTCCCGCCGCGATCCATAGGTCACTCCTCACCCCCCTGTGCCAAGCATGCCTTTAGTTTTATGACACTGAAGATACAGTGAGCACGGGAGATAAGATTGAATCACGGCCTTTGTTAAAGGTGTCTTTGTTCATGTATTGTGGGATGATTTTTATCACGGGCCTTCCCTGAAAAGACAAGGTATGTTTGTGCTGGACGGCAGTTTGCTTTGCACACTGCAGGTGGCTGAACAGAGAAGTGGAAATAGCCGAAACCGTGGTCTGTGCACACAGGGTTCACTGCGAGGAAGGTGACGGCCTGCACAGTAAGGTAAGAAGACTTCAGTTTGTTATGTTAGTTACAATAGTGTAAGGAAGAAAAAATGATCAAGCCAGTGACTTGTGGTACAGCTATGTATCTGATGTCTTTCAAAAATAAAATGCCATAAAAATGATCCTGTTTAGTGGAAAAGTTTCCGTCACAAACGATAAACAGCTCATTCGGTCAGCCCTTCTTCCTTTCTAAGCAGCTGCTAGAAACTGACAGGGTCAAGTTCAGCGTGTGTGTGTGCATGCATGTGGGTGTGTTTTTGTGTGTGTGTGTGCAGCAGCGACGTGAATGAGTCTCGGTTCATTCTCGCTCCACACATGGAAAAGTATTAACGGAGTGTGCGCATGTTTGTATGCATGCATGCATGCATGCACGCGACTGTCGCCATATAAGACTACAGGATGGACGTACAGTGATGCTGAAGCACTTCAACACCAACACATCTGCACAGTTTGTTAAGTTTTGACTTTTATCTCCCGAGACTCGATTCTCTCAATTTTCTGTACCGTTTAACCATCGCCTCTGTACTTGCAATCAAATCTTTATTTGTATCACATGTAATCCTGGAAATCCCTGCTCTCAATCACCTTTAAAACCGAATCAACTGTTCTTGGCACGACTTCTGTCTTCACATTAAATTTCATGGAAATTCTTTCATTTGGGTGGAAGTAGCCTGCAGAAAGACAGAAAAACAAACAAATTAGTTGGTATTAATCTGAACGCTGTGGTTTATTCGGTCTCAACATGTCGCAGAAGCAATTAAAGCGAGCATGCAGTAGTTGTTTATAAGTGAGGCTGAGCACTTTTGACGCGGGAACGGGTGGATAAATCCCCTGCAGCTCGCTCGGTTGCGCCTCTCCAAGTGTTCGACAATGAAGACCAACCAGGCCGCCGTGAGTGACAGCCGCCGTCAGGTCCCGCCCAAGCTGCCTCGGTTTTTTTCGGGTTGACAGGAGGAGACGGGAAGGAGGAGACGGGCTCAAAAAGACTCCAGCCTTCCCTCTTCATGCCTCCCTGTATTGTGGGGAGAAACTCTGGCCAGAGTTTGTGGGCTCTGGGCTCATGATTAGAAAAGGAAGGAGGAACAGAGGAGAGGCAACCGCACATGAACCTTAAGTGTCCCGGAAAATGAAGGAAGGTTTTAATTTTGCTGCATCTCAGAAAGAAAGACGGAGGTAAAGATTTTCAGATTTTTGGGAAGGCCTTTTGCAGAGCAGAACATTTCTCCTGGGCATTAGTCACTTCTACCCCACATGTAAATTATACTCTCTGGCTTCTAATGTTCATACAAAATTAAATTACGCAGTCACCCACAGGAATTTTTGCCCCCCTTTGGTCTCTGCTTCTGTGTTTTAATACAGTTAGGCATATCTCTTCACTCAAGCCAAGTTATTGGACGGAGCATGTTGAGCGCTTAAATTGGCGCAGCACTGTACCTTATAGAAAAGACTTTAAAACAGTCTTACGAGACGCTCGTCGAGTCTTGCCCTGCAGCCGAAAACAGTATCGCATGCCAGCCTTTGCCACGTTTTTTGTGCGCGACGTATAAATTTTTGCGCCACAAGAGTCCCGATAGGATTTCTATACTATTTCCCACATGAGGCACAGCTGTCTCTGCGGCCACCACAGCTCCCTAACCCTAACCCAAACCCAAACAGCAGGCCTTCATTTTGTTAAATAATCTCGCTGATTGCACACTGAGTCAGTGTAAACTTGCTGAACTGCGGAGACTGGCATGCCCTCCTTCTCACCCAGACGGTCCCGACCGCTGTATAACCACATGTGGAACAAGCTCCCGGGCTGCTAACAAACCATATTTCACCCCTGCGCCACATCAACCAGACCACTTCTATCCTTGGTTTCACGCACACAGAAAGAAGGTAATTAGCGCAGAATTTATTGTCGCAGTAAAATGCAAGTGGAAGACGAGGATAAAGGCTCAGACAGGATATGTCCGACTAGAAAATCCCGGTTTTTACGGTCCGGGTGTTGTTGCATCCTGAAATTTTCACCCAGGTTCGCTCGCACATTAAAGCAAACACTCAGTGATGGATGTGCACGCTCAACTTTTCTGCTCCTACTCATCCCACCCCCTCTGGAACTTGGATGGTGGATGTTTTCCATTTTGGTCTGCGGCCAAATGTATTTTCCAGGTTGTCTACTTAGCGAGGTCGAGGACCTGGGGATGTTTGACTCCACTGGTTCTAATCACGGTCCAACCCCCATGACAGCTGCTGCGTGTTAGGACCTCCCATTGACCTCTGACCTCGCGCTATCCCAAATTCATTCTATTAAAACACCATAATGAGGGGTTTACTGGACCAATTGCAGGTTTTATTTAAACCTATTAGCAGACGCAGAGAGGTGGAGGGGGTAGGGGTTGCACGGAAGGGAGTTTTGAAGAGATTGAGAGGGGAGTGTTTGAGACTGAAGGAAACAATTAGTCCAAAACGTCTCTGGGTGTGTTTGGCCCTCGGCCACATTCAGTTTTTAATGTCAGGAGCATAAAAAAAAAAGAAAAAAAAAAAGGCTCAAGTGTTTCCAGATTATTTGCTGTGTTTTCTCCCTGACACATAACTGTTTTGCGAGGCAGCGGTTTTACTCGTGATAGCTCTGTATGTTCACATGAATTAGACATTAAGCGCAGGGAGTTTTTGGAAGCTGTTGTAGTAGCAGGTTGCCGGAGGGATTACGTTAAGTCAGTTCCTCATTGTCTAGCTTGCCGCAGGCCTTTCTGGAAATCTTTGATCTGGGAACTGTCAGTAGGTATATTGCTTGTGTAGGGTTTCACGCACGCTAGTCACTTCGTGTGTACATTTGTGAAGTACATAATGGTTGTAGCTGTCGACAAGAGATCCTGTTTGGAAATTGCCCAGAAGTGAAGCTCAGGGTCGATTAGTGGAGAGCAGATCAGCAAGCCTCCACGCACAGTGGAGATGTCCACTCCAAGTTATTTTCTTCTGACATGACAGCTTAAATGCTGAGATGTTCACAAAGGATGACACTTCCCATGGTTTATCTTGTCCCAGCGTTGTGCCAAGAAGAGTGTATGCGGGTTCTGCTTTGTTTTTTTACACTTTCTGATCTGCACCCCCTTGTTCCTTTCTTTCTTCCTCTCTTTCTTTCTTCCCTGTCATCTTCACAACAGCTGTTCCGCATAAAACTTGCGGTGCGCTCAGTTTTCCACATTGTCTACTTTTTTTTTTTTTTGATCCTTGATTCTCATAAATCATCTCCCTAATTTGCGCGTGAATTAGATGGTGCGGGACATGTAGACATTCAGGACAAGGCTCAGGGGCGGTGAGGGAACAGACAGCCCACCCCTTGACTTTACGGGAAATGGGAGGCTGCTCCACAATGCCAGGACTATTTAGGGGACTCGTCTGGCTGTGGCGACTTTGCCTCGCAGTGCTAAGATAACTGCGGCGCATTGTTTTTTTATTTACAGATAATCAAAACAAGAATTAAAAAAAAAAAAAAGCAATTTTTTTTTTTTTGCGGCCTTCATTTTTATGCCCCTTTTTTATGAGGCTCGGGCAAAACGTGCGCGCGCAAACACATGTTTACACAGCGCACGCAGCAGACCGGCACAGCATGAAACCTAAGCCTCTTGTGCACAATTCATATGTAACGGGAAAATTTATAAGCTATTAAAATGATTATTGGTGAAGTGGATCAAATTCTCCAATTAGGCTTTTAGTGTCCCGGCCAAGACTTTCAATGTTTATGAGCAGCAGTTAGCCCTGTCTGTCTCTTAGCCTGTCTGTCTCCAGCCTGTCTGTAACCTTTAATGGAGTCGCTGCAGTGAGAAACACGTCGGCACACCTGCTGCAAACCGCATGAAAAGGGCGCGTGTGTCGCGATCGCTGCGATGAGTTTGTTATTTTACGCGTGATATATGATGGGCGGGACGGTAGCGAAGGCGGTTGGCACTGATCCCTCATGGCAAGAAGGTTCCGGGTTCGAATCATCATCAACATGCTCCTTAGGTTAACCGGTGATTCTAAATTGCCCAATGACAGCTGGGGTAGGCTCCAACCCTTCTCAGGAACAAGCGGTTACAGAAGAGGAATGAACGAATGAACGTGATACGTGATGTGATGGCCCTGAAGCCATTCTAATGGATTGACGGGGGATGGGGAGGGTAGAGGCGGCGGGGGAGGGGTATTAATTTACTGCACATCTCAAAACTGGTTTGTGTTTAGCTTTTAATGGGTACATTAAAAGTACTGCGTATGCAAATTGTACGCCTTCCCTGTTATCGATTAACTCTTAATATTACAGGAGTAGGAAGAACCTTGAAGCAGAAAGATAAAGACTGGATTCCCCTTTATCCCCATAACGTTGCAAACAAGCTGTCCGTTATCGAGCCCCCATAAACACTGACTGAAAGCGGCATTGCAACACTATGTACATTATGTAAATTAACACCATGCTCACAGACTCCGCTTGCAGGGCCTCAGATCTGTTGTCAAAAATGCTCAAATTGAATCATGATGCCTGGGTCGGGGCATGTAGCCGAGCACTGCTGTCACTCCAGTTCAGGGCAGCGCCATTTTACCCTATGGTATGTACTCCTGTGTGTGTGAAACCTGCTCACCTTTTCCCAGCGAAATGCAACTCGATCTCTTGTTGCGGTCATATCTGGCGCTGTGGAGCCCAAACAATGAAGATGATTCAGCGAGATGACTAAATGCACAAGAGGATGAGCTTTCACAACCTGCATTTCTATTTTGTAGAAGGTTGCCATGCTTTATTTATTTATTTTTTTGTGTATTTGTCGTGACATTTCACTTTCTAATCTGGGCTGACATTCTTGATCCGCGGCACGCTGTGCAGCTTCCCTACCAACTGTTGCATAGACATGGCTTGCCTAAGGCAGGGAAAAGAAGGAAGCAGTTGCAAACCGTTTCCAGTGGTTGTAGGTACACGGGGTATTTCCTGGTTACCAGGCACTTCGGCATTTGCAACTGTTTACCTGACTGTTGCAGACATGCAAAGCAACAAAGCGAGAAGAGCATCTCATGTGGTTAGCGTTCACTTTACACAAAGGCACCGCCTTCATACTTACCGGATGACTAATCAAGAACTTGAACACTGATGTTTGAGCTCATTGGGTTGCCATGGAAATGCGGGCCATTGTTGGATGCAGTGGTGGTCCCATTGACCAGTGTCCAAACCAAACTGAACATAGGCGGTCCTAACTGGTCATGGGGTAGATGGAGGGTGGCTCCTAGGGGAGGTTATGGAGTATTGTGGAGGTTTGAGGGGGGTTTATGGTTGTCAGTGCAAAAAAAAAAGCCAAAATGTCGCCCCAAGCAATTGCATCTCTTCCTTGCACCGACGGTGCGCCCCTGGCTGCATGGTGGTGTACAGATTCAGATCACATGGTGTAGGAGTTCAAGGTCACCGAGGTCACTTCCTGTTCACTTTGAAGAGGTGCAGACTTCCAGCTGGGGACAAAAGAGTACACTGAAGCACTGTAGCCTGTTCGTGGAGCAGAAAGGACGTAGTCTTTTCGGGTCGACCACAAATTCTGACCTTTTCGTTCACAGAGGAATTTAACTTTCACTGGAAGTTGTTTGCTTTGGACACGTAGCACTCTTTTACACTTCCTGCTGTGTAGTAACACCAATCTATCCGAGTAGCTGCTTTTGCTCTGATGAGTTATTCCGTCCACTCAATAACCGGCACGTATCGCTAAACCACAGTATCACATCATAGTGAAGTTCACCGTTCAAGCCTCTGTTCACTGGTGACTCTGTTCCAGCTTTCAGGGCTATCAGTGCGTAGATGAAATTACATATCGGCCGAAGATGGTCAAATCACCAACATTTGATTCCACTCAACACACTCACCTTGGCTTACCTTTCTGTGCTGGCGTGTCTCTGTTCTCTCTGCTCTCTGTTCCGTCACGTTTAAAGATCATTATTTGGTTTGTGTTTAGTTTAAAGAACAATATCTTTACTATTTAATTTAACTTATTTATGCAAAATTAAATGGCTATTAGATATACCCGCCTTCCTCCTACAGCTAATGGCCACCCGAGGGACAGCTTTGGATATATTTTATACAGAATATAAATCTATTTTAGCTATAGGGTCCCTCATTTAACAAAATGCTGCTTAAAAAATAAAACTTCCTATTGTGGATTATATGAAAATACATCATTCTTGATTAGCATGACTGATTTTTGCGTTTTTATTTTGGACCTATGTGGTCCTCAGGTTTGTTTATTGGAATTTATGATAATTTGACAATGACTGTAACCTAACAATGAAACAGCCGAGTCCTCACTCTTGGAAACATGTGCATATGCGCGCTTGCATTGGTATTTATGTGGCCCAGACCCATTTTTGCAGCCCGTGAGTTGTCCGTTGGTTAAATTGGTACCAAATTTAATCAGAACCAATGACCTTACCCCCTACCCAACAGCCCAATTCTCGCTCCATTGGTGCCTTTATAGCCTCAAACTCAGGTACATATATTTATGATGGCAGTAAAGTGGGCTGCTGTAGTTAATCTCCTAATAACGTCTCCATTCCTGCGCCACCAGCGAGTCTGGGTTTGGGCTACAGGGACCAATCGCCCGAGACAGGGTGGGGAGGGGTCTTGTTTTTGGGGTCGATCGACATCGGCTTTGTGGTCGAGAAGGTGGAGAGAGACGGAGCCTTGCCTTTTTCTTTTTTTTTTTTCTGTCTGCGTAGTGTGAAGTGCAGAATGACATGCATGTGACACAGCATATTCCAGAGGCGTGAGCTCCGTTATGAGCGAGGGTGCCAGGGGGAAATTTTGCTAATGGGATACAAATGGGCCACACTTCTCAGCTCTTGTAACTTTCTATTTGTGCGGCAGTTTGTTGCTTTCTCTCTCTCTTTTTTTTTTTTTTTTGCCAATTCATTTGCAAACATGTTTTGCATACACCTTTTTAAATAGCTTATTTAAATGATATTCACTTGGCAAACCACGGTGTGTGCTTTTGCATAGGTTCCTGTGCACAGGTGTGAGTTGTTTTTTTGTCGTTGTTGTTGTTGTTGTTGTTGGCGGCAAAAGATGACGCCTTTAAAAGAGTGCCTGCTACTGTAAGTACCTATAGATACGGGATGATGTTTCATCGACACTGGTGCACACCAAACATAACAGTTACCGCCCTTTTCCTCTCTCTGTCTCCACTGTCCATCTTCCCTCCTCCTTCCTCTCTCCTCTCCTGGTTGCAGTTGTATTTGTGCGCCTTGGGAAGATTACAAAGAGGTGCTTTGTGAGGGGATGCAGCTGCTGAAATCCGACTAGATCCAGCTGAAGAGAGAAGGGAGCAGGTGGGTCAACAACGCCACCCTGCTGTTCCCAGAATATCAGGCTGCAGAGCCTGTGCCTTCCCTCCCCCACACACACGGACACACACACACACACACACACACATCCTCAGTGCACCCCTTCCCCAACGCAGCGCACGCACAAACAGTGTACCATGACAAAATACAAACACAGTAACACCCACAAATCGGCAATACGGAAACATGCACATGTCAAAGGACTGCCCCGCTGGAAATACTGCCCACTCAAGCGAGCGTGTACAACAAGAATCATTCATACTGTGGGAGACTATTGGCAGAAACCACACCATTTATTCTAACTCGCAAACCTACCGAGGCCTTATGCTAATAGCAGGCTTTTGCCTCATTTTATAATGTCACTGACAGCGGTAACGGCCGCCCGAGCGCCGCAGTCAGAAGGCAGAGGAAGATCCTGTCGGCTTTGTGAGGTTAAGATGTTAACAGGTCAGGACGCTGCCAAAATGCTGGATTTCTGCATCACAAAGGGGACATTGGTAAGATGACCCTCATCCGGCTTTGTGCGGCTCAAAAAGAGGTGGTAGGAGATGGAGAGAGGAAAGGAGTGAAAGGGAGGAGAGGAAGTGGCGCGGGGCTAGAGTTCTCGCTTTTGTTGAGGCCGATCAGGTGTCGCTACCATCCTCTCCGCGGGGCCAGGGCGGCAGAAAACGCCCGGATCCGACTTCTTGCTTTGCCGTCAAATCTTCCGAATATACTGTAAAACTGTAGAAGTATTACAAAACTTCAAAATCGCCTTATCAGCTCCATCTCTGCTCTTAATCAGCTCCAGACGAGCTGCTTTTTCTTCTCCACCCCCCCTTCGCATGAGCATTCTCTGTGAGGCACAAACCAGATTACAGATGAATTTTTTTGTGTTCGCTTTGCATATGTGTCCCCTCGGCCGCCAGTTTCCATAAGCAAGCTTTTTGATAATCATACAAGAGCTATGCTAATTGGATGTGAAGGAGTTGGCCCTTCAGCTTCGTGAAATATGTTACTCCAGCAGCGCTTAAGTCTCTCTGTATTCCTAATGAGGCTTCTGACGCACAAGGTCCCCCCCATCCTCCCCACACCTTGGAGTGCCCAACCCCCCCCCAATAATTCAGCCCCACTGATAATAAGTTGGTCTGTCCCTCCCTGAAAATGCCATTTCATACGCGGGCCTGTATGCTGAAAGAGCCCTCTGTCCCGAACACTTAGTATTCCTGCCTTGAGACACTCGCAGACGTCCCTGTCACTTTAGAGTCCCACCAGCTTTTTCTCCGGCGAGAACCGTCGACTTCCATCAGCGTTTCGTGGGAAACATTTGCGTCTTTTGATATTTCTTCTTTCATGTCAGACTTGCGAGCCATATTTGCCCCAAAAAATGTTCCTTCCGTCTCTCAGAAATGCTAGCTATACGTTACCAGAATCATCCATTTGTCATTTCTTCCATTATTTCTGAATGACTTTCATTTCTTGTCACGGTTCAGTTGTCTTCCACCGTCTTCCACGTAGCTATAGCTTTTATCTAGACGCCAGGTTCGGTATCGTGATATCACTCCCATCTCAGCACCCATCTCACATTTGCCCCTGCTGACTTTACTATCTTCTTTCATTTTCTTATCTGTCTCACTGAACAGAACAAAAACAGCACTTTCTGGATCATCCCTTGTTTCTCAACTCGCCCAGATAACGATTTGCGTCGGAGAGCGGTCGTCATTAGATGGTGGATCTCTAAAAAATGCAGACTTTCGGCCATCTGGAGCTGCATCTCTCCACATGTTTCAGAGTGTGGGAAGCTGCAGGAACGTGTCGCTGGTTTATATCAAATCACTAAATGTTTCATCAACTCTCCGCTCACCCGTGGGTGTGTGGAAGTTATTGTTTGAGTGGTTTTCCTTTTTTTTTTTTTTTTTTTTTTGCTTTTTTTACTTCTCGTGGCCAATTACTTTGCCATCACTGTCACTTACCTTCATTTACATCGGTTCATTCGTCGCGTTAAATGTGTTGAAGCCCCGCAATCTATGTCCAGCCCACGTTTCTGAAGTCTGATAAAGTGAAGCCATATGCTGTTGATGCATAACTAATCAGACGCGTTTTATCTTCGCGTTGCATCGTGTCAACCGGCCTTGTTCGACGGCAGTAGATGCGCCATGTCTCTCACTCTCCTCCACGTCTTCGCTGCGAAGAGTAATGGCCTCCACATTGCCTGGTGGAGCATCACGCCTGATCGCCGCCATTCTCACATCTGCTTCCTGGAACAGCAGCGGGGAAGTCTCCAAAGAGCTCCCAGCAGAGTGTGGGGCATGTGTGCTCACATATGAGGCGAGAGTTTGAGACGGGGGCTTGCCGGTGTGGTTTATTTTCAAAGGGTAGTGCTGAGGATGTGTTGAGAGGTTGAGGAGTTGAGAGAGCTCTCTGCACTCTGGTTTGGGTTTCACCTCCCCGAGACACAGCTGGGGGGTTTGGGTTAGGAGCTGAAGGAGGGGGTCCACGACTATTATGTGTTTAGACAACAGCACAAACAAGGCAGAATATTATTCTCTGTGCATGTGTTTCTGAGAAAGAGAAAGACAGAAAGTGCGCTGCATTGCATATACTGTTTCATTCCTACTGTAGGAACTCCTGCTTATCTTTTTTTTTTGTGACCTTGTACACTTAAGCGTCGTGTGTGAAAGAAACAAACATGCAAACAACCAAACTGAACTCCGGTAGAACAGGGAAGTAAAGAGTCTACACCAGTGCTAACTGTCATGTTTGCACCATTCATTTCCCTATTTTTCCGCAGCCACGGTAACATGTGTTGCGATAGGCATCGCTCCAAGTGGGCCACTTTGCATTGAAAAAAGTCCTGGGCAATATGGAAAATGCATAGAGGTAAACCGAACTTATTTGGTTATTCAAAGCTGTCACTCTCTCTTTTCTGGCTCTGCATCGCCATGCATGTGCATTCTCCAGCTGTCACAGCAAGCTGGGAAGTTTTGAATGCAAAATAAGATGCAAAACTGAACATTTGCATCACATTGCAGTTTTAGGGCAGACTTACAAAGGGTCAAAAGTTAGACTTAGGCTCTATTTAAGTCACAAATGTGACAATTTAAACTATTATATGTCTAGCTAAGTGCTCGGAGCAATTCTGAGCAAGTGAAGCCTGTCCTCTCCTTTTAACTATGAACATATTGTGTTCATGCACATGCAAGCGGAAGACAGATATATATATATATATATATGTGTGTGTGTGTATATGTAAAGCAGATCTGTCACCAGCTCTGGAAAATCTAATCCCAGAGATATTTCTCTGTAGAAAACATTTACTCTATAGTAGTAGTGATGACAGCTTGGAGAATAACTTGTTGACTGTAGTGTCTGTAAAAAATATCGTTTTGTTTTGAACAACTCCTGTTGTCATCGTCTGGTGTTCAACATTAGTCGTTCCCTTTGTTAGAATCACTCATTCTTTTTCCTCACTTTAATTTTTAACCCATTAACATCCTATTTTGCCCCCCCACCCCCAACTTACAGCGAGAATGCAAATAGGAAAGCAGACAGACAGCGTGTCTGGATATTTTTTTTTTCTTCATTTTTTTTAATGATTCTTATGGTTTCTCTGCATTTGCTGCGTGCCGTCGCCTGCCAAACACCGTGGGTGCCACAGTCCAGCTGCCAGTGTTTTTTCGATCAGTCTGGTGTGGACCTGGGAAGCGGAGCATGTGCCACGGTGGGATTCAGGTGCCAAGAATATAATTTTCCTTAAGTGCTTACAACTGTAAAAACCAAAGTCGGTTCGCCGAGACTGAAAGTAATTACAGGCCGTTTAAATCGGAGAAAAACGTGAAGCGGCGAGCTCCTTGGTTTTTTTTCGTGGCGCTCGGGGAGCACAACGTGGTCTGTCTAATATCTGTTTTATTTGAGTGATTTAATTGTGATGTTGGTAATTTATATTGGCCGCGTGCGATTCCTTCGGAGGAAATGACTCTGGCTGCGGTTAACCCAGAGATTATAAATCGGAGAAGATGTAATCGGCTTTCATATGAAAACTAATATAAAAAATAAGTAAAATCTGGAGTGAAATTAATTATAATATCTAGTCTTGAACATTTGTCTGTTGCCTAATTATCCTTCCACCTATAACATGACTTCTTTATGCTTGAATACATGGAAGATGAAGTCTGAGTTCTGAATGCACCTAGCTCCTCTTTATCACCCAGCTCCTGAGTGTGCACCTGTCCTAAAAGAAAACCTGGCTAATGGCTGTAAGCTGGGGAGATCAGATCAGGAGGGGAGAGAAGGAGGAAGTAGAAGGAGAATGTCCCAGATCATTCCCCCACCTTCTCCCTGATCTTGCCACTCCTTGGGTCTTCCCCTTACACTCACACTCCTATCATCTTCAGACATCAGGACACTTCTGTTATGCTTGTTAAATCATCCGACTGTAATATCTGCTGACTCATTTCTTCTGTCATACCCGCCTTCTTGGGACTATCTGGCCCGTTATTGGCTCCCTGAGGTCTGAAAGAGTATTTCTCGGGTCTCTCTCCTTCTCTCTCTCTCTCTTCACGTTGAGTCATTCTCTGGGATTAGCAGATCGGATCTCCGCAGAGTTTCCAGAGAACGAGCTCTCCGGTTTGTGTTGACGAAGGGTGAGGTTCTTCTTCTCCTCACCTCTAGAGGCAGGACCACACAGCGTGTGAAAATCTGGCTCGCAGACACACCTCGGTTTCCATGCGTATTAAGGCATACATGCACGCGTTCCCACAACAAATGACTTCACACCACATTTAAGAGATGCACGACCATAACTCAGCTTTAGCAAAGTTTGTCCTCAGCTCTGGAAGTCAGGTAATAACTGGAAATGCTCAGCAGTGGTGCGGTCTAAACAACTAAAAGTAAATATACTTCTCCGGAGTTCAGCCGGCTTTCGCATTCTGCCAAATAAAAGGAAAGTTTTCAATTAGCGTCAGATGTGGATGTCAACAGTGCACCTCAGTTTTGCGTATCCTCTTAAAACGCTGGTTAATTTCAGATGTGCATGTTTTTCGATTTACTCTCAAACCCTGAAGGTGTACCAAATACAATATTACATCCAGTTTGGTCAGTCAGTCTCAGATTTGATTTTGTAAACCGCCTTTGTGTTCGCGTTTGTCTAGCGTGAAGGATTGCATTCGGTCGGTGCGTCATGTCTGTCAGAAGTCATTTGAACGGACTTTCTAGTCTGTCTTAGAAGGTTGCAGAAAGTGCAAGTCATCTCTGGTGTTAAAAATAAAGAAATAAAATCACGGCTTGAGTGAATTCCTTCACAGCACAATCAGAGACGTCTGTGAAGGTTCTCAGTGATCCATGTCATGGCATATCCAAAACAAGGCCCAGACAAAGACAACTAGACTTTCGCGTCCCCGTCCAAGAAGCTTTGATGAATCTGGAGGGTCAGAACCAATTCGTCCATTTACAGGTGAGTATCTTGTTGTTAAAAGACCCTAGTCATGTTAGCTTCAAACGTGGACCACCCACAGATATTTTGAATATCTGTTTCAGTCATTTAGAACTGAAGACGCCACTTGGATGAGTGATGAAAACTTTTCAAAGTAAACTCAACAAAGCCTTCGTTTTAGTAGCTTGATAAGTATCTTAGCTACGGTTCCTCTTTGGGTCTGGGTTCTCTGTAACCAAGTAGTGTAATGGAGGTGGTAAAATGAGAATGAAAAATGTGTCAAAACAATCTTTAATGTCCTCTGGGAAGGTTCACCCAGGTCATGGCATATCCAAAACAAGGCTCAGACAAAGGCAGCTAGACTTTTGCGTCCCCATCCAAGAAGCTTCACCGAATCTGGAGTCATTGAAGGGGGAAAAAGGAGGATCAAAATCAATTCGTCTATTTAGAGGTGAGTATCTTGTTGTTAAAAGACCCTAATCGTGTTAGTTTCAAGTGTGCACCACCCACAGATATTATGAATATCTGTTTCAGTCTGAAGAAGCCACTTGGTTGAGTGGTGAAAACATTTCAAAGTAAACTCAACAAAGCCTTCGTTTTAGTGGCTTGATAAGTATCTTAGCTGCAGTTCCTCTTCGGGTCAAGGTTCCCTTTAACCAAACAACCAAAACAATCTTTAATGACCTCTGTGAAGGTTCTCAGTCACCCAGGTCAAGGTATGTCCAAAACAAGACTCACGCAGAGGCAACTAGACTTTTGCTTCCTCATCCAAGAAGCTTCGGTGAGTACTTACAGAATCTGAAGGGAAAAAAGGAGGATCAAAACAAACTGATCCGGTCACGGGTGAGCATCTTGTTGTTAACAGACCCTAGTCATGTGAATTTCAACTGATTTCCACAGATATTTCGAATAAAAACCTAATCTTCCCACTGGTCATTGAGAACTGAAGAAGCCACTTGGTCTAGGTTCTCTTTAACCAAGAAGTGAGAATGAAAGATATGACGAAGCATTTATCTCTGTGAAGGTTCTCCGTCATCCAGGTTCTGGCATATCCAAAGAGACTGGTCTTGTTGGGGTTTCTTGAAAACATTTCATCACTCATCCAAGCAGCTCCTTTGGTTCTCCTCCTGAAACTAGCATGACTAGGCTCTGAAACGACCAGATACTCACCTGTAACTCCTTTTTTTCTTTCCCCAATGGGTCATAAGAGAACCAGTGTTGTCCAACTTTGTCCATTTACAGGTTATGTCATGTCAAGTCTCAGGCGGGCACCACCCACAGATGTCCCTAATTCAACCCCCAACTTCTACCGGTTGTTTAAAGCTGAGGAAGCTACTCAAGAAACCCAACAAGTCTAATTACCCTTCTTTTAGTATACTGTTAAATAATAGCCATAGTGAGTAATGAGCCGTTGAGTTGTTGTGATTGGGAGGACGTTTTAGTTTAGGTTTGTGAGCCATGTGGAATATTGTTCTTAATCTTCACAAGTTAACACCTTCCTCCAAATCTGAAAAATGGGAACTTTTGTGGCGACTAATCCTCAAAAAAAAAAAAAAAAAAAAACACCAAGTGGAGTTTAAGGTCCCACATGAATTGTCGGCAACCGGTCTTCTCAACAGATTCCTCCTAATCATTGGACGCTGGACCGCGGGCATTAAACGCTCAGAGTAGCTCCTTCTGTCTACAGTTTGTCAACGTACTTCCATTTATATCCTCAACCTCCTCCTGCTTTTTTTTTTCTTCTTTCTTTCTCCTTTTGTCTCTCCTCTCCCTCTATCTCTTCTGGCCCCGTCTTTCGCCGCAGGGAAGAGTTTAAACTGGCATTTCTTGCGCTTTGTTTCCTAAATGGGTTTGTTGTGTCTAGTGTCTAGAGATTTTGCAGGGCCCGGGATGCTGAGCTGAAACCCAATCTAGTGCTGCACTCGCCACACCGCAAGAGGTGGTTTTTGGGATCCTCTTAGTGGTTGCTGGCCGCTTTATTCTGGATTCTAAAGACTCCCTTCCGAGGCCCGTGGCTTCCCATCTTGAGAACATGGTTTTCTGCCTTCCACCACCCTAAATGCGGGCTAAATGTTTCTCAGATTGTCTTTACTTTTAGTTAGTTAGTTTAGTTAGTTAACAGTTAGATGTCTATTCTGCCCTCATAAAAGAAAATCACAATGAAATAAGATCATAAGAAGAAGAAAGACTAACATTTTCACAAAAAGCTCCTTACTATTAGTGAACAGACACACATGAACTCACATTTTCTTTTGCAGATCTTCTGAAAATGTGGTTCCAACTTGCACTAAGTCTGGACACAAACTTGATGGTTGAGTTTTTTTCCCACGTGGGAGAGACCACACAATTGCAAAACACCTAATGAAAATGCTGTTTTTTCACTAATTTGTTAAAAGTGCACGATTTTTTGGGCTTCAACCTTCTTCTGTGCTGGATTTCTCTTTTGCACCATTTCTTTTTTAACATTTCTGATATACCAGCATGCCATAATATATTATCTGGGTTCATTATTTTGCAGAAATACAGCTAAGGGCACAGCTTACTGCAGAACTTTCCGGGTGAGGAAGTTGTGTCCATGACTGATGTGCCTTGAGAAAGCACCTAAAATCCCCCAAACTGCTCCGTGGGAGCCTTGCATGGCTGACACTCAATCGATGGGTTCAATATAGAGACATATATATGTGCACATACATACGGCCATAAAAGCTGATTTGATTTTAACATCACTATTTCAATGATGGAAAAAAAAAATGTGGACAAGGCGCAGCAGTGTAATTAGGCGAACTTGTGGCGAATGTAAGGCTGCTTGGAACATACTGAGAATTCAGATGGATAGAGATGAATTATGAGTTCTATACAGCCAATCGTCACATGGACATAGGGTGAATATTTGATATGGGTGGACTCCTTAACGCCGTCTGAAACTGACAGACTGTCATGCCGTCGCAGTTGCTGCTACTGTGGCTTCCTCTGTCTACCTGTTAGGCCTCCACACACACACTCACACACACACACACACACACACAAACACGCAGTCAAACAGAAATACCGTGGGTCCAGCCTGGCTGGGCTGTGGGTAGCTTGTAACCCAAGTGTTTTATTAGCAACTGGTCCAACACAGCTAATTGCTTCCTGAGGGAGCCGCCTCCCTCCGCTCCGTGACTGATTAACGGCCCACATTATGTGTTTCGACAATCTTGACAATCTTTTTTTTCTTCCCTTTTGGTCGCAAAATTTTTTATTACACTGCACTGCCACAAATCTCCAGCGTAAATGTTCCCTCAAACCATTTTCATTCACTTGAAGCATTCAAGAAACTTTTTTTCTTTTTTTGTTGTTGTTGTAATTAATGCTTAAAGTTGTATTAATATGATTTAATGATTAGGGTAAATGGTGTATTTAATGATCACTTACTGGTGAAGCTCGTTACACATCCTCTGCAGCATAAGTAACATATATTTGATATTTTCACATTCATTTTAAAGTTAATTTTCGCTGTTAGACGACGAATCTCTCACACGTTCTTCTACTTTCAGCTGATTTTATTGAAAAGAAAGTGACATCACATTTAAATAATCTCTGACATGATTTCTTTGTTGGGGATTATTTTTTTTTTTTGTTGCCCATAAATATTAGTTCACTGGGTATGTTTCTTGTTTCCAAAGTGGGTCATTCACATTCAATCGAAGTTGTTTTCTGGTTGTAATCAAATTTGTCACTTATTTCTTTCACAGGCCTTTTATCTTGTTCTTCTGAGTTTAATTAGATTCTTGCTTTAAAACCACTTGCTCAGCTTATTGGTCTGAACAGACTTTATGTTGTCTTGCCCTTTTCTTTTTCTCTCTGTCTGTGTGTGTGAGTCTTGTCACTTGCACCCAACGCACATGACGCCAGCGTATAATAAAGGGCTAAATCCAGGCTTCATCTGTTTTTTGACCTGTTACTCCCAAAAAAAATAAAAATAATACTATCCTGAATATATGATCAGCGGACGTCTGCGTGGGTGGACGTGAGCTTTGTGTTCTGCTGAGAACTTCCCCTCATTTATTTACTTTCTTTTTTTTTTTTTCGTCGCAGATATTTATTTTAAAACGCAGCTTTTTCATCCTCTTTCAAACTTTGTTCTTAAAAAAATCTTAATTACATATGCGGGGACTCTCCGATCATAAAAAGCAGTCGCTTGTTTTCCGGGCCCGTCCTGTTGCACGATCTCGTCTCGCATGGGTCTTTGATGATGCCACTGGGAGCTGTGAAACGGCTTTCAAAAGGCTTGATTTCCCAAACAGGATATAGATGATGTGTAGGCTTGTGCTCTCTGGAGCGGGGATCAAATGGTGTTCTTCCACCCCCCACTGGTCCCCCCCCCCCCCCCCCCCCCCCCGTCTCCGAAGGGCGGGGCCCGAACGGATGACCTGAGGAAGAGGAGATCCTCCTAAAGGTCAAAACTGACACACATTATCATCGCATCATCCTCATCATTTCCTGTGAATCTGGATCTCATTATATCTCCAGTTTGCCATACGTCTTTGGAAATTAAGCAGGATCCACATTTTCTCACTCTTAGTTCCCATCATTTAGGACCTCATTTTGACCCCTGGATAAAACGCTCTTGATTGCCACAGTTGCATATATAATGGTAAAGCTGAAACCACGTCGAGGCAAATTGTGGTAACAAATGCATATTTCTGGTTTGGGCTTGGAAGATCCCCTCCTGCGCCTCTTCCCAGAGGTCCAAAGCCAACGTCAAGCATGGAAACATGTCGCACGGATTTCTTTTGTTGCATTTTGGGTTTTTAACATTTCTCTTGCACAAGCGTGTCAGGATCTGGGACATCTGTGTCATAGTGGACTCATCTGATTGATCCGTCCTCCGCAGCGCGTTCGCATGTGTTTCCTCGTATGTGCAGCTGTTACTTAACGGAGGACAATGGCCCCAGAGCTGGCACTGACATCAGGGGGGGGACAAACTTTTAAGATTCACTTAGCCCAGATGGATTCCTCTGCCCGGTGTGGTGGCAGCCAAGTGGGCAAAGCAACTGGATGTGGTTGATGCGAGGGCTGCAGCGGGTAGAGAGAGGGAGGGAGGGAGGCGGGGGAAGTCATTTTCACATTAGCAGAATCACATTTTGAGAAAGATGCAGCATTCCAGGACCTCTTTATTTGATTAGCTGTAATGTCATAAATGCAAGAATGTACTCCGATAAATGGCAAAAGTAGCTGATGAATTAGTTATTCCCGTCAGCAAATACCCACGCTAGCGTGCCCTCCCTGTCCTCGTCCCACGGGCCACATTGCCTCCTCAATCTGCAATATGGAGCATAATTATACTAATTTCTCTCAATTGCATTAGCAAGAGCCTGCAGAAAAGAAAGGCCGTCTTTCTAAGCAGGAGTCTTGACTATGCAGGCAGCCTCCCTGCGTGCACCTCAGAGAGCGAGCACAGGGGGAGGCAACGTGACCCCTGGTCATCCTCCAACCCCCCCCACCCCCCCGCCCCCCACCACCCCCTCATTTGCCTGCACTCCCCTCTCCTCCGTCATTCCCTCCAGCTCGTGTCCCTCTTTTCTCTTTCCATGTTTTCCTCCCACACTGACTGCTTCTTGGGATGAGAACTGACACTTATATATTTAAATACACTGAAGAGCTTAAGGTCCCAGAGGAAGTCTAACCTTCCTCCCAGCTTGTGCAGAACCAAGACCCTGCAACTTTTACCTGCTGTGTTGACAGTTTACATCTCTTTAACCATTCACAGGAGCCAAATGTGTAACTTTGCAAAAAAAAAAAAAGAAATCCTACATCAACCTATATGACTTCTCTTTCTGTGTTCCCTTACCATCGGATCAGCCTGGTAGATGAGGGACTCTGGGGTACTGCAGGGTGCTGGTAGTGGGAACACTGCCTCGGTTATGAAAGACGGCATTGTCCTGGCTGGCTCGCCAACATAGAAAATGAATAAATCAAAGTGGAGAGATCAAGAGTGGAGGAGCGGAGCGGATGGTCAGAAGGGGGGCTATCTGACATCTGCATTTTTAAACCGGGCATTGAGCTCGGGAAGAATGTCGTTATCATCCACCCGCAATTGCTACAATGGCGAAAAATGGTGCATTGAATTATAGCACGGCTCTGACCTCTGATCGGATCTACACCTCCTCTCTGCCCCTGCACAGTCGCCCCTCACACATATCGGGTTTCTATTTATTGGCGAGTTCGTGTCAAAGCGGCCTCTGTTTTTGGCCTTTCCTTTGATTTTGGAGCTTTCGCAAAGACCAGTATGAATTTGTAGTTGGTTGGAAACAACTGAATTAGTTTTATGCAGATTTGATCTCTGATGCCGTCTTCTCACTGATGTTTCATCGCTTAGTCACAGCGCTCCGACTATAAATAGATTCCAGGGATTCATGGATGGATTCCGATTTGAAAATCTTGCAAATTTAATTCACCAGCACACAATCAAACCTTTCTGGCAACAAGATTAAATTATATAAAACGGTAGCATGGACAGTTACTTTTCCACAGATGAAACAAGTTAAAAGACAAGACAATGGTCATTCACATGGAGGTCAAGATCAAGCTGATTAAAAGGTCAGCATCTGATATATGTAAATATACACCAATCAGGCATAACATTACGACCGCCTTGCTAATATTGTGTAGGTCTCCAAAACAGTTGTGACTCATCAGAGAATGGGCATGGACCTTCTGAGGGTGTCCTGTGGTGTCTGGCAACAGAATGTTGTTAGTCGGGGGGCTTTGGGTCCTATGGGTTAAGGGGAAGGGCCTCTGTGGATCAGACTTGTTCAAATGCATCCAAAAGATTCTTGATCAGTTTGGGATCTCGTGAATTTGGAGGCCAGGTCAACACCTTGTGCTGTTCTTCATGTTTTTTTGAGTTGTTCCTGAACCGCTTTTGTGGTTGCATCCTGCAGGGGATGGCTGCTGCCATCAAGGAGTGTCATTGCTATGGGGTGGATGTGCCTGGTCTGGTCTATATGGGTGCTACATGTCTAAGTAACATCCACACGAATGCCAGGTCCAAAAGCTTCCCAGCAGAACACTGAATTGTTCACGTTATTTACGTCTCCAGTCAGTGACTTAATGCTTTATCTTAATTTAAAACTCTTTACTTTTTGAATGCAATATCTTTCGGTAATGGTGACGGGCTACAGTATATGTGACAGGCATGCAGGGGGGCACCAAACCCACATAAAGGAAAGGGTGACTGTAGTCGCCTACACCAACAGCTGGAATAATAGTAATCTGTATTTGTAGTTCAAAAGAGGAAACCAAAAGAGATGGGCTAAGAAGTCAGGTAGTTAATCGATCATTCTAGATGAACTGTCTTGTGAAAATATTAATGCACATTTGAACGTCCAGATGGGTACGTTGGGACCTCGTTCACTGGCTAATTAAGTTGCACAGCAATCAGAATGATCTCCCTCTGCCACTGCAAAACACTGAACAGTGTGGGACACAGCTCAAAAAATTAGGGTCACATTCAGTCTCAGACTTCACAACGCAGACAAAAAGCCGACCGTCGGCTCGGTGTGTCACGGCCCCAAGTCCGCCAGCCTCTCCCTGACCTCTGCAGCTTTACAGCCAGCGTGGACAGATATACTGGTGGATCCCCGTAACAGCAAGACAGCAGCTGGCTCTCTGATTCATTTCAACAAAGTGGCACTCTGCCGCTGCCTCCCCATCCCAGTCCCAGGTGTGTGTGCTCGTGCGCGCATGCATGTGTGTGCGTCTGCGCATAAATGGCGTCCACACAATGGCCGCCCTGTGTGACCCTGTGCATCTGTGTCTGCCCCGGACAAGCTCTACTGTCCTGCCTGGCCCTGCTGGGTCCTCTCTTCAGTGTTGACGGCACGCTACAGGTGCCCGGCACATCTGGTGCTTCACACGACCAAGAACACATCTGCTGAGGCACTGATAAGTTGAAATAAGATAACCCTCAAAGGAATACGCTAACAAAATCAGCCGGAGCGTAACAGTTTGCCTCCAGTTGCTACTTTAAGAAGTAAGAGAAGGAGCGAAGTTAAGTGACTTTTTTTTTTCTTTGCCGGGCCACAAATACGTTCATTATTTGACCAGGCCGCAAGTTCATGACCAGACCTCTAGTCATTAATGAAGGTCTGTGTCTGGGGCGGGATTCTGAACAGCCATCACACTGTTATTTCATCTAACACCCCCCACCACCACCACCATCTTTCAGTACCAAACACATTCTGCAAATAATCAATGCTCTGTCTAACAGCAACCTCTGTTTGCAAACTCTGGACAGGCCAAAAAGTTTCCTTGAAAGGAGCCATTTATAGACGTTTTTGTAAGCTAAAAGAATATTGTTATTCATTTGGTAACTTCTGAAACACAGCGGCAGCCTACATTCGCGCCTCATTCTGCAGCTTGCTGTTGAGAAAAAAGCTATTTATTAGTCACAAGGATAAAAAAAAAAAACAACTGCAGCCCAAACACAGATATGAGCTAAGCTATGCAAATAAATCGTGTAAGTTAGCGTTTTAGGTCTGGCAAACAACGGTGAGATCATCAAAGTTGGTTTGACGCTCGCCGAGAAGCCGAGGCACAGTGTGCAAATGCAGACCAGAGGTTAACCAGTTAACAGGTGCACTTCCTCCTTCACCTGACTGGATATTTGCATGAGAGCATCCGAGGAGGAACCATCGCCTGTGCCACCTGTCACACTGTCAGTGAAGTTTGAGGCGTGTTTGAAGTTCAATCCCTTCCTCTTTAACCTGTTGAACAGGTTTCTTTTCTTTTCACCAGAATGACTCTGGAAGAAACCCTTGGTGTCGTGTTTCTATGATTTGTGCACCTAAAAAACACTTTAAGGAAGCTTTTGTAACAGCAGGAACAAAATCTGCTTGTGTGTGTGGGTGTGTGTGACTTGTGTGTGTTATTACAGCTAAAGGTCTGGCAGGTCAGGTCACAGGACATGACAGTTGGCCGGTGCAGAGCAGCCTCTAGGCTAGTGCAGCCCCCCCCCTCCTCTATTTTGCTCTCACTCTGGGTGGCCCGTGTTTACGAGCTCCAGGAGCAGGTCATCTCTGTGCTGAGAACACGGCTGCTGCTGCAGGGGGACTGTTACTAGGTCAGCCCTGGAGGAGCGACCAGGGGATTTCGCCGCGCACGCCTTCTACATCTGTGTGTGCGCGCGCTCGCCCGATGTGCGATGAGTCGGACTTCCTGTGCGCAGCAGTGCGGGGGAACTGAAGATAGATGACCCTCGACCCCGACCACATGTCCTGGTCTGCTGGATGATCACCCACACTTCCGCGTGCGGGGCCTCTCTGCTCCGCTCTGGGCCGGAGAAGTCTCCCGGCTCTGTAGTTACGTTGCAACGTGGCCGCCATCTTCATATTGTTTTCATTGTTCGGCAGTTTTTATGAGCCGTCGTTCCTTTTCAAACGAATTAATTGTCAGTGGGGACGGCATGTGAGGCTGGGTTACGATCATTCAGAGCGAGTTTTTAAAAATTACCACATGTTGAAAATGAAGAGTTTGGCCGTACTGGACGACAGGGTGGAAAGCATACTGTCACCTCTGCATAATTGCCGTGAATGGGTGTGAAAATTGGACAGTAATGGGCAACAGAGTCCATTCTGACCATCCGGCAGTTTCCCCTTGGCCATAAATTCTTCTCTTGTTTCAGTTGGACAACCGTACGAGGGAGGGACTGATCCTAGGGTCAGCGCAACAAACATATTTTATCCGCTTTTAGAAGTCATCTGCACCTTTAAACCTCAATTTGTTTAATCTGTGTTTCCCTCATAAAGCTGAATCTAGCAATTTAAAAGACGATCAGGGAGGTTTTGCACAAGAGAAATCACAGTAAAGAGAGTTCACGCCTTCGTTTACACATTGTTGAATGGCAGGAGTCTTGCATGTGCACAAACGTACTGATTTCCCAGCTTAAAATGAATTTCAGTTTCATGAAAATATCCACGATCTACCGGGAAGTCTCCACCGCCGTTGACCTTTTAACCCCCGGGCTTCCCTGGGAACACAATCATTCCTGTCCTCTCACTCACAGAGCACTAGTCACCGTCTTATGGCAAAACCCCACCACAAGGCTTTCTTTGACTGGCGCCTAATGAGAAGACTATGGCAGGGGATTGCGACCAACGTGGAGAAGTCCGCTCCTTTTTGCTCCTCTCCTTATCAGCCGGTGCATCGCCAAATTATTCAATTATATACATCTCCGCTTTCCGAAAGATTACGCGCGCCCTATTCTGCTCTATTAATGTAGTTAAATACAGTTAAATTGTATAATCACACAGGCTGCAATTAGTGCCTGTCGATAAAGGGGCCAGTATGTCCGTTGGCCCGGGCATGCTCTCCTACAACATCTCAATTCCAGTAATTAAATGTAGGGGTCTGCGTTTTGCTTTATTGGATTTATTTTTACTGATTAGCCCCAGCGCTGACTGATTGGTAAAACAGAGGTGGCGGTGTGTCGGCGGAGACAGAGAGGGGTCTGGCGCAGTGTGTGAGCACGCTGCCGTTCGCCACATGAGAATCCGTCCCGAAGGTTAAAGGTCAGTAAACATGTAATCAATCGTAAAGCCTCTCTGCACCTCCTGCACGAAAGGTGATTTGCTCCCTAAATGAAATGCCTGCTTTACTTCAGTGCCTGCAAACCGCTTGTGTGCAAAGTTAACATCCGTCTGTTGTGTAAGTGTGTGTGTGTGTGTGTGTTTGGAGTGGCATTTGCGGTGTTTATTTAGCCAGGGGTGTCAGACAGATTAGCTGGTGGGTTACAGGTGCTATAAAAGTTGTTGCTTTGGACACGGTTCATGAACAGCGTAATGACTGCAGGCTCATGTTAATCTCACTCCGCCTGGCTCCGACTCGGGGTGCTGGCTGCCTCGGCTGCTGGTCCGGGCTAGCAGGCGTGGAGATGACGCAGAGGAGTAAAGAGCGCTCCGGCGTCAAACCTACTGGCACAGGACGGGAAAGAAGGGGCGAAAAGAAGGAAAGATGGCAAGGAGAAAGGACGCACGGATTGAAAGCCCGAACAAGGAAGGAGCTGGATGTTTGTGTGCAGGAAGGTCGTAATTTGTTATCTCGGACCGACGCCTTTCATCCACCTTTTATCACTGTTCTCCCTTTCTTTATTTGCTCTCCTGTCATTTATCTACAGATACAGAACGAGGTTAGACAGGAGGAATGATTTAGTTTACAGCGAGGGGAGGGACGAGGATGTGCAGGAGCGAAAGAAAACGTGATGGAGAGCGTTTAGTCGCTCAGTGTGTTCTCCTCGGGGGTGGAGGAGGGGGGGCAAGTGTGTTGTGGAGTCCACGCTGTTTGTTTTATTGGTCTTTTGGGGGGAAGAGGAGCAGAGCATTTGCGCAGGATATCAGGAGCCACATGGCCTGCAGTTAGCTTGTGGACGATTCTCAGCTCTTTGAAAGAGCATTGCAAACCACGGATCTGTCTCTTATGGCGTAGTCTGCCCAGTTGCGCTGCCATTAGCAAACTTTCCCCTTATAATAATGATAATTTAAAAAGTATAGTACGAGGAAAGCGTTTGAGAAAACCTGTTGCGTCCTTGGCTGGAGGACTGCCAAGCACTCTGACATGGTTCCCCAATGAGGTAGCGGCTTTGGCCCAGCCAGCAGACAGCCGGCTAAAGAACTCAGGTGTAGCTCCGAACCGCAGTGTTTACGAGGCACAACGCTGGTGTAATCCGAGTAATTGTTTATTACGGGCCTCAACCTATGTTATAAGTAATTACTTTCGGGTGCCCCTTCCCTGTAAAAATCAATTTTGTTTCCTGTCTGGGTGCCTAACACCACAATCTAATCTTCTCTTTCCAAAATGTATGTATTTTACTGCACCTAGTGAATGACATTACATATAATTATTGGTTTTCTGCGAGCTGCCCAGCTGTAAAGTGCATGCATATGCTATTTAGGATCATTAGAGCTTTGATGGTGCAGAGCTATTCCTCAGTGACACTCCATCACCTGTGCCCATAAAGCCCCCCTGTGCCAAGCCAGTTGAGGAAAATTTAAAGTGCAGCACGGCGCTCTAATAGCGGCTTCCTTAATCAGACGGCTGGACAAATTGTAATCATTAGCGCCGCAGTGAGCTACGTGCACAACACGGGTCCTGAAACTCGTTAGACGTGAGTTGAAGAAGCCATCGCACGCCACTCTCACCTGGGTCTGTTCGCCATCGTGCAGCTGAAGCAGTGGTCCCGAGCCCCGGCGAGGCTTACGTCACCTTCAACCACGCGCTTCTCTGACACACATATGTGCGCAGACAATGTCGGGCATGCGTGCGGTAACCCACACAAAGCGTGATTACACTTACAGCAGTTGCACATGGGCGCAAATACCCAGCAGGGTGCAGATACTGCTCACACTCTGATTCACTCTTTTGTCCTTCTGTGCCATGAAGAGCACTGACAACAGCAACAAAAGGCAGTGAGCTGTCACACATGCGGTACCTGTGAACTCGTTGGCTTTTGTTCTTTTGGACATTTGCGGCTTATGAAGTGCCTTAATTACTTAAAGGGGAACTACTGTTTTTTTACAACCTGGACCTTATTTATAGCATAAAATATGGTCGTTTACTCACCCATATAACTTTTGTGTCATTTTCACTCATTTAGGAAATAATTAGATCAATGTATATCCATATAGTGGGAGTGACAGGGGCACCGAAACGCAGACTCTAACTAACACATTATTTATTAAATATTCAGCCATGTTGCAAAAAACTAGCAGTAGCAAATTACTGGTGAACAAGTCGACCGTCGCAGGTGTGCACGCTGCTCAGAGCTGACATCGTCCAGGTCAGAGGTTAGTAGGTCAATCTACAGACCCTGGATGATGATAAAAGGTAACTCCGGACTCAACGGGGAATTGCACTAGCGTAGCATATCAATATATTGGTGAAATGGACGAGTTTCGCTGCAGATAATGTGTTATTTAGAGGCTGCGTTTCGGTGCCCCAATCACTCCCACTATATGGATATACGCTGATCTAAATATTTCCTGAAGGACTACAAATTACACAAATCTGTAGGTCAGTCTACAAACCCCGGATGATGATGACAGGTAACGCCGGACTCAATGGGGAATAGCACTAGTGTATCATAACAAAACATTGGTGAAATGAACAAGTTTTAGAGGCTGCGTCTCGGTGCCCCAGTCACTCCCACTATATGCATATACATTGATCTAATGATTTCCTAAATGAGTGCAAATGACACAAAAGTTATATGGATGAGTCCATTTTTAAAACTTGTCTTAAAACCCATTTCTATTCCTTGGCCTTTTACCCAGCATGAGACATGAGACTTTTTTTTGCTCTGGTTTAGTGCTTTTATTGTTTTTAGTGTTTTATTGTTTTTTTTATTATTATTTTTATTGTTTTATTGTTTTTTTTATAGTTTGTCTCACCTATGTACAGCATTTTGTTTCAGCTGCGGATGTTTTTAAAGTGCTTTATAAATAAAGTTGAGTTGAGTAAACGACCGTATTTTATGCGATAAATAAGGTCCAGGTTGTAAAAAACAGCAGCTCCCCTTTAAGTTTGAACTTGTGCATTTACCTGACGCAGAATATCATTTCTGGACACACCAACAAACCCATATGACTGCGGACACATGAGCACTGTACACATAAGACACACGTGTGCACATCCACACAGCTGCACATGCTTGAGCAAAGCTAGCATCTGTCGCAGATACATCCGTCAGTGCCTCCACATCTGTGTGCTCCGGCTCAGGCTTTTGGCTCCGGGCCCCACACCCCGCACACGTTTCCCTCAACTAGGCTTGGCCTCGAGCCACCTCCCTCCCTCCCGTTCTCCAGCTGAGTGATACATGCGCTAACCTCAGACAGCCATACGGGCCCTGCAGCCTATTTAAAGTATTCCTGATGGGAACGCGATACGGTGGGTTTTAGCCGAAACCTTTTTGATTGAGAGGGAGATGTGACAACTGCCCTGTCTGCGTACCCGTAATGTGGAATGTCTTTTTCATGGCGACACATGTTCAGCACTTTTCTGGCATGCGCACCCGAAAGCGCCAAATGCTGTCCAGCGAACTATCCCTCATCCGTCCAAAGTTTTCTATTTTTTTTTTTTTATAACTTCCTCACACATCAGTTGAGGGACATCACTGAAAGTATTGCTTACAGATGGTGACTGACACAGCACATGCTAGGGCTGTTTTAACGGGACTTTGACTCTTATTTGGTGTGATTTTATTTTTCATACTGAGCACCGTGTCGTGTCCTTTAAAGCGCTGCTGCTGGAGGGTTCAACAGAGGCCGGGTTTGAATCCTGTGATCATGTTGTTATCTTGGCATCTTCGGTGACAGCAGCAGCCCCCCCTCACCCGCCACCTTCAACCCTAACTTACCCTTGCCCCGAGGTCATTAGTCATAAGCAAGGAGGGGGAGGAGGGAGGATTCTGAACAGTGCAGAATGGATCCCATTGTCGTAGCCCCACAGGCCAGAGGGTGCTGTCTCACCCGGGGAAGTATTACCATTTGGACCGCGCTTGCAGCCAATTGTGTGTTGTATTTTTTTTTTCTTTCTTGGGCGTCTGTGCACGTATGTGTCTTGTTTTCGCTCTCTGAATGTGTGTGTGCGTGTGTTTTCTCTCTCTCTCTCTCTCTGCAAGTGCACGTATGTGTTAACGGCGCGTCCGCCCAGACACATCGCCATGGCAACTGCTCTTTTTCGGTCGTCCGCGTGTGACGTGACACCGGCTGACTCCGCCGCATGAGCACGCGAAGCCCTCTCACGAGCTAATTTGTAAACTTGTTGTCTCCCATCGCTTATCGTCACCGCCGCGCCCTGGCGGTATTTGCATGTGGGCTTCTCCGTGCGGCGGCCCGGCGAGAGCGTGTGCGCGAGATAGTGGGTGGAACGGGCAGTCTGAATTTATGCACTTGTGGTCAAATGAATGAATATTAGCATAATCATATCTGGCTGTGACGTGACATTGATGTCATTGCCAGCTTTCTCGGCAAACCGCTTTCTTTCTTTTTTTTTCTCCTCCCCTTTTAAATCAGGTCCCAGAATATTAAGGCCCAATAAAGCGAGTGAGCGCACCTTGTTTGGGGAAATTTGGGCCAAGGGGAAAATCAGCTTTTAATAAGTATGTAAGGGAAAAGACTCAACCTGCCAAAATGGCAGCCGCCCTGTACACTGTTCAACTGGCAAAGCGACAGCCAGCGAAGGAGGGATGGGATTAGGATCCAAGCAGAAATAAGAGTGGTTTTCTCACAGACCTCCTGTTGCAGAGAGACAGCGTGCAAGAATGTGTGAATAAGCTTTTCCCTCCTCGTTATTCTTCTCTGATGCATCATGCAATCCCAAACTTAACAATATAGAAGAAAAAAAAGCGACAACACTCATGTTCGGTTTATCAGCTGTTATGTGACCCGGGCCTGCAAGCGGTTACGTTAACACCGTGACCCAGACCCATCTCTCTGCAGGCCTGCGCTTTCTTTCCTTGCCGTGCTTTACAGGGTGCTAGCAGTTGCATGTTGTGTTGTCCTGGAGTTGAGTCTGAGCAGAGTAGAGCCTGGTGGGGAGGAGGCTTCCAGCATGTTGGAAACCACAGCACCACCGGCGCCAAGTCCAATGAGACGTGAATTATGGCTCCAGCTTCCCCGAAATCAAATAAATATTCTTCCCCTTATTTATTTACTTAGACTCTCATTATGATTTGCAGCCTCTCAGTGATTCTATTGGAGTAGAACGTCTTGCTCGCTCCCTTGTCTCACTTTTTTTTTCTTTTTTTTCCCCCACTATGCATCTGCAGGTCAGACACACACCTGTCACCTGATCTTTTCATTTATTTTAAGGTCTGGATATTTCATCAATGAAGCAACTGCAGGCGGAGTGTAATGATGTAAAGTCGGGATCGGTTGTGCAGCAGCAGGGCTCGCCGTGCCTGCACACCGGCACCGACAGAAGCAAAAAAAAAAAAAACATTCAGCCTACCTATAAACACACACAGGCACTCAAAATGAGTTCTTGGTAGCAACAGCTATCAGAGGCTCTCGGCCATGTGTTGAGTGCAATAATGGTGAAGGCAATGACAGGCTCGGCCCGTGCTCTCAATAAGGCTCCCCGAGTGCTAGGTGTGGAAAGGTGTCTGGCAAAACGCCTGACCGCAGCACTCAAAGAGCACTTTGTCTGCGCACCTCACACCCACCGTACCTGCTCATGTTGTGGAAACAGCCCAGTGTTGTCACACACTTGATTTAATAAAATTGGATCCCCAAAATGAGGCTTCTAGTGTTTCGGGGGGCGCAATAGTCGTAATGGAAACACATATACTCCACCCCCTCACCACCACCGCCGCCGCCGCCGCCCTCCCTTTGGCTTTACAGGCGTCCTTCCAGAGTCAGAGTGAGCGGGGGAGACCTGGGGTAAACGGATACTTCCCCACTGTGAGCCCAGTAGTCTGGGTACGGCACAAGCAACCCCACATCCATCGCGAGCTCATATCTAGCCACGGCTCCTCTCGCGCTCGCTCGCCGCGCACAGACTTGTAAAAATGATGATTGCTTAAACAGAAAAAGTCGAAAGACGGAAAATAAAGGTAGCGGGAGCTGGGGGTTGAGGTGCTGCTGTGGTTTTGTAAGTTGGTTTTGGGATTGGCAGGTAACCTGTTTAGACTCCTGCAGCTTTGGGCTGTAGCGCGACGCGCCTCTGAGCACGCTGCGTGTTCGCAGCAGTGACATTTTACGACCACCCCCCCAAAAAACCGAGCAGGACTTACTGGGCATATTGACGTTTTTTAGAGTATTAACCAGTGTTGGGAAAAGGCTCAGAAGGCATGAGGTTGATGAGATTGCCAAAAAGGTTGGCAGCGCTGGGGAGCTGAGCTTGGAAACCATGGAGCCTACACTATGGACTCTTGGAAAAAGAAAAACGGACTTTGCTGACGTATTCTTAAAGGCCTAAAGACACGTATCCTCACTTGCTTCCTCTTTCCCACGAGGTGTTTCATAAAGACGCGAAGACGAGAGCTGGAAGCCTTTAGATTGACATCTGCGTCTTTGATTGTTTGTCAGCAAACACACGGTTCAGTCTGATTATCCGTTGCTGGCAGCGCTAGACCGCGGACACAGATATAGGAGCACACCGCACACGTGACAGACTCTCTGTTTCGTGTCCTGATACTATAGTGATATTGTGAGCAGATGAAGATCCATATGTGTTTTCCCCGCTTTCTGTACATACTGCGTCTTGGAGCCATTTCCTCCACCCTGGAAAATATTCAGCTCGATCATGTGCACTCCTGCGACGCTATATATGCGCATAGGCTGTGGCGTATAGGGACCATTTGCATGCTTCATAGCATGAATGCGTCCGTAATTATTAGATTTTGCATGTTTTAATTAAATTTTGCACGATTTTATTGGGTTTATATTCAATTTATTTGATTTATATCGCTATTATTTCCAATTCTAATTTCGGCGTAGGAGTAAAAAAGCCAGTTGCGCTCATGGGATGGGGGTAGTTTAATAGCCACTCTGTAAAAAGGTAAACACCGCGGTGGCGGGCGTATTTGTTTACCCGCCAGTGTGTGTCGACACACGGATGTTGCCTGAAGACTCTCGGGAAGGAGCTGGGCGGGGTGTCGGGTGCCTATGTATGCGTCTATGTGTGTGGCAGAGTCCTCAAAGGGCGCCCATTGTGGTCAGAAAGTGGGTGCGACAGAGGCGCCTTATTAACGGCTCGGTTAAGGTTCGACTGCAGGTGAAGAAGGTGGAAAAGATCTCCTTCAGAGCCGCCTCGTTTCTTAATCAGGTCGAATTAGAAGCCGGTGTAGAGGCGAGGCTTTGTAAATGGAAAAGAAACAACGATTCTGGTGTAAACACGCAAATATGAAGGAAAACTGGCCTCAAGTTTCAGGTTTTAGCTCCAGCGAAATTTGCAACCCTTGAACGTGTCCCTGGATTCGGTCTCCAGGCGACGGCCCTGGCCTCGCAGCGAGCGTCCGTGCCTCACGCGGCTCGCCTCCAGCCCAAGCGATCCAGCCCCGGGGTTTGTGAGGTTAAATCTCGCGGCCCACGGCGCGGAGTTTAACGTCCATAATTACACTTTCGCAGGGTATTTGTGAATTTTATGAGCTGAACTTGTGACCCTGGACGCATCACGGAACAATTTAAGATTTCTTTTTCCTCCCCCCTCCCCCCTCCGCCTCCCCCCCACTCGTACATGATAAACATCTGCAAACCTCCCCAGAGCTGACGACGATGACAACTTACATCGCATTATTTTAGAAAAAGAAGAAGAAAAAAAAGAAACTGTTGAAATTTCCCCTTTCCTCTCTCGCTCCCTCGTGCCTTCCCCTGTCCTCTTATCCCACTCTTCTTCTTCCCTCCCATGTGTTTCTGTAGTCTTTGGAGTCTTTCGGAAGGGGGTGAGACAGAAGAAGAGGAGGAGGTGGTGGCGGCGGTGGAGGGTGGGGGGGTACAGATCCTGCTGCACATCTGAGGTTTATTTGGCCTTCCCCCTGGGGAGTGCGGTGAAGCTCTGCATCTCAAGGAAATTGCCAACACTTTCTGGTCAGCTTGACACACTCGGAGACACACTCAGGTCTGCACACAGACACACACACACCGGCCTGAACACAACTTTCTTACTGTCACAGTAACAAGGTTTTCCAGGCCTCTGTGCTAGAACGGTCATCTAGCACACACTCCTTTTGTTTTGCGATTAACAATATTCATTATAAACGCTCTGCACGCGTCCTAAGGTCTTTAGTTAGCGCTGAATTAGCAAGTTCATTTCTAAAAGTCCCTCTTTCCAGGATGATTTGCCTATTTTTCCCACTGTGGAATAAATTAAACTGTTTCTTATCTTATCAAAAAACTGATAATGAGATGTAGTCTTTGGAAACACCAGGGTGCGTTCAAAAACCACTGCAAGGCCTGTTAGTTTGCCGTTTTCCTGCAGAAGAACTTAAAAACTGAGCAAAAGGATTCAAAGTAGTATTTTTATTTTAAATTTTTTGTTATATAGATAAAGCGTTTGATTGTTGCCGTCTGCTCTAACGTCATTTCTTTACTCCAGGCTCCCAGCTCGACGCTAACACAAGAACGGTGCCATCTCACCTCGCGAGCGCCGACTCCTGCTCCTGCTCCCATCCCCCGCTTTCCCTCGCGCATCGATCCCCAACCTGGCGATCCGCTGAGGCCAACATCTGGGGGTCTCGTGGACAGGTGGCTCCTCCCGTGACCCGGACGCACTTATCCCCCGACGCCTGGCGACCTCGACAGGAAGTGACTCTGCCGGGCCAAGTGACCTCCCCTGGTGGCCCTTCCTGTCCCCACGTTGCCTCGCAGGAAGGAAGGATGCGGTCTGTTGTCCTCAGGCGCCGCTCCCTCACTCCCTCGCTCTCCCCTCCTCAGCCTGACTAGAGAAAACAGATTATTGATTCCAGGCTCGTCTCTTCTCCTCGTGCTCCCTTTTTTTTTTCTTCTCCTTCTTTTTGTGTCTCTTCCCCTTTCTCATCTACTTCTCCCATGTCTCAGCGCCCACTTTATCTTATTTCCACGTCATTCCTTTCGTCCTTTGTCATCGTCTCCGCGTCCCTTTGAGATGCAAGCAAACCGCAGCATCCCCAGTACCGTTCAGCTGCACTCATGGGGCTCGCAAGTCCGCTGATTTACGGCCTTTGCTTGACTTCATTTTTATTTTCTGACACTGTTTTGTTTATCCGTGTTATTGTTAATTTATCGGCCATACATTTACATTAAATGTGACAGCCGTTTCATGTGGCGCAGAAAATCCCAAGGTCAGGCTTCTGGGTTTAGTCTGCTCTCAAATGATGCACATGCACAACGTGAATTATAGGACACCATTTGGTCGCGTTTAAGAGGAGAAGGGGACTTCCAGGCAGACGGAGAAAGAAAGAAAGGCAGAAAGAAAGAGATCTCGCTTGACAACATCAAACGGTGTTTTTGTTGTTCTTGGCCGTGGATGAAGAACGGGGACTCGGATCACAAAAAGAAAGAAAGAAAAGAAAAGGTGAGGGGGTCAAGAATAACCACCGCTAACGGCTCGGCCGTCGGTTGCTAACTGTGGACGTTAAATCAATACGGCGAATCAAGTTTTCTGTGTCTGCTGATCCACGTTTTGAGGATGATGAAGGCAGAGCAGAGGGTTTATCAATCCTGGTCTAATCCTAATCTGCCGCCACACAATGATATTATGGTGTAGGCTAGTAGTATTGTTTCTGATGTAGGTGCAGCCGTGTGTGCACAATTTCTGCAACCTGTCTTTACATATAATACAAATTTCACCTAATTAAACTAAAAGTAAACAAAAATTCTTTTAAATGTTAAAAATGCTCAATATTTTGCATGCATATTTAATCCAAAAGAAAAGCGAAACAGTTACGTCTCGCTGTGCACTGTGATTTAAATGTGCTGCGTGCCCGTAGTGTTTTTCGATCGTTCAAATAAAGATAAAAGTTTAAAGCCGCCCGTCAGCTCGCGCCAGCTGTGTCTGTTTTGTTTTTAATGCAAAGGAAAAGGAGATTAGACGCAGAGAGGAGTGCACGTACTGGAACAGAATTCACATCTTGAACTATAACAAATCGCCGGCTGCCCGAATTTGCATGATTCCATTTTGAAGTTTTCAAATGACCTTAGACGTGGACGTAGATAAACTTTATTGATCCACGAGGGAAATTGCTTGGTCACTGTAGCTTAGTTGCACATAAAAAAAAAAAAAAAAAACACTCCTAAGAACCACAAGTAATAGAAAGATTGAATAAAAAAAAGTACAATCTAGTAAAATAAAACAAAATTAGAATTGGCATATGAACAAATGTACAAGAAATAGAGACGTAAGAATATATATTATATACATAGGAATGATAATAAGGTGCAGTAGTGTCCATTAGCATTAATGACATGGAGTTATCTGTTACAGAAAGGTGAGTTGTTGTCCAACTGGACTGAGAACGGTACGAAAGATGTCCTGTAGCGTTGACTCTGGGAGCGGAGCTGGATCCGTGTGTTGGAGAACGAGCTCCGCTGTCCCTCTGTAGTCTGGCGTAGTGGATGAGATGCATTGTCCGTGATGGAGAGCAGTTTGTCCAGTGTCCTCCTGTCCCTTGCTGAGACAAATGTCTCCAACTCACTGCCAATAACATGACCTTCCGTGTATATTTAGATTATTATATCAATAAAATGGAAACAAGGCTCAGAATTCTTTGGTTTTGCTCAAGAGTTGTCATCCATATCTCTAATCAGCTGCAAAAAACATAGATTTAACCGTCTTCTCTTTCATCATTATACTTGCTATGCTTGTGTAGAGTGTAATGGAAATATATTTTGATGGTAACATGCTGCTAACAACACTGGAGGATCGCAGGGGGAGAGTGTGAACTGACCCACAGGTGCTTTTTTTTTTGGTCTGCCTCTATAATGTGAGTCTGCAACTGTGTTGCCACCTAGTGGGACATTTTTCTCACTGTCCTCAGACGACTAGTGCGGTTTAAATCAAATGATATTTAGCGTGTAGCGTTGACAAAGCACGGGTGGCGGACTGAAATAGCTGAATCCAAATTAAATCTGAGGAGTTTTGGCTGTCTGTGTCACGGAACTGTTGGTGTGCGACGGTGAAAATTTCCAGCCGAGCTCCTCCACCCAGTCCTCCGACAAACATCAGGACCAAACATCAAGCCACATCTGGTGCTTGTGAGGGAGATGGACATCAGCGGGGCCGTCACGTTTAAGTTGGGTGGGTGGTAGTGCGTCCCCGCAGTTGCAAAGTGCTGTCATCCTGAATAAATCACATGACTGTCCAAAAGAGGCCCTTTAAATAGTGACTCAGTTTAATACATTAAAAATAAAAAAAGAGAGAGAAATATAAGGACTGGACGAAGGGAGGGTAGAAAAAAAGTTGTAAAAGCAAGGGAAGGTTTGTTTGGCTACATTCTGCTAATTGGTCTCAGTGGTGCCGCTAATGGTTTTAGGTTTATGTCCAAGCTCCACTGAAAAATAAGTGGGGAACCAATAAAGGCCGTAGCTGCTGCGTTTTATGCATTTTCATCAGCGAAAGAAGGAGAATGTGGAGTGAACCAAACTGAAAATGGAGAGTGAAATCACCTAATTTAGAGCCACACGTAGCACATCCTGTTACATGTATTTACCAGATGTTACGTAAAGTGAATTTGGAACGGTTTCATCCATTTCAAGCCACTTTAGGCTTGTTCACTTCAAATGTCAAGCTCGGATTTTAAGATCAGAAAAGTGCACTTTCGTCCACTTTGGCATCTCCAGCGCCTGTCCCCGTCTTTCAGCCCTTTCATGTTGTAAGTGGGTCCTACTCCGGGCCCTCACCAGTCCATTTTGTCCGTCTTTCATCGGCCGCGGCTGAGGCATGCGGCAACAAAGCTCCGCTGTGGTCATGCGGCATCTGTCCCTTCGGTAATCCCGGCGTTATCGGGCCGCACATCAAAGCGTTAAAGGCTTGCATAATTGAGTTAACGAGTGTGTTTGGTGTGTAACCTGATCTTTTATTCCACGGTCACAGAGTGTGACCGCAGATAGAGGCGGAGGGAGAGAGGGAGCGAGAGAGAGGGAAGGGGGACCCGTAAGCCTCGCAACAACTGCGGGTTCACGCTGTGGGCCTGGCAAGCCGCACGGCACCCTGGGCCAGCACCGAGCTAATGAAAAAACAACACTGGGGTAATGTCGGTGCTGAGCTGGGACCGCAGCGCCATGCTCACTGCACAACTGCCCCGGTCAGCACTGGCACTGGCCACAGCGCCAGTTGTCACGGCCTTAATCCTGCATGCTGAATGACCTCATCATCGCCTGCCTGCCTGCCTGCCTGCCTCCTGCCTCCTGCAGCGGCTGCCATGGCTCGTTACTACAGCGGCAAACGGGGTGACTTCACCTACGCAGCGCGCTAACAGTCACATGCAAAGTAGGTGGACGCACTGGTGCAATGTCCAAAACATGCAAAAGACGGTTCGGTTTGCCCAATCTGCAGCTGAGCATTTATTTTTACGGTTATTACCGAGCCATGCAGAGAGTTTTGAGTTTTATTTCCAAGCGCAAAGTAGTTTGGACAAAACTACTTGCAGTTTTTATTGGAACAAGTAGTCCAAAACTGCTGTCAGTATGCCTGAGGACTGCGCAACTGTGCCCGTGAAGTTGTTTTTATTTCAGTTTATCTCCACGATAGTGAAAGTGCAGCAGCAGCAGGAGGAGTAGTTGCAGAGGCCTGTCGAAACTGGATGCGTGTGGGCGGCCGGTCGGGCGTCTGGGTGGATGAATGACAGAGAGAGATACGGGCAAAGTTGATCATTTAGCTGCCATAAAAAAAAAAAAAAAAAATGACAAACACAAGGAGACATATGATGATCGTTTACATATATTGCACTCGCATGAAACGGGATCAAGGCCGTCCTGTACATTCGGACCAAATTGCGCCGAGATGCGTCTATTAACGGACACAAACACAGATGTACGTTCTGTTCGCGAACATACATCCTCACACGGACACAACTCGCGCGTGATGAAAATATAGAGACACTTGCTCCGTTGGCACCTCCTCCAATCACACACGCCGCCTCCACTCCTTCATCCCAGCTGTCACAACTGCAAAAACTCCACAAATACACACACACACACACACACAGACACATTCACACTCTCCCACACACACCACTTTTTTTTTTTTTTTTCCCTGCTCACACCTTTTCCCGCTCACCACGGCTCCCTCCAGTTGGTGCTTGCGTGCCCACACTCGGGCCGCAGCTTGCATGCAAAAGTGCGTGTTTTACACGTGTGCGCCGTCGTCTTTTTCTTTTTTTTTTGTTGTTGTTGTCGTCGCTCCAGCTGAGCGCAGACATTCAGAGGTGCTTACCTCTGGTTCCTGCAGCACTAAGGGAGGAAGCCCGTGTTTTACCCTGGCGTCCTCTGAGCTGTGGAAAAATAACGGCCACCTTAAAACTCAATCTGCTCTGCGTCTGAGAGCGAGGAGACGATTGAAATGGCACCGGGCGATTTGGGCCCGCCCCGTTGTGAATCTCTGCTTTTTGTCTGCTTTAACGCCCCTGTCTACTTCCCGCTCCAAGAGTCCATCTTGATCTGTCTCGCAGACCGGCTTAATGTTAGGACCCTGGAGCTCCGGAGCGGTGTGTGAAATCACTCCCGTGCTGGCTCGGCGTGTTTTCGGTGTGCGACACCAAATGCTTCCTGCGAGACAGCAACACCAAGCGCGAGGTCATAAATCTGATAACCCCGAGCAACAGACTACAGCCACACTGTTGCTTGCAGGAAGCCTGGATTAGCAAAGATTTATGCCCGGCCCTCGGATAACACACACATCACTTGTGAAAGTAGCTCATTCTTCAAGATGACCTGGTGACATCTTGGGCACAAAAGTGACCGTCGGCTTCAGTGTAGAGAAGACGTTTAGATTGAATTTAGCTTAAAAGGCTCATATCCAGCTAAACAAGGAGGCTGAAATAAGGAGCAGATACAGTGGGGAAAATTGGGCCCCTGGCGGTGGTTATTACCGCGTGGAGTTTTTCCATTCTGCTATCCTGGCTCCGGCTCTTACGTCTGGATCTTTTAAAGGGTCCGGCGAGGGCTGGGCGCGTATTATTTTCAACACTTCAGATTAAACCTCGCTACAGCTCTCCGAGGCCTCCCTAACGCGGACCCCCGTTGGGTTACGGCGAAATTAAAAAATACGGAACATCAAAAAACAAATAAAGCGTCAACTGTGAAAACAGAGGTGGAAACTGCGAGCGTGACACCGGGATGCCGCGGTGACGTCTTCGGAAAGGCAATTAACGTTGTCACCTTTCCTTGCGGGGCAGGGGGAAGAGAATTAAACATTCTGTGCGATGACAGATTCGGAGTCGGGGCCTTGGCTTCGCTGGTTTGACACATTAAAATGTGGCGAGAGCGAGCAGAACCGCCGGGGCCGAGGCAGTTTTGTGCAAACATGCCACATTGTTTTTGCAGAGAGCCCGTTCCTTTCCGCTTTCTCCGGGACGCACGGAGGCACCGAGCTTCTTGAAGTTTCGCTTTGGTTTCTCAGGTTGAAATTCGGAAGAGACGTTAATAAATCATTACCTCAGAAGTGATATTTAAACCCAGCGATGAATCTGCATTAAAAATTCAGCTGAATTACAAGTGCTATATGTCAAAAGCGACAGATAATAATAATCTTTTCTCCTCTAACCTAAAAACATCCTCACTATTTAACGGCTTTGTTACATGTCCATCTCCGAGGGTCAAGCGCAGTGACGATCTCAGGTTCTGGGGGGCCCCCCTCCTGTCCAAACTGACAAAATCTGCCATAGGATAGATAGAAGAGGGCCCCTATGAGGGAAATATGAAGTATTGTCAATGCACTGCAGGGCCTCCTTGTGCCAAAATGCAGCCAGATTGAGGCCCACTGTCTCATTGTTTTTCCACGGGGCCTCAAACGATCGCCAGCGCACCCCTGGTCGAGAGCTTTGGTCGAGAGGGGCCACAAGATGACGCGGAGGGGTCGTGAGGTATTTAGCAGGAAGTGAACGCACAGTTATACATGTTATTGTTGCCTTCCATGACCAGTGTCTGAACCTACAGTGCTTATTTTTAAGGGGTCACGAGACAGAGCGGCCGAGAGCTACTATGTGAAATAAATAAACGAACAAACGGAGCTGTTTAACTTGTCCAGTGGTGGCTGATTTTTGAGGTACTCGTAAAACTCATAATGGACATGATAGGCATCGTACTGTTCACAATTATGGGATAAGTGCTCTGGGGTTAAAAGTCTGATTTTTCATGACGGCCATTATGGAATTAAAGTCTAAATAAGGCCTCCCTGATGTAGTTGAGATAAACACAATGCCTGTAATATTATACAATAATCTATTCTGGATGTCATTCATTAAGACATGACTGATATAACTGGATAAATTGTTTTATTGAATTCTAATCTCCTCTCTCTGTCTCAAACGCACGCACACACACACACACACACACACACACACACACACGCTGTGTCTTTTCCTTGTTTAAGACGCCTGAGGGAGCGAATAAGTGCCAGGCAGTACCAGTCCACTGTTGGTTGCTTTCGCCAAAGCCTGACAAACAGGAGTGCAGGCTGGCAGGATGCCCCCCCCTATCCCGCCACCACCACCCCCTCTATCCCTCCCTCCCTCTATCCATCCCTCCCTCCCTCCCTCCCTCCCTCCGAGCAGCACCCGGGCCACGGGCAGCTGAGAGAAAGCGCGGCCAACAGATCAACAGTTGCTCCGACTTTGCTTGAGCGACTGACCGGGCTGCCGCACGCCACCCTGCCCACATTCGGAGTTGGAAGGGGGGGGGGGCACCTGACCCTGGGTAAACTGACAAATGCCTGGCGTTTGGGCGTGCCCGCAGATTGATGTGACCCCGAGGGCCTGGTGACCTTTCTGCGCTGGGCACACGGATGCACGCGCGAATTCGCATCCACCCTCTGTCTGCCTTATGTTCCCGGTCATAATGTTCTGTTTTGTTTTTCCAAAGCACATCGACCGAGCACATTGCACTTGCACTTGCACTGCTTGAGTTACCGTCTAAGGGTGATTATTAGCATGCTGAAGCGACCGAGTGCATCGTGAATCCACTGCTACGCGGTATTTGACACTAAAAGAAGGGCTTTAACCCGTTTTGTTAGTCTTAGCAAAGAGAAGCTAGATTTCTTTATCCGGATCCTTTTATGTGCTCCTGCTGCCGTGCATTTTGACACCCCGAGGCAAAAAAACCTAAGCACATGATACACTAACTATACATTATCGCTTTGCAACGTACAGTACGGTCGTTGAGCATATTTAACTAATCTTGACAAGGCTGTTAATTTCTCTGAAACCCGGGACGGATTCCAGCGACTATCCGCGTCGCTTATTCCCTCCAAAATGCCCAGCTGTTGCCGAGGTAGACAGCTGCTTTGGGGGGCAGAACGAATCTCAGCTGTCGAAGGGGAGCTGAGCGTGGGGGTCGGCGGATTTTGGGGGGTTTGTATCCCCTTCAAACCAACGCTCTCTGCCCGGGGCATGACGTTGGGCACGGTGTAAAAAAATAAAAAACCGCTGACAGGCAGCAGATTTAGGAGCAGCGTCCAGGGGCAACATGTGTCTGCGTGTTTACAACCGACCTGCAGGACACCGGGTCACCATCTTTAACTCCAACTTGGTGCAAAAAGAAGAAAATAAAAAAAGAGGAACAGGGCATGTTTGGTGCTTTAATGTTAGATTACGCTGAAATGTGATTTTGACATCAAACGTTTACCACAGTTAATGTCTCTCACATGGCGGTGAGCTGAGAAATTGGGACTAAAGCCGCTGACAGATCCAGCGAGAGGTGAACGCGCTGCGTTTTCATCCACCGCTGCACTATGACCTTTCCGTGTGCATGACTCAGCCTGTTTTGTTGCCGCTGCGTTGTTTGTTTCTGGATTTATTTTCAAATCTGATAAATTGGAGAAAAAAAAGAAAAAAAAAAGAACAAACGCACTAAAAAAAAAAAAAAAAAAAAAAAAAAACCTCTGTGAAAATTTAGCCAAGTATTATTCATAAGGCTCACTGCAAAGGTCGGGAGTAATACGAGCTCGCTTCAGTCTCATGTTGTGGGAATCAAACCAGGTCTCTGGACTATGATCTTCAAGGATATACTAATGGGCCTGGACAGGCTGGCACTTGAACAGAAACACAGTTGTACGATACATAAATTTCATATTGCATAACAGACTGGATTACAGAGGGGGGGGGAGCAACACAGCATCTCATTACCGGCCGCAGAGGATCAGGGTCTAATCAGAATATGTTCTTTTCTGCAAATGTGGACAATATGTGGAGTGACATCGTCCATGTCGCGGGGTATGAGCTGTGCTGTGAGTTAGAACGGGACAGGGGTAGAGTCACAGAGACTCAAGCGACCGTCCTTTTCTAAGGCTGGTGGGACGTGGGGGATAAAAACCGTGGCCTATGCAGAGATTATCACTGATATTAAACCGATGGGTTTCAATTTAATTGGGAATGTGTGACATGCATGTCGGAAAAGATTGTTTTCCAAACTGTAATCTAACCGTGCCATGCTCCAAATTGCTAAAGCTCATCATATAACAAAAAACACATTTATTTTCTGGGGGACAGAAACATACTCAATCACTTCAGGTCTAAAGACTGACTTGAACCTTCTTCATTATTATCGTTGTGCTGTTTTGTAAGTGACTTTCTAGTTTATGTTCCCATACCGCCCTCTTGTGGCGCAGTGTTGAAATCACACCTCCAGCGTGTTCCACAGGTGGCTCATGGGATTCAGTAGATTTCCTCAGTTCCACATTACTACTACTAACCATCACCGTTATTGCATCTATTTCTTGGCTGAAATATAGTAAAGTCAAAGTTTAATGTCTTCTAATCTAATTCCCTTCAACCTCATCTCATAGATCATAACATTATGACCACCTTCCTAATATTGTGTAGGTCTTCCTTGTGCCTCCAAAACAGTTGTGACTCATCAGAGAATGGACATGGGCCTTCTGAGGGTGTCCTGTGGTGTCTGGCAACAGGATGTTGTTAGTGGGGGGGTCTGTGGGTCCTATGGGTTGAAGGGAGGGGTCTCTGTGGATCATCCCACAGATACTTGATCAGTCAGGTCAACACCTTGTGCTGTTTATCACGTTTTTTCTTTAGTTGTTCCTAAAGCGTTTTTGTCTGCATCCTGCTGGGGATGGTTGCTGCCATCAAGGAGTGTCATTGCTCTGAGGTGGGGGTGCCTGGTCTGGTCTGGTCTAGGTGGGTGCTACATGTCTAGGTAACATCCACACTAATGAATGCCAGGTCCAAAAGTTTCCCAGCAGAACACTGAATTGTCACAAGATGAGGGTCAATGTTATTTACTTCACCTTTCAGTGGTTTTAATGTTGTGGCTGATCAGTAGGTATCCTGCAATTTATTATGAAGGTTTGTGAGCACTGGATTAATCAATCCAAATGTTTCTGACTATCAGCAAAATACAGTATATGCATAATGATGAAGATTATTCTTTTCTTCAGCACCATGGACAGCGTTCTGTGCCCTCCATCCATCCACATCATCGACAGTGATTCATTTTTCTATGTTTGTTTTAAATGTGGTATAGTTCATCTCAAATGTGAGGATTAAAAAAAAAAAAAAAAAAAAAAACTTGTTTTATTTGTCACTGCCCACGCTCCCCGATCGCTGTGCGCTCAAGGTGGAGTTTGGTGCCACATCACATGTAACTGCTGCCGCTCCAAAGCGCAGCGCCGAAGCTGTTGTCCTGAGGAAGAGCGAGCTGTCAGGAGCAGGAAGCGGCGGATCAACAACGGAAGCGAGAGCATGTTGCGTTTCGCGACAATTACACTTTGAGTCGAGAGGTGTTTGAGGAGCATGCTCCCAGCGCGCAGGTGAAGAAAAAACAGCAACCAGCTCGTTTAACTTCTCTGCTGCTGCAACTTTTTTCCCTTTTTGTTTCTTTTGCACCGACCCCTCGGCAGACTCGAGTGCTTTTGCTTGTCTGATTCTGCTGAGATTCACAGTTTTGAGAGATCTTGACAAAATGTCTCGCAAGAAGGCAGTCAAAGGCAAAGCCGCGGCCAGCAGCCCGTCCGCGGGCAGCCCCGCCGGGAAGGGGACCGGGAAATCTGCGAGAGGCAGCCCGAGCATTGTTCCGATGAACGGGGTGGTCCACCCCAGCAGACCCTCCATCAGCAACAGCAGCGAGTTTTACGACATCGCTTTCAAGGTAAGCTGCGCGCTGCAAAAAAGTAGTATTGTGCATTTAAAAACGCGCGTGCCCTGCTCGATCCCCCCGCTGCGTGAGTTGTTTTTCTGTTTGGGTTTTTTTTTTTTTTTATTGTCTCCCGCTTCACGGGCGACCTTTTAATTCAAGCGAGCCTGCACGAGGACAGCTGTGTCAATAAACACGGGATGGATGACCTGGAAACAACCGACGCACAAACAATTCGCTGTTTCGCAGCCCGGCTGGACGTGCACACACCTGAGCGGCGCAGGTTTGCGTTTTATGGAGCGAGACGCGAGCACATGTTTGCGTAGAGCCGCCGCTTCACCGCAACACAAACACAGACTCACACCCACTGATTCTCAGCGTGTACTCCCAACATGGCTCCGAGGGACTTGTGCCACCTACTCCCTGTTTAGTTTTAGTTTTTTTTTTGAAGCAGCTGTTTCATGTGAAGGCAGCGATTCCTTTATGTTCTTTTTTGTTGTTGAAGAAGTAAATCGATTATTTTAATCCGCTTATGAAGGATATTTTTGGTTGATTACTTGTTTTTTGTCAGGCTGAAGGACTATCATTTTCACAATGTACAGAAAAAGTCCCATTCTCCAGTTTTAATGAGCATATAATATCTGAGGAGCAGTATTAACTGCATCAGGGCATGTATCCAAACTTTGGGTGTTTTCAAAAGTCAAGTTTTGCTTTAACATTTGGTTTAATGCTGCAAACCTGCAGTCTCCAGGTTACCTGTTCACAAGGTATCTACCACTACTTGATTTGAAATAAAGGAACTGTGCCCACTTACTGCTCCCTCTGATCATTAATCTGCATTGAATCACTAAAGAAATTGATTGCATTTAAATATAAAAGACAAGAGCAGCGAGAGATCAGGATACACCCCTTGCACACTCATGCAACGATTAAGATGCAGAGTTCCTTGAGGGGGAAGATCTGTTAACCCCCTTGCAACGTCGTGTATCTGTTCCTTGACCTTGTCGCGGTACATCCCTTCCTTCCTCTTCCTCTGTCTTTCATTTACCGAATCTGCTTCCTCCACGGACCTGCGAGGCACTTTTTTCTTTTTCCGCAGTCTTAAGTCCCCCCCAGTCCCTCGGCTAACCTGATAACAGCAATCACATGAAACATTTAACCTAGCCCAGCACGGCCGCTTGTTCAGCATGAGTGAAATGCAACCAAGTGTGACAGTTGTGCGCAGGAACCAAGGGCACCCATTGGTAACCATAATGAGCGTACACCCTGTCGCCGACCGGGCACCAAGGATGGATTTAGTCAAGTAATAATTCAAATGTTCGGAGCACAAACCGTCAGGCACCGACACCTCCGACTGTGCATTTTTGTTCCTCACAGTTGAGCCTTCCTGCCTGAGTTATGGTCCCTCTTGTTCTCCTGTTGCAGGTCATGCTGGTTGGAGACTCCGGCGTGGGGAAAACCTGCCTGCTGGTGCGATTCAAAGATGGAGCGTTCCTGGCCGGCAGCTTCATCTCCACCGTCGGGATAGACTTCAGGGTGAGTTTAAATTAAACGAAACGGGCCTGTACAACGAGGCAAATTCCCCACATGCGTGCGCTTTCACGTTTAGTACCTCTTGTTAAACGGGGCCATGTGCTAATGGGATTTTTCCACGACCATTCAGTGTCTTTACTTGCCCCGGAGCTATAAGTATTTCCCGTTTCAGAAGTCTCACAAGATAAGATATTGATTTCTTAAATTAGTTTGACATGCTTTAGTTTTTTAGCCTCCCTGGGTGATAACGGCGTCTGCCATGTGCTAGTTCCATTGTCTCACAGCACGGGCAGCCAGGAAGAAACTTGTTGGTCTTTTCCAACCATAGACTGTATATAAATATGGACAACGTGTCGCCATTTCCTTGCATTGGCCAAACTGATGCTATTTTCACGGGGATCCGGGTGGTGCTATGGTTCAGAATCGGAAAATATTCAGCCATGTTGCAAAAAACTAGCAGTAGAAAATTACAGGTAAACAAGCCGACCGTCGCGGGTGCGCGCAGTGCTCAGAGATGACATCATCCAGGTCAGAGGTTAGTAATGCAATCTACAGACCCTAGATGATGATAACAGTTAACTCAGGACTCAACGGGGAATAGCACTAGCGTACGATAACAAAATATTGTTGAAATGGACGAGTTTCGCTGCAGATAATGCGTTATTTAGAGGCTGCGTTTCGGTGCCCCAATCACTCCCACTATATGGATATACGCAGATCTAAATATTTCCAGAAGGACTACAAATTACACAAATGTTGTATGGGTGAGTAAACGATCGTATTTTATGCCAGAAATAAGGTCCAGGTTGTAAAAAACAGTAGTTCCCCTTTCATGTTGGATCGTACATTGTATTGTTTTTTTTGGCGAGGCAACTGGTAGTTGCCATTATGTCACTTCCTGTTTCTTTAGCGTCAAATAAGTAACTAAAATTAAACTTTTCCAAAAAACTGACACTTGAACATTCATCAACATTATATTAACTACCTAAAGTGACAGAAACAATCCTTGAAAAAAAATTATTTGACTCATATTTTACTCGGAGCTTATGACCTATACTGCAGCCAGCCACCAGGGGGCGCTCTACTTGCTTTGGCTTCACTTTTGAGGAACTGTTCTGCCATCCTTCTTTATACAGTCTATGTTTCCAACGATCACATTTGGGTGTTTAACTGTTCGAGAGACAGAAATCTGCCACGAGTTCAGACGTGGCACTCACTTTCAATCGCTGGGTCTAATCTAGCAGCCCACTGTTACCTCTTGTGAATTGTCTTGACTGTCTGAGATGAATCCACAGATTTAGCGTTACGTTTCTGCAGTGTTACACAATTCGGAATAGACAGTTTATATAAAAAAAAAGCACAAAAATCGATCCGGTGCTACCAAAAATATCTTTTTGTCAGATCCCGGCACCTACTTCTACCCACAATGCAATTTGACTTCTGGGAGCATTGTGCTAGTAGCAGCTAATGTAGCCCTGAGCCACTAAAGAGGTCTGCTTGGCCTCTTCCAAACACCCCCAGATTTTTTATTTATTTATTTTTTTAAATATAATAGAATTTTTTTTTTTTTAAATATATTTGCACTTCACCAGTAGCAACAAGAGGCATTTTCACATATGCAGTAGGACTCTCTAAGGACTGAGAACAGACCACGGCACTCATCTCCTGCACCTCTCCTGCCTAATCAACGTATCTGTAAAATGTTGAAAGCGTTTTACTCTGTATAAACTCAACAATATACATACTCTTTGAACTGCAGCACTCACATAGACTACCATTATGTGTGTGTGTGTGTGTGTGTGTGAGATGCTTAAGTATCCAGCCATTGTATAGCCCTCTGTGTGGGTTGGATGAGTTCGTGGGCGGATGAGCAGTTGATTTATTTACTTATGTAACGTCTCTGATAACACAGTCTGTGGCGCTGATGCACACTCAGGCCTATCTAAGCAAGGGCGACGGCTTCATCGGCCCTCTCCGCCTGCTGCGTTTACCTCTAATGGAGGAAAGGGGAGGAAACTCATAAAGTTTAGTGCTTAGTCGGCTCCTTTGTCGTATTGACTTATTATTTAATTGCAGTGAAGCACACAGCTGTGTGAGATGAATAATATTACTGTCGTCCTCCCGTTCCACTTCTGCATGGATCCTTGTTTGGCGTTCTGTCTTATAGTACTAGTGAAATACACCGATCAGGTGTAACATTATGACCACTGACAGGAGAGGTACAGTAAATGACATTGACTCTCATCTTGTGACAGTTCAGTGTTCTGCTGGGAAACCTTTGGACCTGGCATTCATTCAGGTGGGTTTTACTTAGACATGTAGCACCCACCTAGACCAGACTAGACCATAGCAATGACACCCAGCAGGATGCAGCCTGACACAGGCATACACATAAACGGTTTAGGAACAACTCCAAAAAACAAGGTGTTGACCTGGCCTCCAAACTCACTAGACCCCCTCCCCTCAACCCATAGGACCCAAAGGCCCCCCCACTGACAACATCCTGTTGCCAGACACCACAGGATACCCTCAGAAGGCCCATGTCCATTCTCTGATGAGTCACAACTGTTTTGGAGACCTACACAATATTAGGAAGGTGGTCATAATGTTATGGCTGGTCAGTGTATGAGTTGATGGCAATTATTTTTCATATTTATTTGACAGTTTGTGTACATAATGGGTGAAACTAGACGTGACATGCATGTTCACGATCGCATTCATGTTCAGTTCCACTGTATTCAGGTGCACGCTCGTTAATTTTTAAGTTTGTTTGAGAAGTTGAGAGACCCGAAGTTTCTGCCGAGCAGGAACAACTTGAAGGCCCCCTCGGTGTTTGTCTTCCCACGGAGGATACACGGAGAGACGGGGGAGTGATCGTTATTTTTAGGGAAGGCGGTTTTGATCCCCTTTTAGTTGGTGGGAAAGAAAAGCAATTTGTCTCGTATGGGGATTTGATCCGGTTCCCACTTCAAAGCTCCAGCGAGATGCAAGATGTTTTCTTCCCCCTCTTGTTTACTGTAGTCCTCGTTTAAACCGCAACATGTTCTCGGGATTACAGCGCTGCGCTGGCGCGTTGTTAGCCTTAAAAAAAAAAAAAAAAAGAAAAAAAAAGAAAACACCAGTGCACAATTTAACCCTACACCTGTGCACTCATGTAAAGAGTGAAAAATGAAACCTGATGTTATTCATGCATGTAGCGCTTACCTTCTTTAATCTCATTCAGACTGATATATAGTAGTAACAGTAATAGGAATATGGTCCTGTGGCGCATCAGGGTAATTGGATGCAGATTCACCAATATAGCTGCCTAATGAATCAAACAGAGAGACTGCCATATGACTCTGTTGTGTGTGTGTGTGTAATGGAAATTAAAAGAAATATAACATTTACTTACAGGTAGTAAAACCCAGTCGTCTTCTGGGGTTTGTTCATGCTACATTTCATCCCAGAGAGCCAGCGAATAATACAGTACGCTTCCGGTAAAAAGCGCAGTTGTCGAGGCCATCCGTTGCCGCAGTAACGCCGGCGCTAATTGATGGACAAGTGACCGTGATGGACCGGAGAGCAGAGCCTGTCTTTATGCTTGATTATAGGCCTCATACGGAAGAGTTCTCTGGCTCGTGTGCGACTGAGTGCTTTTTATTTATTTTTTTATTTTTTTGGACTTCAGTCAGGAGGGCACAAGCAGCATCTGAAAGGCGCCAGGTGGGTGTAAATGACTCTTGCGACTCAGGCCAAATTTCTCTTTTGAGTCAAATGGCCTCCGAGGTGTTCTTCATGCTGCATGTTTAATGCATCTCGTTCACTACTTTCTACCTCTCTATAGCCAATCTACACATACTGCGCCGCTTCTTACACGTCGTTATGGACTTCTTCAGGGTTCAGGGTTCCCAGTATGTGGAATATGATACTTATTTCTTCTATAACCAGAGGCAGGTCTGCAGTTCTGAGGAGAAACAAGAAATAATCTGTTAGAAGACTCCTCCAAGCTTGATTCTTGTCATCAGGCTCTTGCTACGCAGGGCATATCCAGGGGTTCTCTCCAGGTACTCCGGCTTCCTCCCACCGTCCAAAGACATGCTTGTTAGGTTAATTCTAATTTTCGCACGGGGACGCAACTTAAAATGTGTGTGGAAGTTACCAAATATGGTTCCTCGCCCTATAAAGGCTTAATTTGACCTGTTGTGTTAACAAACCGTCCGAGGCCTGGTGCAGTATCCCCACTGAACTTCAGCTGCTGAGGACAAATTCACTGCACTCAGGTGACCTCGGTGAACAGTGAGCACTGGCTGGACCTCCTCTGAATTAGGTGAGGTGCGCTTGCTTCTTTTAAATTATCTATTTTTTTTAATTAGTTGCCAATAAAATAGACGATGAAACTGTGTCAGCGGAGAGTTCGCTCTAAGAACTTTTTGTTTTTTAGTTGCGGCCTCGAAACTGGTTCACACCTGCTGCAATAAATCGACCTCTACAGTCTTCCTTTTCATTTCAGAGATATTAGGCTGAGGTCTGTTCCACTTGTTTTCCAATTAATCCAACAAGAAAATGAAATGACACCGTGGTCGATTATCATTACTCAGAGACACAAGAAAATGTTGTTTGCATGCTCCCCATTGCATGGATTCATTGATTTTTGTTTTTATTTTAATAGAACAATCCACTTTTTACTCTGAAAACTTATATCCATGTGTAATTTTGTCATTATTTTCTTGGTTCAGTCAGCTTAGACAGCTAGGCATTGTAGTTTGGGACTGTCTTCAACCAGTTAACATACCTGTTATTCGCTTAATTGTTCATTTGCAGTATTATGGGTCTGAGTCTGAATATACGTATTGTACTACTATACTAATAATTCCAGCACAAATTCTATTAGAAATAAAGAAAGAAATTGATGGTCATGCTACAGATGTGTCATTTGCGAGCTCCTCCTGTGGCGCATAAGGCTGCCAGAGTCTGTCCCCAAACTCCAAAAGAGACATCACTTGTAATTATTCATATCCGTCATATATCCGTGACGTCCCATTTGGCGTTCAGTGCGTATTCTTGCTATAAAAAAATACGTGTGATGTGCCGTTTATTCGTTTAAAATGTCGCAGCCTGGAGGCAAAGATTTCTTTCTCTCGCTCTCGGCTCAGCACCTCCTTTCCAAAAAAGCAGCAGGGAAGTTGGTGAATTTATCGGAGCTGCAAATATAGTGATTTCCAAAAAGCAGTACAAGCAGCTTGAGAGGAGACTTTGTGTCCATTACTGGGGTAAAATAAAAAATGTCTTCATTTGGAAAGAAAGTACCAATTCAATAATAATAAAAATCATTATTAAGAGGAAGGGACAAAGACAATGAGGAGAAACTGTTCCAGGGAGAAGAGGAGAAGCAAATATGCTCAGAGAGAAGCCAATTAACGAAATTACTCCAACAAACCGTCCACTTATTTCTGATGTACTCGAGAGATGAGCTTCCCTCTTCACGATCTGCTTCGCGTGGTGACGCTTCCTCATTTGACATGAGTGCATCGGTGGAGAGAAGAGCACCACTTCCCACCTCGACTGAGAGACAAGAAATCTGCTCTCAGCTGTCAGCTATGTCTGCTCTGCCCCAAGTGACGGATCGCTTATGCAACCAGAGATTTTTACCTCCCCGCACGCTGAGAAACATTTCTCCAGACTCTCATCTAAATTCTGCGAAGGTCTTTGTGGTTCCCAGAATACCTTGAGAATATCTCGTTCCTCCTATCCTCTCTGTTCTCTCTCTTTTCGGTCTCTTCCCGGCCGGCCTTGGGCAGATGTATCTCTCCATATGAGCTTGAGGTTCTGCTCAAGGTTTCTTCCTGTTAAAAGGGAGTTTTTCCTTGCCACCGTCGCCTTCATCCAACTCAAGAACATCTGGACTCTTCAGCTCTAACATCAAGCTGGTACTACTGTACGGAACAGGGACTTGGAGGGCGACCAAGACCACAACGATGAAGGTGCAAACGTTCATCAACAGCTGCCTGAGGAGGATCATGAGCATCCGCTGGCCAGACACCATAAGCAATGAAGATCTCTGGTGGAAAGCTGGTCTACCACCAGTGGAAGAGGAGATCAAGAGAAGAAGGTGGGAATGGATGGGCCACACACTCTGAAAGATGGAACCCACAAGGCAAAAGGAAGAAAGGCAGGCCCAAGAACACCTGTTGCAGGGACCTTGAAGCTGAAGCAGTGTGGTATGACATGGAAACAGTTAGAAAAGAAAGCCCAGGATAGAGGACTCTGGTGGACTGTGATCAACGGCCTATGCTCCATGAATGAGCGTTAGGCAAAAGAAGAAGACCATCGCCTTCAGGCTTGTTCTGGAGGTTTCACACCGAATTTTGTAAAGCGTCTTGAGACAATTTGTATTATTATTGACGCTATATAAATAAAATTGAATTGAATTGAATTCCCGTCAGCCTCGATCTGCTTTGTTTTTTAGTGCTAATTAGTAACATGCTAAGACATTAAACACTAAAAGGAAATGCTTCCAGCTCAACCTGTGTTATTTTCAGTTAAAGAATAAAAATGAAGCTTCTCTTTTCACCTTTTCGTCTCATTCTACACGTTGTGTTTCTTTGATTGAGATACGTGATCACCCTTGACCTCAGCTGACAGCTCCCTCCCCTGCTCCCGCTCCGATGTCTGAACAACGTGTGCAGTAGCTCGTCTCATATTTATTTGTGATGTCCACAACAAAAAAATATGTAGTCGGAGATCATTTCTACCCCCCTAGTATGTATAAATATCTTTGATTCTGGGCGTGAAGTCAGTTCCAACAGACTCCGCGGCCCAGAAAAAGACTCCCTGTGATTTACGGAGAGCGCTCGGTTTCAGAGTGCTCCATAAAATGTCGCTGACGGGTTTAAGGGACGAGGATCACATCTGGCATACTAATTCATCTAATCCTGTTTGTAGTTTGTATTGTACACCAGACCTTTATCTTAATGATTTACATTGGCAGACCAACATTAGGGAAGATGACTTTGTCATCTGCAGTTGCAGTGGATGGACTTCACATGGACTGAATCACTAAATGGCAGCAAGAGGAAACATGAGGGTAACCATGCTTCACATCTAAGGGAGGTGTTTATTGTTTTTAGCCATGCTGCTAGCATATGGATGGTAATGTCGGTTTGGTTGGTCTTTCCATCACTTTGATCCAGGAGGAAGTAGCTCAACTGTTAAAGGACGGACTAACAGGTACCGGATGAATCCCACAGACTTTAGTCGCCTGCTGACCACCATGAAGTTGACATTTGTGATTTTGACGGTCTCAGCTGCAATTGGACGGTTTGCCTTGATATTTAGTGCAAGCATCCGCATCCCCCTCATAATTAACTGAGCTTATTTTTAATCTAGCGTAGACATCAGGACTTAGACAGAACATTATGACCACCTTCCTAATATTGTGTAGGTCTCCCTTGTGCCTCCAAAACAGTTGTGACTCATCAGAGAATGGACATGGACCTTCTGAGGGTGTCCTGTGGTGTCTGGCAACAGGTCTTTGGGTACTTTGGGTTGTGGTTCATCCCACAGATACTTGATAAGTTTGGGATCTAGTGAATTTGGAGGCCAGGTCAACACCTTGTGCTGTTCTTCATGTTTTTTTGAGTTGTTCCTAAACCGTTTTTGTATGTGTGCCTGTGTCAGGCTGCGTCCTGCTTTGGAATCTGCTGCCATCAAGGAGTTGTCATTGCTATGGGGTGGGGGATGCCTGGTCTGGTTTAGGTGGGTGTTACATGTCTAAGTGACATCCACATGAATGCCAGATCCAAAAGTTTCCCAGCAGAACATTTAATTGTCACAAGATGGTCGGTGTTAGTCACTTCTCCTACTTTACCAAACCACATAAATCACCAAGTTATGCTGATGTGTCGATCTAACCATTTGGCCTGGGTACAACCACACAAAAGCACTAGGGTTAGGTGATGAGATGATTAGGGAATACATGATGTGAGTGGAGTGTCATTACAATCAGAGAAACCCGAGTTTGTTATAGGTGAGCCAATGGAAATACATCTAGTTTCTACATCTAGTCCTATATTTATAAAAAGAACATATCAGTGAAAGTGCATGTAAAAGAGGATGCTCTTTGCTGCCCTCTCTGCAGAAGGGGGGTGGGGTGGGGGGTTACATGTAACAGACAGCCCCACTGATTTTTATTTCTCTCTCCTCTGATGTTATTCTCTGATGTTATTTTTGGGTGTACTTGGTATGTATGTGGAGGCGGGGGTCTATGAATCAGGCGACTGCGAAATCTTCACTCGACATTTTAATTGTCAGACTCTGAGAAGACCTTACGTGGGGGGAGGGGAAGGGGGGGGGGGTTGCATTCAGACACTGTGCTCCTTTATTTAATTACATCGAATGGCGCTCTCTTCCCTAAGAGCATGCCCACTTTTGTCCTAATTAGGATAAAAGCCAAATGCTCTAAATGAGAAGTTTCACTGACTTCACCTAGCATTTATTTCTGTACAGAAATGACACATGAATTTTGAGTTTAATGTCTGCTAAAACTGGAGCAGCAGCAGCAGCTTCGGAGGCTGGACTCGTCCAATAACCTTCATTTTCTTGGTTGAAACACACAGTTCAGTTTGTAGCATTTGCCAGCCGGAAATGACTGATTCATAATTTATCCTTTCACCCACCTATGAACAAAAATACTCTGAATAATTGAAATAAATCTATTCTTAACATGCAGACAGTGTCCAAGTGCGTATACGTGGCGGGGGCGATGGGTGTAACCCACCTGCCGTTGCAGAGAGTGACGAGATGGAGACGGAGGAGGTGGGAGAGAGTCACAAAGGCGGCTATTAAATTATATTGTCTAGAAGCTCAGCGGTGGACACTTACCTTTACATGTCTTTGGAAATATAATGAGAAGTAGGGGTTCAGAATATTCGTCCATATACTGTGCTATAACGATGCAACCTCTCACCTTAATTACGGAGTAAGGTGTCCATGTGTCTAGGGAGGGATTCCTTGTCAAAGTTACTGTGGATTTGCCATTTGCCTCATGTCAGTGTGGTGCTGCAGATATCAGGCTGCTCAGCATAAATATTAGGACCACCAGGAACCAGCTATCACTGATTATAGACTTCTTTTCACACGTCCTGTTCTATCCAGCTTTACTCTGTATTTTGCCACTTGAACATGTCTGACCCGCCGCGCCATGATCTCTACAAGAGTTCCCAAGTTGTCACGAAGACTATAGCACCAGAAGTCCTGTTAAGTTGACATGTTCTGTCTAATACACCCTGCCCTTGTCAAAGTCACTCCGGCCTCGACACCCACCCATGCCTCCTGCATCCGGCATGCTGACCACAGGAACAGAGCAGCTCAGCGTGAGACTCGCCCTCACTTTAGTTCACGTTTTCCACATTTTCCTAGATCTTAGGTTTGTAGGCTGCACTTTGAGCCCATGTTTGAGTCTTTTTTATCATTTATTCATTCCACTTATATGGAACAAGACCTCAGAATGTGACGTTTTTGACGTGTGCAAAGTGGTTTTACCCAATTTTATTGGCGACGTTGAATTTGTTTGAAGGGGAACTACTGTTTTTTACAACCTGGACCTTATTTTTATAATTTTTGTGTCATTTGCACTCGTTCAGGAGATATTTATATCTGTGTATATCCATATAGTGGGAGTGACTGGGGCACCGATACGCAGCCTCTAAATAACGCATTATCTGCTGCGAAACTCGTTCATTTCACTAATATTTTGTTATCAAAAAAAACGCTAGTGCTATTTCCTGTTGAGTCCGGAGTTACCTGTTATCATCATCCGGGGTCTGTAGATTGACCTACAGACCCCGGATGAGCCAACTGTCGCGGGTGCGCACGGCGCTCAGAGATGACATCATCCAGGTCAGACAGGCAGACCCCAAACAGGTAACTCCGGACTCAACGGGGAATAGCACTAGTGTATCATAACAAAATATTGGTGAAATGAACGTTTTATCGGTGCCACCCATTTCAGTCGGGTCGAAAACTCCTCCCGATCTGTTCTTTTTTATGCATGTTGCACTATTATTCCAATTATAGTATTAGTGGAATACTGGAGTCCACGTAAACGCAGCTTTCCATCTGACTTTAACACTCAGTTCATTACAAACTGTAATGTCCAAGGAGGAAACAAACGTCTTTGAGGTGGTCGATGCCCCTTTGTCGCACTAAATGAACCTTGAACTGTAAATATTGATTTCTGCTCTGACCCCCGACCCCGATAATGCCACGCCAGTCGTCCCGGCTCGACGTGTGATTCATCACCGTGGCTTGTGTTTCCTGCGGCTTGGTCGGGCTGCAGTAAACAGTGCGTCCTCAGTGTGCTGTCAATAGCACTGACCTCAGCTCAGAGTGCAAACAGCGTGGAAATGTTTTTTACGGTCAGTTTGCTCATCTTAAATTAGTCGTTTTTGGATTAAATTATTTAATTTCAATTATCTTTTCAGGGAGGTATGTGTGTTAAAATAAAAAAAGGGAATTGGGATTAAACGTTAAAAATCTTTTATGAAATATAAATCTCCCCATCAATAGATTATTAATGAGGGGGTGTGTCTTTCTGCCTCGCATGTGTTAAATCATGAAGTGAGATGCTGGTGTGGTTTCCGTTCTGTCACACGTTATGCAGCACGTTCAGACACACACACACACTGATAACAATGCTCAACAGATGTGGCAACTGTTAATGAACCAGGGGAGATCCGGGCAGGACGCCTTCGTGATGCATCTCCGTCTCTCTCTCTCCCTCTTTCATAACTGACTGTAGCCAGACCCTGTTAACTGTCTCTCTTACATCACTGTTGGCGTATAACCTTTGTGAGAAACGGCACCGTCTGCTTACTAGTCGCCACGTTTCGGGAATGCAGGCAGATTGATATTTGCTCCGAAGGTTTCAAAAATGATTTAAAACACAAGCTGCAACTGAGAAATAGTGCGCACAATCAGCTGAGATGCGGCACCGCAACATAGCCTCACGGCAGGTCATGAAATAGTTAGGAAATAAAATTGTGTCCATGGATACACATTGGATTGGGCTGCGTGTTTCTGCTTAATTCCTTATCTTAGATTATATATCCAGTTGCTGTTTAAATTAGTTTTTGCCACTGTTTTCTGTCGCTCTCAGCCGCTTAACTTTAAATACTACACCGGTCAGCCAAAACATTAAAACCACTGACCATCTTGTGACAATACAGTGTCTTGCTGGGAAACTTTTGGACCTGGCATTCATTCATGTGGATGTTACTTAGACATGTACCACCCTAGACCAGACCAGACACCCCCACCCCATAGCAATGAGACTCCTTGATGGCAGCAGCCATCCCCAGCAGGATGCAGCCTGACACAGACACACACACAAAAACGGTTTAGGAACAACTAAACAAAAACAAAACATGAAGAACAGCACAAGGTGTTGACCCGGCCTCCAAATTTACTAGATCCCAAACTGATCAAGTATCTGTGGGATGATCCACAGAGGCCCATCCTCTCAATTTATAGGACCCAAAGACCCCTACTAATAACTATGAGTCACAACTGTTTTGGAGGCACAAGGGAAACCTACACCATATTAGGCATGCAGTCATAATGTTATGCCTGATTGGTGTATATGCTGCAGGATGGGAAGATAATTACCAACTGAAATACAGTGCGCTCTGCCTCATAAAAAGAAAAAGGAAGAAAAAGGAAAACTGTGTCCCGGGGCATGAATCAAATCATTACATTTTGTGACTATTTCACAAACTTCCCTGAGAGTTTGTGAAATAATAAACCTGAAACAATGAGACTAACTTCACGGATTAATTCTTTATGTGATTTTTCATGCCTGTGTTGGAAAGTACTTTGGGTCGTAATAAAGCATTCGGAAATTCAGTTACATCGGATATTGTCCTCTAACGGTGTAGGACACTGCGTTTGGACCCATTTTAGAGTTTGAATCGCGGTCATTGACGTCTTACCCACCAGACAATTAACTGAGACGATTAGTCAGATGAATCATTAATGAAATATATCATACACTGCAGCTCTAGCGTGGGACTCGAGTGACATAACTCAAACACACGCACACCATGCACATCCATACACAGCCACACATGCTCATGGAGGGAGCTGTTGTCTGTTGCGCCGTTGAGTCACGAGCCAGCCCGTCCTTAAAGCGATGGCACTCTGAAATAGATTAAATGAGAACAAGCACGATGTGAATCACTTTGACTTCATCCTTGAAGAAGTGTGTGTGTTTATGTACTTATACGCCCCCAAACTAGCTGACACTAGCTGCCTTCCACTTCTATCTTCTGCAACATCATAGCCGACCTTTTTTTCGGAGTACATTGTTATGCACTCGATTTTGATGTGTCCTATAGCAGTGGCTATAAAAAAAAAGATGCTTTGTCCCAACGAACATGAGGTCATCGTCTTCAGATGGTTCTGAGAGAGTGACTCACGCAACAAGTGGATGTTAGTCATCGCTTCATGACTGCTACTCAGTTGGAGGCAAAATCTAGGTAGCGCTTTGGTACCACTGTGTTTGCATGTTTTTGATTTTAATTTTGCTCCTGTGTTGTCGTCCAACAACCGAGGTTTGTTTGTCCTCTGTTTACAAAAGTACACTTGATTGTGCAGCTTTTACTTTCACTGGCATGACACTATCGCTCAACGGGAGTCAAAATGAAGCTATTGATAGAGGCTTGGAGGCTGAGATTGTTACTTGATGTAATAGTTCATTATTTACACCGATCAGGCATAACATTATGACCACCTTCCTAATATTGTGCAGGTCTCCCTTGTGTCTCCAAGACAGTTATGACTCATCAGAGAATGGACATGGACCTTCTGAGGCTGTCCTGTCGTGTCTGGCAACAGGATGTTGTTAGTGGGGGCCTTTGGGCCCTATGGATTGAGGGGAGGGGCCTCTGTGGATCATCCCACAGATACTTGATCAGTTTGGGATCTAGTGAATTTGGAGGCCAGGTCAACAACTTGTGCTGTTCTTCATGTTTTTTGAGTTGTTCCTAAACCGTTTCTGTGTGTCTGTGTCAGGTTGCATCCTGCTGGGGATGGCTGCTGCCATCAAGGAGTGTCATTGCTATGGGGTGGGGGTGCCTGGTCTGGTCTAGGTGGGTGGTACATGTCTAAGTAACATCAACACGAATGCCATGTCCAAAAGTTTCCCAGCAGAACATTGAATTGTCACAAGATGGTCAATGTTATTTACTTCTCCTGTCAGTGGTCATAATGTAAGTCATAATTAAGGCGCCAACCTACAAATGGCATCTTCACCCAAGGCCAACGCACTGTTGGCTTGTTGGAAGACTTAACGATAGAAATGTACACTCTCCACATTGGTTAAATTCCTACAATCCTTCACTCTACAAGTATTTACTAGTCACTGTAATTTAAAATGACCCAAGTTGTTCCAAAAAAAGCTGAAACAAGTGGAACTGGACCTGTGGAGCTTCTTGAAGACGTTTCGTCCAAATAGCTTCTTCAGTTCCTAAGGACTGGTGGAGAGTTGGGGCTTAAACAGGAACATCTGTGGCTGTAGCTCATCAGAAACTTGCATGACTAGCAAGGAGCAACCAGTGTCATTGCTATGGGGTGGGGGTGCCTGGTCTGGTCTAGGTGGGTGCTACATGTCTAAGTAACATCCACATGCCAGGTCTAAAAGTTTCCCAGCAGAACAATGAATTGTCACAAGATGGTCAATGTTATTCACTTCTCCTGTCAGTGTTTGTAATGTTGTGGCTGATACATTACAATTCCTAACTCATGTTCAAAGTGAGCACTTTTTTACTTTTCTAAATTTAAACCCCTTCCTAAATGGCAAACTTTTTTATGGGGAAACAAGAATGTTCTAGTTAATTCTTCAAAATATGGCTCAATGAGCTACAGAAACCACAGAAGACACTGTTGGGTGTCTGTTAAATGTCTTTTTTTATTTTTAGAGAGAGAATGTAATGAAAAGAGAGGCAGAATAAGACAGCAGGGAAAGAGGCAGTCCTGGCATGTGAGAGAGGACGATAACGGACCCATCATATAAACCACGCCGTGACTTGATGATTGCATCTTCCTCTGCTCGCCTTCGATACATCCGCCGTCATTGTGGACAGTCGCTGACAGTCCGTCGGCTCGCTGATAATTGTCCTTCTTGCATCCGTCTCTCACTGGATCCTCCAGTGTCCATACGTTTTATGGTTTCATTGTATTTCTTTTTTCCTTTTTTTTGTAGTTAGCGGAGGGATGGTTGACTGATTTCTCCATTATCCACTCTCCCGCCTGCCAGTTTGTCTGCCCGCCTGCATTTTCTGAGTGGGTGCAATTAAAGTGCCAAGCACAATCATGCCAGCAAGAGGCCGTCATTTTTTTAATTTATTTTTTTATTCATCTTCTTGAAAAATGAATTGAATTAGGGTGAATTATGAGCTGCAATGCAAGGGAACGGTACGCATCGGTGAAGAAGAACAGGGACTCGTGTGTGTGTGTGTGTGTGTGTCACTTTGCTCGATTGTCACAGGTTGTTATTCCGTCTGGTTCCATAACTAGGCCCGAGCTATTAAATGTGTTTTACACAAGCCCCAGCCTTAACTAAATTAAAAGTATTAGGTGTTGGGGGGGAGGGTTAGGTTCACTTCTGCCTGGGGAGGTGTTTGTAATTAATGACAAGCAGCTTTGCCACCTGCTGCCCTAATGTCACTGGGATCTGGAGAGGTGAGCCCCGAGGAGCTGCATGAATATTTAAACATGGCATGAAAGAGGTGCTAGAGGAGCGTTGGAAAATGGGAGCATCACTGGACGGACGACAAGAAGAAGAGCCGGTGACATAAGGTACAGCAGAAGGAAGTGGAGTGTTTCTATACACTTGCAGAAAAACACAAGATTGATCAGTTTTCTTTGAAGTAATGAGACTCGTCTGACTCGAGTGCTGTTTTCTATTTGCTGCTTTTTCCGTTTATAGAAGTTAATCGTTCAGATGTTATCAGATTCTACCGCTGCAGCTCTAAAAACCGAGCATAAACATTTCCTTCAAAACAGATTTTAACAAACAAAACACTCCAAACCGTTTTGTCGTAGCATGCCAATGAAGCCAGTCTTTGTCCGCGGTCTATTGTGCACCTGCAATTACAGGTAGGGTTGCGCAGCATGCTTATTAAATAGTGCCCCGTGAAACAAAGCAATTTGAGCCTTTTCTGTTCTTCATTGTTGACAGTTGTGTAATAGAAATCCAGGGATTTGCATTCGCCTCAAACTCTGGGGCTTGATTCAAAATCTGATTGCAGTCTTGTATTACAGCGAACAATAAAGCAATTTTAGATTTGGGCAATGAATCATACTCGCCATAAGTATAATATTATCTGTATTTTATGGCTTCTGGCGTTCATCTGAGGTAAACGTTTGACTCATAAGAAATAACTCGTTTGTGGATCGGGTTTTAGACTTTGCTAAGTTTGAGGTTTGTGCGGCTCAGTCTGGTTTTTGGTCTTTTTAGGCGTCCACGCAAACGAAGTTGCAGGATCCCTATTGATTTTCTTGCGATTTTACTTATTAATATTATTATGATTTATCTTATATTCTGCGTACCTAAAAGTGTCTGCCCAGGACAAACTGCAAGGGAGAAAGGCATCAAACCTGGTAACTTGGTAGAAGTCCTAGCATGTTGCTTTGCCAAGGCGTCAATACACATGCCTACAGCTAGATGGCGCTATAATAAGTCAATTTATGTTTTGTCTCATATCTGGAGACTGTGTGACCTAGAAACAAAATTCGTTCTCCCTCTGATTCCTTATATAGCCCTGGTTCTAATGGACTAGGCCATGCCCATTTCCGCCTGCCATTACTTTCCGCCATTTTGAAAAAATTGCACCTCAAATTAAAATCAACTCCTCCTCAACTCTCCCCAAACTTGTCATTTATCATTATGGACAAAGATAATAATAATAATCTGTGGATGATTAGAAGCCCACCAAGTTTGGTGCAATACGATCTATAGTGGGGGGTATTGGTGACTTATGCCTCTGCTTCCCGCTTGGGGATGACTTCGCCACGGCATGGACCACTTTATGATCGCTTACGATCGTCCAGTTTTGTTTTGTTTTGTTTTGTAGTTTCACAAAAATGCAAGAGGATTTCAGGAATATGTTTTGCCATTTTTTAAAACTGCAATAAATCTGACCAGCATTTAGCCTCTGAGGATTTGTTTTACCGTTCTGCGACTAGACCAAACTAAAAAGAACTGTCTGACAAAAGTGAGCAGAGAAGAGTGTTCAGTCTAGCATCTGTTTGCAAGCACTTTCCTTTTAGTGTAAAATACGTTGTGTAATGCACGTGTGTTCATATATATATTCACGTTTGACTGATAAAAAGAGCATCATTTAAATTGATAAAGCTGATTTCCAGCCAAGAGCTCCCTGCCCTTGTTTGCTCCTTGTTTGGCTGTTTTTGATTTTATGCGTGAAAGATCAAGGGGGAGATTTTCAGAGGAGTCAAGACTCCCTCACGCAGCAGTCAGCTGAATAATGAATGGCTCATTATCATCACAAATGCTGCGTGTGACGGCTTCAGGTTTCTATGTTTCTAAGTGTGAACATGTTGCATCATGTTGGAGATGAAAGATCAAATACAGAGCAGGTGTTTTTTTTCCACCATGAGGGAATTTAAATCTGAAAGACGTAGAAGTTGATGTAAAAGATGGCAAAGCTTTCCAGGTAAATCGTTAATCTGCTTCTTATAATATATTTTGAAGGTTTACACTTCTTGAAGCATAAATCTTGAAAGTCTGAAACTGATTTTTGTTCAGGGGCCACATACAGCCCGATTTGATCTCAAGGGGGCCGGTCCAGTAGCATCATAGCGTAACTACCTATAAGAAAAAAATTACGATTTCATTTTGTTTTAGTGCAAAGAATAACATTATGAAAATGTTTACATTTAATTAAAAAAAATAGTTCAATTTCAGTACATTGCTGCCATTTACTGTTTAGTTACAGGTCTCAGTGTTTTGTTATGTGCCCCCTAGTGGACATATTACAAATAACTTTTTCTTTAATTGAAAAATTGCAGTCTTCTATATAATTTTTGCAATTTGCAAAATCATCCCGCGGGCCAGATTGGACCCTTTGGCGGGCCGGTCTTGGCCCCCGGGCCATATGTTTGACACCCCTGTCCTACAATATACTCTGCTGTGTTCAAAAACATTTTGTGCCAGACTGTGAAATCGACCAAAAGGGAACTGGGAACAACGTATCAGAGAACCAAAATGAATTGAATAGATTAACCAAACATCAACTGAAGCAGCACCTCAAGCCAAGAGTGACTTTAAACAAACCAAAACATGAGGTACAACATATAATACATGTTCCTTCCTTTAGCGTAAGGTACCGAACTCAACAACAGTAGAAGCTTAGTTGCTGCCCAGAATAGCCCACTGGCAAATGTCTTCATCTTCCCTCTATCCTTGTTAAACGAATGGCGTCAGGGGGACGCTCAATCACCTGCTGCAGGGCGGAGGAAGGGTCCTAAAAGCACACGGGAGAGAAGCGAAAAGACAAACAGCAAAAGAAGAAGAAGAAGCACAGACTGGCTGTGTGTCGCTTCAGCAGAGAGGAGAAGGACTGCATTTTTGCTGCAGTGAAGCGCTCAAACCTTTCAGTCAATTAACTTTGAAATCACACAAGTGAGAAAGTCATTAATGGGAAGGTTCCAGCTCTTACACTGATGATATAGTCCGCCGTCATCTAATTGCGTATGAGTAACACGTCATATTAGTGCGTTATTAGTGCGCATCTTGCTTTTTTTGGCTTGTTATTTGATGCTGGTTGATCCTGAACGCTGTCCTTAGCTCTTAAGCTTTCTTTAGGGTATTGCGGGATATAGACGCCGTGACCTACTCGCTCTGTAAAAACGTCACCCAAACGCTAGTTGGCACTGTGTCTTTTTTGCCAGTTGGGTTAATTTTTGTTTCTACTTCCTGCTTCTCTTTCAACGATGGCAACTGAAACTTATGCTGAAATTTCGCCGAAGTCAAGTCTTACAAATATCTTATCAAATATCGCCACATCTCCTCAGTTAACTTTCCTCGATGTGTTCCGTCTTGATTGATCCAAAACAATCAATTGGAAAATTGCATAGATGGAGAAGCAGCCGAAACAAGCAGAAACAAGCTGCTACCAAGCGGACCAATCACAGCTCTTGCGGTCTGCACATCAGCTACGGCGCTAGGGTCTACACAGTCGCTGTAGCCGTAGTGAATCCCACGGTGTCTATAGGTTGCATTATATGTGCGTCGTGTGATTTATTGTGCCACTTCTGTATCCAGAAGAGCTTCCAGCGTGCCTTAATTGAAAGTATTTGTGAAATAGTATCTTGCGGTTTAAAAGTGCTGACCAAGCTGTATCCCTAGGAGAGAAGAGGAGGTGCTACATGTTCACCTAAGTATTAATAACAGGGTGTCTGTTAAGCATGACTAATTCTGGTTTAAAACGCACACAAATAAATCTGTAATCGGCCTCCCACAGAGATGGGACTGTCGGCTTCGCTTGTGCCCCATTATAAAAGCTCCACTTCACACATAGCGTCCAACCGCAATAACACTAACTTAACAATTCCACTGAGATAACAATGGGGCTATTAATGGCCATAAATGTCACGGATGCAGGAATGAAAGCTCGTTCCATTCACTGATTTTTGAGGTGCAGTGCTTTTAAGCCAATTATGATCAGAGCTTGGAAATGGACAAATATTGTAATTTGCGCCACGCTGCTACGACTTGAAAGGACGGGAAGAATTGTAAGCTGTTCGAAGTACCATAATTATGTCCAAGCATCTTTGAAAACCAGCTGGTAAAATCTGTGCCTGACTGACTGAAGCAGACAAATGGAGCGGGATGGGGCTGAATGTTTTTTTCTGTGCAGCATGTGCGAGCGTCTACTTACGTCTGTGTCGACATGGCTTAGAAGACTTGACAGCCAGGCGTTGGGTTGAGTGCAGCGTAGAGAGCCCTGCCTCTGCGTATGTCGCTCCCCTTGGTTCTTTAGCTTGCCACTTAAAATTTGGACGTGTTGAGGCCAAGCCGCCATATGTAGACGCGCAGAGGAACGGCGTCATGCAGCCTGTTTATCGTTATTCCCATCAGTGCTACAAATCTGTTTCATGCGTAACCCTTCTGTGGACGTCACGCTCCTGTTAGTCGCCTCGCGGTGCGGCCATTAATGTTTTATCGGCTCACACCTCACGGCCCCCTCTGGACGGCTCCTCATACATTTGGAATTTATGACCCCTTGCAAAGCGCTGCTATAGAGTCATTCTTCACCGAGTGTGCGTTCTCACCCGCGGAACCTTTGGGGGAAAGGCATGAGCAGTAGACGGCTAACATCCCGTGTCTGGCTGAGCGGTTTGTATTTGAAGATGAGGGTGTTTGCTGCAGCTTGGGGGAATTAAATTGACCTGAAAGCGGTGCAGGTTTCTTGTGCTTCTTGTGAGTAAATTGTAACAGAGCAACGCTGAGTCAGCCGGAAAGATGTAGAAGCTTGAGAAGCCTTAATACCCCATCCTGGCTCGTATAGCCCTATAGTATAAGCTGCTCATATACAGGAGGTTGTATCCTGCTTAGTCCATGCTTAGAGATCATTAAGTCTGCATTTCCTCTTGTCAAATTCACGCATTACTATCAGTGCAGTCAAGCCCGACTAACTAACCACCCCAAAATCCTCACCACGGTGCTATCGTGGGACTCTTTTCTGGCTTGCTAAATATTTATGAAGCCTCTAAGCGCATTACGGGTTGTTTTTAGCAACGACAACAACAAGGAGGAACACTTCTGAGACCCTGATTACTATCAGAACACTTCAGACACACACACGAACCACCTCGCAGCTCAAGTTCCCGCATGAATATGTATGGCATTCCTCCCTTTGTGACTCTCGGGGAGGTAGATCAGCCCGACACGTCGACAAAAGGCGATATCTCTTTCTAAGTGCTCCGCTGGAAGATCAGCAGCATCTTGTCGGGGCTGAATATCTTGCATTTTCCTCTGGGATCGGGGAATTAGAAGGTCAGCAGCAGTTCTCAGGAATATCCTAGAAGGGTGATGTTTGGGTGGGGTGGGGTGGGGGTGGGGGGGGGATTTGGAGCGTTGCTGTGGCAACAGGTGACCTTATCCATATATTGGCATACCGGGACAGTGAAGAGCATCTCGACATCCTCTTTTGGCAGATATTGGATCACGCAAAATGGAAATCCTATTACGGGAATGTCCAGGAAATGACGCATGTTATTATTATTGATAATAACCATAGGGAAGAAACTGTAGGTCAGTTGGTCGCTCCATCAAACTAAATCATCTAGAAGTGTGGTTCAGTCCCTAGTACATGGACCACACGGGAACATGTCCTTGAGGAAGACCCTGTTGCTTTCAATGAATGGGTAAAGCTCTTTGAGTATCAATGGGTAGAAAAACTGTATACACCACTCAGCCACAGGAGAAGTAAATACAATTGACTATGTTGTGACAATTCAGTGTTCTGCTGGGAAACTTTTGGACCTGGCATTCATTCATGTGGATGTTACTTAGACATGTACCACCCACCTGGACCAGCACCCCTGCCCCATAGCAATGACACTCCTTGATGGACACAAAAGCAGTTTAGGAACAACTCAAACAAAAACATGAAGAACAGCACGAGGTGTTGACCTGGCCCCCAAATTCACTAGATCCCAAACTGATCAAGTATCTGTGGGATGATCCACAGAGGCCCCTCCTCTTAACCCATAGGACCCAAAGGCCCCCACTAACAACATCCACAGGACACCCTCAGAAGACCCATGTCCATTCTCTGATGAGTCACAACTGTTTTGGAAGCACAAGGGAGACCTACACAATATTAAGAAGGTGGTCATAATGTTTAGAACTAGTTGTTGCCATTAAGAGGTTGCATGACCAATCATCCCTGGTTGAGGAATGGTTGAAGTTTCTTTAACTCATTCGTCAGTTCAACATTGAATGTCAGTGCTTTGGTTTATGGCCATATACTGTAGCTCTGACTCTGATGTTGTTTCCATCAGCCTCGGTGGAAACAAGCGTTAATTAGCAGGTGTTACAGTAGCATGCTAACACACCAAAGTATCACACGAGCGGCTGAGACAGTAAAAGCCGTGCGCGCCTGTAAGTCTGAGATGCTGTAAATGTAAATGTAGGCGTACATGTGTCAGATGTTGACAGTATCTCCCATCTGGTGGAGAGGACTACAGTCAATAAACTGTTGGCAGAATTACAGCAGTTCTTTAAGGAGAGGAATCCAATGTAACTGTTTCTACTATTGATTTATTTATTTTTTAGAGTGAGAATGAAGTTTAAGCTCAGACTCCCACAGTTGTAGACATGATTATAGATTCTGTCTCCAGGATTTTTCTTTGAAATATCTCGAACATGTGGCACCAATCTTGTACTGTAGATGAACAAGATGTTATAGTTATCAACTCGTTTTCAAGGTATATTAACAATAATTAGCTGCTTTACTTTACCATGATCTTTTTTTTACCATGAACCAAATCCTGGCATCGTTTGAAGTGAAGTAAATCTGATTGCAGGACATTGTGTATCTAGCCAGCTTCAGAGATCAGAGGAATGTCTCCTTAAGATGGAGGGAAAGAGAGGGGCAGGCCGGGAGAGCAGAGGGGGTTAATCCTCTGGAGGAAAGAGGCAAAGCCTCATCAAAAGAGGCCAGAGTGAGGAGGAGACATGTAATATTGATGGAGAGGGAAGACGCGAGTGCGGCAGGTGGATGAGAGGATGAGACGGTTCAGGCAGGCGTCTGACCACACATCCATACACGGAAGTTGTTGCTATCCAGGAATCGTGCTTAAATGTATATGCACCTAAATAATGTCTTTCTTTATTTTCCAGAATAAAGTCCTGAACATTGATGGAGTCAAAGTGAAGCTCCAGGTAAGAACTTTGATTTATCACAACTAGTGTAGGAAATGACAAGAGCTGATCTCAAAATGGAGAGGTCTTCATTAAAGTGTTAATTAGTCAGGTGATTTTCTATTTAGTACTATTAATACTTTCAAATCAGGTTCTTTAGAAGAGTTGAAATGGGCACCACCCCTCTTTAGGTGTTGTCAACCTTGAAAGTGGAATAAAATAAAAGTTTTTAAGTGTTTTCAGAAATAATAGAGGTCGTAGATGATGATTTTTTTCTGTGCATGGTAAATCAATACAGGAAAATGTAAAAATATCAGTTATTTAGCTGATAATTTTAGGATGCTGAATGACTGAAACAAATGTTGACATTCTCAGTGACCCTGATGAAGACCACAAGCCAAAACCCGTCGGCCCATAAGTAGTTCCACATACTACATGTATAAGTGTTGACATTTAAATAGAAATACAGAAATACACTTTTTTCATAATATTTCCAACAGGCTCTGCTGTCTAAAAGTCTTAGTCTACGTCTAAAAGACGCCGATAGCTATCTGGTAGCAAGGTTTTTTATGCGTACAGCTTCCCATATTCTCATCACGAATGTGCAAGTGCCACTTGCAGCCAGCATATGACCAAGACTGAGGAAAAAATGTGAGCTAGTGCTGAAAAACATTCTTATGAAGAGACCAAAGTTAGTGTGTTAGGGTAAGTTAGGGTAAGAGTTGATAAGAGTGTGGGAGAAATCACCTGTTTTAGCGTCTTTTAGCTAATTGTTACGTGCGGTTTATGTTTCTGCGTCAATTTGACGCCATAGCTACAGTGACAGCCCAGACCCTAACGCCGTAGCTTGACATGCACCTCCCCACAAATGTAACTATACGCCACGGCGACGCAGACCTCAAGAGCCTTGATTGCACCACACAGTATTTTCGGCTGCTTCTCCGTCTCCGCAATTTTCGAATTGTAGGAAGTGAAGCAGGAAGTAGAAACAAATATGAACCCAAATGGCATAAAAAGACACAGCGCCCACTAGTGTTTAGGTGGTGTTTTTACAGGCCGAGTCAGACTCGGCACAGGCATAGGCTACATGCATCCGCTACTCCGCCATAGATCACGCTTTATCTAGCCTTTTTATTGCAAACATTGTGATGAATTGCACATTTCCTCCTTTAGCATAAAGCATGGAGATAAGATTGGTAACTAGCTAGTGAATGGGACAGCCTGATATTTAGTTGGATCAAAGTGAAGCTAGAATTAGGCTGAATATTGGATTCATATTCTTCAAGTAGAAAGAAGCATGACCACCGATTAATGCTAATGTTGCTCCGTTGCGTCCGCTAGATTTGTATATAGCAAAATTATTAACTATAACAGTTTGAAGTTACTGTTTGTGGGTTCCTCCTGTAAACAATGAGTGCATCTTTTAAGTACTAGTTTTTCTTTTTTTCATTGCTGAATTCAAAAGACTTCAATTTCCTTGTTCCCGTCTTTCGCAGTAAATTTTAATGGGCGGCTCCACAATGGCCTCCAGCTGGCTGACTGAACAAACATAAGACCTTTTTATATTTGCTGATTATCTTCCCTCTCTCATTATCTGCAGATCTGGGACACAGCTGGACAGGAGAGGTTCCGCAGTGTCACCCACGCCTACTATCGCGACGCTCACGGTGAGACGCTCGCACACGTGCACACTTCTACGCACTTTTCCGTGATAATTTGATTACAGTTTTACCTTTGTTTTTTTTTTTTGTTTTTTTTAATGAAACCACATTCAGGAACTCAATATGTAGGTGTCATAATTGTGGCCTTCGCAGTGTTTTGGGTTACGGTGCTATCTGATGCACATCCAGTAGACGATGTTGTCTTTCGTGTGTGATTTACAAAACGGTTTAATGAGAGTTTATATTATTTGCACTCTTTTCCGTATAATGAAATTTTGATGACATTTTTGTTTTACGCCTCATCCACTTTAGTATAGAGGGGTGTAGATGAGAGCGCTCTTCTTTCACTCTGCTGGGGTTTTATAACTCGTCTCTTGGGACTGGAAGGACAACACGTTCAGAATTCGGGGGAGGCTTTGGTGATCTCTAGTCAGTCATCGCATATGTCCGTGTGTGAGTCACCGTGTGTGTGTGTGTGTGTGTGTGTGTGTGTGTGTGTGTGTGTGTGTACTTTTTATTCACATTGTTGTCATTACTGACTCAGACTCTCAATTCTCTCTGCGTGGCAACACTCCATTGGGTTCTCAGAAAAGCTGGTAATCGAGTTGCAAGTGCTTTTTTTTTTTTGTGGAAATTTAATCAAATGTGCACAACCTGGTGCACAACGCCCTGGCAAATGAAGAAATGTTTGACAGTCAGACATGTTATCTGGTGCACCCCAAAGTTTGAATGCATACCTGTGAGTCTTCACCTTGTTGCCAGATTAAATAAATGCTTTCAACTGCTTGGAAAAACTGGGGGATTTTACTCGACAGTGGAAGTGCGGGAAAAAAATGTGGCTCTGCTCCTTTTCTGGTACTTGATATTCACTCTGTGTTTCAGTATGTGTTTGTAATTTTGTGCTCTCTTATGTATGGAGAATGCATCACTTGGTTTGGTCTGTGGGCAGTCAGGGATTGGTGCGTGATCAAAGGGAAGACTTACCATCTGGACCCATGTGTCTGTATAATCTATTTAAGTTGGCGCAACTTAAACAAGGAAAGGTTATGTGTGTGTGTGTAAGCAGCGACATGATTTAGTGAGTAGAAATGATCTGCGTCTGTGTAGTATCCTCATTATCCACGTCATGGTTTGGTGGTCAGCCCCGGATAATTAGAGCGGGATTTATTGTCCCCAACCGCCCGTACGAAAGGGACCCCGGAGGAGTTATTAGCGGGGGCCAGTTTCAGGCCCTGAAGCCTGGGAACATGTCTCTTTCTCTCTCTCTGAACGCCACATCACAGCGTAGCCTTGGACGTCTCTGTGTCAGGATTTTCAATTACTTATAAAGTCACGGCTGCGGAGCATATCACAGGATGTCCACGCATCCTAATCACCCCGAGACCTTTTAAATGCTCAACACTTTCTCCTCTGTGTGTCCTAACAGCTGGAGTCAGAAGATATTCCTTTAGGCTTTCTTTAAGCCTAATGGTAACATCAAAGTGCTCCATTTATCACATCAACATGCAGATACCAAGCCTAGAAATGCTGCTGACTGTGTTTAACGTGAACAAACTTCTGTTTCGGCACCAGGCTGTCTGTGAGTTTTTGAACTCTCCGGTGTCTTTGTGCAAAAAGCAGTCTTCTGCAGTGGTTCTCCCAACTTTTTGCATCTTATTCAAACAAAAACGCACACACAGCTTTGATCTCTCAGCCTGCCGCCGCACTGTGTACACTCTTGACTGTCTGTCCCTGTGCTTCTCCACAAACCCAAGTTTCAATCTTGTTTTTTTTTTTTTTGTCAACCTATCGCACAACACAAGCAGTTGTTGCAAGTTTTTGGGGTAAGCGCTTGTGACTTGTGATCTCTGTGTAATACCAATCAACCTTGGGCAATAATCTGGCTTGAAATGCATACAAAGCTTTAACTGCTTTGTATGGGAGAGGGTTTAACAAAGCTTTATGAAGGAAGGTTGTAGGCACAATCGGCAATAATCTTATACTCAATGGTAATTCATTCTTAGTTGCAATAATATACACAGATCAGGCATAACATTAAGACCACTGACAGGAGAAGTAAATAACATTGACCATCTTGTGATAATTCAGTGTTCTGCTGGGAAACTTTTGAACCTAGCATTCATTCATGTGGATGTTACTTAGACATGTAGCACCCACCCAGACCAGACCAGTTACCCCCACTCTATAGCAATGAGACAGGATGCAGCCTGACACAGGAACACACAAAACCGCTTTAGGAGCAACTAAAAAAAACATGAAGAACAGTACAAGGTGTTTACCTGGCCTCCAAATTCACTAGATCCCAAACTGATCAAGTATCTGTGGGATGATCCGCAGAGGCCCCTCCCCTCAAAGACCCCCACTAACAACATCCTGTTGCCAGACACCACAGGACACCCTCAGAAGACCCATGTTCATTCTCTGATGAGTCACAACTGTCTTGGAGACCTACACAATACCAAACAGGTGGTCATAATGTTATGTCTGATTGGTGTAATTGCCTTGATCTTTGCTCTGTTTGCTCCCAAAATGTGTCCTCTGGAGTTTTTTTTTTTTTTGGGCGGGGGGGAGAAAAGTTTTGTTTGCCTGCAGTATTTCATGCACATCCTCTAAGATTCACACTGAATACTTTCGGCTTTAAATTTAAATGTTTAAAATCCTGCATGAAATTTGGTGCGGCATTTGTTTTGGTGCTGTACGGCCATAAACCAAAGATGCAGTGTTTTTGACAAGAACATAATTGCCCAATCGGACCATATTTCACAGCCTGGAAGCCGGCCCAAACTTACATAATTTTTATAGGGGAAAGTTGGTCCAGCGTTGCTCCATTGGGAACTGATCATAACAGTAAAAGACATATACATCAATCTGAGCTCCGTGGAGACAACAAATGGCTCTGATTGATTGTAGGACTATCAAATTGCATACAGATTTTTGTTTTTCTCTATATCGGTTGAAACAAAACCAATAATGAAATCCCGATTGCGTGCTACCGGGCTCAAATCTGAGAAGAACCGGCTACGACAAGGCTACACACCTCAAGCTTTTAATAATAAATGATGCTAAAACGAGGCCAGTTTAATGCCAACAGCGACAATATTAAAGTGTTCCCAAATGACCTGGTCAGAGCAGCTTTATGCTGTGTTATTGACATTTCAAGCAAATGACGGCGACATTATGGTGCACTATTGCTGATCATTGCGTACCGCCGTGCTTTGACAACCTTAAACCCGCTCTGCTATGACATGCAAACACACACTGCTCCATAAAACACAGGCAGGGGGATGATAAATGGAGCTAATTCCCGCCGCTGTAAGTTTTATCGTGGTCAGAGCAGAGCTGCAGGGAGAGAATCCGAAGCGCCGGTGCAGAGATATGAGTGTAACAGAGGTAGAGGGACTGGATCAGAAGAGGGCACGGAGACTATTATTGTAGATACGGGTGGACAGGCAGCGGATCTGGTGTGTGGGAGAACAACTGTTGAGTGTGGAGAGGCTTCAGGTATTTTTCAGCCTATTTTTGTGTAAAAATTCTGTTTCAGCATCCGGATGTTTTTATAGTTTGAATTCTTGTATCTTGGTTTCACTTCTAACATTCGTATAACGCAAAAGCACAGTGATTCAAATCTGTTACGAAAGAGATTAAACCGAGCAGGAAGAGATGTTAGATAATGAAAAAAAAAAGAAAGAAGAAGGCTGTGAAATATTCAGATCGACAGAAAGCCATCTAGTGTGTACTGGGTTAAAAAAAAAAGCATTAAGGGATGGTTGATGTTCCCACAGTCTGCCCCTTAAATGACCTCCTGTCACGCGGTCATTTTTCACAACCATTCATTTGTCCTGTCCCAGACTGATTGATCGCTCAGAGCAAGTACGTTTGAGGTTGTACTTCTGGTGTGTTGTTGATCCTTCTGTAGATGTTAGATTTGTGGAAGTCAAATTAAAATGCGCACACTGTGCAATCTTTGGACTGATATACACCGATCAGGCATAACATTATGACCACTTACGGGAAATGTAAATAACACTGACTCTGATCTTGTGACAATACAGTGTTCTGCTGGGAAACATTTGGACCTGGCATTCGTGTGGATGTTACTTAGACGTGTAGCACCCACCTAGACCAGACCAGACACCCCACCTAGACCAGACCAGACACCCACAGAGGACCCTCCCCTCAAAGACCCCCACTAACAACATCCTGTTGCCAGACACCACAGGACACCCTCAGAAGGCCCATGTCCATTCTCTGATGACTTACAATCGCTGTATATTCAAATTATATATAATTCAAATTCAACAGTAACTGTGTTGCAAATAGTACTTTTTGAAATAAAGGAAGTGGAAATCCCAACTAATTGATGTTGAATGAAAGCCATATTTGTGTTTAATTGAAGCTGATTACCAAAAAAAACATTTCACCGTTGTTTAGCGACTGTCTAACAAAGCCTTTAACGTGTGACGAGGCTCTGATGCTGTAGTTGCTTGTTGTTTCTTGAAGCGCCGCATGTCTTAATGGAAAACTTTCAAGCTCAATTTGGAAAACACACAAATATTCTTGCAAGCCACGATGCATGAGGGGAAATAACATTACTGGGAGAAAATATAATGAATATATTCTCATTATGATTTTTCTTCATCTCCTGTTGCTGTCCCGCCCTGTTTTGATTTTTATCTTTCCTGCTCCACGTCTCACCGGTTTAGCTCTTTTCCCTTTGTAGTTGTCTTGCTTTTCATCCCAGCCTCTGTTCTTCCCCCCAAGACCTTGAGGCTTTATTTGCTGATAAGTTCCTTGTTTAATGAGATTCTTCTTTCTTTTTTTTTGATTGCGTTCATTGTTTCTGGTGCTCAAAACCAAACAGAAATTCTGCATATTTTACACAGTGCACTGCACACTGCAAATATAATATTAGGTTAGCTCATTTTTATTTTACCGCTGAGGCTGACTCCCTGTGTCTGCGTAGGCTCTCTCCGGGTACTCCGGCTTCCTCCCATCATACAAAGACATGCTCATTAGGTTAATTGGTGGTTCTAAATTTGGTGTAGGTGTGAATGTGAGTGTGAATGGTTGTCTGTCTCTCTGTGTTAGCGCTGCGATAGACTGGCGACCTGTCCAGGGTGTACCTCGCCTCTCGCCCGATGACAGCTGGGATAGGCTCCTGCCCTCCCGTGACACTTCACAGGAACAAGCGGTTACAGAAGATGAATGAATCAACTGAGGCTGGATGTTACCTTTGGACATTATTATCAAAAAACAACAACAGGAGAGGAGGTTTACTACAGGTGGTGGAGAGATGTCTGAATCAAAGCGCAACAGTCGCAGCAGTTTATGATTTTCTGTGTCCCGACTTCAACCGCTGAGTGATAACAAAAGAATGAGAAACACCTCTCAGTACCCGGCTTTATTACACAGCTGTCAGTCTGCATCATGTTCACCTCCCGGCCAATTCCTCCTCTCGTTTACAGTCGCTCACTGCCTCTCAAATATATGTTTTCTCTCGGTGAGCTGCTCATACTCAGAGTGCAGTTCACATGCACTGATCAGCCACAACATTAAAAAACACTGACAGGGGAAGTTAATAGCACTGCCGATCTTGTGACAATGCAATGTTCTGCTGGGAAACTTTTGGAAACTTTTTGGCATTCATGTGGATGTTACTTAGACATATAGCACCCACCTAGACCAGACCAGGCACCCCCACCCCATAGCAATAACACTCCTTGATGGCAGCAAAAACGGTTTTAGGAACAACTCAAAAAAACATATAAAAACAGGAAAAGGTGTTGACCTGGCCTCCAATTTCCCTAAGTCCCAAACTGATTAAGGTTCATTCTGTGGGACGATCCACAGAGACCCCTCCCCTCAACCCATAGGACCCAAAGGCCTCCCACTAATAACTGTGAGTCACAACTGTTTTGGAGGCACAAGGAAGACCTACACAATATTAGGAAGGTGGTCATAATGTTATGCCTGATCGGTGTAGGTTTTTGATTCTTGCCTCAATTGCATGTATTCTGTTATTTATGTATTGTATTTGTTTGCCAGACTAGGGCTCTAGTCAGGTTAGTATAGAGCTAATTAAAAGGTCCCATTTGGGTCATTTGAATAGCAAATTAATAAGTGATGCCATGGATACACCCGAAAACAAATTATGCTGGAGAACCAATCTAGCTATTAAACAAACTCTTCAACGGTACACTTTCAACTAAATGGGGCTGCAAACCTGAACACCTAATTTTAGAGATTCTCTTTTTGATCCATGGAGAAAAGATAAACACGAGGTAATGGTCTTCCTGTATTGTTATTATACTATTAAATACCGTATGATGCAGGGCTTTATGAGGCCAAGGGAGAAGATCTGAGGTAATCATCCTTGAGCCAACAGTGGAAGAAAAGCAAATGGAATTTAATTTGAAACTGAGCTGAGACACAAAGGTTAAACGCTTAATGAAATATTTCTTTCCCCCAAACGGTTTTACATTCAAACTCCGTTTCCTCTTGCAGCTCTTCTGTTGCTGTACGACGTCACCAACAAGAACTCCTTTGACAACATACAGGTAGGTGACCTTTTTTTGTCTTGTTGAGGAGTTCTTCTTTCACTGTTCAGTCGGGTCCAAACAAAAAGGTCGAAGGAAATTGGAAAGAAGAAACTGACTGTGATTTAGTGACGGGTCGCATGGTCTGCTTTCAGTCCAAACTCAATATTCCTGCTATTGACCGTGGGGACTATTTAACTCTCTGACCTAGGTCGTCAATTAGACCCGTATTACAAATCCTACACTGTAACCAAAGATAGTTGACATTTTGTTTTTGCCCTCTGTTATTTAGATTACGTAAAAGAAAAAATACATTGCTTTTATTAAGAAATTTAGCTAGCTCTGTTTTATGAGTCCTTGTGGGGACATTTGTCTTATACTACTCACGGCTGTTATGGATCAGTGAGCAGCCATGCTTAAAGGGGAACTACTGTTTTTTACAACCTGGACCTTATGTCTGGCATAAAATACGATCGTTTACTCACCCATATAACTTTTGTGTAATATGTAGTCGTTCGGGAGATACTTAGATCTGCGTATATCCATGTAGTGGGAGTGACTGGGGCACCGATAACACAGCCTCTAAATAACTCACTGCTATGGTTTGTCCACAACCTCAGAATCGGAAAAATATTCAGCCATGTTGCAAAAAACTAGTAGTAGCAAATTACAGGTAAACAAGCCGACCGTCGCAGGTGCGCGGCGCTCAGAGATGACATCATCCAGGTTAAAAGACATCATCCAGGGTCTGTAGGTCAATCTACAGACCCCGGATGATGATAACAGGTAACTACGGACTCAACTTGGAATAGCACTAGCGTACGATAACAAAATATTGGTGAAATGAGTGAGTTTCGCGCCAGATAATGTGTTATTTAGAGGCTGCGTTTCGGTGCCCCAGTCACTTCCATTATATGGATATACGGAGATCTAAATATCTCCCAAACGACTACACATTACACAAAAGTTATAAGGGTGAGTAAACAATCGTCTTTTATGCCAGAAATAAGGTCCAGGTTGTAAAAAACAGTAATTCCCCTTTAAGTGCCTGAGGACCGGGTCAAGTTAAGAGACCTTGGTCAATATAACTATCTCTATGCTTTGTGTCTGTGAGGTAGGAGACCATGGTGAGAAAGACCCCAATGGGTCCTGGTGGTGCTCTAGCATCGCTGCCCACTGAACCACTGTTCTGATTGTTGGTGCAAACTGCTCAGTGTTCATGCTTTTTGCACTCTAACAGCAATATCCCTGAAGGATAAACAGATAAGAATCACATGAGCCTACATCAAAAGGAATCCCTTCATTAATTATCTCATTACCTGTCAATGATAAACTGTAGAACTCAATTTATTAATCGAATCAGAGTCTTGGATTGGACACCCAGACATGTCCCATTTATCAAATCGGACCCTGTTAATGTAACCAGAGTCCATAACAAGTCGTTCAGTGACAGGTTTTCAGCTAACATCCCCCCTCACCCCCCTTAGGAGTTTAGCTGTCCTGTTATAAATTTAAATTACTTCTAAATTTGTCCACAGAGAAGTTGAAATGAGACAAACCAAACCACAAATGATAGGAGCTACAGAAAAAACACTGTCAAGTTATTCACCTTTTAATCAATAATAAAAAATAACCTTTATATGTAGACCCAGTGGACTGAATTAAGAAAAACAAATGCCTTTTCTGTCTGTCTAACAGTTAAAACTGTGAAATGCCATCTCCTCCATTACTTTCCGTCATAGTTACTGATGTCCAAGGGACTAATGTTGTCCCAGCTGGTGTCACTGTGTCATCATGCCTCTGTGTAGTAAGTGTTACCTGCAGCACGCAGAGAGAGGCAGTTTTCAGATGCTTTAATTGACAGTGGCCCCAGAAAAATGTCCTCTCAGAGCTCCAAATGGCTTCTTAAGGGAAGGCAGGGCTGTTTGATACCAGTCTGTTGTCAACGAGGAGGCAGGAAAGATGCTTCTTGAGTTCAGATGTGAGCTGCTCATGGACGGCGAAAGCGAGGAAGTGGAGTGCATGTGGGTTCACGATGGGAGTGACAAACTGTCGGCCATCAACCAAGCTGTCGACTCTCTGCTGGTGTAGCTTCAACGGGCCTTTAACCTCTGTCTTCATGGTTCAGGCTTCGTCTTTTCTGCCCAAATAAAAGCCTGATGAGAGAACCTGCACTTCTACACAAACTGTCGTTCTTTTTGATTCAGTGGATTAGCTTCTACTGTCGACTGTATATCTGCTCGAACATCTCGTGACAATATAATGTTTTGCTGGGAAACGTTTGGACCTGGCATTTGTGTGGATGTTACTTAGACATGTAGCACCCACCTAAACCAGACCAGGAACCCCAACCCCATAGCAATGACACTCATGCTGTCATTGCTATGGGCTATCCCCAGCAAGATGCAGCAGACACAGACACAAAAACATGAAGACATGTTCAAGGTGTTGACCTGGCCTCCAAAATTCACTAGATCCCAAACTGATCAATCACTTGCGGGATGATCCACAGAGGTCCCTCCCCTCAACCCATAGCACCCAAAGGCCCCCACTATCAACATCCTGTTGCCAGACACCACAGGACATCCTCAGAAGGCCCATGTCCATTTTCTGAAGAGTCACAACTGTTTTGGAGGCACAAGGGAGACCTACACGATATTGGGTGTGTTGCATTAGGAGTATCAGATAGAAACACTCACAAAAAATGTCTCTGCATGTCTTTAGCCATTACAAGGTCTGACGAAACCTTCAGACCTTGTGAATCCTCTGAGGTTTGTGAAAGCTACAGTCAATCTGAAATATCATCAGCCAACTGTGCTGTTCAGTCATATATCCAAGGCAAAGTTCCCCTTTTCCTCTCAGTGCTGCCCTTATGTCAGTTTCATCTCGGGTCTATAATTTTCTCATACATCTGTCAAATATCAGAACAATTAAAGAACACCATAACTGTCAAACTGCTGGTGGTGCCAGAGGGGGGAAAGAGCAAGGCGACCACTATAGTCAACATGATGTCTTCCTTATAAGCCATCATTATGTGTACACCATTTCATCTTGTTCAATCCTATAAGGGTGTTGATATTTCAGAGGTGGACTGAATGTCAGAGTGACATTGCCGGCCCCGAGAACCTTGAAAATACCTTCAAAAACCTGAGAGCAGAGGACCTGCCTGTAAATTTGAACAAATTGACCAACATGTCAAACGTGTGTCGCATCAGTGGCTATTTAAGTCATACTCTTTATGTCACACTTTGAACAAAGAAGGTATAAATAGTCAAATGAATTCATTACTTACTCTTCCCCATTGTATTAATTTATGTTTCATGACTGTAAAAGTTATATCAAATAGTTTTTTCATCGCCCAGAGACACATTTGAAGTTATCGTGGGAGGCACAGATTAAAAAGCACTTCCCCGCCCCGCTCGCCCTCCCCTCCTACTTCCATCCCCCCACCGCTCACACTCAGTCAGTGTCTATTACGGCGAGGAGATATGTTGGCGGCAGGCTGCAGATGCCTGCTGGCGCACCGCCGCCTAATGAGCACTAATTCATGTTAATGAACGCTAATGGTGATGAATGCCGCTCCGAAGGAAAGGGGAGAAACGAGGGGCAAATGGATCTTCCCTCCTCTGCCCTCCGTCCTGCTCCTCTGTGCAGCGTATCTATCTCCTCGGCGAGGACGCAATTAGGCAAGCGAAGCATTAACGTCACAGGGACAGGAGAAAGATTTAACATTTAAGACAAGAGTTCATTTCTTTAAGTCCACAGATTAATATGATGTTTTTTCTTCCAGACATTACATTAGAGATTGTGAAAACTACTCTTTAAGTTACCGTGAGTCAGTCCTCTGTTTATATAATACACAATGCCACGTAGCGCAAGTCATTATCTTGGCAGAAATACACAAGCCATTTAGTAACGTGATGAATCTTGTTGTCTGAAGTAGTGCTTCAGGGAGGCTATAAATGTCCATTTAGGCTTCTGTTGCAAATAATTTGTCTGGGCTACTCTTTTAAAAAGCAGCCTGGCTCCTGTGGCTCCTATCTTTCGGCGGTCAGATCATTTTACTGTGGATGGGAATCCCAAAAGCTTGTCAAGTCAGAATCATTCAGTTGTCTCTGCTGCAGTTCCCGAAAGACAACATTTAAGAGGGCTTGGCTGACAAATCTGGTGACCCGGGTGATTTCCCATCCGCGTTAAGAGCCGAGACTGAGCTGCAATGTTGGCAAGATGCTCGAGAGAGAGTCTTCTTTCAAATAGTTGCAAAACCATTTTTCTATGGTGTGAGTTTATTATGCCGCCATAACGCAAGGAGGTCAGGGAAGCCTGGTCAACACATTATGGGCCTTTGAAGCAGGATGCCATTGTCAGTTTAAGGCTCCGACCTACAAAGAGCGTCCTCACCCAGGGCCAATGCACTGTTGGCTTGTTGGAAGACTTAATGAAAGCAATGCGCACTCTCCACATTGGTTAAGTTACCATAATACTTCACTCTGCAGGTCTTTACTAGTCACTGCAATTTAAAATGACCCTAATAGCTCCAAAAAAGCTGAAACAAAGACAACTGGACTTGTGGAGCTTCTTGAAGAGGTTTCGTCCAAGTAGCTTCTTCAGTCCTAAAAGAGTGGCGGGGAGAAATTGGAGCATCTGTGGTTGTTGCTCATCAGAAACTTGCGTCTGTTAACAACCAAATACTTACCCATAGTTAGAGAAAACTATTTGATCCAGTTTTCTTCCTCCACTACATGGTGCTCCAATGGCCCATTATTTGATAGAGACTCAAGTCTCTAGTTGTGAACACTTCTAGGAGACAGATGTTAGGACTGTATTGTGGATTGATTGCAGGTAATAACTCAGTCCACCTCCTCTCCGTTCAGAGAAGGAGTTTCCCATTTGACATAGATGGCTTCCTTTACTCCTCTTTCAAACCATTGGTCTTCTCTCGCTAACATTTGGACGTTGGTGTTCTCAAAGGAGTGTCCTTTGTCCTTCAGGTGTAGGTGGACAGCTGAATCCTGAGTCCTGAAGATGCTTATGCAAAGGTGATGTTTTGTGTAAACTGTGCAAACTGCATTACTAGGGATGCTGTGTTTTGTCTCTGTCGTGAACAAGACCACCAGCTGTTGTGCTGAACCTAACCAAGCAAGCTGTAAACGCAACATTTAACACAAAACTAAATCCCTAGCTTTGTTCCTCCATTAGTGTTAGTTGTACCTGTCTATAGTTTTTAATATATTAATCTGTCCAGTCAGGAACTTGCATTGCTTAATGCATCCCTAAAGCTTTCTGATAGCATTAGAGTTGATCAGACGTCAGGCAGCGATCCAACTGTATCAGCCTCATGAGACACAAACTCCCTGTTGGGATATTGACAGCACAGACCGGCTCCTCTAGTCTGGATTAGAAGGCTTTCTCTGTAAATAAAATATGGTGTTCCCTATTAGACATCCTGACCTTGGTACTGATTGGTAAATGATGAACAGTGAAGAGGCACATCTCCGCGTCCAAATCCTCCAGCACGCTTACGTGTGCGCATTGTAGAAAACGCAATAAAAACCAATGAGGGAGACGAAACCTTCATCTGTGCATCTTCATTCGTCTCTCTCTGCCTTTTCCCCAGGGCTCGGGCTGGCTTCGAATTAAATGGCCGCCTGCCTACCACATAGCTGTTAGTTAAATGTCATGGCACCAGCACACCAGATGGCGATGAGAGGAACTTTTAGTAAATAATGCAGGGATATGAAGTCAAATACCACTCAGCAATAATCAGCGGAAACTCTGGTATTTTAGAAGAGGTTCGTTTCAGGTTTGCAACTCCTTTACGGATTATTCTTCAGGTTCTGTTCACATGGGTAAAGGCATGATATGCGGTAACCCTCCTGCATCACCTTGCCACTCAGACATCACTTGTAAATTGGTCTATCTTTCTGTAGATTACCACCCATCTTTGACTATAGATACATATATTAGTGTGGTCCACCTGTGCTCACACTGCTGCTCTCTGTGGACTTTCTCATTTATTTTGATGCCGGCTCCACAATGACAGAACAAACGGGGGACCTTCTTTAAAATCCTTTCTTTTTTTTTGTTGTAGTCTCATTGTCAGTAGGTGACCTTGTGTTAGACTTGCCCCATTGAAAATGAGTTCAAAATCGCGAAAAACACTTTATCCAAGCTCTTGAACCTAGATAAAAGGACGGCCATGTTCTCTCCTTCAGCTCGCTGCTTATGTAACGCATCTTTTCTGCCTGCTCACCAAATAAAAATAAAAAGCACCTTTAATGCTTCTCTGAGCTTTTTTTTTTTTTTTTTTTTTTTGCAAAGCTGCAGAAATAAGCACTTTACCTATGAGGGGGCTGATGGGTCGAAAAGGTCAAAGACATACTAGGAACAAAAATATGATTTGCCGACTGTGTCGTGTTTTACTGCTTTAAAAGTGCACTCAACAGTTTAGGGAAAAAGGCAAGGAGAGAACTTTGTCATAAGTGCAGATGCTGAAGCGCACCCTTTCTGCTATTTGGAGCCTACACCTAATTATATCAACAATCATCCAAGAGGCACCTGCATGTGCTAATGTTCCAATGTTCACACCTCCATTACCCGAAAACATTTTCATAATGGTGTGGGAAAGATATTCATGGTTATATGAGTCTTTTTAAGAGGCCACAATGGGAAAAAAATATATATTTTTGGAAAGTATTTCATTCTGATTTGACATTTTTGTACGGGCAATATCACAGCCTTCCTACATCTACGTTTTCTAGGTGCCATTTATGTTTCACTCGGTGCACAATTATACTTTTGTGCGCCGAGATGTCCCTTTTCAATCATCCATTACGCAGTAGGTCATGTTGTGTGTTTTATCTGCCCGACAAGAACAAGTTTCTGATTTTTTTATCACATCTCTGCTCTTCTTTTATGGAGGACGACCTTATAGGTTTTGTTTGAGGACGACCGTGAAAACAGATTTCAGTTTTTTTTTTAATGTATGAGCAGCAGAACAGATAGTGGTCTCTTGATAAAAAATGGAGCCGGCTTTTACACGAACAACGAGAGTATTAAGTCAGCCTGAGCAACAAAAGCAAAAAATGTGTTTTATCCACGAACAACGAACGGATGACTCAAGCCTTTTCAATCAGCAAACTTGCGTGGGGAAGAGCTTGGTGCTGTTGTTTTGCAAGTATACATTTAAACCCGTCATTTTATCCATTTTACTGAGATGGTGCCACTGAAGATAATATTGAAAGTCTTCTGTAGAGAAAACCAAATCTATATACTGGACAGGACGAGGAGACAACATTAGGGTCATATTACACCAAGCTGATGGTCAGCCACTGGAAAGTGTTGGTCTGGTGTTGCGTCAGTATTGGGCTGTTGTTGAGCGTCTGTAGCTATGTGTCCTGAACCACTCTGTGAATCTGAGAGGCAGTTTACTCTGATTGGCCAATCGGCTTACGGATCCAGTGCATGAGAAGAGATAGGGAAGTTACAAACATAAGGCGAGAAAGTCAAGAAGGCACACAGGCTCTATTCGCTTTTCATCTTTATCTCATCTTCTAATAAACAAATATTTTTACAACAACAAGGTCATCTGAAATTAAAAAATGTAGACTAAGCATGATTCAAGAAAGGGCAGCCTTCTGCTATGGCTTGTAGCTCTTCCTAGCTTCCCCTCTATTACAAGCTTCTCAGACTGACTACTGCCACCTGCTGGTGTGGAGAGTTATTACGTCTTTGCCCAAACACAGGTGATATGAGGTATTGTGTGTACAGACCATAGACTGTATAAATATGGACAATGTGTCGCCACTTGGCCAAACAGACGCCATTTTCCCGGGGATACGGGCAGTGCCAGCCACGCAGACCCACAATGTGTTTAATCAGTACTACGATCTGCTCTTCCTCCACCAGTTACAAGGAAATGTTGGATTATACACTGTACTTATTTTATTTTTTTTATTTTTTACAACTCACACAGTCCCGCAGGATCGCTTCACGGAGTGGTTGTCATGGCAACTGGTAGTCTGCAGTATGTCACATCCTGTTTCTATAGCGTCAAATAACTAACTAAAACAAAACCTATCCATAAAATTGACACTTGAACATGCATCAACATTATATTAACTACCTAAAATGACAAAAAACATCCTTGAAAAATAATTATTTGATGAGTATTTTAGTGTTTTAGTTTGGCCCGAGTCCCATCCACTAACATGGAGGAGGTGGAGCTTATGACCTATACTGCAGCCAGCCACCAGGGGGAGCTCTACTTGTTTTGGCTTCACTTTTGAGGAGCAGTTCCGCAGTCCATCTTTGTATACAGTCTATGTTCTAGACATTTAGAACCATTCTACCATTCTACACCTATCTGTCCCTAACAACTCTCCACTTTCCCTGAGTGGTATATAAACCACTGGACTTCTCCAAATAAAATTACACTCATGCTTAATAGTTGCTCTGCATTTACGCGGCTGTTCCTAAAAGCTGATTAGAAGAAAGGAAAAATGAAAAAATAAAAAAAATACTGTTCACTGCAGTATGTTAAAATGAATGAGTGAGTAGATGCTGAAGGTTTGCTTGACTAAACCAGAACAATTAAGTAAATTACAGTGCTGTGAATGTTTGATGCTGTCCGCCTACGCAGCTTATTGTACAAGAAGTTGTACTACTGTTAATTAGCCCACAGCATGTCAAGATTATTAAGATAATTACGTGAACTAGGACGTTGTTCTGTGGGTAATGACAGAAGTAGAAGCGTCTCAGCAGAGGTCAGACTCCTCCCACACAGGTGGATTTTATTTGTTTTATCGTGGCCATTTGTCACAGAAATAACATTTGTCTCTAGAGGAAATGAAGAGTCTTTTTATTTATTTTTTTATTTTTTTAAAGAATGCATTTTAATGTGAAAAATTGCGTTCACAAGATATGACAAGACATCAGCCCGACTGACAGGAAGGTAGCGTGGCCCACACCCCCCTCTGGGGAAAAAAAAATGTCACAGACGTCATTGAGGTTGTCACGGTAATGAGAACGGTGAATGTGTACGGCAATATCAAAAACTCAAAAACACGTCTAAGTGTGAGAGAATGAAAAAACCCAGCGAGGTGTCACATTGGCGGTTAATGACTTTTGTCTTTTTTCCATTCATCCCCTTCACAGTGAATCTGCCTTCCGCTTGACACTTGACATTTTGCACACTCACATATCATTGCCTTCACAATTCATCAATATTCACTTTATATTCATGCATTCATAGTTTGAAGAAACACAGATCCATTCACAATGTCGGCGGCATCGGGGCGGAGCGCCGGCAGCGTTGGGGAACTTTCAATTACACCTCGACTTTGACCATTTGTTGCTGATGCAGTGTTTTGGTTTTTCTCACTGTGCGTGTGGTGCATATCAGTTTCACGCACAAGATCAACGAGGAACATAAAGTCCTGCCGAATCACTGACACCTCGTACTAAATCTACATATGATACTGAATCAAATAAGGAGGTGTCTTAAACAGGTCAATTTGGTAGCACAAAGAAAAGCTACTGAGTGCAAAAAAAAAATGTTAAATTTGTTTGAGACATGGCTCAGTAGGCATGGACTGAATACAAAGATGTGCAAACTGACCGTAATGGTGGCCATATGTTTCCTAAATGGAAAAGAAATGGGCAATGCTGATGGAGTGTAAGTGGAGTCGAGGTGGATGGTTGACACCCAAGCAGATAGCTGTATTTATGACTGCACCCACCTTTCATTCAAGTTAGCAATGCCTTAAAGGGGAACTACTGTTTTTTACAACCTGGACCTCATTTCTGGCATAAAATACGATCGTTTACTCACCCATATAAATTTGGTGTCATTTTTTGTCATTCAGACGATATTTAGATACTCGTATATCCATATAGTGGGAGTGAATGGGGCACCGCAATGCAGCCTGACCTGGATGATGTCATCCCTGAGCGCCGTGTGCACCCCGCACAGCTTGTTTACCTTTAATTTGCTACTGCTAGTTTTTTGCAACATAGCTGAATATTTTTCCGATTCTGAGGTTGTGGACGACGACTTTGTTTATGATGGACGTCCTTACCGTTTTGAGCCAGAGGTATACAGATGAGGAGCTCGTTGAAAGGAGGATGTGGAGGCAGAGAGAGGAACAGCTGGCCAAAGAACAACAAACCGTTGCACGTCTGATAAGAGATAACAGGTAACTCCAGACTCAACGGGGAATAGCACTAGCGTATCATAACAAAATTGGTGAAATGAACGAGTTTTAAGGCAGATAATGCGTTATTTAGAGGCTGCGTGTCGGTGCCCCAGTCACTCCCACTATATGGAAATACGTTGATCTAAATATCTCCCGAATGACAAAAAATGACACCAGAGTTATATGGGTGAGTAAACAATAAGATTTTATGCCAGAAATAAGGTCCATGTTGTACAAAACAATAGTTCCCCTTTAATACAATTTAAATGTGTGTGTTATGTAAAAGTTCATGTTGGGGAAACTAGCTATATGGTTTCTATGGAGGTTTGTGGGAATTGACTCGCTTTTGGACCCAGCCTCAAGTGGCCACATGAGGAACTGCAGTGTTTTTTTGAGCAAAGTTTTTCAACCCGGCATGTTGCTCTTTTACGTTATTAACACTCATTTGTTCTTATGTACATTGTAGTCGTAGTTTGAGAGCTAGCCAAGGAGAGAAAAAGTTTGTACTTGCTGAAAGATATTCATTAAAGCAGAACCAATTCATCTGCAGATGCTGCTTGTCAATCACATTAACATCCGGTGATATCTTCACCAGAACAGGCTTTAAAAATCAAAATGAAAGCTTGGAAAAATAATTTCTGCTTTGTTTTCGAATTCTTTCAACTGTGATTTAACATAAAGTGAAATAAAGAAAAACTGTCACTTAAACATAAAGACGCTGTCTTTCAAATTTAATTTAGAAATTCCTCAAAAATGACGTAAACCTTTAATCGAAACAAACAAAAGTTGAGGTCAGCAGCAGCTCGGAGGGCAGCATCACTCTCCCTCACGCTCACATTCGCTTCTGACTGCAGCTTTTCAAAGCACATCAGTCATCCAGACACGTCGCACACCCGTGTTCGCTGGCAGATACGACGCGTCAGCTGCTCTTTTATAAACATAAAAGCTTTTCTCTTCCCTGTCAGGCCACAGACATCAGCTTACAAGGCTGCTGTTGTCAGTGTTATCGTTTTTTATATATTTATATATATATATATTGTGAAGTTTTCATGGCACAAAAGTTTTCGTACTCAATTCTTTTATTAGATATTTGATACACACCATGTTGCCTTTGAAACATCTAGCAGCAGGCTTCTTCTCAACTTCTGAAAATCCGCAGAAGGATACACAAAGTCAAAATGTTGTTGCTTTTATAAAATATATTAAATCATGCTTATGGATTTGTCTCTGCGTGCAACATGGCCGAGACCGTGGCGGGATTTCTCCGCGCCTTCCCCTAAATGTCAGACAGTGACACAGTGTCACTGCCTAAACCTTCTCTCAGGGGAGAAGTCCTACTTTCTCTGCGTGCTCCTCTGGGTCGGCTCAGTCAGACTCTGCCTGTTGTTTGGAGCAGACTTTTTTTACCCCCCTCTGTATCTCTGTGTAATACTCTGATCAAAGCCTGGCAAGAATAGCATCGTCACCCACAGCAAATCTGCTTTAGACAGGAGTGCAACAGAAGGAAAGTTGGGTCATGTGTTTAAAAACTCCGAGGCTCCTTGAGGGGATTTAATTTCAGCTTTATAGGATCATCCTAATCCTAAGAAGGCATAATGTGTTGTTAGTCACCAGAAAACCTGAAGAAATATAAGGACAATTCATTCAGTAACGTTTGAGATGTCACATGAATACGTTCACACCTCAGGGCTCAAAACAGCATTTTCCACTAGAGCTTTTAGAAAGTACAATATGCAACAGATGTTTCTTCTTAAATATAATAATCTCAGTGTCTATGTATTGCTGAAACATTCATGAGCTCTAGTGTCAAATATTAAACACTGCAAAGAAAGGCTTAGCCCAAAACTGTGAAAAAAAAAATGCATATTTTGTGGAAGTGAGGCTGTGCAGATCTATCACTTGACTTTTAGGTTCTTGCACTAGTAGACAAATAGAAACACATTTGGCAAAGACAGTGTGAGACAAATAGTGCTTCATTAAAGGGGATTTTTTACATTTATTTACAGCGCTGCTTAAAAGAATTTTCTGCATAAACATGACTCAAAACGTCAGTGTATTTTCACACAACTCATGAAAGCAGACAAGGAGAACCCAGTCAGACAAATAGAGAACAAATATTACACTTGTGCATTTGTTTATTTTGGAAAATGATACCAATATTACATATCTGAGATAATCGCGAGATGCGAACGTAAGTGAACCTCTATTGTTGACTTCAAGGCCAATTTGGAGTCTATCTGTTCAGAAGTGTTTCCAGATAACGTAATCAGACTGAGGGAGTCGCTCAGTCTCCCGTTTTGTGTAAAAAATATGATGGATTTACATTACATTATTCTGACCATACAGCCAAACTGGAGTAAGCGCACCTTCTGCAAACTTTGTTTTTTTTCTCTTGTATCCATGTCTTATTTGTTAGTGCAGTTCACGGATAGGCAAGTAGGATATTGAATGTGATATTGAATTTTAGAATTGCCTCTGCTGCTCTGAGACAGCGACTTTCAGCGGAATTCTGAATCTGAGCCGGTTCAACAGTTGGCTGATCGTGTTTCTAATTCAAAGTGACGGCCCTACTTTGCAGCACATGGTCACTACAATGGAAACACCACAACGCAGCTAATCATTACTTTATAAGATACAGATGTGTGTACGCTCATACGCAATCTAGAAAGAAAGAAAAGGAATGAATGAATAAACGAATGAAGCGCCAACAACCGACTTGGCTGGTCTGATATCCCGGAGGAGAACAGAGGCCTGTTTTTCTGACAACAAAAGAAAAACAGACACAGGGCAACATCAGAAGTAACCTTCATACACTGCGCCTTTGCCAGTGACAACTTGTCTTGCCAGTGTCACGATGCAGCTGCCAGCAGCCGTCTTCCCGGCTTTATACTTTCCTTCCTCTCTGATACGGATCCTTTGGTCTTTGTCTTCTCTTTTGCTGTCACCATCTCTCGTTCTCTCTGCCACGTCTCTCCCTCTCTCGTCAGTCTCCCTGCCGCCGTTATCGTCCCTTGAATCGTCTCGTGAACTTCCGCGCTCGGCATTGCAGCGTTATGAAACGTAATATTTGAGAACCAATTAATCATTACTTCACTGGCGAAGTTTTTTTTCAAACCTTTAAACTTGGCATTTTAATTCGTCTGAGAGCTAGAGAGCAGAGAATCAGAGGTGCTATTTGTGAAAGAGGTATCTCCTGAGGAATGATGAAGAAATAATTTGGCCCCTTACATGCAAAACAAACTTCCAGCTGCATTTGATTTGCCTCACTACTTGGGGACTTTAATGCCAGGGCAATGAGCAGAGAAATTTATCACTTCCTCTGACACCGTGCCATATTGTGATTGACATTTAGCTCCCTGAGCAGTTGGCCAGAGATCCTGGTATTAGTCTTGAATAAAAGATGAACCCAGCCCAGTTCCTTCAGCCATGGCATCTGAGTTTATTAGACTTTTTGGAGCCTGGTATTTATCTGCTCGATATTTAGGGCAGGTACAAAATCGATTCATTTGAGCTATTTATTTTGAAAGGCGTTGCACTACGCGACACTTTTTTATCCGTATATTTTGTAATATTTATTAGAATCTTTTCTTCCTTCTATCTGGGCAGTGTTTCCTGGGCCACTGGCTGCCACGCTGCCTCAAAGCAGAATATTTATACCCCATGCATAAGGTGTGTCTGCTCCTGAATTTAATTTTGGACCAACGTGGCAGCACATTTGGAAACCTTCTCTTGTATCGCATGAGCAAATGTTTCTGAAAACACCATGCACCTGCAAAGACCAGAATTTTGTGCAAATGATCGGATGCCAGCATGATGCTCCATGTCTTGAAATGCAGTGCACTACCAGAATACATGGCTACATTCATAAACAATGAATGGGTATCACCAAAAAGGCAAGAGGTCTGAGTGGGCGACAAAACGGCTGCATTTGCTCGCGGCCTCCTCAGAAGTCATCTGGTAGCTTTCAACCAGACGCCAACTCCTGTGGCCACGTTCACGGAGGCAACCACGGAAAACTGAGAGCCATAGTCCGCCACTAGTACAAAGCCAAGACTCAATCTTGTTTGCTGGTCTTCCTATAATCCCATATGTTTACATTAGCCGCATGGTGACCAGCATGGTGTTTAATTTCCCAATCTCCTCAAGCAGCATTTGTGAAGAGCTATTGGCTTGGAAATTGCCCATTGCACATTATATTCTTGTCTTTCGTCTGGTTGCGTCCTTGTTGACCTTGGCGCAACAGTGGGGCATTAACCACATTCAACTTTGCCCTCATAAGAAAGGCAACAGCTGTATTGGTCTATACGAAACAGAGCGTTGGTTACTTTCTGTAACACTAGGTTCTAATCATACTGACATTGCTCTCTGAGCTACAGGGCCCACAAGCTGAACCTTATATACCGTAATTGCTGAAATAAGAGAAGCTCATTTTGGGCACAGGGCATGACTGCGCACATGGCGGTATAAACACAGTAGCTACAGTTCTTAGAGGGATATGCTTATACTCACGGAAGCTGGGGTTACGGTACATAACCAAGGCTTCGTATACAACTTTTACTTTTCGTCGAGAAGCCTTTTTTCTCCAGCCAACTCAAAAACTGGAAGGCTTCAATTTCCAGCTGCTTTCAGGTTAGGGAGGGGACAGTTTGTTACAGTTAGCAAAGAAAACTTACAAAACAAAAAATAACTCTTGAACCTTTTCTGTCACCTATTAAAATTCTGTCTACCGATTTAATTCACTCAACCATTTTGTTGTTGGTGGCATCAATGCATGCATCGTCTGCTCTGTGATGTAAACACAACAGGAGACTTTAATCCTCCCGGATATAAGCGACAAGTAGTGTCATCTGGAATCAATGATTATATCTGTGAAATGACCCATGAGGGGAAGCGCTATAAACAGCCAAATGATCTGATTACAAGCTATGGTTCATCAGCGGTAATCGCAGCATATGGAGAGAATCACTCAGATGGAAGCCGTCAGATTGTATCCCGCAGAGGTTTGCTTGGACCTGTTGTGGGAGGATGACAGCCTGCAGAGTTGGGAGATAGTAAAATAACCAAAAGTTGATGTACAAGCCGATATCTTGCTAAATGTTCCGCCAAATGGAGCTTATCTCGCACAAATCTTTTTTAAATGACACACAAACGCCAAAAAGAAACCATTTTCAAAGATGAAGCAATTGACTTGGCTAAACGATATGCGAGATTGGAAACCTGGACGAAAATCAGCCACGTCCGGAACATTTTACCCCTTTGGCACTATGCTGAACACCAGAGATGCACATTCTCTTTCTTTCGAATCTTTCTTTGAATAGCAAAAGGGTTCAGACCTTTTCCCCTTGCAGTCCTCTAAACTGTCCCTCACTCGGCACAGGTGGAGCTCATTACCTGACTATAGAAACCTCAGAGCTACAATCAGGTTTCTCGGATCACCAGACCTCTCTGACCTCATTAACTCCTGGTTTAAAGGCTGCACAAACAAAAATGAAAAAATAGAGGATAGGTCAAAGCGTGAAGGGTGCACAGCTGAGCAGTTCCTGGAAAATCTGTTCTTCTGTACAAATGTAGCCGATATAACTAGATAGTACTCTAGTCTACCTGATCACAAAAGCATCTATCTCCCAAGGATTTAACCACAGCATTGGTGCACACCTTGAATTGAAATCAGGTATTTATGCGCTATGTGTTTTCCTTCTTCAATCTGTATTTTGAAAATTCTGTTTTAGATGGAGGGTAATCGACTACAGCTGAAGTACATTTGGTTTTTGACTCAATTTTTGTTGCTGGAGTAAATATTCAGTGTAGAAAGTCAACTCGGAATGAATCTGTGTCTTGAACAGTAACGCTTGTAACGGCCTTTGTGTGTCTGAGTTGAAGTTTCGGTATGATGGGATGGTAGCTGGTTGAAATGCAGATCTTATTTACACACTTCTGCGCGTGCGAGCAGTGTCATGCAATGCTAATTATAATCGATTGAGACAATATCTGTTATGCTGCCTTCAAACGCTCGTGTTGACATGGGAAGTCGTGTGTTCTAAAAATGCATGAAAAAATAATGAGGCAACATCAACACTCACACTGCTGCTGCTTCTGCTTCTGCAGAGCAACTGTTGTTGTCCAGCAGCCAGCTTAGCGAGCTAACTAGCTTGTTACCAAATTGGACCACGCTTAATGAAAGGATGAAGCCGTTGGGAATGTCAGCATTTAAAAACACTATACAACAAAATTATAATACACGGATCAGGCATAACATTATGACCACCTCCAAAACAGTTGTGACTCATCAGAGAATGGACATGGACCTTCTGAGGGTGTCCTGTGGTGTCTGGCAACAGGAAGATGTTGTTAGTGGGGCTTTTTGTCCTATAGGTTGAGGGGAGGGGCCTTTGTGGATCATCACACAGACACTTGATCAGTTTGGGATCTTGTGAATTTAGAGGCCAGGTCAACACCTTGAGCTGTTCTTCATCTTTTTTTGAGTGGTTCCTAAACCGATTTTGTGTGTGTGCCTGTGTCAGGCTGCATCCTGCTGGGGATGGCTGCTGCCATCAAGGAGTGTCATTGCCTGGTCTGGTCTAGGTGGGTGGGACATGTCTAAGTAACATCCACATGAATGCAAGTTTCAGCAGCAGAACATTGTATTGTCACAAGATGGTCAACGTTATTAACTTCTCTTGTCAGTAGTCATAATGTTATGGCTGATTGGTGTATGTTCCATTCACGTAATTTCTGAAAAACATCAGCAAACGCACCACAACCCGTGACCTTTCCAGTTACAAGCTTGTGAGTGCCCGAAAAGGAGGATGTTCATATCATCACACCATTTAAAGGAATAATTATTCTGGAAAAGACAAAACATCCATCCTCTTTCAGTATTTTTCACCGTAACAAGAAAATCCATGCCTGCTGATAACAATAACAACTGACACATCTCCCCTAACCACCATGCTGACACACGCAGGCAGCACTGCCAATACATCGCCCCTCTCATCTCCTGTTATTTAACATGACCTTTGGCTGGAGGTGACCTCAGCGAAATCCCTCCACAAACACGGAGTCATCACCCGAATTAATTGCGGAGGAGCTGTCGGAGGGGGAGCGGCTCTGAAGCGGGACTACTGAAGAAGAGGACCGATTGATCACCAGCCAGTCAGAAATCCAGTGTGGAGTGATGCGCTGTGGGTGCAATTAGGCGCCATGCGTTAGATGAGACGAGGGATTTTACTTCAGCAGGAAGGTTTGCAGGTGTTCACCTGAGCTAATGAATTGCTCATTAACAGTGAATGCACGGTCCAGCTGCTGTCAGAGCTCGTACAGTCAGGAGAGCTGTTTGTTCCCCCTGCAAAGGCTTTATCATTCCCCTGTGTACGTACTGTAGTTATAAAAGGATGCTGCAGACACTGTTGATTAAACTGATGATGTCCATTACAGCAGCCCTAACAGTAGCCCTCTCTTGCTTTTTAGTCTCTTTATCTCTTTGCCCGTCCCTTTTTCTCATATGTCTGTAAAGCTCTTGTTCCTTCGATCACATTCATCAACTAAAAGCCATGCTCGCTCCCCATTTCCTCCTCACCTTATTAGATTTAATGCTCACGGTCGTCCCAGTCAAGTCCCAGACAAGGTTGTTTTTTACTGAGCCCCATTACATTTGTGTACAACAGATTTCTCCTCGTCTCGTACGTCGCGGGTCGTTCGTTTTTAGATTTTTATGCTCGCAGTGTCTTTTGCTTTCGAAATGCCTCAATGTCTCTTGTTTATTTTTTATTTTTTGTCTTCTCTTGTGTTTGCCAGGCGTGGCTGACTGAAATCCACGAATATGCCCAACAGGATGTGGTGCTCATGCTGCTTGGAAACAAGGCAAGACACTGAGGTTTTGTCACTAATATGGAGTATAACGTTTGTAATGTTTCTTTCTTTGCTTGACCATTTTACATGATGTCGTTTAACATTCTTATATAGCAGTTTTGCATTTAGAAACAGTCCAACTGTAATCATGTAATTTAAAGCATAAGTCAGTTAAATTATGTGTTTTTGTGATCACCCAAAATTTATTTCACGTATAGTAACAATGAATAGAAACGAATAGCCTTGCTATTCAACCAGAAGTGTTGAAAATGACATAAAGAATTAAAGACATAAAGATGAAATATTATACTTGTGCATTTGTTTAATCAGGAAAGTGAGCCAATATTACATATCTGCGAGGCGCAAAAGTAACTACACTTAATTTCAAGGTCTGATTAAAGTCCATGTGTTCAGAAGTCCTTCCAAACGATGTAAAAACACTCGGGCGTCATTCAGTGCTTGGTGCTGTTTAAAAAATAAAAAAATAAATAAATAAATGAAGGATTTGTCACAGTCTAATGGAGTTGTTGGCATCCACAAATCCAAAGCCCGACGACTCCACAAGGCTGATCCACCAACAAAAAGCAAGCTGCATAATAGTACCCAAGGTAACGTCTAAGAAACTAAAGGCCTCTTTCACGAAGGCTAATGTTAATGTTCATGAATCTACCATCAGGAGAACACTGGCCAGGACAAAGACACTGCTTTCTCCCAGTTTACCCGCTATGCCAACTGGTTCATCGTACCAACATGCTACACGGCAGTTGTTACTTCAGTTGTTACTCCCCTGCAGTAGAAGCACCTCGCCAGACGAGGAGATCTTCAGTTTAGCAAAACCAGAAACTGTGCAAGCTCCGCTCTCTCTTTGTGGTCTTTGTTCTAAAAAAACGTTGTTTCGTGCGGGTACATGATGAGGCCAAAGGTGCGCCTCTCTCGCATGGATGTGGCGACATTTCCATCCATTCGTTTCGTAAATTACAGAACCGCAGACGCCGAACAAAGCTGCGTGGAGACGACGAGTGGAGTTTGAGAGACACTAATAAGGAAGTCAGAGTAGTGAGAGACAGGCTAATGTCCTGTTAATTGTATTTCTTCATTCCTCCCTCTCAGTGGAAAACACATGTCACTGCTCCAAAGCTCTGTCTACTTTCCCTCCCACCCACCACCACACTAATTGCTAATGCTAATTATTAATTAGCATCCTAAGAGCTTCCATCAGTTCAGAAAAAGCTTACACAGTATATAAGCTGTGGACGAAAGACACAGAGAGGTGTGAACCTCTGCAGTTGGTGGACGTACTGCATGTCATGTTTTAACACTGATAGCGGCGCTTCCTGCTGGTTTATGTGACCTTGTTTCTCCTGTCACATCAGGCTGACGCTACTCACGACAGGGTGGTGAAGCGGGAGGACGGCGAGAGGCTTGCTAAGGTAAAGAACTGAGAAGTGAAGAAAATATGGATTTGAGCTTCCACACAGCGTGACCAAATTTTCTCCATAGTTTTTCTTTTTTTTTTTTTAAATCAAACCTTATGTCTGTGATCACTGAAGGCAAATATTTTCCTCAAGGAGATCTGAGTGACTGACTGGATTATGAATATCACAGAAAGGTGTCTTTGTCTCTTTCTGCTTTGAGGAAATGGTTCCAGATCCAAGCAAATAAGATAAAACAAAAAAAGGTTTGCCGCTCATCCGTATTCTCTCCCTTCTCATAATCAGTATTTACTCTATAAACGGATGCCTCTGTGCACAAACCTAGTTCACCGTTGCCAGTTTCATAGTCCCAAATTCTGTGATAGTCTTCGCCGTGGCTGCAAATACTATCACCGCTTCGCAACACGCCGCACAAAACCAAATGGAAAGCAGCCAAGCAGCCCAGAAGTGGGAGCCATAAAATGCCACTAAGTAACTTAATTCAGGCTGGGAGAGGAAAAGGCACATCAGTTATCATCTCAGTTCTGGCTGCAGAGATAAATTCCCCTGCAGAGAAAAAAGCTTGGAGACACATTTATCACTTTTTGTGGCTGGTTTATCCAAAGCAAACGAACGCACAGCACAAATATTTCACAGTGGAACTCTGCCTTATACATATTAAGTATGAGGCTGTTATTAATGTTATGTTTTATACATGTGTTGGTGTGTGCTGTGCTGGCATGAATAACTGGAGTTAAATTGCTTTGACTTGCTTTGCAGGAATTTGGGGTTCCTTTCATGGAGACCAGCGCCAGGTCAGGTCTCAATGTGGAGCTGGCTTTCACTGCTGTGGCCAAGTGAGTATGTGAAAGTGTTGGGGAATGGGACCGGTGAAGAGATGTTTGGTATTTCAGTACACGTAGGACATACATTTAAAGAGAAACTTTGTTAAGCACTGCAGTACATTTTTGACGTTGGATATAGTTTCACAGAATAAAAACTCCCCCGAGAAGAACAGCTAGGGTCGACTACAGTCGCAATGCACCAGACAGTGTTTTTTTTGTTTGATTTTGTTTTTTGGCGAGGTTAAATGTTTCGATGCCGCAGTCCAAGTTTCTTTTGATCGCAGGAGCAAACTTTTCTGGCTAACTCTCTAGAAGTTGCTGTTCAGGTGGGTTGGTATGTCTTACTGGAGTCTTAGGCTAAATGTGTTCCAGATGTGTAGGACACCCACAGGGTAGACCCAGAATTGACTAGATTGCTATGGGACCCCGCAACAGGAATACCTTGCTGAGGACAGAGACGTCAGGTATACCTGGCTTAGCCTGTTGCTGGTGCAAGACTTCCTCAGATAGGCGGATGACGATGAATAAATGCCTGGATGTGTTCGAAGTGGAATAGAGTAATGCGCAATGTTTCAAAAGTATAACTATTTTTCAGACTGACACCAGTGTGGCAACACTGTACTGTATCTAAGCCAAAAGACGCACATCTAGCCAGCTAACCTGCCTACATTCTTCATTTTGTGGGTCTTTTTAAAGGGGAACTACTGTTTTTTTTACAACCTGGACCTTATTTCTGGCATAAAATACGATCGTTCACTCACCCATATAACTTTTGTGTAATTTGTATTCCTTCAGGAGATAATTAAATCTGCATATATTCATATAGTGGGAGTGACTGGGGCACCGAAACGCAACCTCTAAATAATGCATTATCTGCCGCAAAACTCGTTCATTTCACCAATGTTTGGTTATTGTACGCTAGTGCTATTTGACGTTGAGTCCGGAGTTACCTGTTATCATCATGCTAGTTTTTTGCAACATAGCTGAATATTTTTCCGATTCTGAGGTTGTGGACGAATCATAGCAGTAGCCAATTACAGGTAAACAAGCCGACCGTCGCGGCGCTCAGAGATGACATCATCCAACGAGGATGACATCATACAACCAAACATTGGTGAAATGAACGAGTTTCGCGGCAGATAATGCGTTATTTAGAGGCTGCGTTTCGGTGCCCCAGTCACTCCCACTATATGGATATACGCAGATATATCTCCTGAACGACTACAAATTACACAAAGTTATATGGGTGAGTAAACGATCGTTATTTTATGCCATAAATAAGGTTCAGGTTGTAAAAAACAGTGGTTCCCTTTTAAGTGCATTGACTCCCAAGTGTTTTGTACTGTCTGTTTTGTATTGTTTGTCTTTGCACTGTCTCTCTTTCTTGCACTGTTCGTACTGTTGGCACTGTTTTGTATTGTCTTTATAGGCTTGCACACGCTCTCTTTATGCTCAGTCCCTTGTCTTCCTGTAGCTCCATGGTCCTGGAAGAATATCCTCTCATCTCACTATGTACTGCACCTGCTATATATGGTTGAAAGGGCAATAAAAAACCTCTTTGACTTTTGACCTCTACTGGCTAATGGTGGTGACATATTGTTACCCTGGATTCTATGAGTATATTGTGTTTGTTTTAGAGCTGTTTTATGAACAAGTGCATGGGTGCAGATAACAGGAGCGTCAATTTTTATAGGCTTTCAACAAAGCTCTCATTAAAATTTGAGGAAGTCACAGAAAAAGAGCAGTAAGTGAACCTGGGCATATTATTGTCAAACACATAAACGCGTTGCTTTTATGTACAATACCGACACTCAGTTATCTTCCTGTGTGTTTTCATGTTGTTTATCTCTATAAAGCATCAGAGAAACCTTAAGCTTACCACCTCAATTCATGGTCGAATCTATATTTTCCTCCGTCTTTGTCACAGGGAGCTGAAGCACAGGTCCACAAAAGATCCCAGCGAGAAGTTCAAGCTCCACGAGTACGTGAACAAGGAGATGAAAGGTGCCGGCTGCTGCAGGTCTTAAAAGCCCGCCCGAGTCAATTCTTTGGATTTGTATGTGTGGGGGCGTGTGTGGGATCGCTCCTCTTTGTACAGCTCGAGTTCCTATCTGGCCTGATCAGAGACGCGGAGTCAGTCAGCACCGGCGAGGTATAAACCTTTTTTGTTTCTCCATCCGTTGCCCTGTAGTCCATCGTCCCGCTGCCCCTTCACCTCACCCACCTCGTCCTGTAGCTGTGAATGTAGCCCAAGGTTGTGATTTGCTGAAGACAAAAGACGGGCCCTGTTGATGGACGTTTTCATCCATGTAGCTTCATGATTATCTTTTTGACACTGCAGTATAACGTTTTGTGACAGTTTTTGCTGCAAAGGAATTTAGTCCCACCAGAGTCCACTGTCTTTTTTTTTTGTTTTTTGTTTTTTGCAGACACGTTTTGTAAGAGTTTTCACGTTGAATGTCGTGGATGAATGTTAATACTACTAGATGTGTAGTGCTGTGTCTTCAGTGTTCACATCAGTGAATCAACCGGCTCCCCGGAGCCAGTTTTAGCTCACCAGCATAGATGATATCTAAGTATTTCCACGATTCAGCTTTGGATATTTGGGAACATGTATTACTTCACTACTTCTACTTACTTGTTGCTGTTTTGGTTACGAAGATCCAGAGTACAGCATCAGATGACTGTGATTATGATTGATTAGATGAACAGAAAAGTAAAAAAAAAAAAAATGTTTTCAGACTCTTTATTTGGATTTTTCTTTTCAATAACGGTCTCAGAGGGCACTAACGCAACCTCTCATGTTAAATATTATATGCTCAAACGCACTGTAAGTAATCTATACACAATGGGTTTTTTGACAAATATGGTGTAAATAATTAACAATTTTCTTCTGCATGTTAAAAAAAAAACATTTCAATAGAAGGGAAATAGCACTTTAGATGGCAAATAAGAGTTGGTGTATATGGTACGCATATGTAAATGTCTCTGTTTCAATTCCAAGTAGTAGGCCGCTTTGATTGTTGCTTTTTTTTTTTGTATTTTCCATACATCTTTTAATATATAAAAGAAGGATACAGTGCCATGGTTTCTTAAAGACATTCTTACCGTTTCTTCTAATTATTACAGTATTTAACCTGCTCTTTATGTAAAGAGATGATTGTCGGTTTGGTAGACTTCATCTTCAGCCGTAGAAACCATATAAATAGACTCTCTGTACAGTCCTCACCGCATAGTCTTGTGTTTTTCCCGCTCTTGATGTTCGGTTTTACTACCTTTCAATGTGTAACTTCTTTCTTGTAACCAAATGTTAACGACAATAATAATAATAAAAAAAAAAGACGTACAAAAGGACGTGTGGTATTTACCTGTTTTTTAATAGCGACCACATTTCACAAACTGTCTTCACGCCTGGTTAGGAGCGTGCAGCTGCAGATCAGCACATGCAGTTGGCGTCTATCCATCTATCTATCTACTTTGTCACCGTGCTACTCAGAAACGCCCCCTCTCTTCGCTTCATGCACAAATTAAGCATTTTTGTAGACATGTAATCACCGGTTCAGTCAGGTTGCTGGGGGTTTTCAAAACTTGCATATGTCTCCCTCTGCTGGATGAATCAACAGCTCGAACGTGAACGGCAAATTGCTTCACAATTGTTAAACAGTTTTGGGGAAAAAACACAATTAGTCGATTAAATATGCACGAATAAAATGCTAAGTAGCTTATTGTACCTGCGGTGAAGAAGGCGTTATAACATTAAATGCTGCATATAGCTAGCTGTGCCGTTAAAAAAATTAAAAATAAATACATTGAAAATTAAATAGAACTGTACTCATACACCATGTACAATAATGTGTGTATTGTGTAACTCCTTGATGACATATTACAGTCTGGCGGCGGATCGTTTTGTTTTAGTTTGCATGTAACTGTCAGAAGTGTGACACTTTTTATTTTTTTCAGTATATTTCTGAGCAACACATGAGCAGCAACAGTTCTGACTTCCTACAGGAAAGGCAAACCTACTTGAGTCCTGCACATTCAGGTCCCTCCTTCAAGTATGAATGTCGCATCACATTAACCGACGAGTGAGTTAGGCTAACATTCACGAGCTGTGGAGTGACCCCCTCCCCCCCAAAGAAATGCTTCTGGCACACACATGTGAGTGAGGATGTAAGGAGGGGCGACAGGTGGAGGAAAAGGGGGGGGAGTAATGATAACAGGTTAAAGCTGCCTCACCCTTCTCTGTCGCCCCTTCAGCTTTTTATAAGGGCTTCTATTATGAGATGCTCCTTTTTTCTTTCTTTCTTTTTTTTTGTCTTCCGGCTTTCAGGCGCTCCATCAGATCCATCGACAGTTCCTCGAGCTCTATTACAATCACGGTTTGTGCTTAAAATAAGCCTCCACTGCAGAAAGGAAGATAAAAATATAAATATATCAGATTTAAAGAGCTAGAAAAATCACAAAATATTTTTCTTCAACTTACCTGCGTACTCCTGAGGCATCATTGGTCGGTTGATAACAGTCTGAAGTGCCTTGATCCAGTCTTTCTGGTCGTCTTCGGTCTCGCACGCAAACAGGAACCTCCTGTCCGGGGTCACTATGGTGATTCCAAATGGCCAGTGGCTGCCTGGAACGTTAGGCGGAAGGCCGGCGAGCACGGTGTAGTTGTTTTCCTTACTGCCGATGAACACCTCGCCCCGTGCATAGGCGTCCTACGAACAGATACACATTTGCTCTTCTTTAATTCAACTGAAATCCAGTGACATAGAAGAAGAAGGTGGTGGATCTGGCGTGCTGGGAACCGCAAACGAAAGGTACTGGGGTTATCTACAATACTTTATGTTGAGCGCTGCCTCTAAAAACATAAACGCAATGTTGGGAAGCGGTACAGCACCATCTGCTGGTCATATTATGTAATAGCAGCATATATATGTGTACTTTTATTATAGAGTGCATCTTTAATACCAGCGGATCTTTGAAGTACATGAGCCTCCTGTCGTCCAAAGTAAACCACCTCTTCTTGAAGCCCTCTGTGTGCTGCAGGACAGAGACAGAAGATGCCATGAAAGTGTTGTTACTTCTCTACCTTAATATACCGTGTACATAAATGTACATAAATACAGGGTAAAAGTTTTTTTAAAAATCACCTTTGGACCAGTCTTCTCCATGAAACCCTCCTTTATGTAGTCCCTCGTTAGTTTTGGCAGCAGCTAGACAAATAAAAAGAAGAGAAATATTCACAGATTCAGCATTTCTGTGTGTGCCGGCCTTAACCAGGATCTTAGAAAGTTCGATTTAAGTTTTTTTTTTTTAGGTTTGTTTATCTAACTATTGGTGTTTGAGCGACTTGCCCATGCTCTGTGTCTAGAGCATGGATTATGTGATGCACAGACTAATCCACTCCTCTACAGGTGGCTGTAACTTGTTAAGAAATGCTCCAAGAAAGGCAGGTAAGAAGGAGCTAGAAAACCAAAAGGAATTTGTGTCTCAAGATTTGCATGCGACGTTGCATGAAATGCTTTATGAGGACGAGGATACGGTGCATGCACAGCGAGGAGTCACACATTGATTTTTAGTGAGTGGCACTCTAAAGACTCCACAGCTTACATTATTACGGGGTTCTGTCCTATACCACTTGTAACCGGATGACTGGTTTGGTGAATGTTTAGAGCAATCCCAGCTAAGAACTGTGCATTTTAGCCAAGTGAGTGCTAAACTTCACAGGTTCAAGTGAAGCAAAGCAGATAATGCAGGTGTCTGGGGCCTGGAGACTTCACCTTACCAGCGCGAACTGAAGAGAAGCTATCACTGTTTTATAATCGCTTTACCTGGGTTGTTGCTGCTATTATTGTGAACACCACTCTGTTCTGCAATCTCTCCACTGTTGCTCAATGTTTCAGTAATGATGTACAGTTAATCATTAGTCAGTAATATGGTGGCAGCAATGCAACACTGACGGTGAATTGAACTGAACCACATCAAGAAAACGGCTCTCATATCTAAAACATACCCTATGTGCATTTGCGCTTGTGTACGTATACTTGACCAAAACATCTAATTGTTAAATGTGTTATAAAATGTATGTATGGCTTTTGAACTGATAAAGTGCTGCCATCTGGTGGTTACTGGCAGTATTGCTACCTCGCTTGAACATTAAAAACTAATTGTTAATGCAATGTGACAATATGTGGTTAGCCCACTGCTGATTTACCTACTGAACGGGATCACCTTAGCCATCCTAGCAATACTGTCCGACATTTTTCCTTAGAAATGTGGGTTTAAGCGATCCAGGACACTGACACCAGACAAAACCGTTAGCGGCAGCCACATTTAGTCTCAAAAGCTCTGCAATGTGATCTATCGCTTATGCTACTTGAACTCGCATTTTAGAAAATCTACAAACAACATTTGAGTGCTTGATGGAAGAACATGACGGCATTGATGACAGCATTTACTGACCTCGGAGGTGGGAGTCCCGGGAAAAGCCACCTGAAGGTAGTGAAACCTGGCGGCTCGGATGGCGTTGAACCAGTCCACCATTTCCTTCAGGACAGGACATCAGGAAGATCAGAGACTCATTCACACAGCAATATCATCTCTTCGCATACATCACCAGCTGTCACTCGTTATCTCCAGCACTATGCACTCATGACAGGACTAAAGATCTTTTGTCAAAGGTTTTGTAGGAGAAATTCAATCTAAAAAAATCCACAATGTGTTCACAATTATCATATTTGATTATTGTAAAGCCTTTAGCTCTTATTAAGTATAAACTTCAGCTGCACCCAGTTACAGAACATCTCCACTAGATGGACACGTGCTGCTGCTCATCATGTCGCCTCTGAAACCCCAAACAGAGAGGCAGTCCACCTCACCTTTCCGTCCTCGTGGTACACGAAGATATTCCTGGTGCTGTTGTCCTTCAGATAGGTTATCTGCAGGCCATGAGAAGTGCCAATTTTAGCCGGCTGGAAAGTGGCATTCACAGAATTGATCTTCATAATGGCTTTGGGCTCTCTAGCCTGCAAAGAGGGAGGACATTTGTTGTCAGTGTTGCAGTCTTGTCTCTCTTTTCACAACATCCTTTCTTATAATCCTGGAAAACACTAGTTAGTGCTTTCTTTTCCTTATCCACATTAATAGTTTTAAGAATGGGATGAGCACATTTGCCCAAACACGTAGAGCAAACCCTCAAAGTGGGATTAAAAATTGGCAGAAAAACATCTGTGGAAAGCACTCACATCATTCTTGTTGAAATACTTCAGGACGCCCTCCCGTTCGGACAGAATGAACTTCCGACTGAGGTATTGTCCGTTGTCTCTGCCTCGTTTCCATAGACACCCTTCTCTGTAGCCTGTCAGGACAAGGCGACAAGGGTTCCCGAACCGTTAGCAAAGAACAGGAATACAGAAAGAGGGAACGCAACTCAGGTCAAACTGCAAAAATCTAAGACGAACAGAAGAAAAATGAACCAACAGAGACAACAGAGGAAATAAAGCTCCAATAAACTTTAAAACCATTAAAGACGCAGAAGTGGATTTTTGGGGGTCATTTTGACGCATCACAACAACCTGTAACCTCACGTTAGGAAGCTATTACTGCCGATTTCAACACAGCGAAACATCAACATTCATTTAAAGTTGTATTTCTGGGCACGCTGTGAGAGGCCAATGAAAGCGGCTGCGGCTCAGTAGGTAGAGCTTTATCTACGAACCACAGGGTTAATCTAGGGTGAGACACTGAACCCCCAGTCGCTCCCAGTGAGTAGAACCGGTGTGTGAAAGTGTGTGTGCTTGTGCACTTTGAGTACCAATAGTTAGAAAGGTGCGCTATATAAAAACAAGGCCATATACCATTTACTGTAAAGCTACTACTTAACAAAGACACATGCGACCTCGCGCATGTGTGCCTGCGCGCTTTTAGCGTATGTGGTCACTGTTCTTAGAACCACGGTGGCAGCGGCGGGAGGTAGCACATCTGCTTTTACTACACATAAATAATTCAGCTCCAACGGACGGCCTCGTCTTGCAGGCCTGAGAAGAAACGGTTATAATCAGACAGCGGAGAAGTCTTGTGGTTTTTAAATCTCTCCTAAACATGCAAACAAAGAGATCATCTTGGCTCCATTTTGTGGTCTTGCTCTCGACAGTGGCCGCTTTGCCCATATTTAGCAGAAGCCAACGGACAGAGCGCTGCAGAAAGAAGTGCATCGTCACTGCCATACACACAGAATAACGGCAGACACAGACTTACACACGTATAAAGACGGGATGTCTACTATCACAGATCAAGACTTTGATGCTACAATAAAATAAAACCGAATCAGTCCATAGTATGAGGAACTAAATTTTAGATGGATTTTGCTGACTGATTACTAGAGGACAAATACTAGAGCACTGTTGCACTGTGAAATAACTGAAAGGCTCTTTCAACATAGGAATTTATAAAAAAAAAAAAAAAGAGCACACTAAACTCAACCACTTCTCCGTAACTCAAGAAAAGTGAACAAGTCAGTCGCTGGCACGGTTAAAGTCCACAGACAATGTTTGAGAGAGGGAAAATGTGCCAAAATTTCTCTGGGAAAATGCATTTGAAAAAATCAAGTAACACTTTTGAGGTCATGGTTTGTGCCACAGATAGGAGTAAACTTCTGGTTGAGTAACATCCTCATGAATCATTCATGAGTGAGAATGTTTTGTTCCACCACTTGGGAGGAGGCGGGGGAGTCAGACTGAACCGCAACGGCGTTACACGGCACAAGAGAAGAAGAGAGGTCATTCACTGTAGCGACGAGATGTCAAAGATTTGGACCCGGGAGGGGGAAAGTGAGCTTTGGACCACAGCTTCTGACTTTCTACGGGTCCCCGCTCTGGTCGCTGCTGGTATCCTGGTTTAAACTCTATGGGAAATGTTAGAATATAGAATGGTTGTAGATAAAAGAAGGTATTGTTCCACACAAGCCACATGCTCCTAAACCTCTGCACTGCGCAACACAAGAGGCCATTGACGGAGAGACGCAGAGTTGGACAGTCATGCGACTCGAATAACAGCGCTCTATCTTCTCCTCTACCTGAAACTGAGATTTGGCTTTTAGTTTCTTCATGCACATTGCATATATGGATTGCGTGGTGTCAGTCCAAGGAGCCACACCTACCACCTAATCTGCCTTTTAGATACAAACAAGTTTGGAATACTTGATTGCCGTGCACCTCCTGCAAAACTGCAAATGCTGTTGTTTCAACCTACTTAAATATTGTGGATTTTTTTTTTTTTTAAGTGTAAGGGTTTAAAGCATTATTTTAAACGAAAGAACCAATCTGCGTGAGGGAAATTTCACGCTGCGTATTAGTTCAGAGTAAAGGCACACCAAAGTAGCCCAATGACAAATTAGTAAAAAAAAAGGAACTGTGTTGATTTTAGACATCGCAATCTGTTTCCTCAACATGCTGACTTACACATAACGTGTGAACTTGAACCTCCTGTGTGAACACTGACATCACTTCCTTACACTTGTTACACGTTTGATGAGAAAGCTCAGCTTCAACACGAAAAGAGTGGAGTAACATAATGTAATGTTTTTATAAGTACCTCAATCACCTTAATAATGACGGACACAAAGGCAGTTTTCTATCGGGGTCAGCAGACTCTTATTTTGCATGGCTTCCTGTTTCCGGCACAGAAGTCACCAAGGGAAACAGTCAATTAAGTCTGATAGAAAGCATGGTTGTGGACCATCTTTTTTTTTTCTTCTTCTTCTTCTTTTTATCAGCACAACATAGTGACATGCTTGACAGCTTCCTGTTTCCCCCCGAGACTTTGCTCAACTAGGGACAAGTGGCAGGAACGTGTGAATTTCTCAAAAGTGAATCCATCTGTACAATTGTCTGTATGATCACAAACAAGGAAATCAACACAGGAATAAATAAGAATATTTAAATAAGACGCAGGCTGGAAAAAAAAAACGCGAGCCTATCATTAAATATGCTGTTCAACCAATTGGATGAAAGTGGATGAAAGGATAAAAAAAAAAAGAAATAGTTAATATGTTTGTAATATTACTTCCACTTGACGCAGACCTAGAATCTTAACATCATACACAAGATTCTAGAACGTCAATGACCCATTCCTGGAACCTTTACTGTATTTATAAGATTCTATAACATTAAAGGCCCAGTCTTAACACCTTCTCTTAACACGTAAGATTCTAGAATTTAAGTACAAAATGGCCAAATCCTGGAATCTTCACACTATATATATAGTATAAAATTCTAGAATGTTAATGGCCCAGTGTTAACTCCTTTATGGTACATAATATATAAGATTCTAGACTCTCAAGAGAGCACAACGGCCTTATCCTGGAATGTTTGCATGATACAAAGCACAGGCGTCAAACATAAGGTCCGCAGACCAAAAGCGGCCTGCCAGAGGGTCTAATCTGGCCCGCAGCACAAATTTGCAAAGTGGGAAAATAACATAGAAGACAGCGACCTTTCATTGAAAATAACTGCTATTCCTAATTTGTCCACTGTTTTAGTAATAGTGGACAGAACACAACACTGAGACCCAGGACTAAACAGCAGACAGCAACATGTCCAAATTGCACTTATTTTTCTTAAGAAATTAATTTTTTTAAAGGATAGTTTATTAAATGTAAACATTCTCCTAATGTACTTCTTTGCACTAAAACAAATATAAAAAAAAATCTGGACTTGTCGTTATTTAAAGGTTATTATACTGTTATGTTACTGGCCCGGCCAGCTCGAGATGAAATTGGGCTATGTGTGGCCCCTGAACTATAATGAGTTTGACACCCCTCATAGAAAAGTTCTAGAATTTAAGAGTATGTAATGGCCCAAACCTAGAATCTTTACATAATACATAAGATTCTGGGAATGTTAATAGCCCATATTTACACCTTCACAAAACATGGAATATTTACATTACATACATTATAAGATTCTAGAATGCTGACGACACAATCGTAACACCTTTACACAACAAAAAAGGTTCTAGAATCGTAAGAGTACATAATGACCCAATCCTAGAATCTATAATGATATATAAGATTTTAGAATGTCACAGGCTCAATCTTAACTCCTTCGCGAAACATAGAAGATTCTAGAATCTTAAGAGTACATTATGGCCCAAATCTGGAATCTTTACGTTACGTACAGTATAAGATTCTAGAATGTTAACAGCACAACAAACAAAGAAAGACAAACAACAAAAAAGATTCTAGAATCTTAAGAGTGCATAATGACCCTGTCCTAGAATCTATATTGGTATAGAAGATTCTAGAATCTTAAGAATACATTATGGCCCAAATCTGGAATCTTTACATTATATACAGTATAAGATTCTAGAATGTTAACGGCACAACAAACAATGAAAGACAAACAACAAAAAAGATTCTAGAATCTTAAGAGTAATGACCCTGTCCTGGAATCTACAGTGGCATAGAAGATTCTAGAATCTTAAGAGAACCTAATGAGCCTATCCTGGAATCTATAGTGGCATAGAAGATTCTAGAATCTTAAGAGTACATAATGACCCTATCCTAGAATCTATAGTGGTATAGAAGACTCTAGAATCTTAAGAGAATCTAATGGCTCAATCCATAATTATATATGTTTCTAGATTGTTAATGCCCCATTCTTAACACCTTTATATAACATTTAACATTGTCGAATCAATCCTTGCATTTGAGTGCTCACACCCAGTCCGTCTGGGACAGTTGTTCATTACTGATTAGCTGAGACTGGTTTGGTTGGTGGTGCACTGAACAATTGGTTGGACACACATTCATGTGGGAACATGACTCAGCAGAAAAGAATGGCATAAGGCTTATAAAATATCTATATCTATATCTATTGAGTAACTTAACTTTGGCTTAACAATTTTATTCCTTTGAGGACCAGCCCTCAGCCATGGTGACGCGCCATCTAGATGTAAAAATACTTAACAAGCGGGTCTGACGGGAAGGCTTATTCAGATAGGGAACATAAAGGAGCCATGGGGACCGCTGCCTTCTGGGTCATGATTCCTTTTAATAATTTATTATATCATGCCATTACTAAGTCAAATAACCTCCTACAACATTCCCTGCCAACACTTCTAAAAGTCACCAGTTAACATAGCGTATCCCATTTGTTAAACCCTTACAAAACCAGAAACTGATCATCTGTTCCAACCAAGAGTGAGGCCAATGATGTCTGAATGATGCCCGCTGAGTATTCATTAAACATGGAATTGATGGTTCAATTCTCACCTGCCGAGTAGGGCTCCTGCTTCTCCACGGACATGAACTCCTTCCTCTCGTACTTGGCTCGGATCCATTGATCCCGCAGGAGCCTACAAAGCAGCGGGTGACAGGCACTCAGCTTTGCTTCATCTGTGTCGCTTTCAACAAATCAGCATCACACTTTTTAATGTAACTGTTAAGAACACAACCCTTCACCAAGCGCCCCGAGCCCTTCACAGCTAATAAATTACCCTTTTTTACTTCTTCTTTTGTTCACTTATAAGTTCACATTTATTGCTTTCAAGAGTCTGTTCTGCGATCCTATCTCGACGGCTCAGCGTTTTGCCGTGGTGCATTTTTATTTTTTTTTTCTCCCTGTACAGTTAAGAAGTAACCCTCGAACTGAACTGTTGCTTCCGGTTCATGCTACAGGAACTTGGCATCCTTATCGTGGAGGAGTTTCTGCGTGTCATTGCGGGAAACCAAAACCGCTCCTTAATGAAGGCATCCGTCTGTGCAGCAATAACTACAACAGAAAACCCCACTGGTGGTGCTTAGCACTGTTGCAGCACAAAAAACAAAGCTTGCCATTATATAGGTGAAGAACTTTAGTTCTAGTTTTAGTGTTTTCTTGCCACTGTCATTGAATTTTAAAGCCATGTGGTGTTTTATTGACAATGCCTTTAACATTTGAAGGTATTTCATCCTCCTTTAGACAACTTCACAAGCTATAATTGTCTGTGTATGATGATCTTTAGTTTTAAATCAGGATAAATCTCAATAATATGCTGCAACAGTGCTGCTAATATGAACCCATCCACCTACTCGGGCCCTGTCAGGTATGAACAAAGCAGGATCAACAACTGAATCACTTACATGCAATCCTTGTATGTGGGACAGTGGAAGAAGGCAGGGACTATCTGTACATATTTGGCATTGGCAGCGTTGTTACCCACGGAGTCCATAAACTGCAGAGGAGGTAAAAGTTTGTAAGTGACATACTGTCAGCAGGTTGCACACATACAAATGTAACGAGGGAGACGCAGCTCAGCGTTTGTGTGGCTTTGCCCGAAGTGCGGTAGCCCTGCAGAGATGGATGCTTTAGCTTTTGTTTCTCTGTATTTAGCGTGCATCAGCACAGAGACAGGAAAGTAAAGATGAGCACACACACACAAATCAAGTGAAGAAAAGGGGAAGACGGTCTGAGAGGGACTGCAAGACACACCACAGGCTTCTTTGTTGCACACATTCACACATGCACCCGGTGGGGAAACCCGGGTTAATCTCATTAATCAAAGAAATCAACCGCTTTTTGTGAACCGTTTCTGCGAGTCCAAGGATTTTGCACACAGACACACACACAAACCAGCGCCCTTGCATTCACACGCACAATGATATTAGTTGTGTCTGCCAGCTGCTGGCTCATGCCTTTCAGACTACGCTGAATTGATACTGATGACTTGTCTTATTCTTCCGAGGGCAGAGCAGGAGGCAGAGAACGATGCTCACAGCGGAGCAGAGCGGGACGGGTGAGGCTGAGGCCTGAAAACACACATATGTTCACATGTTCACAGTGGTTCTCACCTCCAGCTCAGATGAGCTCCAGGGATCCAGAAGGAGAGATTTGACCTTGCTGATCTGAGGGATGTTTCTGTGGAGGCCCGAGCAGGTGTGACACACAAACACACCCAGGGTGTAGGAGGCCCACTCTGGGTCTGTAATGCAGAATAAAGAAATACAAATACACACAAAGCAACTTTAAATGACTGACCAAAAAGTCCTCATTACCAAATGTAGATAACAGGGACCTGATCAGCAGAAACGGATATGGACTTTTTCCTGTGCTTCACTTCTTGGATGAGAACGATAGAATAAAACAGATAAAGGATGTGCTTTCTGTCACTCTTTCATTGTTATTCTTTCTCTTTCTTCGCCCCAATACTACGCTATTTGTCTGTGCACTTAAAATAATACATTTCCCACACGTGCTAGCCGTAGTGCAGACAGGAAGCAGTTACTCGAGTACAGTCTCCGTGACCTAGATTTAAAAATTGTAAAACCAAGTGTGGAAAGAATCCACACCTTGCTTTGTATAAGCCACGTATATCAACATGGACTAATCTGATCCGTTTAAATGTTGGACTGAGTTGGGGAGTGTTGCAGCAATGGATATAAAGCTCCTCCTTTAGACAAATTCTTTACAATCATTACTCCGATCAGCTGTGAATTACAGCTTCAGTGGTGGTCAATATGCGTGCTGTGCATTTGAACTGGTAGGCAGTAGGTTGCATGAGCGTGCTGCAGCATTTCAACCGCTGTTAAGGCAGACCACGTCAAGAATGGCTCCAACCGATGCACACAATGTAAAAATAGCATGAGAACAAAGAACTATAAAGTTTCGTTGAACATGCAAGGCTGTGCACCGGTGCTGCAGAGACAAGACACTGATGTGTCTGAAGTGCAGTCACAGCCAGCCCCACCCTCGCCCAGCCCGGTCCATGATCCTCCAAAGAAACCAGGTTACACATAAAGTCGGACAACCAATTTGCAGCAAAGATGAATACGTGACTGTTAAGGAACTAAACAAAGTCCACAAAATAAAAATGCATGAATAAGATGTCTCTTATAATGGCAGACTGCACCTGAAGTAAGTTTCCACTAAAGTTATTGCCTTTATGAGCTTATTTCACGCTGGAGCTCCATTTTTATTTCAAGATCTCGAAAAATAACTTTGACTCAGATTAGGTGTTTGACAGCTAATTTGACAAACCGCACCTGTTTGCACTGTGCATGTGCTGGAGATTTGATAAGCATGAACCAACTAGGTGTGACTATCAGGGTGTGAGACCACGCGCTAAAGGAAACCACCCGCAAGCTGAATGTGGCCCCTCGGGTCTAGATTCAGAGAGACATTTGAGAAGGTCGCCCACTGAAGCATGAATATAATTATGGATCGAGATTTTTAAAGACTTTTATTTAAAAAAAACAAACAAAAAAAAAAAACACTAAGGAGTTGCGGCATTCCGTTTGTACCTCACAACATCTCAAAGATAATCCCACTGACTGACACAGAATATAAATATAGAAACATGTTTAAGAAGGAAAAGGTGTTGTCCATCATCAGCGGGTGACTCCCCTCCAGCCTACCTGCAGCTCCGCAGTCGGCACAGTTTCCATTCCCGGGCTTCTCCAGAAGCTGCTTCAAACGCTGTCTGTTCCTTTCTTGCTCCATGATGCAACAACCGATTCTTCTTCCCCGGTGCCTGCTCAGCGGCTGAAACCCTCAAACTCTTACGCATCGAAAGTAGAACAGCAGCGGGCGCACTGGACTGGGTTCGCGTAGGGCGCGTCGCGGCGCGCCTAAAGGGCCGACGAGAGGGCTGTCATTTTTTTCATTAGAAGGCGGCTGAACTCCGGAGCGTGATCAGTAAGTAGTCTTCAGTAGACGCTGTCTCGTCTCGACACCAGAATGACAAACGAGAAAAACTCTCTGTGTGTGTCCTTGAATGAAGTGAGACCCCCAGTGGTCACTGGTATTATGTTGGTGTACTGTGAATATGCGCCTTCGACTTTCCCACGCAGTGAATACGCCCAAATTTACGCACACAGCCTCAGTATTGGCTACCACAGTCTGGTTACTCTTTAACCACATTTTCCTTCAAATTACAGTTCAATAATTAAATGCCATGGAGGAAATGTTCACATTTTCTAGAGGATTTATAACAAAGAAAACCTGAGATGATCTGACCCACCAGACTCTTTAGCATTTTAATCTGTTCCTTGTTTGGTGCTTTTTGGTGGATTTTAAGGCAAAAATAATACATTTTAATATGTTTATTATACTTGGAGAGAGGTCCATCTAACAGAAAGAGAAACCGAAAGATGCAAGCTGCAAGTAGGTTGGGTTATTGTATTTATAGTTTGTTCCTGTTACTTTAAAAACCACTGGCAGCCTGGTTCCTCAAGAGTTTGTAACCTGCGTGTACTGTGCTTAAAATAATTATAGCTTTCTGACTGTTCACATTTTTAGTGCTTTTGTTCAAAATCTGCCTTAAACATCAAATCACATTCATAGATGTTAATATTGATAATTCTCACCATCTCCCTGCTCAGTTAATATGAAAGTATGGCATAGACCAGGGATGGGCAACTGGTGGCCCGGGGGCGGCACATGGCCCGCGACCTCACTCGAAGTGGCCCTTAGATTAAAAATGTGTCCTCTGCGCCACTGAATCCGTTGTAATGACAGTTGGCCACTAGATAGCGCCTCTAATGCAGATGCCGCCTCGTGCACGCTTCCACCGGGTCTTCTCCACCAGTGAGGAAGAGACGTTGAGCCGTGGCCAAGAGCGGAGGAGAGAGAAAACTTGATCGAGAAAACCGTGTGTGTGTTTCAGGTGAAATGGGAAGGTTATCTGTTCACAGAATTTAAAAGCAAACCTATGTGCTTAGTCTGCTTAGAGACGTTATCTGCCATGAAAGATTTCAATTTAAGTCGCCGCTACAACACGTTGCACAAAGCTAAATACGAGAAGTATACTGAAGCTGCAAGGGCTGCTATCATAGCGGACCTTAAATCAAAAGTACGCCTACAACAGGGACTTTTTACCAGCATTTACCGGCATTTGCCCAATGCTGGTAGTGGTGAGGTAGAGTGGGTATACAGGGAAATCCCTGTATATCCCTGACATAGACAATGAAGATAAACATGCTTCGTCAGATACTGTTAGGGCATGTTGAGAAAGCTAAACTAGTAGGAGCAGATCCAAGAAGTTTCACAAAGCGAGGGTCTTTCAGAATCTTTGTCTTTCTGCGCTTTTATTTTTCAAAATGTTTAAAAAAACCGACACTTGGGGGGGGGAAAGAAGTCACACTTTAAAGAAAACATTTGTAGATCCCAGTCTGAAACAATGAAATACTGAGGAAACGTTTCAGAATCAACACAGGACAAGAGTTTTTAAAAAACAAAAGTAGGGTTTTTTTCTAAATACAGATGTTTTTTCATGTTAGCTACAATGCAGATGATTTTGTTTCTGGTGAGCCCAGCGAGTCGGGGGAGACGATAGCAAGAACTACAACAGGACTGAGAGAATCTAAGCAATCGCACGGAGGTAGAAAACCCGTCTATCTAGAGGAGTTGGAGCTGGAACGAGAGCGGTGACGCCTGCGGCCGGGGGATCTGGAGCGAGAGCGGCGACGAACCGGGGACCGCCTCCTTGGAGAACGAGACCTGTGAAAGAAAAACACACTTAATGGTCAGAACCCAGCAACATAAAAATGTGCAAAACGTCCTTGGAGTTCTTTACGGGTCGACTGTTCGTACCTTCTCCTCATACGTGGTGGGCTGCGACGCCACATGGGAGGTGGTGGGGGCATTCTGCGAGGGGGAGAAGGTCTACGGGGCGGAGGGCGGACTCGCTGAGTGAGCACGGCGGCTGCGGTGATTTCCTGTCCGTCGATCTGACCTGTTAACAAGAGTCACGGAGAGTTGTTTAACATCAACACATACGAGTCTGCTCCGATTCATCCAGCGAGAGAGAGAGACGCTGAGCTGAGCATGTTCACAAACCTCCATCCATGTGCTTAAGGGCCTTCTGGGCCTCTTCAGGGGTCTCAAACTCCACATAGGCGTAGCCTCTGGTAAGATGTGGGTGAAAACGATCCACCGGCAGATCAACCATTTTGATTTTCCCGTAAGTTGAAAAGATCTCCTGGATGTGGTCCTGTTAAAACCAGACATCGTTTTATGTATGTTAACAGAAAACACGTGTTCCATCTGAGAATGACTTTATGTAAGACTGAATCAGAGCGCAAACCGAAATAGACTGATGACAACAAAAGGAAATAAGGAAAAATAGCTGGGGCTGGGAGACAAGTCTAATTTCAAAATTTACCTTGGTTACATTCCTGGTCAGACGCCCTAAGTGAACTTTAGTAGGTTTGGGGCTCGGGCTTCGTTTTCTACGTTCCTTGTCATCTCCCCTCTTCTGCGTTTTGGAGCTGCAAAATCATAAACAAAAAAAAAACAGAATGAGTCCCACGCGACTCGGAAACAAAAGACATCGCTGTGTTTAAATACAGCATAGCCGCGCAGGGAGAGGGGGCTTACGTGGAGCGGGAGCGGCGGCGGTTGTCGTGCCGTCTGCGGCTGGGGCTGGGAGAGCCGGAGGAGCTGGAAGAAGACGAGGACCGAGAGCTGGAGGAACCGGAGCGGCTGGATCCGGACGAGCTGGATCCGCTTGAGGAGCCTGAGCTGGAACCAGAGCTGCTGCTCGAAGAAGAGCTAGACCTGGACCTGGTCGTGGATCAAAACAAGGGAAAAATAAGCTACGCACGTTTAGGACAGAATTTATCTCCATGTAGAGAAGATGAATAAAACAAACCTGCTGCTGCTGCTGCCAGTGGAAGCACTGCGGCGCTTCCTCGCTTTGTCCCGTCCTCTGTCCTTGTCTCCTTCCTTGGTACTCGTCTTCTCTTTGCCTCTGTCTTTAGTTTTTTCCTCCTCCTTTCGCTTTGTGGGTGATGGTGCCCTAAGGTCAGAAGAAAGCTAATGTTACTTTGATAACATTTACAGTGAGAACGGTGTAAGGTTGCAACAGAAGATTGAAGCTATTATAAATGAATAAAGCAATCATTTAGTTTCAAATTTTCAAGATCGTACCCAGCAGTCCACAACCCCTAAATCTTCAAGCTACAATGATACAAAGCAAGATACTGCAGATTCAAAAGCAGAAGCTCTATTTGAGATGAAACAAAGGTCTTTGGCATCTATAAGTGAACTATGAGTCTCTTCAGTGGAAGGCAATCTAGCAATGTGCCTGTTACAGTAAATACACTGAATAAATTACAATGAAAAGGAAGCAAGCGGCGCAAGAAACGTATTAAGAGAGTAAGAAAGTAACAACAAACCAGAGAGTCAGAAGTGCAGATTGTCAACAAGCAAGATGGGAAACTGCTACAACTTTAAACTACAGCAGTGGCAATGTGTGCGGTGGGAGACTTCCCTAACAGGCCCCCACCCGACACAACTCTGCACACTTAGTCTCTGTAAAGTGTTAAGTATGAGAACGGCATGCGAATTAAAATAAAAAGAAGTTATGTCTCCAAGGACAGAGGAAGAGGAGAAAACAAAACGAGACAGTGGTAAGAGAAGCAGATAATGACGACTAATAATAAAAACAATAACAATTAGCTAACTGAATACTGTTAGGGAGAGACATTTGTACAAAATAACTTCCACCAGTATCACATTTATTCCAATTAACTTTAGTTAGCTATGCTAGCTCGATTACATTTACAAGGGACAGCTTCTGGAGATCTATGCAAATCACGTCCTAGGAGAGACTTATTTACTTGATGTGCAAAGGTGTTTGGACATGGTGGACATAATAACTGCAGTTACACAACACAACCCCCCCTTACATTCAGTAATACACAGGATAAGATGTTACAATCCCTTGTGCCAAGATCCCAGGCAAAACACATTTAGAGGCCCTGTTCAACTAAGAGGCCCTACCAAACCTATGGTCATGTGATAATTAACCTATAATCTACATAAACTAAGTAAAAGCATTAAGCACTAAGTAAGCATTTGTGAAATTCGTTTACCAAATTTCTGATATTTTGACTTAAGTTATTTAATTATTTAAGCTTGCATTGTTCTGTTTTTTAAATTATATTCATATTATCACAAGGTTTTACAATGATCCTTACATTTGTGGAAAGGAAACTGCATGGCTTATTAGACTTTTAATACTGATATTTTGAATTTACGATATTTTACCCTACTTGTTGTTTATTTATTGGTAGTTTGAAAATAATATAAATAATAGGTGAATATTTATTTATTTTTGTCTGTGCCAAAATAAGATAATGGTGATGAATGCTAGTTAGAGGGGCCCCCTGAACATTTTTAGCCCGGGGCCCCTATAGACCGTAGAATCGCCTCTGCTCCGGGCCGAAGCCTCCTTCGATAATTTACTAAACTGGTTATTCTTTAAATTTTCAGGAGATTTAACGAGATCGCAGTTATACAGTTTAAAAATGCTCATATTATGCCTAAAACACCTCTATTAATTAGTTAACTCGACTATCAACCTCGGAGGGAAACGCGCCGCCATTGAATTTCATTCATCTCCTCAAAACACGGGAGTCGGTTGAGGGCTGCAGTTTATCGGATATTGTGTTGTTTTTAAAGCATTCACGCGACTGGAGAACATATTTTAATTTTTCGCATGCACTAGAACACAAGCTGAAGCTGAAAATAGCTGGATTGGAGTTAAATAAAAGGCTAAACTTACATTTCTTCCAAACGAGGTGGAATCGCTTCGACCACTGGTGGACTGAAAAAACCGTCGCTCCGTGATGACGACACGCGGAAGTGACGTAGCCAGCTGAGCGCCACTTACAACTCATTTGTTTATTTTACGCTGGTGAGGATAAATTGTCAGTTTACGAGTGTATGGCCGCGCTTTAGCTATGCAGCGACTAAATGTTTCACACTATGACTTTGAAATGATTTAACCGAAGAGGAAAAAAACATTCGTGCTTCCCTCGTGTCTTTAATGTGAGTCCATACAGTTTATAACGGTACTGTGCTAGCTGTCATAGTTAGCTAGCTCAGCTGCAGATGAACTTAATAGCTAGTTAAAGAGCAGCATTCTTGCCACCAGTGTGAGAGTTATCTTTTGCTAAACCTGGCATATGTGTGTTTAATCTCAACGAAAATATACGTGTAACAATAGGCAACCACTTTGCCTTCTTGCTAATTTTGCCAAGACAAAATATGCAGTTAAACATTCACATTTTTATTCCACGTGTGTATCACTGTAGACAGTAGCCTGCACATGTTTGGGAACCAAAATTTCTGCAACTGTGATTAGTAAGTAGTAGATCTACACAAGCTTAAAGGTTTTACATGCATTTTGCATTTAAGAAATGACAGTTAGCAGGAGCATTAGTCCAATTTCTGTAACTGTGAATAGTGAAGAGAGAGGGGAAGAGGAACTGATTACATCTGAAGTCTCTGATGCTGATTTGCTTTTCAGGGCTGTTGACCGTCGATTAGCAAAGCTTTATAAATACTAGAAATCCTGAAACCTTGTTCCAAGAGACTCTGAAATTAAAATGATTGATACCAACGTAAAGAGAGCGCTCTATTACAAGACGGCAAAGGGTTGTCAGGTAGTCCTCTGTCCTCTCCACTCCAAGGAGGTTGCAGCTTACGCGCTCATTTCACATTTATTATAATTTTATTAAATGTTAATTACAGGTTTTTATTTTATGGATCTTCTCCAGATTACAGCGCGAGAGTGAGAGACGATGGGCCGGCTCGACGACGCCGCCAAACACAAAGTGGTGGAGCTGCGGAAGGCCGGTCTGAGCTTCCGCAAGATCAAAGCTGTGCTGGAGCTGGAGAACATCAAGGTCTCTGCTCAGGCCATCTACCTGTTCCTGAGGGAGTTCCAAGGGAGGCCGCCGGGGAGGGTCAGACCCGCGGAGGCTGGGAGCAGCTCCGCACCAGGGCAGGTGCAGGTGCAGCCACGAACTGGGGCGGTACAAGAGAGCTGGAGTAACATTCGTCTACAGAACCTCCTACGGGAGGCGTCTCAGCATGCTGGCTTTGCAGCAGCCGCCGAATTTGCCAAACAGGCTTCCACGAATTCAGAGGCCGGTGGAAATTCATCTGGTTCTGGGGAGACCAGTGGAAGCGGCCGGCCAGAACAGCAACGGGAAGAAAACAAGGACGAAAACGACATTCAGATTGTTAGCGTCACATCGCTCGCGCAGCCCAGCCAGCGGAGAGCTCCCCAGTCCACTGTAACAAGGGCAGAGACGGGAGCTGTGTCTTCCACGCTCACAGCTTCTGGAGCATTCGTGAGGAGGAGAGCCACACCTTCTCCAGCCACCAGCGCAATGCTGGCCGCACGGAAAAGACTTTTGGATAAAGCGTTGTCACACAGGATGAAGGTAAATATGTAAAAGTTGTCTTGTCATAATCGTTTTCAGTAGCACAAATGTTGTGTAATTAGTAGGGCTATCAATAGATATATAAACGCGTTTAATGGCATCATTGCTGTAATTTTTTGTTCTTGTGAAGAGAACAATGTGCCAAACCTGATGTTCAAAAGACATATTTCTTTATTCATTTCTGCTAGATTGTTTATGCCTACTTTTTCAGTATTTACTACAAACACACTTCAGATTCTGCTTGCTTGCAGATTCTAAACGGTGTTGGACTGAATTCTTATCAGAATATGAGTCTGGTAAGACAACATTTGGATTTCATGATGGGGTCTGTTTAGATGGACCATAGACTGTATAAATATGGATGCAGAACAGCTCCTCCAAAGTGAAGCCAAAGCAAGTAGAGCTCCCCCTGGTGGCCGGCTGCAATATAGCTCATAAGCTCTGCCTCCTCCATGTTAGTGGATGGGACTTGGGCCAAACTAAAACACTGAAATACACGTCAAATATTATATTTCCTCATTTTAGGCAGTTAACATAATGTTGATGCATGTGCAAGTGTCAATTTTTTGGTTAAGTTTCATTTTAGTTATTTGACGCTATAGAAACAGGTTGTGACATCATGACGACTCCCAGTTGCCGTGCCGACCGCTCCGTAAAATGATCCCGCGGGACCGTGAGAGTTGTAAAAACCATCTCGGACATTACTGCGCGGACTCTGGCTCCAAAGTCACGAGATGGCGCTGCCCGCATCCCCGGGAATGTAGAGTCGGTTTGGCCAACGCATGGAAATGGGGACACGTTGTCCATATTTATACAGAGTAGAAGATGGACACAGAGAAAAATAATACCTCTGCACACAATTGGATAGTCCAACGAGCAATCACAGCCATTTTGCCGTAAAGAAATTAAACTCGACAGCGCTCTTGTGTCATGTATGACTACGTCGCTGTTGCTCTTTTGGCGATGGACAGAAGAGCATTAAACTAACCCAAACAATGTGACTGTCCTTGGAAGATATTTGGCGGAGCATAATCAGTTCCCAACTGAGCGGTTCCAGACCAACTTTGCGCCACAGAAAGAAGTGTGGGTGTAGAAGTTGGTCTGGCTTCTTGGTTACAGTGCCACTGCTGCTTCAATCACTTCCTGATTTCCCAAGCTACGGTTACGCCACGTTTATAAGAACAGAACATGCATGTAATGGCTTGCAGTTGACCAAAAATCACGCCAGCCCTGCTGACGGTGTTAACTTGTACACATTGTTTCTCAACAGTCATTCCACCAGGTGGCGTCGATGCTGAGGAGAGATTCGTCGAGCATCCAAGGAGCTGATCTGAGGAGTGCCATGCCTCAGCCGCCTGAAACCTATGATCTGACCACAGACAAGGTGAGAACAACTCAAAAAAGTCAGAGGTTATGTTCTACCTTTTTCTGTATTTATGCTGCTTGTCACCTGACGGATGTTCCTGTTATTTCTGTTATTGTTGAATTTGTATGTTTGACCTGTTTGACCAAATAACCACAAGCGAACTGAATCCAGATAAGCCAAATAATTGGGCGTGTTCTCTCCCGTCTCCACAGACTGTTATGGACGGTCAACCCGGAAGTGGCGGCGCTCCCAGGCGTTTCCTCACTCAGAGACCGGGGCTTTCCGTCCGCTCCCTTCAACCTCCTCCTCGTGTCGGGATTCGTCTTAACCGGCCACTTGGACCTTTAACGTCCTCGGCTCCTCCGGGGGCTGCCGTCATCCGCCTGCAGAACCCCGGAGGCCAGGCCGCCTCACGCAGCGAGGGGAACCCGAGCCCGCAGCAGGCGGTCCAGGACGTCGGAGGGAGGGGCGGCTTGCAGGACCAGATTCAGACCCTGGGCTCCGAGGTGCGCAGCTTGGGCCTCGCAGTGAAGATGCTGGTGGAGCAGCAGTGCCGGCTGGAGAGGGAGCAGGCCCAGCAGACGCAGATCCAGAAGCAGATCCTCAGCACTCTGCAGACCGTTGCCTCCAAATTGGGACCTTGTAGCAGTGTTCAGCAGCAGCACAACAAAACCCCGTCACCCTCTGCTTTGCCAGCAGCTTCTGCACCTACCTCTTTTAGTCAAGACACCTTCGGCTTCAGTCAAGGCACGTACACTCAGTGCAGCCAAACCCAGCCCAGCTTCAACTCTTTAGATAGCTTAGAAAATGTAGAGGCCTTTAAACTGCCAGGACTGAGTCCTACAAGCATGAATGGGTTTCCGCCGTGTAGCAATGCCGAGAGCCTTCCTCTCACTCACACTCCCCCTCAAGCACAATCGTACGCGGCCGTATACACGCAGCAAGCTAATCAAACCCTCATGCCACCTTACACGCAAAGCTACATGTCTACGTATAGCCAGTCCCATCCTCAGACTTTTAGAGCACCTGAAAGTAAAGCATCTGATTTCCCAAGCAGCTGTTCAGCGGGGACTTTCCAGGACTGCAGTCTGAACTCGTCACAAGAGCAGCAGATCAACATCATCAAAGTGGAAGGACCGTAGAGGGCTTTGGATTCCACGTAGTGTTCGGGGACCAGAAGGGCTTGGATGGGATTAAAATTTTTTATTTTTTTTTTATTGTAGTACTGTTACAAACATGTTTTTACAATTAACAAGTAATGTAGCATTTTTTTTTTTTTATTAATTTATTCCCAAAGTACAAAACAAGCAGCAATAGAATAAACACAGTGCGATGCTTTAGTAATTAGGCTCGGATTTGTCTTTACTATAAGCAGCAATCTAAAATGGTTTTATATCAGTTCATCTTGTAAAGTTTTTTACGTGTCGTCACACGTCTATGCTAGCTGACTTAAAACAAATAAATAGCTGGATAAGACCCAAAGCATGTTCCTCTTTCCATGTGTACGGTGTGTGAAGAAGCTGAGAATGGTTTTTGAATAAAAAACAAATGAAAGGAATTAATTTTTGAATGATAATGAACCTTACACCAATCAGGCATAACATTATGACCACCATCCTAATTTAATTTAATTTAATTTAATTTAGTTTATTTGATAGGGACAATGCAGGTTAACTTAGTAACACTTCCACTCGTTACAAACAAGTCAGTGTGACTGATGTTCTGCATACAGAGATTATAGCTAATGCTAGTTTCCAACTCCCGTCCCTAGTTAGGCTTTTAAAAGAAAAAAGAAAACAAGAAGAAAAACATCAAAACCACATAATACAATAAAATGTACAATACATCTGAAATCATACCAAGTCATGAACCATTAAGAGTGCATACAGCTCTGATTTTGTTTCAGCCAGACTTTAACATTTGCATTAAAAATTTTAATGTCTCGGGTTAGTTTTATTTCAGTCGGTAGTGAATTCCACATCTGGGAGCCCTTTATGGAGAAGGCTGATTGTCCAAAGGAGGTTTTACGGCGTGATATTTTACAGTTACCACTTGCCGTACCCCTAGTGATCCTTTCACTATTTTGTCTGCTAAAAAGATGGCACAATACATCTGGTGCCAAGTTCTGTAAACACTTAAAAACCAGTTTGACAGACAAAAATATTAGGAAGTTGTCAAAACTAAGCAATTTATATTCCTTCAAAATGTGACAGTGATGCCACTTTATTGGTTTCTTAGCCATTATTTTTAAGGTTTGATTATACAAAGATGCAGTTAGCTTAGTTGTAGTTGGAGAGGCCTGACTCCACACTGTAGCACAATATGACATATGAGAGAAAATCATGGCATGCATATAAAGCTGTGCTGCTTTGATTGGTATATAATGTCTAATTAGTTTGAAGCAATTTAAATTGTTTTTTATTGTTTTAGATATCTTTTTGACATGTTTGTCAAACTTAAGTCTGGAATCCAGAACTACACCCAAATATTTAAAATCCTTTACCATCTCAATTTCCTCTCCCTGCAGTCTTATGCAAAAATCTTCTGATTGTGGTGTGTTTTTGATAGAAAAACACATGGAAACTGTCTTTTTCTTATTTAGAGTAAGCTTATTATCATAAAGCCAATGACAAACCCTGCTCAAGTATGAAGATAAAATCTCAGCTGCCTCACTTGATGTCTTGGCTGACGTGTATATGACTGTGTCGTCTGCATAAAGCTGACAACCAGCCCCCGGACAGCTTTCAGGCAGGTCGTTAATGTAAAGACTAAAGAGCAACGGCCCCAAGATGGAGCCTTGGGGAATGCCAATATTAATATGTTGAGGGACCGACTTTTTTTGGTCGATCCTCACACACTGCTTTCTTGAATGTAAATAGGAAGCAAACCAACTAAGAGCTTGTTTGGAAAAATTAAATTTTGACAGCTTTGATAGCAGGATGTCGTGGTTGACAGTGTCAAACGCCTTCTTTAGGTTGAGAAACACTGCGCCCACGACATTTCCCCCATCCATGATACTCTTGAGATTTTCAACAAAAAAACAGATTGCTGTTTCTGTAGAGTGTTTGTGTCTAAACCCAAACTGCTCAGGATATAGAAGTTGGTTTGACTCTAAATAGTCAACTAGTTGTTCTGTCACAACTTTTTCCAAAATCTTTGACAAAGCAGGGAGTATAGAGATTGGTCGATAATTACATAGCTGGTCTGTGTCCCCTGATTTGAAAATGGGAGAGACAACAGCTGTTTTCCATTGGTCTGGAAACCTACCTGATGTTATAGAAAGATTTATTAAATGAGTTAATGGTTTTATGATAGAGGAGCTATGCTGTTTAATAAAGGCTGTGTCCAAGTTAGACACATCTTTAGATTTTGAAATAGTTAGTTTGTCTAATATTTTGCTGATTTTAGTTTCGTTGACCTCTCTGATGTAAAATGAGTTGGGTAAATCTTCCCTTTCAGTATTATTTAGCGATAGAGGATCAAAACTTTGAGCAAGTTCCTCTACTGACTGAATAAAGAAACGATTAAACTCGGTAGCAATAAGCATACTATCTGTTGTGGGTTGTCCACTGAACCTTAGCTCTCTTATCTTAATATGCTTGGGTTCTTTATTTGTTAGTTTATTTAAATGCTTCCAAAGGGATGCAGAATTGCCTTTAGCCTCCTCTATTAACTGAGAGAAATAGGAAGCTTTTGCCTTTCTTAAAGCCATTGTCACTTTATTTCTAAGTCCTTTGTAAATAAGGAGATCAGTGGACAGTCCACTTGACAGAGCTGTTTTGAGGGCGAGATCTCTTTTTTTCATAAGTAGGAAGATCTCACTGTTTAACCAGGGTAGGCGTGTCTTCCTCTGTGAATGTTTCATTTTCACAGTGTATTTCTCCGCCACCCTTGTCAAGCTATCAGTCAATGAATTACAACATATATCAACATCATCCATTTGCAGAATATTATCCCAGTTAATACCTTTAATATCCTTCTCCATCTGTATGATTTTAGTCTTGGGGATTCCCATTCTTGTTTTTTCTGGAACTTTGCAGGGATATACACTATATTACCAAAAGTATTCGCTCACCCATTCAAATGATCAGAATCAGGTGTTCTAATCACTTGGCCTGGCCCCAGGTGTATAAATTCAAGCACTCAGGCATGCAGACTGTGAAACAAGACATTTGTGAAAGAATGGGCCGCTCTCAGGAGCTCAGTGAATTCCAGCGTGGAACTGTCATAGGATGCCACTTGTGCAACAAATCCAGTCGTGAAATTTCCTCGCTCCTAAATATTCCACAGTCAACTGTCAGCTCTATTATAACAAAATGGAAGCGTTTGGGAAAAACAGCAACTCAGCCACGAAGTGGTAGGCCACGTAAAGTGACGGAGAGGGGTCAGCGGATGCTGAAGCGCATAGTGCAAAGAGGTCGCCGACTTTCTGCACAGTCAATTGCTACAGAGCTACAAACTTCATGTGACCTTCAGATTAGCCCAAGTACAGTACGCAGAGAGCTTCATGGAATGGGTTTCCATGGCCGAGCAGCTGCAGCCAAGCCACACATCACCAAGTGCAATGCAAGGCGTCGGATGCAATGGTGTAAAGCACGCCGCCACTGGCCTCTAGAGCAGTGGAGACGCGTTCTCTGGAGTGATGAATCACGCTTTTCCATCTGGCAATCTGATGGACGAGTCTGGGTTTGGAGGTTGCCAGGAGAACGGTACATTTCAGATTGCATTGTGCCAACTGTGAAATTTGGTGGAGGAGGAATTATGGTATGGGGTTGTTTTTCAGGAGCTGGGCTTGGCCCCTTAGTTCCAGTGAAAGGAACATTGAATGCTTCAGGATACCAAAACATTTTGGACAATTCCATGCTCCCAACCTTGTGGGAACAGTTTGGAGCGGGCCCCTTCCTCTTCCAACATGACTGTGCACCAGTGCACAAAGCAAGGTCCATAAAGACGTGGATGACAGAGTCTGGTGTGGATGAACTTGACTGGCCTGCACAGAGTCCTGACCTGAACCCGATAGAACACCTTTGGGATGAATTAGAGCGGAGACTGAGAGCCAGGCCTTCTCGACCAACATCAGTGTGTGACCTCACCAATGCGCTTTTGGAAGAATGGTCAAAAATTCCTATAAACACTCTCCTCAACCTTGTGGACAGTCTTCCCAGAAGAGTTGAAGCTGTAATAGCTGCAAAAGGTGGACCGACATCATATTGAATTCTATGAGTTAGGAATGGGATGGCACTTCAGTTCATGGAATGAGTAAAGGCAGGTGAGCGAATACTTTTGGTAATATAGTGTATCTGGAGGCGTTTTTTTGATAGTTTCCTTACAGCCAGAGTCATGTTATGATCAGATAATCCCGTTATTAAATTATATATTCTTGTTATCCGTTCCTCTCTATTGGAGAAAATTAGATCAATTAAGGTTTTGCTAGTTCTAGTTATTCTTGTGGGGGAGTTGACCATTTGTTGAAAGTTAAGCATGATTGTTTTTAATTTTTGTTTACTTTTCTTGTCCAGCCAATTGATGTTATAGTCCCCATATATTATAATCTCTGATTTGTGATCAAGCTTTTTCATAACATCTTGCAAATCTTTGTAAAAAGAAACATTGTGTGATGGGGGGTTGTACAAAACCACAATACTGAAATTAGTTTGAGGTGATAGGACTACATTCAGAGCAAGAGAGGTGTCAATTTGAATTTCATTACATTTAAGGGTATCTCTGATATAGATCAAAACATGTTAAGATGTCCACCTAAAATCCCCTTCGGCTTAGATTGTGAGTCCCATATCACTTTAGCATGGTTGACAGTCTGGAAGAAAAAATATTGTTTTTGTTTTCGCTCTGCTTGAGCATTGTTCTAACGGCTAATTGTTGTAAATGTAGGGAGATGTGTATCTCAGACCCTGCTAACGGCACAGAGCTCTTGAGGTGACGGAGAGAGAGTGAAGCCGACGACCGGACTCAGATCTAGCTCATCCTCTGAAACTCCAGGTGGAGGGGTGAAACGAAAGCGCTGGAGGAGGGAGGTGAAGAAGAGGAAGACCTCCATTCTGGCCAGGCCTTCTCCGAGGCACACCCTGCGGCCTGAAAAATAGTTGCGAAGCGTTAAAAGCTTTCTTGTGTGTGCATGTGCAAGCATGTAATATCTGTAAAGGCTAAAGAACCAAAGTGAGACGTGTTGTCGTACCTGCGGAAAAGGGCATGAAGGCGTCTCGTCTGATGAATCTACCCTCCTCGTCGAGGAAATGGGAAGGATTGAAAGTGTACGGGCTCTGCCACTCGCTCTCGTCATACAAGACAGAGGTAAGAAGAGGGAACACGGTAGTTCCCTGCAAGCAAAAAAGAAACTAAAGCAAAACTAGAGAAGAACTAAAGCAAAATATGCAGACGATATATCCAGGAAGTAAAAAAAACTAATCAGGTGTTGATTTAAACTGATGCGAGTAGCTGACCTCTTTGATAAAGTAGCCATGAAAGGTGACGTCTCGGCTTGTTCTGTGAGGAATGGCCATCGGGGCAATGTTGCCCAGTCTCATCGTCTCGTGGATAACCGCATCAGTGAATGGCAGGTTCTTTCTGTCCTCTGCTTGGACCTGACGACTTCCAACCACCCTGCTCAGCTCCTCCTGAACCTGGTCTGGGTGCGCACGATAAATAAAGTTAAATACTAAAAACTCACGATGCCATTTCAAACACAAACGAGCCTGTCGATGGATTTCTGCACCTTGGATGCGTGGGTACTTGGCCATGTAAAGCAGAGACCATCGGAGTGTAGTTCCTGTCGTATCGGTTCCGGCACCAAACAAGTTCATGACGCTGTAGAGCAGGTTATCATCGTGGTAGTGGGAAGCGTTGATTTCGGACTCCTAGTGCAACGAAAGAGAGGAAAAATACTCCTTGACCAACATTATCAGCCCAGGAGCGGACACACAGGAGTTACTAGAAGGTCCTCACCTCCAGACTTTGCTTACGCATCAAAAACGCATCAACAAAGCATCGGCACGTGTCCGGGTCCATAGTCTCCTTTAGCTCTGCTATCATCTTGTTCATCTCCACCTTGTCGATTTCCAAATTCTTCATGCTATCCCTCCAGTTTTTAAGACAAGGGCCCAGCCAAGGAAACATGTTGTATATCTGTGATAGTGGACATAATTTAACAACACTTTTAAATATATTTTACAGACCACGGGCCGTCGCTCACAAGTCTTTTATGTGTATTTTAATTTAGTTTTTCTCAAGTACCAGGATTGAAGCTGACCCTGTCAGGCGGATAGTCTCATTGTCTCTTTCCACCATCGCTTGGAAGACGGCGTCATTGTATTCAAATCTCTTTCCAAATATTATACCTGATATGATATTTGAAGCAGCGAAATGAATGACCCGGGCGTTGTTGAAGGGTTTACCTGTGAAAAAAAAACAATTATAAGTAACAGAGTGTGGGTCGTCTAAGGGAATATAGGGATCAGAAATCTCTGGGTTTGCAATGGACCCACTTTATTGTGATGTCACTGATATAAACTGGTTGTTCTGGGTTATTTGCTGATTGAATTTAGAAGATTGAGGTCCAGTTAGAGCAACAAGCTAAGCCATTCCCTTAGAGGTCCAGTTGGGATTTAGTTACAGCCCACTCCCCTTCCAAAAAATGCAAAACAAAAATAGTTTGGTGAGTCCGCTCTGGGCTATTGTGGACCTCTGCAGACATGAAAGGCTCAATCTAAAGCTGAGGACAAACTATAAGCCAGATTTTACCCATGATTCCCAGTTGGGCAAAGTCTGCACCAGTCTGAACTACTTGGCGACAGTTGGCACAAAAATCTGTTAGTGTGTGATGGCAACAGACCCGACCCGATCTCAGTCGCAGTCAAATGTGTTTGAATTCTTTGAACCGAATCTGGATGCAGTCGGGTAGTGTGAACTGATGACTGACCCAACTGCAAACATGTGTTGCCAACAGCCAATAAAAGAGAGAAGGCGGGAGGCAGAAAATGGCGTCAGAAGACGACGGGAAGTAGCAGGAATATCGAAATAACAATTGCGAACAGAGATAGCGGGAGTGCGGCAACAAAGCGAACCTGGACCAAAGAAACGGTCGAGTTTGATGCATTCATTGGCTTTAGTTGGTTTGACACATCTTGTAGTCTGTGATCCCTCATTAGGAGCAGTTGTTAAGTGTGTGATCCCTAGTCTTTCAAAGCCTGAAGCCAGTCTGTTAGTGTGTACCCCTAGTCTCTTCAAAAATCTGTTAAGACTGTGTTTTCAGATGATTACATTGACCCTAAAGCAGTAGGTGGTAGTTTTCTGCTAGTGGGTGATGAATGGCCAAGTCCAATGCTTAAGGGAAGGTACCTTCATGTCGTTCAAAGTCTTCAATCAGGTAGCGACATTCCTCGATTATTTTCACTTCGCTAATCTTCTTTCCCATGCCAAAATCTTTCAGGGTAGTAAGAGCGAAGCGCCTCATTTCTCTCCACGAGTCACCATTGGAAAACAGTATCCCTGGAAACAAAAAAGGGGTTGGCATGTTTGAACAAGCTTGGCTAACTTTCTAAACAAGAGAAGAGTTTTCTTACCATGTCCTTTGCTGAAATCATTAAAGATGGGAGTGACCTCTCTGTTCCCAAACTCGTCGGCATGGTTTACCAGAGCCTGTTTGACCGTCCTGTAACCCGCCAGCACCACCACCTTCTTTGGTCCAAAGTAGACTGTGAACACTGGTCCGTATTTCTTGGAAAGCTAAACAAAATGCAAGTGAAGTTGAGAAAACTGGCTTATGTTGACGTGATGGACACAATTGTACAGTTGCCGACTTGCAGAAGTTAGTCTATGAACTTAGACTCAAAATTTAAAAATGTGAACCTTGATCAAGTTCACTTCTGTGCCAACTGAACTTTGAACTAGTTCTTGTTTGGTTTTTAACTTGCACAACGCTGCACTTTACACATTTCTCACCTCAAAAAGAGCTTTGTCAAGTTTTTTGAGATCCATCTGGAGCAGGTTACCAAGCAGAGGAAGAGGTCTGGGTCCTGGAGGCTCCCTCCTTTCTTGGGAGCTGGGGTAGGAGTACAGAAGGTGGAGGACCAGGAGACCAAGAAGGACCCCAAACAGGGAGATCGAAGTGTAGCCCTGAAGAACTTCTTCAAACATGACGGCAGAATCAAGTGAAGGACTTTTCTTGTAGGAAAACCTCAGTGAAATGACTGAATGTCTGCTAGCACTTCCTGTTTTGTCCTGTTTTGAAGTTGGGATTCATGTAGGCGGAGTTAATGATAAAGAGTCTCCACCTGCTGTCAGAAAGACAGTGAATCAATCCTACCTAGAATAATGTTAGAGAATTGGGTGCATTTGATGTAAATTGTCAACTTTTTGCCGTATTTTGACAAGAAAAACATTTAATCGTCTTTGAAATTGCGCCTAAATAGATTTACAGTGTTGCTGCAAAGCTTTGTCGCCCTTCAGAATTTTTTACATTTCTGCATAAAAATTATTCGAAACATCAACATGAGTCCTAAAAATAGACAAAGAAAACCCAGTCAAACAAATGAAATAGAAATATGCTTGTGTATTTGTTTATTCAGGAAAATGAGTCAATATTACATATCTGAGTTGCAAATGAAGTGCACTTCTAGGATTACACGTTCATTTCACGACAAAAATTTAGACTCTGGGTGTCATTCAGTGCAATGAGCAACGGACAACCATGGTGTGCACGGTAGACGGTCAAGGACAACGCCACTTGTCTCCAAAAATAAGGTTTCTGCCCATCTGCAGTTTGCTTAACATCATGTGGACAAGTCAGGAGACTACTGGGAAAATGTTTTGTGGACATTTGAGACCAAAGTAGATAAGACATTTTGAGATGAAAACATCTGTCCGTGAAACACGAGAGTGGGTCCTTGTTTGGGTTTGTTTTGCTGGTCTCCTATTGTTTTGTTTTTTGTTTGTTTTTTTAAAAAAAATCCACTTCTAGATGATTTTCTTTACAGTGGAATCATTTTTTAGTACCTTGTAGGACTCATGCACATCAACAACCTAGTGCTTAGAGGGCTCTTTTACATCTTAGCAGGATGACACCACACACATAACTGTAGGAGTGTGCTTACCTGTTTACGTGTGACTAATCCATTTTTGATTGAGTCAAATGATCACTAAATGGCCTTCTTAGTGTCACTTTTAAAACCTCTTCTCAAACTGGTGGTCACTGAAGGGCATCAAAATTTCAGTCAGTCAAAGTTTAGTTCAAGTGTCTCATCTCTGAGACAGCAGCTTCTGGCATTTCCTGATCAGCAGAAATACTACCAGGTGCTAGCCTTGATTAGTTGACCTCTCCCCTTTTCACCACCTTCTCTTCATTAATTAATTAATTAATTTTCTGTAAATTTCAGAATTTCAGATTAAAATATGACTTATACTCATACTTATACGCAGTACTTTAAATGAGCCTTTAAAATCAGTGCCTCATCATACCTTCTTCTGACTTCTGCTGCATCATCTAACAGATTTCATAATAAGCATAATGCTGCCACCAGGGGCGGATCTAGAAAAATATTTAGGGGTGGCGAGAGGGGGGCAGGAATTTTTGAGGGGTGGCAACATATGGCAGACGTATATATATACTGAATTTAAATGGAAAAGAACTAATGACACACGGATTCGTGTATTATTAGTTCTTTCCATTTTCAAATGGCAATCAAAAATATGAAAAAGTGACTGGTTATTTTGTTATTTGTTTTTTAATCTAACACAAAACAAAAAAATGGCTGGTTTTTTATATTTCAATTTTAGGCTCAGATCAAAAGTAAAAGTTCCAAAAAATGGAAAAACGGAAACAGGACTGAATTTGATTTTAATATTTAATTGGTCGGGTTTACGTGACCCGGAACTTTTGTAATGAGCGTAAACAAACATACATTATAACGTATAGCTTGCTAGCCACCATGATAGCAAATAGTATTTTAAAGACTAAATAATGATAGATAGAAGGAGATGAGGGCTGAATTTCTACGGATAGATCATTTAATAAAAAAAATGTGTTTTAATAAATAAAATATATTTAAATAGGGTGGCAACTGGGGTGGCAAGATGTATTTTTTACAGGGGCAGCTGCCCCTGTATGCCCCCCCGTAGAACCGCCACTGGCTGCCACCCACAGACAAGGTCTTGTATAAACTTCCAGTTTTTCCTGCAGTACATCTTTTAAACTTTAAGTCTGCTTTACTAATAAATTGGAAATTAGTTTCAGATGAAAAGAGAGAAACAGAATCTGACAACTTAAAGGATAACCCTTGCTCTTGACTTCTTTAGTTACATAAGAGCAAAATGTTTTACCAAATTACTGGCACAGACAGTCTGGCATTGAAATAGTTGGCTCAGCCGCCATGCCCCAAGCTCAACCTTTGGCGGTAGTGCCTACCCTTTTGTTTGTCTTTCAATTAGTTTTTACTTACACTAATTTTAACTTGCAAATGCCTAACCCTAACCCATTAAAAAGAACTTTAAGATCAACAGTTTCCCTTAACAGAGATGCATATACCTTTTTCAATGATGACTGTTAACAAGGAGGAACCTGAAGGAAAACAAAACCAGACAAACTCGTCACCCACACTTGCTCGAGTTCAATATTTACTGAAGGCTGGTTTAAGGTATAAAATATACATATACATATATTTGCTGAAATAAAACATATATAGGCTTGAGTGAAAGCAATCTACTGTGACACAACAAAAAATCTTTAGGCCAATCAGAGACACCTACCACTAACACCTCACATCGTGCAAAACAGTTTTACGAAGCTTGCGATAAAAGGATGAATAATTGTCATCTGCTGGCAGCTCAGTGCGACTAAAAGCAATAATTATACTACTTGCATATGAGTGCATCCCAGCGATAGGCTCCAGCTCTCCTCCTCACTGGCGACTGACAGCACACAACTCATGCGGCAAAGGAGACAGAGAGAAGCCCACCGCCGGTGTCAGATCCAGCTCATCCTCCGAAACCCCGGGCGGAGGGGAGAAACGGAAGCGCTGGAGGAGGGAAGTGAAGGAGAGGAAGAGCTCCATCTTAGCCAGGCTCTCTCCGAGACACGCCCTGCGGCCTACGAGAACGAACGAACATTTCAGTCCAATGCACGTCTCTGCGAAATTATCCATAAAGAGTGAAAAAGCTGCGTCTGAAGGAAACACAACCATCTTGCACTAAACTCACACAAATCATGCATCTATAAAAGGCTGCAAATGGAAATATGACATGAAAAAGATGCCTTTTATGAGTTTGATTGCTCATTTTTGTGCGCTCCTATGATAAAGCATAATGAAGGTGTTGTAAAACAAACTCATACCATGACCCCGATTTATATCATTAAATATTGGGGAGATGTCTCGTTCTCCAAATGCTTCAGCGTGGCCGACTAGAGCCTCTTTGACCGCCTTGTACCCAGCCAGGACCACCACTTTATTAGTTCCAAGGTACACCGTGAACACAGAGCCGTATTTCTTTGAGAGCTGCCGAAATAAATGTAGTCAGAAGTAAAATGATGGCAAAGAAATGACTTGCTTCGAACAAACGGCGCAAACTCACCTCACACAGGGACCTGTATGGCCTCTTGAGATCAAGTTGCAGCAGGTTTCCAAGCAGTGGCAGAGGCCTCGGTCCTGGAGGTTGCTTTGGCAGAGCAACCTCAGAGACGAAGCTCGTGGAGATGAGGTAAAGGACGAGCAGCAAAGCCACGGCTCCCATCACAGTGGTGGGACAGGAGAAGAACGAGGAAACAGAATTCTCCAAAAGATCCATTTGTTCTTTGACTGGAGCGTGACTCCTCCTGACCTTCACTCTGGCCCACTCTGCTGCTTCTACTCTTGGTGAACTTCACCATGGGATGTACTTGCAGCTGGGTGTATTTATGACTAACCCGCCCCCCAAGTCTTTTGACACACCTGTGAGAGGCACATCCCACAGGAGGATAACGCAAACAAGTACAAGAACTTCAGGAACTTGTTCGGTCAGTTTGAGTCACGTTATCCATCTTGAAGTCCTTGGACATCTAATTGCAGGTTAATACTGATCCTGTGTGCTTCCTAAGAGGTATCAAATGTTTTGGTGCAGAAAAAGGTGTATGATTGTGTTTTTAGGGCACTTCATGTCGACACCTGCAGTTTTCTAACCTTCTTATAGTTACGATCAGTGTGCAACTTGTTACGACCGCATGAGCTGTGTTGCATTCAGTCAAAGAATGAGCTTCATAATACTCAGTCAGGTTGAGATCAGGTTACTGACTCAGCCATTGCAGGATATACCACTGTTTTACCAAATTTCTGGCATTGACAGTCTGGCATTGAAATAGCTGGCTCGGCCGCCATGCTCCAATCTCACCCTTTGGCTGCAGTGCCTACCATTTTGTTTGTCTTTCAATTAGTTTTGAGACTAAAGCTCACACTACGTTTTACTTGCAAATGCTAAAGCATTAAAAAGAACCTTTGGATCAACAGTTTCTCTTAACGGAGATTCTTCAGGCAATTTGTTTGGCATTCATTTTTGCCTCCCTTAAACTGGCTGCCATCACACGCATCCTTAAAAAACACAGTTCTGACTCTGCTGACCTCACTCAGGTCGCTGACAGGCCCATCTCCAACTTTCCCTTTATCTCCAAGATCCTTGAAAAGGTGGTAGCCACACAACTACAGTCCCACCTTGACACAATCTCCACGAACCTTTCCAATCTGGTTTTCGCCCTCAACACAGCACAAAATTACCAATGATCTCCTCCGAGCAGCTGACTCTAGACTTCTCACCATCCTCACCCTCCTCGACCCTTAGTGCAGCATTCAACACCATCTCTCACCCACTACTCCTGGACCGCCTGGCTGGCATTGGGATCACTGGTGTTGCACTTTCATGGTTGACATCACAGACAGACAACAGTTCATTCAACTTGGTAACCACAAATCTGGGTGTTCAGGTGTGTCGCTGGGTGTCCCCCAAGGATCTGTTTTGGGTTCTCTTCTCTTCACCATCTGCCTCCTCCCTCTGGGCAAAATCCTCCGTCACCATGGGATCCACTTCCACTACTATGCCGATGACACACAGGTCTACATCTCCTACAAACCCACCACCACCCTAACTCCCACCTCACAGAAGACCCAGATCTGACAACTTAAAGGATAACCCTTGCTCTTCACTTCTTTAGTTACATAACAGCACAACGTTTTACTAAATTACTGGCATAGACAGTCTGGCATTGAAATAGCTGGCTCGGCCGCCATGCTCCAATCTCACCCTTTGGTGGTTGTGCCTACCCTTTTGTTTGTGTTTCAATTACTATTGAAACTAAAGCTCACACTAATTTTAACTTGCAAATGCTAAAGCATTAAAAAGAACCTTTGGATCAACAGTTTCCTTTAACGGAGATTCTTCAGGCAATTTGTTTGACATTCATTGTTCCCATAACCCCTGGGTGTCCCGGTATCAACCAGATATCTGTGTGATATGTCAGCCCATAATTCTTTATCACAACGGAGCAGCACAAACCTTTCCGGAGCCTGTCCGGGCCAGTGGTGCCCCCTATCTGTCAAAGCAAAGAAAGCAGACGCAGAATCCAAACACTTCTTTTTATGGGGTATGACCAGGCTTTGATCCATCACGTGGCCCATGCACAACATTTTAAAGCTCAGTTCAGTGAAAGACAGACAGACATTCAGATGCTTCGTTCTTCCAGAGTCTGTATAAACCTTCATAGAATTTTTTTCAAATATGACTGTTGACTTGGGTTCAAGGAGAAACTGAAGGAATGCAAACTCATCACCCAGACTTGCTTGAGCCCAATATTTACTGAAGGCTGTTTTAAGGTATAAAATACACTTATACGTATATTTGCTGCAATAAAACACATATACACTTGAGTGAAATTATAACAACAACAAAAAAACCTTTAGGCCAATGAGAGACATGTAAAAACAGATTTACGAAGCTTGCGATAAACAGCTGAATAATTGTCATCTGCTGGCTGCTCAGTGCAACTAAAAGCAATAATTACACTATTTGCATAGGAGTGCATCCCAGAAATCTCCTCCTCACTGGCGACTGACAGCACACAACTCGTGCGGCGAAGGAGGCAGAGTGAAGCCCACTGCCGGAGTCAGATCCAGCTCATCCTCCGAAACCCCGGGCGGAGGGGAGAAACGGAAGCGCTGGAGGAGGGAGGTGAAGAAGAGGAAGAGCTCCATCTTAGCCAGGCTCTCTCCGAGACATGCCCTACGGCCTGCAAGGAGGAACAGAGATTTCAAACCAATGCACGTCTCTGCGAAATTATCCATAAAGAGCGAAAAAGCTGCATCTATACCTGCAGAGAAGGGCATGAAAGCATCTCTCCTGCAAAATTTACCATCCTTATCCAGGAAATGAGAAGGGTTGAAAGTGTGTGGGCTCTCCCACTCGCTCTCATCATACAGGACAGAGGTCAGAAGAGGGAACACGGTAGTCCCCTGCAGGCCATAGGAGATGTCAAGTTTAACAGGTTGGTATAAGTGAATGAACGTATCGTTTTGTGGAAGACAAAAGCGGCAGTAAGCGACTAACCTTTTTGATGAAGTATCCCTGGAAGGTGACGTCCTGGCTGGTTTTATGAGGGACAGACATGGGGACAATGTTGGCCAGTCTCTGTGTCTCGTGGATGACAGCGTCAGTGTACGGCAGGTTCTTCCGGTCCTCTACCTGGACGTGGCGGCTTCCTATCTCCCTGGTCAGCTCCTCCTGCACCCGGTCTGCAGGCACAAAATAAGAGCTTTTCATCTGCATTTATTTTACTCTTTAGCATGCTAGCGTCATTGACCACTGCAGATTGGGAACAGCTCCACTCTGACCCGGTCATCTATCCTCCAAAGCGTCACCCTTGTCAATGTCCGTAATCCTTCCATTTTTCCTGCTTCCAACTCTTTAACTTTGAGATCAAAATGTTCACTCCCTGTCTCATGTATCCCACCCTCTGATTTCTTACCTTGTACATGTGGATACTTGGCCATAAGCAGCAAACCCCATCTCAGTGTAGTCGCCGTGGTATCGGTACCTGCAGAGAACAGGTTGGTCACCGTGAATATCAGGTTCGTCTCATTGTAGTGAGTGTCCGGCACACAAGAGTCCTAAGAGAAAGAACACCAACATATTAATATAATTGTTATTATAAACTGTACGTTAAACCACATAAACGTGCAGTCTTACCTCTTCCTTCTGTTTCCGAATCAGAAAACAGTCCACCAGACCTCTGCACATCTGGGGGTTCAGCGTCTCGCTCAGATTTTTGACCAAGGCCTTCACGTCCCTGACGGTCAACTCAAGGTTTTTTAACATCACCTGCCGGTTTTTCACCCAGCTGACCAGCCTGGGGAACATGTTGTAAAGCTGGGAGATAACAATAGAATTAAAAAAAGAAGAAGAAGAAAAGAAGAACAACAGCTAATTTAGGTTTGCAATTCGTTTTGTGAAACATGTCAAAAAGGACGACAATAGCAAAAAGGCTTTTTGATACCACCAGGGCCATGTCGTCTCGCATATTAAAAAAGATTCATTCCCTCACCTGTAACAGTGATCGAATGAATCTTTTTAAATATGCGGACGATATGTGGACGACATGGCCCTGGTGGCTCACCTGACTGACACCACTCCTCTGGACAAGTATCAGCAGGCTTTTGGAAACCTGGCCCAGACATTTAACCAGCTCTCTCTGGAGTTAAATGTCTCCAAAGACAAAGGAGCTGTGTTGTGGGGCAGATGAGAGTCAGCAACCGCCCTTTTTAAACCACTCAACATCCAGGGTCAGCTTGTGGAGCAGGTTGAGTCCTTCAAATACCTGGAAACTGACCTGGACAACTGCCTCTCCTTTTCCCAGCATGCAGCCACCATTTTCAAAAAAAACTCAACAGCGCCTCCACCTGCCAAGGAAGCTAAGGACCTTCAATGTCAGCATCCATGTTTTAACTCTGGTTTACCAGTCTCGTATTGAATCCATACTCACCCACAAATTTTCAAAAAGGTTTCGGTTCAGGTTCAGGTTTCGACTTGTGTAATTTCTCTGGGCTTAAGTGTAGTTGGTGAAGAAAATTCTAATGAACAAGCCTGAACCGTGCAACCAAGGTGACCAATCAATTTTCCTTGTGGATGAATAAAGCCTGAATAATGTCTAAGTCCAAGTCTAAATTGAGAAGCATCATGTTATTGTTAATCTGTTTCTGCATAAAACTGACATCATTAAAGGGGAATTACCGTTTTTTCCAACCTGGACCTTATTTCTGGCATAAATTATTTCTGGTGTATATCCAAATAGTGGGAGTGACTGGGGCACCGAAACGCAGCCTCGCTGCGTTATTTAGAGGCTGCGTTTCGGTGCCCCAGTCACTCCCAATATATGGATATACACTGATCTAAATATCGTCTGAATCACTCCAAATGACACCAAAGTTATATGGGTGAGTAAACGATCGTATTTTATGCCAGAAATAAGGTCCAGGTTGTAAAAAAAACGGTAATTCCCCTTTAATTTCACAAATAAGACAAAACTGATCCTTGCGTATTTGTTTATTCAGGGAAATTAGCCTATTACATATCTGTCAGGTGCAAAAGTTTGTACATTATTAAATTGTTTTTCAGTGTCCGGTCTCTCTTTGTCTACTTTGAGGTATTTCCAAAAAGAGTTTAAAAAAGACAACTGGACTTGTAGAGTCTTTGAGAAGACGTTTCACCACTCATCCAAGTAGCTTCTTCAGTTCTAAGGGACTGGTGGGAAGTTTGAGGTTTGAATAGGAAACTCTGTGGGTCTAACCCATCAGAAATTTGCTTGACTTGTTTCTGCTGATGACCACAATCTGGTGCAGCTGGTGTCCATTGACGGCTAGACTGTTTGTCCCTGTCCTCTTGCTCTATGAATGGTGCTCAAACGACCCATTATCAGTCAGAGTCTCCAGTGTCAAGGTGTATGGGGTTGAAACTTCTTGGGGACAGAAGTTAAAACTGTATTGTAAATTGATGGCAGATTATATCTCAGTCCACGTCGTCTGTTTAGAGAAGGTTTTTCCAATCTGACGTAGATGGTTTCCTTTACTCCTCTTCCTAACCATCGGTCTTCTCTGGCTAAAATTTGGACGTGGTTATCGTCAAAGGAGTGTCCTTTTTCCTTCAGGTGTATCCAAAAAAGGACACTCCTTTGAAGATAACAAAAACACTTCTGTCCCCAAGAAGTTTCAACCTCATTAACACCTTGACTCTGGAGCCTCTGACAGACAAGAGTCGTTAGAGCACCATCATAGGAAAGAGGACAGGGACAAAAACAGTCCCCCCTCAACAACAGGTAAGTACCCAGTCGTTAATGTAAATTAGCTGCACCGGTTTCTGGTTGTTAACATAACAAGCGTAACAAGAGTTCCTATTCAAACCTCAGACTTCCCACCAGTCCCCTAGAACTGAAACGTGATACATCTTCTCAAAAAAACTCTACAAGTCCAGTTGCCTTTTTTGAACCTTTTTTGGATATACCATTCAACCCCATTCACCTTTTGGATATATCTTATTTTGCCTGAGTATTTTGTTCATGCTTGATTGTCAAAGCACTTTGTAAACGCTGTTTTTAAAGGTGCTATATAAATAAAGGTATTATTTTTATTATTATAATTATAACATGACCTGGATGACTGAGAACCTTCACAGACATTCAGGTGTAGGTGGACCGCTGAATCGTTTCCTGATGAGCTGGCTCTCCTGTGTTGGTACATGCGTTTGTGGATGGATTGTTTGGTTTCAATGTACAAGTCTGTACATTCCTCACTGCACTGAACAGCGTACACCATATTACTCTTGCCACATTACCCTGAGTATTTTGTCTTTAGGGTGGACCAGTTTTTACCTAAGGGTATGACCTGGTTTGAAATAAACTGGAATGTGGTGTTTACTGAAAATTCTCCTGAGTTTCTTCAATAAACCAGCGATGTAGGGGATGACGGTGTTCTTCCTCCTTTCTGTCCTTTCTGGGATATCTTTTTGAATCTTTGACAAAAGCTCAAAAAGATATCCCAGAAAGCAACAGTAAGCAAACAGTTTATATCAAAACCTTGTGACTGGAGACTCTGACTGATAACGGGTCGTCATAGGGAAAGAGGACAGGGACAAACAGGTTGGAAACCACTATTTTAGAAGCTTATTCCTGTGTATTTATGACCCATTGTTTAAAATATTCATCTTGAAATTAACTAAAACTGTCTATTGAGTATCCTTTGTGTCATTCATCATAATCAGGTAAAAAACAAACAAAAAAAACAATTAAACTCACATGGATCGTAGCAGAGCCAGCAATGCGTATTGATTCATTGACCCGACCCACCAGGCTGATGAATCTGGGGTCGTCGTACTCAAATCTGCTTCCATACACAATAGAGGAGATGATGTTGGAAGTTGCGTAATTCACCGCATGTGACGTATCAAACGGTTTCCCTGGAAAAATAAAATGAGTAACAAAAACATTGCAGTCAAAGAAGCCTTGCAAATCTACCTGCAGATGTGTGTTGCTCCCGTGCACCGTGTATTTCTTTACACATACATGGTACTAACACCGTACCTCTGTGACTTTCAAACATCTGAATCAGATGGCCACACTCTTCCAAGATTTTATCCTCAGCGACTCTCTTTCCCATCCCAAAGTCTCTTAGTGTGGTGAGTGCAAAGCGTCTCATCTCTTTCCACGTCTCTCCATTTGCAAACAGAATTCCTGAAGGAAACACAAGCAGCTTGAACTAAGCTGGCACAAATCATGCACCTACAAAAGGCAGCAAATGGAAATATGACATGAAAAAGATGCCTTTTAAGAGTCTGATTGCTCATTTTTGTGCTCTTACGATAAAACATAATGAAGGTGTTGTAAAGAAAACTCATACCATGACCCTGATTTAGATCATTAAATATTGGGGGGATGTCTCGGTCTCCAAACACTTCGGCGTGGCCGACTAGAGCCTCTTTGACCGCCTTGTACCCAGCCAGGACCACCACTTTATTCGTTCCAAGGTACACCGTGAACACAGAGCCGTATTTCTTTGAGAGCTGCAGGAATAAATGTAGTCAGAAGTAAAGTGATGGCAGAGAAGCGGCTTGTTTTGAACCAACTGCGCAGACTCACCTCACACAGGGACCTGTACGGCCTCTTGAGATCAAGTTGCAGCAGGTTTCCAAGCAGCGGCAGAGGCCTCGGTCCTGGAGGTTGCTTCGGCAGAGCAGCCTCGGAGACGAAGCTCGCGGAGGTGAGGTAAAGGACGAGCAGCAAAGCGACGGCTCCCATCACAGCGGTGGGACAGGGAAAGAGCGAGGATACGGAGTTCTCCAAAAGATCCATTTGTTCTGCAGCCGACAGGTGTGTGACTCCTCCTGACCTTCACTCTGGCCCACTCTGCTGCTTCTACTCTTGGTGAACCTCACCAGGGGATGTTCTTGCAGCTAGGTGTATTTATGACTAACCCGCCCCCAGGGCCGGCCCTTCGTACAGGCCACGTAGGCGCCCGCCTATCTCTTAACAACATTGATTAACGAAATAAAATGGAATAAAACCCTGGCGAAATAAAACCCTTATTACCTCATTAAAACAAATAAACATGCCCCAATCCATATGTTGAAATGAAAATATTATATGTGCAGGGGGGGAAATATTATGGGGAAGGTCAAGCTAACGCTAGTTAGAATTCTCAAAATGAAAAGGACCAAATTGTCTGGTGCACAGGGGCGAAAACGGAGAAAAGAGAAGGAGGAGAAGAAAGCCAAATATAGAGGTATGTATTTTCATCTCAGACATATTCTAAAGATTAATCAAAATTGTGTTTTGTGTCACTAATGGACGGTTGACGTTTCATTGCTGGTAGAAGCTAACTATCACTGCGTGCTCCGCTAGCATTAGCTATTCCTAAGCTTGTTTGGTAAATGGAGCTAGCTAGCCTGTTTAAAACTTTTTCAAGAATGTTTGACAGATGACCAACATTTGGAAGCACGTTCTCATGTGTCGCCATTTCTCCAAGCAGTATCGATAAACATGCAGAACAATAAGTTGAACAGACTGACACAAGTTGACACATAGCTTTAAGTTCATTTTAACTAGCCTATGTCACACATAGTACATTGCCTGGATTGTATTTACGGTCATGTAAATAGTAGTATACATGTGAATACACGTAATAAATCTAATGGTGTTGGTGATGAGTGGTGTTATGTTATGCTAATGTTAGTTTATATTTTAAAATGTTCAGATGCACTCCAGAGATTTTTGCAAAGACCCTCACCTGAAGAAAGCTTAGCTGATCCCCCAGGTTCACCTCTCTCTGAACCTTGTAAGTTTGTCTATTATAGTTATTGTTAGTAATAGTAGGCTATTAGTTTTAGTAGTAGTAGTAGTGGGCTATAAATGCATACAGTATTAATAAAGCTATAATCATCTGTTATAGTTCAGGAGAATGTAAATTCACTCAAAATATGACCTAACACTTCCATTCTTTGTAAAACTACAACTTTCAACCTCATTCTCAATCGTTTCACTCATTTTGAACTCCACTGATCTGGTTACTCTGTGCTTGAATACAGCTGCAGGTGAAGGGACATCGAGGATCACACCTAGCACACCTAGCACAGCAACCAGTGAAACACAGACCAGGGAGACAGAGCCTACATTTTATTTATTTTAAGTCTTTACAATTCTTAGTTTGATGAAGATCTGTGCTTTTAATTTATTTTTTAAATCTTATTTTAATTTATTTGGCAGGGACAGCACAGAATGTACAGTATAAATAAGGGGCACATTAAAGCCACATGGCTAATTCAGTTGTTGTTTGTAAAGTTCCAAAATTACTAAAAATAAAAATGTTCTGCGACCATTATATTGCCTGGAGTTCATGTGTCAAATATAAATGGACAGTATAATACATACAACATAGTGTACCTATATCAGAATGATTACATGGAATGGATGTGGTTTAAAGTGGCCCTCGGTGGTAGATGGGGGGTATCTCAGTATCGCCTAGGGCAGCCAATGGGCTAGAGCCGGCCCTGCCCGCCCCTCAAGTCTTTTGACACACCTGTGAGAGGCACATCCCACAGGAGGATAACGCAAACAAGTACAAGAACTTCAGGAACTTGTTCAGTCAGTTTGAGTCACATTATCCGTCTTTACGTCCTTGGACATCTCATTGCAGGTTAATACTAATCCTGTGTGCTTCCTAAGAGATATCAAATGTTTTGTTGCAGAAAAATGTGTACGAATGTGTTTTTAGGGCACTTCATGTCTATACCTGCAGTTTCTAACCTTCTTATGGTTATGACCAGTGTGCAACTTGTTACGACCGCATGAGCTGTGTTGCATTCAGTCAAAGAATGAGATTCATAATACTCAGTCAGGTTGAGATCAGGTTACCGGCTCAGCCATTGCAGGATATACCACTGTTTTACCAAATTTCTGGCGTTGACAGTCTGGCAATGAAATAGCTGGCTCAGCCGCTATGCCACAATCTCACCCTTTGGCTGCAGTGCCCACCATTTTGTTTGTTTTTCAATTAGTTTTGAGATCTCCTCTGAACAGCTGACTCTAGACTTCTCACCATCCTCATCCTCCTCGACCCTTAGTGCAGCATTCAACACCATCTCTCACCCACTACTCCTGGACCGCCTGGCTGGCATTGGGATCACTGGTGTTGCACTTTCATGGGTTACATCACAGACAGACAACAGTTCATTCAACTTGGTAACCACAAATCTGGGTATTCAGGTGTGTCGCTGGGTGTCCCCAAGGGTCTGTTTTGGGTCCCCTCCTCTTCACCATCTGCCTCCTCCCTCTGGGCAAAATCCTCCGTCACCATGGGATCAACTTCCACTACTATGCTGATGACACACAGGTCTACCCACCACCACAGTAACTCCCACCTCACAGAAGACTCAGATCTGACAACTTAAAGGATAACCCTTGCTCTTCACTTCTTTAGTTACATAACAGCACAACGTTTTACTAAATTACTGGCATAGACAGTCTGGCATTGAAATAGCTGGCTCGGCCGCCATGCTCCAATCTCACCCTTTGGCGGTTGTGCCTACCCTTTTGTTTGTGTTTCAATTACTATTGAAACTAAAGCTCACATTAATTTTAACTTGCAAATGCTAAAGGTATCCGGTATCAACCAGATATCTGTGTGATATGTCAGCCCATAATTCTTTATCACAACGGAGCAGCACAAACCTTTCCGGAGCCTGTCCGGGCCAGTGGTGCCCCCTATCTGTCAAAGCAAAGAAAGCAGACGCAGAATCCAAACACTTCTTTTTATGGGGTACGACCAGGCTTTGATCCATCACGTGGCCCATGCACAACATTTTAAAGCTCAGTTCAGTGAAAGATAGACAGACATTCAGATGCTCTGTTTTTGCAGAGTCTGTATAAACCTGCATATCACTTGGGTTCAAGGAGAAACCTGAAGGAAAACAAACTCATCACCCAGACTTGCTTGAGCCCAATATTTACTGATGGCTGTTATAAAGGCTAAGGTATAAAATACACTTATACGTATATTTGCTGCAATAAAACACATATACACTTGAGTGAAAGTATAACAACAACAAAAAAACCTTTAGGCCAATCAGACGCATGTAAAAACAGATTTACGAAGCTTGCAATAAAGAGCTGAATAATTGTCATCTGCTGGCGGCTCAGTGCGACTAAAAGCAATAATTACACTATTTGCATAGGAGTGCATCCAAGCGATCTCCTCCTCACTGGCGACTGACAGCACACAACTCGTGCGGCGAAGGAGGCAGAGTGAAGCCCAACGCAGGAGTCAGATCCAGCTCATCCTCCGAAACCCCGGGCGGAGGGGAGAAACGGAAGCGCTGGAGGAGGGAGGTGAAGAAGAGGAAGAGCTCCATCTTAGCCAGGCTCTCTCCGAGACACGCCCTACGGCCTGCAAGGAGGAACAGAGATTTCAAACCATTGCAAGTCTCTGCGAAATTATCCATAAAGAGCGAAAAAGCTGCATCTATACCTGCAGAGAAGGGCATGAAAGCATCTCTCCTGCAAAATTTACCATCCTTATCCAGGAAATGAGAAGGGTTGAAAGTGTGTGGGCTCTCCCACTCGCTCTCATCATACAGGACAGAGGTCAGAAGAGGGAACACGGTAGTCCCCTGCAGGCCATAGGAGATGTCAAGTTTATCAGGTTGGTACAAGTGAATGAACGTATCGTTTTGTGGATGACAGAAGCGGCAGTAAGCGGCTGACCTTTTTGATGAAGTATCCCTGGAAGGTGACGTCCTGGCTGGTTTTGTGAGGGATAGACATGGGGATGATGTTGGCCAGTCTCTGTGTCTCGTGGATGACAGCGTCAGTGTACGGCAGGTTCTTCCGGTCCTCTACCTGGACGTGGCGGCTTCCTATCTCCCTGGTCAGCTCCTCCTGCACCCGGTCTGCAGGCACAAAATAAGAGCTTTTCATCTGCATTAATTTTAACAAAACGCTTTAGCATGCTAGCGTCATTGACCACTGCAGATTGGGAACAGCTCCACTCTGACCCGGTCGTCTAGCCTCCAAAACGTGGCCCTTGTCAAAGTGAGTAATCCTTCCATTTTTCCTGCTTCCAACTCTTTAACTTTGAGATCAAAATGTTCACTCCCTGCCTCAAGTATCCCACCCTCTGATTTCTTACCTTGTACATGTGGATACTTGGCCATAAGCAGCAAACTCCATCTCAGTGTAGCCGCCGTGGTATCGGTACCTGCAGAGAACAGGTTGGTCACCGTGAATATCAGGTTCGTCTCGTTGTAGTGAGTGTCCGGCACACAAGAGTCCTAAGAGAAAGAACGCCAACATATTAATATAATTATTATTATAAACTGCACGTTAAACCACATAAACGTGCCGTCTTACCTCTTCCTTCTGCTTCCGAATCAGAAAACAGTCTACCAGACCTCTGCACATCTGGGGGTTCAGCGTCTCGCTCAGATTTTTGACCAAGGCCTTCACGTCCCTGACGGTCAACTCAACGTTTTTTAATATCACCTGCCGGTTTTTCACCCAACTGACCAGCCTGGGGAACATGTTGTAAAGCTGGGAGATAACAAGAGGATTAAAAAAAGAAGTTAATTTAGGTTTTCAAGTTGTTCTGTGAAACATGTCAAAAAGACATGTTTGAAGATATCAAAAAAGAATTTGATACTTTCCAAATGAAATGTTTAAAATGCATGTCCTCAATGACCCTTTTATAGTTTTACCTAATTATGAATATGTTTTGTGTTTGGGACAATGAACAACAAGGAAGAAACAGACATTTAACCAGCTCTCTCTGGAGTTAAATGTCTCCAAAAACAAAGGAGCTGTGTTGTGGGGGCAGAGGAGAGTCAGCAACTGCCCTTTTTTAACCACTCAACATCCAGGGTCAGCTTGTGGAGCAGGTTGAGTCCTTCAAATACCTGGACAACTGCCTCTCCTTTTCCCAGCATGCAGACATCATTTTAAAAAAAAAAATCAACAGCGCCTCCACCTGCCAAGGAAGCCAAGGACCTTCAATGTCAGCATCCATGTTTTAACTCTGGTTTACCAGTCTCGTATTGAATCCATACTCACCTACACATTTTCAAAAAGGTTTCGGTTCAGGTTCAGGTTTCGACTTGTGTAATTTCTCTGGGCTTAAGTGTAGTTCGTGAAGAAAATTCTAATGAACAAGCCTGAACCGTGCAACCGAGGTGACCAATCAATTTTCCTTGTGGATGAATAAAGCCTGTCTAAGTCCAAGTCTAAATTGAGAAGCATCAGAGTGTAGACCACATGTTATTGTTAATCTGACCAACTCCAAGTTTTTGCTTAGAACTGACGTCATTAAAGGGGAATTACCGTTTTTTTACAACCTGGACCTTATTTCTGGCATAAAATACGATCGTTTACTCACCCATATAACTTTGGTATCATTTGAAGTCATTCGGACGATATTTAGATCTGTGTATATCCATATAGTGGGAGAGACTGGGGCATCGAAACGCAGCCTCTAAATAACACATTGTCTGCTGCGAAACTCATTCATTTCACCAATATTTTGTGAAGATACGCTAGTGCTATTCTCCCCGGAGTTAGCTGTTATCATCATCCGGGGTCTGTAGATTGATCTACTAACCTCTGACCTGGATGATGTCATCTCTGAGCGACTTGTTTACCTGTAATTCGCTACTGCTAGTTTTTTGCAACAAGGCTGAATATTTTTCCGATTCTGAGGTTGTGGACGACGACTTTGTTCATGATGGACGTCCTTACCGTTTTGAGCCAGAGTATACGGATGAGGAGCTCGTTGACGGGAGGATGGGGAGGCAGAGAGAGGTACAACAAACCGCTGCACGTCCGCGAATAGATAACAGGTAACTCTGGACTCAACAGGAAATGGCACTAGCGTATCATAACATAGTTATATGGGTGAGTAAACAATCGTATTTTATGCCAGAAATAAGGTCCAGATTGTAAAAAAACGGTAATTCCCCTTTAATTTCACAAATAAGACAAAACTGATCCTTGCGTATTTGTTTATTCAGGGAAATTAGCCAATATTACATATCTGTCAGGTGCAAAAGCGTGTATATTATTAAATTGTTTTTCAATGTCCGGGCTCTCTTTGTCTATTTCCAGAAAGAGTTTAAAAAAGACAACTGGACTTGTAGAGTTTTTTGAGAAGACGTTTCACCACTCATCCAAGTAGCTTCTTCAGTTCTAAGGGACTGGTGGGAAGTTTGAGGGTTAAATAGGAAACTCTGTGGGTTTTACCCATCAGAAATTTGCTTGACTTGTTTCTGCTGACGACCACAATCTGGTGCAGCTGGTGTCCATTGACGGCTAGACTGTTTGTCCCTGTCCTCTTGCTCTATGAATGGTACTCAAACGACCCGTTATCAGTCAGAGTCTCCAGTGTCAAGGTGTATGGGGTTGAAACTTCTTGGGGACAGAAGTTAAAACTGTATTGTAAATTGATGGCAGATTATATCTCAGTCCACGTCGTCTGTTTAGAGAAGGTTTTTCCAATCAGACGTAGATGGTTTCCTTTACTCCTCTTTCTAACCATCGGTCTTCTTTGGCTAAAATTTGGACGTGGTTATCGTCAAAGGAGTGTCCTTTTTCCTTCAGGTGTATCCAAAAAAGGACACTCCTTTGAGGATAACAAAAAACTTCTGTCCCCAAGAAGTTTCAACCTCATTCACACCTTGACTCTGGAGCCTCTGACAGACGAGAGTCGTCAGAGCACCATCATAGGAAAGAGGACAGGGACAAAAACAGTCCCCCCTCAACAACAGGTAAGTACCCAGTCGTTAATGTAAATTAGCTGCACCGGTTTCTGGTTGTTAACATAACAAGTGTAACAAAAGTTCCTATTCAAACCTCAGACTTCCCACCAGTCCCCTAGAACTGAGACGTGAAACATTTTCTCAAAAAAACTCTACAAGTCTAGTTGACTTTTTTGAATATACCATTCAACCCCATTCACCTTTTGGATATATCTTATTTTGCCTGAGTATTTTGTTCATGCTTGATTGTCAAAGCACTTTGTAAACGCTGTTTTTAAAGGTGCTATATAAATAAAGGTATTATTTTTATTATTATTATTATTATAACATGACCTGGATGACTGAGAACCTTCACAGACATTCAGGTGTAGGTGGACCGCTGAATCGTTTCCTGATGAGCTGGCTCTCCTGTGTTGGTACATGTGTTTGTGGATGGATTGTTTGGTTTCAATGTACAAGTCTGTACATTCCTCACTGCACTGAACAGCGTACACCATATTACTCTTGCCACATTACCCTGAGTATTTTGTCTTTAGGGTGGACCAGTTTTTACCTAAGGGTATGACCTGGTTTGAAATAAACTGGAATGTGGTGTTTCCTGAAAATTCTCCTGAGTTTCTTCAATAAACCAGCGATGTAGGGGATGACGGTGTTCTTCCTCCTTTCTGTCCTTTCTGGGATATCTTTTTGAATCTTTGACAAAAGCTCAAAAAGATATCCCAGAAAGCAACAGTAAGCAAACAGTTTATATCAAAACCTTGTGACTGGAGACTCTGACTGATAACGGGTCGTCATAGGGAAAGAGGACAGGGACAAACAGGTTGGAAACCACTATTTTAGAAGCTTATTCCTGTGTATTTATGACCCATTGTTTAAAATATTCATCTTGAAATGAACTAAAACTGTCTATTGAGTATCCTTTGTGTCATTCATCATAATCAGGTAAAAAACAAACAAAAAAAACAATTAAACTCACATGGATCGTAGCAGAGCCAGCAATGCGTATTGATTCATTGACCCGACCCACCAGGTTGATGAATCTGGGGTCGTCGTACTCAAATCTGCTTCCATACACAATAGAGGAGATGATGTTGGAAGTTGCGTAATTCACCGCATGTGACGTATCAAACGGTTTCCCTGGAAAAATAAAATGAGTAACAAAAACATTGCAGTCAAAGAAGCCTTGCAAATCTACCTGCAGATGTGTGTTGCTCCCGTGCACCGTGTATTTCTTTACACATACATGGTACTAACACCGTACCTCTGTGACTTTCAAACATCTGAATCAGATGGCCACACTCTTCCAAGATTTTATCCTCAGCGACTCTCTTGCCCATCCCAAAGTCTCTTAGTGTGGTGAGTGCAAAGCGTCTCATCTCTTTCCACGTCTCTCCATTTGCAAACAGAATTCCTGAAGGAAACACAAGCAGCTTGAACTAAGCTGGCACAAATCATGCACCTACAAAAGGCAGCAAATGGAAATATGACATCAAAAAGATGCCTTTTAAGAGTCTGATTGCTCATTTTTGTGCTCTTACGATAAAACATAATGAAGGTGTTGTAAAGAAAACTCATACCATGACCCTGATTTAGATCATTAAATATTGGGGGGATGTCTCGGTCTCCAAACACTTCGGCGTGGCCGACTAGAGCCTCTTTGACCGCCTTGTACCCAGCCAGGACCACCACTTTATTAGTTCCAAGGTACACCGTGAACACAGAGCCATATTTCTTTGAGAGCTGCAGGAATAAATGTAGTCAGAAGTAAAGTGATGGCACAGAAGCGGCTTGTTTTGAACCAACTGCGCAGACTCACCTCACACAGGGACCTGTACGGCCTCTTGAGATCAAGTTGCAGCAGGTTTCCAAGCAGCGGCAGAGGCCTCGGTCCTGGAGGTTGCTTCGGCAGAGCAGCCTCGGAGACGAAGCTCGCGGAGGTGAGGTAAAGGACGAGCAGCAAAGCGACGGCTCCCATCACAGCGGTGGGACAGGGAAAGAGCGAGGATACGGAGTTCTCCAAAAGATCCATTTGTTCTGCAGCCGACAGGTGTGTGACTCCTCCTGACCTTCACTCTGGCCCACTCTGCTGCTTCTACTCTTGGTGAACCTCACCAGGGGATGTTCTTGCAGCTAGGTGTATTTATGACTAACCCGCCCCCAGGGCCGGCCCTTCGTACAGGCCACGTAGGCGCCCGCCTATCTCTTAACAACATTGATTAACGAAATAAAATGGAATAAAACCCTGGCGAAATAAAACCCTTATTACCTCATTAAAACAAATAAACATGCCCCAATCCATATGTTGAAATGAAAATATTATATGTGCAGGGGGGGAAATATTATGGGGAAGGTCAAGCTAACGCTAGTTAGAATTCTCAAAATGAAAAGGACCAAATTGTCTGGTGCACAGGGGCGAAAACGGAGAAAAGAGAAGGAGGAGAAGAAAGCCAAATATAGAGGTATGTATTTTCATCTCAGACATATTCTAAAGATTAATCAAAATTGTGTTTTGTGTCACTAATGGACGGTTGACGTTTCATTGCTGGTAGAAGCTAACTATCACTGCGTGCTCTGCTAGCATTAGCTATTCCTAAGCTTGTTTGGTAAATGGAGCTAGCTAGCCTGTTTAAAACTTTTTCAAGAATGTTTGACAGATGACCAACATTTGGAAGCACGTTCTCATGTGTCGCCATTTCTCCAAGCAGTATCGATAAACATGCAGCTACAATAAGTTGAACAGACTGACACAAGTTGACACATAGCTTTAAGTTCATTTTAACTAGCCTATGTCACACATAGTACATTGCCTGGATTGTATTTACGGTCATGTAAATAGTAGTATACATGTGAATACACGTAATAAATCTAATGGTGTTGGTGATGAGTGGTGTTATGTTATGCTAATGTTAGTTTATATTTTAAAATGTTCAGATGCACTCCAGAGATTTTTGCAAAGACCCTCACCTGAAGAAAGCTTAGCTGATCCCCCAGGTTCACCTCTCTCTGAACCTTGTAAGTTTGTCTATTATAGTTATTGTTAGTAATAGTAGGCTATTAGTTTTAGTAGTAGTAGTAGTGGGCTATAAATGCATACAGTATTAATAAAGCTATAATCATCTGTTATAGTTCAGGAGAATGTAAATTCACTCAAAATATGACCTAACACTTCCATTCTTTGTAAAACTACAACTTTCAACCTCATTCTCAATCGTTTCACTCATTTTGAACTCCACTGATCTGGTTACTCTGTGCTTGAATACAGCTGCAGGTGAAGGGACATCGAGGATCACACCTAGCACACCTAGCACAGCAACCAGTGAAACACAGACCAGGGAGACAGAGCCTACATTTTATTTATTTTAAGTCTTTACAATTCTTAGTTTGATGAAGATCTGTGCTTTTAATTTATTTTTTAAATCTTATTTTAATTTATTTGGCAGGGACAGCACAGAATGTACAGTATAAATAAGGGGCACATTAAAGCCACATGGCTAATTCAGTTGTTGTTTGTAAAGTTCCAAAATTACTAAAAATAAAAATGTTCTGCGACCATTATATTGCCTGGAGTTCATGTGTCAAATATAAATGGACAGTATAATACATACAACATAGTGTACCTATATCAGAATGATTACATGGAATGGATGTGGTTTAAAGTGGCCCTCGGTGGTAGATGGGGGGTATCTCAGTATCGCCTAGGGCAGCCAATGGGCTAGAGCCGGCCCTGCCCGCCCCTCAAGTCTTTTGACACACCTGTGAGAGGCACATCCCACAGGAGGATAACGCAAACAAGTACAAGAACTTCAGGAACTTGTTCAGTCAGTTTGAGTCACATTATCCGTCTTTACGTCCTTGGACATCTCATTGCAGGTTAATACTAATCCTGTGTGCTTCCTAAGAGATATCAAATGTTTTGTTGCAGAAAAATGTGTACGAATGTGTTTTTAGGGCACTTCATGTCTATACCTGCAGTTTCTAACCTTCTTATGGTTATGACCAGTGTGCAACTTGTTACGACCGCATGAGCTGTGTTGCATTCAGTCAAAGAATGAGATTCATAATACTCAGTCAGGTTGAGATCAGGTTACCGGCTCAGCCATTGCAGGATATACCACTGTTTTACCAAATTTCTGGCGTTGACAGTCTGGCAATGAAATAGCTGGCTCAGCCGCTATGCCACAATCTCACCCTTTGGCTGCAGTGCCCACCATTTTGTTTGTTTTTCAATTAGTTTTGAGATCTCCTCTGAACAGCTGACTCTAGACTTCTCACCATCCTCATCCTCCTCGACCCTTAGTGCAGCATTCAACACCATCTCTCACCCACTACTCCTGGACCGCCTGGCTGGCATTGGGATCACTGGTGTTGCACTTTCATGGGTTACATCACAGACAGACAACAGTTCATTCAACTTGGTAACCACAAATCTGGGTATTCAGGTGTGTCGCTGGGTGTCCCCAAGGGTCTGTTTTGGGTCCCCTCCTCTTCACCATCTGTCTCCTCATCCAAAATCCTCCGTCACCATGGGATCAACTTCCACTACTATGCTGATGACACACAGGTCTACCCACCACCACAATAACTCCCACCTCACAGAAGACTCAGATCTGACAACTTAAAGGATAGCACTTGCTCTTCACTTCTTTAGTTACATAACAGCACAACGTTTTACTAAATTACTGGCATAGACAGTCTGGCATTGAAATAGCTGGCTCGGCCGCCATGCTCCAATCTCACCCTTTGGCGGTTGTGCCTACCCTTTTGTTTGTGTTTCAATTACTTTTGAAACTAAAGCTCACACTAATTTTAACTTGCAAATGCTAAAGCATTAAAAAGAACCTTTGGATCAACGGTTTCCTTTAACGGAGATTCTTCAGGCAATTTGTTTGACATTCATTGTTCCCATAACCCCTGGGTGTCCCGGTATCAACCAGATATCTGTGTGATATGTCAGCCCATAATTCTTTATCACAACGGAGCAGCACAAACCTTTCCGGAGCCTGTCCGGGCCAGTGGTGCCCCCTATCTGTCAAAGCAAAGAAAGCAGACGCAGAATCCAAACACTTCTTTTTATGGGGTATGACCAGGCTTTGATCCATCACGTGGCCCATGCACAACATTTTAAAGCTCAGTTCAGTGAAAGATAGACAGACATTCAGATGCTCTGTTTTTGCAGAGTCTGTATAAACCTGCATATCACTTGGGTTCAAGGAGAAACCTGAAGGAAAACAAACTCATCACCCAGACTTGCTTGAGCCCAATATTTACTAATGGCTGTTATAAAGGCTAAGGTATAAAATACACTTATACATATATTTGCTGCAATAAAACACATATACACTTGAGTGAAAGTATAACAACAACAAAAAAACCTTTAGGCCAATCAGACGCATGTAAAAACAGATTTACGAAGCTTGCAATAAACAGCTGAATAATTGTCATCTGCTGGCGGCTCAGTGCGACTAAAAGCAATAATTACACTATTTGCATAGGAGTGCATCCAAGCGATCTCCTCCTCACTGGCGACTGACAGCACACAACTCGTGCGGCGAAGGAGGCAGAGTGAAGCCCAACGCAGGAGTCAGATCCAGCTCATCCTCCGAAACCCCGGGCGGAGGGGAGAAACGGAAGCGCTGGAGGAGGGAGGTGAAGAAGAGGAAGAGCTCCATCTTAGCCAGGCTCTCTCCGAGACACGCCCTACGGCCTGCGAGGACGAACGAACATTTCAGTCCAATGCACGTCTCTGCGAAATTATCCATAAAGAGCGAAAAAGCTGCATCTACTATACCTGCGGAGAACGGCATGAAGGCATCCCTCCTGCAAAATTTACCATCCTTATCCAGGAAATGAGAAGGGTTGAAAGTGTGTGGGCTCTCCCACTCGCTCTCATCATACAGGACAGAGGTCAGAAGAGGGAACACGGTAGTCCCCTGCAGGCCATAGGAGATGTCAAGTTTATCAGGTTGGTACAAGTGAATGAACGTATCGTTTTGTGGAAGACAGAAGCGGCAGTAAGCGGCTGACCTTTTTGATGAAGTATCCCTGGAAGGTGACGTCCTGGCTGGTTTTGTGAGGGATAGACATGGGGATGATGTTGGCCAGTCTCTGTGTCTCGTGGATGACAGCGTCAGTGTACGGCAGGTTCTTCCGGTCCTCTACCTGGACGTGGCGGCTTCCTATCTCCCTGGTCAGCTCCTCCTGCACCCGGTCTGCAGGCACAAAATAAGAGCTTTTCATCTGCATTAATTTTAACAAAACGCTTTAGCATGCTAGCGTCATTGACCACTGCAGATTGGGAACAGCTCCACTCTGACCCGGTCGTCTAGCCTCCAAAACGTGGCCCTTGTCAAAGTGAGTAATCCTTCCATTTTTCCTGCTTCCAACTCTTTAACTTTGAGATCAAAATGTTCACTCCCTGCCTCAAGTATCCCACCCTCTGATTTCTTACCTTGTACATGTGGATACTTGGCCATAAGCAGCAAACTCCATCTCAGTGTAGCCGCCGTGGTATCGGTACCTGCAGAGAACAGGTTGGTCACCGTGAATATCAGGTTCGTCTCGTTGTAGTGAGTGTCCGGCACACAAGAGTCCTAAGAGAAAGAACGCCAACATATTAATATAATTATTATTATAAACTGCACGTTAAACCACATAAACGTGCCGTCTTACCTCTTCCTTCTGCTTCCGAATCAGAAAACAGTCTACCAGACCTCTGCACATCTGGGGGTTCAGCGTCTCGCTCAGATTTTTGACCAAGGCCTTCACGTCCCTGACGGTCAACTCAACGTTTTTTAATATCACCTGCCGGTTTTTCACCCAACTGACCAGCCTGGGGAACATGTTGTAAAGCTGGGAGATAACAAGAGGATTAAAAAAAGAAGTTAATTTAGGTTTTCAAGTTGTTCTGTGAAACATGTCAAAAAGACATGTTTGAAGATATCAAAAAGAATTTGATACTTTCCAAATGAAATGTTTAAAATGCATGTCCTCAATGACCCTTTTATAGTTTTACCTAATTATGAATATGTTTTGTGTTTGGGACAATGAACAACAAGGAAGAAACAGACATTTAACCAGCTCTCTCTGGAGTTAAATGTCTCCAAAAACAAAGGAGCTGTGTTGTGGGGGCAGAGGAGAGTCAGCAACTGCCCTTTTTAAACCACTCAACATCCAGGGTCAGCTTGTGGAGCAGGTTGAGTCCTTCAAATACCTGGACAACTGCCTCTCCTTTTCCCAGCATGCAGACATCATTTTTAAAAAAAAAATCAACAGCGCCTCCACCTGCCAAGGAAGCCAAGGACCTTCAATGTCAGCATCCATGTTTTAACTCTGGTTTACCAGTCTCGTATTGAATCCATACTTACCTACACATTTTCAAAAAGGTTTCGGTTCAGGTTCAGGTTTCGACTTGTGTAATTTCTCTGGGCTTAAGTGTAGTTCGTGAAGAAAATTCTAATGAACAAGCCTGAACCGTGCAACCGAGGTGACCAATCAATTTTCCTTGTGGATGAATAAAGCCTGTCTAAGTCCAAGTCTAAATTGAGAAGCATCAGAGTGTAGACCACATGTTATTGTTAATCTGACCAACTCCAAGTTTTTGCTTAGAACTGACGTCATTAAAGGGGAATTACCGTTTTTTTACAACCTGGACCTTATTTCTGGCATAAAATACGATCGTTTACTCACCCATATAACTTTGGTATCATTTGAAGTCATTCGGACGATATTTAGATCTGTGTATATCCATATAGTGGGAGAGACTGGGGCATCGAAACGCAGTCTCTAAATAACACATTGTCTGCTGCGAAACTCATTCATTTCACCAATATTTTGTGAAGATACGCTAGTGCTATTCTCCCCGGAGTTAGCTGTTATCATCATCCGGGGTCTGTAGATTGATCTACTAACCTCTGACCTGGATGATGTCATCTCTGAGCGACTTGTTTACCTGTAATTCGCTACTGCTAGTTTTTTGCAACAAGGCTGAATATTTTTCCGATTCTGAGGTTGTGGACGACGACTTTGTTCATGATGGACGTCCTTACCGTTTTGAGCCAGAGTATACGGATGAGGAGCTCGTTGACGGGAGGATGGGGAGGCAGAGAGAGGTACAACAAACCGCTGCACGTCCGCGAATAGATAACAGGTAACTCTGGACTCAACAGGAAATGGCACTAGCGTATCATAACATAGTTATATGGGTGAGTAAACAATCGTATTTTATGCCAGAAATAAGGTCCAGATTGTAAAAAAACGGTAATTCCCCTTTAATTTCACAAATAAGACAAAACTGATCCTTGCGTATTTGTTTATTCAGGGAAATTAGCCAATATTACATATCTGTCAGGTGCAAAAGCGTGTATATTATTAAATTGTTTTTCAATGTCCGGGCTCTCTTTGTCTATTTCCAGAAAGAGTTTAAAAAAGACAACTGGACTTGTAGAGTTTTTTGAGAAGACGTTTCACCACTCATCCAAGTAGCTTCTTCAGTTCTAAGGGACTGGTGGGAAGTTTGAGGGTTAAATAGGAAACTCTGTGGGTTTTACCCATCAGAAATTTGCTTGACTTGTTTCTGCTGACGACCACAATCTGGTGCAGCTGGTGTCCATTGACGGCTAGACTGTTTGTCCCTGTCCTCTTGCTCTATGAATGGTACTCAAACGACCCGTTATCAGTCAGAGTCTCCAGTGTCAAGGTGTATGGGGTTGAAACTTCTTGGGGACAGAAGTTAAAACTGTATTGTAAATTGATGGCAGATTATATCTCAGTCCACGTCGTCTGTTTAGAGAAGGTTTTTCCAATCAGACGTAGATGGTTTCCTTTACTCCTCTTTCTAACCATCGGTCTTCTTTGGCTAAAATTTGGACGTGGTTATCGTCAAAGGAGTGTCCTTTTTCCTTCAGGTGTATCCAAAAAAGGACACTCCTTTGAAGATAACAAAAAACTTCTGTCCCCAAGAAGTTTCAACCTCATTCACACCTTGACTCTGGAGCCTCTGACAGACGAGAGTCGTCAGAGCACCATCATAGGAAAGAGGACAGGGACAAAAACAGTCCCCCCTCAACAACAGGTAAGTACCCAGTCGTTAATGTGAATTAGCTGCACCGGTTTCTGGTTGTTAACATAACAAGCAAGTTTCAGGAGGAGTTCCTATTTAAACCTCAAACTTCCCACCAGTCCCCTAGAACTGAAGAAGCTACTCGGATGAGTGGTGAAATGTCTTCTCAAAAAAAAAACTCTACAAGTCCAGTTGACTTTTTTAAACCTTTTTTGGATATACCATTCAACCCCATTCACCTTTTGGATATATCTTATTTTGCCTGAGTAGTTCATGGTTGATTGTCAAAGCACTTTGTAAATGCTGTTTTTAAAGGTGCTATATAAATAAAGGTATTATTATTATTATTATTATTATAACATGACCTGGATGACTGAGAACCTTCACAGACATTCAGGTGTAGGTGGACCGCTGAATCGTTTCCTGATGAGCTGGCTCTCCTGTGTTGGTACATGCGTTTGTGGATGGATTGTTTGGTTTCAATGTACAAGTCTGTACATTCCTCACTGCACTGAACAGCGTACACCATATTACTCTTGCCACATTACCCTGAGTATTTTGTCTTTAGGGTGGACCAGTTTTTACCTAAGGGTATGACCTGGTTTGAAATAAACTGGGATGTGGTGTTTCCTGAAAATTCTCCTGAGTTTCTTCAATACACCAGCGACGTAGGGGATGACGGTGTTCTTCCTCTTGTCGTACTCCTCCTCTCTGTCCTTTCTGGGATATCTTTTTGAATCTTTGACAAAAGCTCAAAAAGATATCCCAGAAAGCAACAGTAAGCAAACAGTTTATTTCAAAACCTTGTGACTGGAGACTCTGACTGATAACGGGTCGTCATAGGGAAAGAGGACAGGGACAAACAGGTTGGAAACCACTATTTTAGAAGCTTATTCCTGTGTATTTATGACCCATTGTTTAAAATATTCATCTTGAAATGAACTATACTCTATTGAGTATCCTTTGTGTCATTCATTTAAAATCATCATCAGGTAAAAAACAAACAAACAAACAAAAAAAAACAATTAAACTCACATGGATCGTAGCAGAGCCAGCAACGCGTATTGATTCATTGGCCCGACCCACCAGGCTGATGAATCTGGGGTCGTCGTACTCAAATCTGCTTCCATACACAATAGAGGAGATGATGTTGGAAGTTGCGTAATTCACCGCATGTGACGTATCAAACGGTTTCCCTGGAAAAATAAAATGAGTAACAAAAACATTGCAGTCAAAGAAGCCTTGCAAATCTACCTGCAGACGTGTGTTGCTCCCGTGCACCGTGCCTTTCTTTACACATACATGGTACTAACACCGTACCTCTGTGACTTTCAAACATCTGAATCAGATGGCCACACTCTTCCAAGATTTTATCCTCAGCGACTCTCTTGCCCATCCCGAAGTCTCTCAGTGTGGTGAGTGCAAAGCGTCTCATCTCTTTCCACGTCTCTCCATTTGCAAACAGAATTCCTGAAGGAAACACAAGCAGCTTGCACTAAACTCACACAAATCATGCATCTATAAAAGGCTGCAAATGGAAATATGACATGAAAAAGATGCCTTTTATGAGTTTGCTTGCTCACTTTTGTGCTCTTATGATAAAGCGTAATGAAGGTGTTGTAAAGAAAACTCATACCATGACCCCGATTTAGATCATTAAATATTGGGGAGACGTCTCGGTCTCCAAACACTTCGGCGTGGCCGACTAGAGCCTCTTTGACTGCGTTGTACCCAGCCAGGACCACCACTTTATTCGTTCCAAGGTACACCGTGAACACAGAGCCGTATTTCTTTGAGAGCTGCAGGAATAAATGTAGTCAGAAGTAAAGTGATGGCAGAGAAGGGGCTTGTTTTGAACGAACTGCGCAGACTCACCTCACACAGGGACCTGTACGGCCTCTTGAGATCAAGTTGCAGCAGGTTTCCAAGCAGCGGCAGAGGCCTCGGTCCTGGAGGTTGCTTCGGCAGAGCAGCCTCGGAGACGAAGCTCGCGGAGGTGAGGTAAAGGACGAGCAGCAAAGCGACGGCTCCCATCACAGCGGTGGGACAGGAGAGGAGCGAGGATACGGAGTTCTCCAAAAGATCCATTTGTTCTGCAGCCGACAGGAGCGTGAGTCCTCCTGACCTTGACTCTGACCCACTCTGCTGCTTCTACTCTTGGTGAACTTCACCAGGGGATGAACCCAACAGCGAGGCGTATTTATGACAAGCCCGCCCCTCAAGTCTTTCGACACACCTGGGAGAGGCACATCCCAGAGGAGGATAACAAAAACAAGTACAAGAACACCAAGAACTTGTTCGGTCAGTTTGAGTCACGTTTTCTGTCTTGACGTCCTTGGACATCTAACTGCAGCTTGATGCTAATCCTTTGTGCTTCCTAAGAGATATCAGATGTCAATGTTTCGGTGCAGAACAATGTGTACAACAGTGTCTATAGGGCACTTCATGTTTACACCTGCAGTTATTAACCTCCTTTTGGTTACGGTCAATGTGCAACTTGTTACGACCGCATGGGCTGTGTCGCATACAGTCAAACAATTCAAACAATTTAGTGATACATTAACCATTAAAAGAACTCCCGGCACTCTGTCCCAGACCCAATGTCCTGTCAGCGTCCAATGGGAGTCGAGGAAAAAGAGGCAGTTAGTGCATATAGATAAAGAAGATCGCATGAGCTCAGGCCTTGACCTGCGTCTTGTGGCCAGGAAAGATGGATGGATACAAACAAAAAAAGCCTGAATTTGCACAATCCAGCCTCTGTTGTAGATTCTTTCAGTCTCTGTTGGTTAATTCTCCCAGACGCACACTTTACTCCATACAGATACACAGTTACAGGTACTGAATACACAGTTCTGTAGTTTCAGTGGCTTAAAGGTGACTGGACAAATGAACCTATTCATAAACGAAATGTTCATTTTAAATAGTTTGCCACGCGACGACTGCCCTGAAGTTTCAAATCCACAAACAACATCAAAGAATGGGCTTCCCTTTTTCATAATGCCTTGGCTTTTCGTTAACGTCTAGCCGTCTTCAGTGAGTTAATACTCTCCCAGTCAGGTTGAGATCAGGTTACTGACTCAGCCATTGCAGGATGTTCCATGGGTTGCTTCCGCGGTCTGTTTTGGGTCACTGCGCATCTGGACTCTGGAGCACCGTCCGATCAGCTTCGCCACAGAGCTGAGCTGGCTGCTTCAGAAAACATTAATTAACACCATTGGGTTAGTTTTGTGTTCAGAACCTTTGGATGAGGCCTCTTTGTTTGCATCGAGAGCTCCTCTGAACACACGCTGTGGTGTCACGGCAACAATTTCCGAATGCAAATGACACTTTTAGTTTACTTGCTGAATTAATTAAAAAAAAAAAAAATATACAACATCTTTTGTCACTTGTACAATCACTTTTGAGAACCTGTAAATAGCGTGCTGTGCATAAAATTGTTTGTGATGCCTACATCCCCTCAAATTAAAGTGGAGAGCCTGCACAGTCCATATTTATTATACACCGATCAGGCATTACATTATGACCACCTTCCTAATATTGTGTAGGTCTCCCTTGTGCCTCTAAAACAGTTGGTACTCATCAGAGAATGGACATGGGCCTTTTGAGGGTGTCCTGTGGTGTCTGGCAACAGAATGTTGTTAGTGGGGGGGGCTTTGAGGGGAGGGGCCTCTGTGGATCATCCCACAGATGCTTGATCATTTTGGGATCTGGTGAATATGGAGGCCAGGTCAACACCTTGTGCTTCATGTTTTTGTGTGTGTGCCTGTGTCAGGCTGCATCCTGCTGGGGATGGCTGCTGCCATCAAGGAGTGTCATTGCTATGGGGTGGGGGTGCCTGGTCTGGTCTGGTCTAGGTGGGTGCTACATGTCTAAGTAACATCCACATGGATGAATGCCAGGTCCAAAAGTTTCCCAGCAGAACATTGAACTGTCACAAGATGTTTAATGTTATTTACTTATTTACTCCTGTCAGTGGTCATAATGTTGTGGCTGATTGGTGTATCACATCAAGGAAAAGTCTGTAGAGTACTTGCTGAAAGAAAAAGTAAAAATAAAAATCAGCTTTGCTACCATTTGCATAGAGCAGGATTTAATTTAAAAAGAATAGCGACACATACAGAGTTGACAAGGTCAGTTCCATGGTACGGTACAGTACAGTACACAATTACAATGACATAAATTCCCTTTTTTTGTTTTTAACTATGATACAGGTCATTTCAGAATTATTCCATCCCCCGACAACAGCAGCAAAAAAAACAAAACAAAAAAACAAAACATCCTTCTCAGACTACATGTTAAACATTGCAATCGTCTCAAGACTCACACGTAATGAGAGATTAATTGTGCAAATACGTGAACAAATGCAACAAAATGAAGAGGTTAAATTCATTAGGCAACACATCAGTGACTCTCTGGAATATCTGTAAATCACATGAAGCGGTTCAAGTTTACGTGTAAAACAGCAGATACATTCATCTCACTTCTGCGAAGTGATTTTTAGTTTCGACAGGAGGGAAAAAGTCGCTCGCACGCCGACGTGAGTCAGTCCCAGGTTACGATGTCAATCTGTATGAAAAGCAAGGAGACTGCGAGTATACTTCTCACCAGCACGTGTTCTAAATATTTCTATAGAATTCATACATGTTTTTTTTTTTTTTTACAAGATCTTTAGGTTATGAACAAAGCTTTAGGAATGTGATCAACTGGGCACGCTCTGAATCAAATGAAATAAAATAAAAAAAAAACAGTGCTGATTGTTCCTTCTTTAGGGCGAGGCATGTGTTCGTATGTAGACGAGTTTTATTTTCCAGAACTGTTGAGGCCTTTTCTTTTTTTTTTTATAATTATTGCGTTTCCCAGTGTTCCCTGAAGGAGGAAGTTTCACGTAAAGTTTGTCGACTGCACAATCTCTTGGTTTTAACTCGTGAAGGAAAGTCTGGATGGATTCAGGAATGATGCCGCCGTACTCTTTGGACCTCTGTCACACACACACGCGCGCATGCACGCACACACACACAAAGGTGTAATGTGTGAAATGCATAGCTGCAGGAAATAATAATAATAAAAATGTGCGAAAATCTCACTCGGACGTCCGTCAGTCACACGTGCACGCCGCAACGTCTCGACACCCTCGTTGCAACACGCGGTTGCTGCAACTTGCCCGCGGCAAAGAAAAACAAAAAAGGTGAAAATGAAGAAGTACTCAATGTGCTAAGAATGGATTAAATGTACTCTGAGGCTTAATCCTCAGCAGGGACGGCCTTCTAATGTTCGCTAGCAGCTCTCTGTTCTCCCAGTATCATGCATTTTCGTAAGTCGTATTTGATCCATGCATTCATAAATGATCCCGAAACAGTGTTTAAAACGAGTAAATGTTATTTTTTTTTGTTTTAGTACCATGAACACTTCACGTACATGTACATCTGGCAATAACATTAAGAGGCTCTTTGAGGACGGCCAGTCCTTTAGTGGTGCAGGGAAACATAAAGAAACAGGAACCCTCATTTGTTAGATAAGGCTCGAAGGTGTGCAACGATTTCATAAGCGCGTCAGATTGAAGTGGTTCATTCTCTCGTGATGATTTACCAAAACAATGCACAGATTTCTTGGAAACACAACAAAGTCATAAAAGTCATAAATAACGAACAAAAAAACAAAAAAAACAATGATAAGTGCACGCACGCAAAACAAATAAACCCTGTCGCACACGATTCAAAGTAGTGGTAGTGTGCATCGAGTGGCGCCATTGTCTTTGACCTCGCTAAGAAGGAGCGGCACTAGAAGTTCCTTACTTGGTACAATCAACGCCCCACATCTGAGATAATCAAAAAAAAAAATAATAAATCGCCTCAGAACCAGTTTTCCTTCTTCTTTCACACGGCAATAAACGAAGGGACAAACAACAAGGTGATACAGTAGAGGAGATGCGGAAGTCGATGTCTTGAGTGTGTTCAAGGTAAAAATAGGAGCTGGAGGTACACCGCGTCCTCCGTCCTCCGGCCCCGTCTCCGGCGCGTGAGCCGAGGCAAGTCCGCGCGCACGGGTCGTGCAACGCAACGAGAGGACGGGGGTCGCTCTCCTCTCCACGCCACCCCGCCTACTTACTTCCTGTCGCTCTGTGTGCAGTGCTGGAACTGGGCAAAGCTCAGGAACACCTGCTCCAGTGATATCTGGCTGACGCAGTAGTCTTCGATGCGGTATTTCTCTTTGGCCGCCTCCAAAGTGCCAAACACCTAGGCGGGGGAGTGGGAGAAGGGGTGGGAAAAAAAAAGAGAGAGAACGTGGAAAGGTGTGAAAGGATGCATCTATGGTGCTAAATGACGAACGTGTTATTGTGAAAATTTAACCAAAAAAGAAAAAAAAACAAAGGGGGACTCAGTTAAAGGTCTGTTAAATAACTTGCTGTGAACTATTTTGTCCACTAGAGGGAGATCTAACACAATCTAACTTTCCTAACTTCCCTTAGTTTAGCATTAGTTTAATATCTGTAAAGTACCTGCGCCCAGGTTAGTGTCTTGTCAGTCAGATGGTAGTGCACCATTCCCTGGTGCTCGTCCTTCAGTTGACTTCCTGTCGTGAGGAGAAAGCGGTTAGAGACGATTTGTCATTCACTGGACTGGTTTAAATATTTCTTTAGGTAATCTTTACGCGTATCCCTGTAAAGATAAAGCCTCCGTGTGCGTCTGACCTGGGAAGGTGCTTTCAATAAAGTCCTTAAATAGCAGCAGGTCGCTGTCCTCCAGCTCAGCGTCCACGTGCACCTTAGCCAGCAGGGTGTAGCCGCTGCCGAACTTGCTCTTCAGGTGTTGGGGACTCCCGAGGCACTTGAACTGGCCGTTGACCATCACCGCCAGCCTGGTGCACAGGGCCTCGCACTCCTCCATGCTGGTGGGAGAGAACGCAACAGAGGGACGGGTAGAGGTGTGAGCGCCCTCGCATCTTTTGCTTTTACAATATAACCGCTTTTATATATTCTACGAAGCGTACCTATGAGAAGTGATGATTATGGCCTTGCCAGACTCCCGTGTGCGTGTAACGGCGTCCCACAGCAGCCTCCTGGCCACAGGGTCCATCCCCGTCGAAGGTTCATCCAGGAAGATGACCGGAGGCCCGCCAATCAGAGCTATGCCCGCGCTCAGCTTCCGCTTGTTGCCGCCACTACACGCGAGATTAAAATGAGTGCGTCAGCGATGGCACAAAACTAATTTGGCTCAGATTCCTCTCTAAAAATCTTCTTACCTGTAGCTGCGGACCAGTTTATCAGCATGAGGCTCCAGCAGCAGCGACCTCAGGATATTCTCCACACAGCCAGACACGTACTTCTCCGGTATTCCTCGGAGCCTGGCGTACATGCTCAGCGTTTCTCTTCCCGTCATGTGATCCAGCACGGCGTCAAACTGGGGACAGTAACCGATGCGCTGCTGCACCTGCGATCCAGAGATAAGCGTCCCTTTCATATTTCAGCGCGCTGAAAGCTGCTTCACATCTCTCTCCCTCCTTCTTCTTCTTACCTTCTTAATGTCACTCAAGATGCTGTATCCGTCAATGTAGGCGTCCCCAGACGTCACGCTCTCGTCACCCGTCAGCATCTTAAACGTCGTCGTCTTGCCCGCGCCGTTGAAGCCCAGGAGGCCGAAACACTCCCCCTTCCCCACTGCAAGCGAGAGCCGATCCACGGCCAGGAGAGTCTCCCCGCTGCTGTATATCTGAGAAGGTGAGGAGAAACGCGTCGTTTCACTTCTCCACCGAAGACGCACACCAAGACGTTTAATCAAAAGCCGCGTTTAACCACGCACCTTGCTGATCTCCTGCAGAATGAGGGGGCTACCGACCATGGACTCCACTACCGGCTGGCACTCCAGGACCCTCTTCCTCTCTTCGGCGACATCTCTGTCCTCTGGGAGCAGCGCTGCATCTTCTACCAGAGGCAGCTAAGACGCACAAACACCCCGACAGGTAAATATATATATATTACTACTTAAATAAGCACCTGGGGTATATAAACCTATTATTAATAAGGAATCTAATATGTCAAAGTAGTACACAGAGCAGTCTCCAGAGGGATGAAATAATCCAAACAGATTTCATTTATAAAAAGGTATTCGGGGTTACACCCAACAATCATTTTCACTACAAATTAATCCAAAATATAACCATTCAAAACCCACATAAGTTAAACTAAAGACGTTTGGTACTTCTGCTTGGAAAAAAAGTCAAATATTATTTGATTATTAAAAGAGTTACTGATTAATTTAGATCTAAATGCATGCTTCCAATACTCTGTTTTACAAATGTTAAAGTCTTATTGCCGATTCATGCAGATGTAGATATGTGACCCTCGCTGCTCCTTCTGCTTGAGGAAGTGAGACTACAAGGCGGAGTACCGTACGTGAAATGGTCTGCATCGATTCTAGGAAAACAGATTTGTAAATATCAAGTTCGTTTTGGCTGATGACTGTTCCCTTGATATAATAATCAGTTTACAGACGTATCAACGCATGCTTCTGCGCTTAGGGACGGATCATCTGGCTTCGGCATTGGTCTCATGCGTCACAAAACACAAATCAAAATGTTAATTGTTAGATTTCTCCTATAACCGACGACTGGGAGCACCCTCGTAGGAGACTGCGGCAGAAATTACTCAGGCGTAGTTAGCCGTTTTATTAGTCAGTGTTTATTTTGTTCCCTGTACTACTGAAGAAGCTCTTTTTTTTGTGTCTGGGTTATCTGAGGTGGCGGAGAGAGCCCAACATGCGCAAACAGACAAAGTAACACAAACAACAATATTTCCGTGAAGTTCTCAGAAAAGTTGAAAAAGAGGATGAGTCAGCATGGCAGTTTAAAATAGAAAAACAGAAGCAACCAAAACGTACATTTAAGCTAATTTGCAACATCACTGATGAGAAGCTAAATGTCAGAAACTTCCAAAGTCGCGAATCTTTGCACAACAAGCGCGTCTCAGTCAGGATCAACACTTTTTAGTGTTACCTGGAAACAGTTCTGTTGTCATTTGCACTCCCTTCGCTGAGTTTCTGTATCAGTTACAGAATTAATTTGCAGCGCACGTGCAGTCAAATCGATGAAGATGTTTTCCTAACTTGCTTGTGTTTTGTCTACGTGCATGTGTTTTCTTAAGCTGCAGGACGATGAGCTCTGTCTGCAACAGTGGCGTAGGGTAACCTGCTTTGACAACTGCAAAACTGCTTGCAAATTCCTTCACAGAGACAGTCAGACAGTTCACCGACCTGCTTGCGCCTCCTGCACAGCGAGGTGAGGAGTCGCCACAGAGTGCGGATGCACTGCAGCTCGATGACCAACAGCAGGGTGATGTAAGCGACGCCCTGCACCGCGAAGGCTACGACAAAGCGCCCCACGCCGGGCTCTGACATTGAGAAGTAGTTTAGCTGGTATGTGACGTCTAGAAACAGAGAAACACAGCGTTAGAAACGATACAAATCTGAGCAAAAACTGGATAATGAAAACACAATTTGCAGCTTCATCAGGCTGCATTATTCATGTGTTTAACCCCACTTTTCTCTTCACCTTCCATTAGTTGACACTGTCTCAAGAGGACCTTCTCTACTAGAGAATACTGTCAACATGCAGAAGAAAATAAAAAATACACAAGTACATGAAGAGAAAACAGTTTTAATAACTTAATCTTACCCAATTCTACTTATCCTGGGTCTTATATAATGAAAACGGTCAAAAACTGACTGTACCACCTCTAATCAAACAGCAAAGACCTTTATATTCTCTTTTTATTCTAGTACTTACTAAATGTTTCGCAGATCCTCTCGGTGAAAAAGTTGGAGGTGCAAAATGTGATGAACTCGTAGTTCTGGTAGAACTGGCTGAAGGACATGCCCAAGCAGTAGTTTGGGAAGATGAGGAACACCTTGTCCAGTAGGTGGGACAGGTCCTGCAGCTTCAACTCTGTAGGAGAAAAATGACAAAGATGCAGTCAACACAAAGGACATGTTTCACAGTCTTTATTCCATGAGGACACCTAAGCACCGCTGACAAGCAACAGGAACTATAAGAATGTGATCCCTCACCAGCTTCCCACACTCAAATACTCAAATGCCAGAAGCAGTGTTAATCTTCAAACGAACACATAACATCTTGGACTGGAATTTGCTGAGATCATTTTGTTTAGATCTCCCTTGTGCCTCCTTGTGCCTCCAAAACAGCTGTGACTGATCAGAGAATGGGCCTTCTGAGGGTGTCCTGTGGTTTCTGGATTGTTGTTAGGCCTTTGGGTCCTATGGGTTGAGGGGAGGGGCCTCTGTGAATCATCCCACAGATACTTGATCAGCTTAGGATCTAGTGAATTTGGAGGCCAGGTCAACACCTTGTGCTGTTTTTCATGTTTCTTGGAGTTGTGCCTATTACTTAGAGCAGGTCCAAAGGTTTCTCAGCAGAACATTGCATTGTCACAAGATGGTCAATGTTATTTACTTCTCCTGTCAGTGGTTTTAATGTTGTGGCCGACTGGTGCATAAGCTACACAGATGATTAGTTTTGTTTTTCAGGAAGCATTTCATGTTTTACTTAAACATTAGAAAAGGCTTTAAAGATCAGACCTTCCTTGTTTTTGCACTAGTTGTAGAAATACCAGAAAACCAGTCTGACAGTGTAGCATTCCTCCAACAATCGCCGCACGAAAGGAAGGAGCCGTTTTACATTCTGTCCCCTCTCACCTGGGATGGCCATGATGGTGACGGCCAGAAAGGTGGCCGTGCCGGAGATCATGTTGAAGATGGTGAGGCGCGTGTAGGCGGTGGCGGCAGTGGAGAAGAAGAAGCTGAGCAGGTACATGAGCGGCACGACAGCCCAGCCGTACAGCAGAAGCAACAACAGCACGTCTACGAGGTGGTTGTCCTCTACGAAAGCCTTGACTCCAAAAGCCTGGAACACCACCTGAGAGAGAAAAAGAAACACGTTAAGACATGAAGTTGCACAACGGAAAATCAATCTGACTCCATATCCAGATGTCACACTGACCAGCATGAGGAGACACGGCAGCAGGAAGTTGAAGAGGTCCCACAGCAGGGCCGAAAACCAGAAGTTGCACAGGTAGACGCCGCTGACCTTCTGCACGTGCTTGGACTTGATGGAGGACTCTATGACGAGCAGCAGGGCGAAAGTGCTGGACAGGGAGGCCATGCCATACATCAGGTTGATGGCAATGGCAAACCCTGTCTTACTCCTACAGACGGAAGAAAAGAGTGACATTAACGGATCAGATCACGCCAAACCACGCTGTGTCAATGCATCCAGAAGTTAGAGCGACATTATAAATCACCTGGAGTACAATTTTCACTCATTTGTGACTCTGTTTTAGTTCTCTAACTATTCCTGAGGGTTTATATCTGCCTCTTCAGCTATGAAACGCTCCATTATGTTCACCAGCTGCTCTCCAACTATGCCTGCATTACATTTAGTGACGTTACATAGTGCACAGCTGGGTTTAAGACATTTTTTTTTGCAGAAAACTACTGCTTGTCCTGACGAGATTCTGAAGTCTGCACTTTAATAGAGCACATTCTTGCAGTTTGGAGCTTGTTTTCACGGGTTAAGTTCCTCCACTCACTCTGTGAGCTGGCTCTGGGCTGCCTCGGACAGGTCGCGTGGCATGGGGTAATTTCCCGTCTGGATGGAAGCGTTCGGCCCAGCTAGATATTTGAACAGAGCATTGTCCACCATCATGAGGGCTGTGGCCGGCGTGTGGTAGCCCTCGTTGTTGAAGTACGCCGTCGCTTCTTCGTATCTGATGCCACGGAAGGCGGCGCCCACCACGCAGTGCTCGTTGAAGCTGCCGCCTTCTTTCTTTGCGTGGGTCAGGATGTAATCAGTAAAGTCTAACAGGGAGAAAGAGAAAGAGAGAGAGAACAAAGACATACGGGCGGTAAATACTCAAATATTCATCAATGCCACGTCCTTGTTTTTCTTACTGTGCTTACCAGTGATGTTGATTCGTTGACCTAGCTGCGCAAGGAGTTGGGAGCTGTACGTATCCGCCAAGGCCACGGCCAGAGGACCTGCCCGGGGCAGCACGGCCACAGGGACCCTGGTGGGACCGTAGCGACCGAGATCCAGTTTCAGCGGAGGAGAGTTCTGGTGATTGGGGAAGGTGCGCGCCACAAATAAGGCCACAATCGTGAAGACCAAAGGGACCAGGAACTGAGCCACCATGACTTTCCAGTTTCTCCAGCTGTACAGCGCCCTCTTAAGGAACATGGCATAAAACTGCTGCAGGTGTAGTCGGACCTGGTGGAGGAGAAAACGGCAACCGGAACACGAGCGGTGTGAGGGAAACAAATTCAACTCCACAGGTTTATATGATGTTTATGAATACGCTGCCGTTACTTTTCTGTTCATCACCATATAAAGGATATAAAGCATATGAAAAAAAAAGATTGTAGGGGGGCGAAGTTCGGGCTGGCGTCCAGGCTTGGCCAGTCCCCTAGGGCGATTTCAGTATGGAGAGAGTCCGTGAGAGTAATTTTTTCAACCTGCAGATGCTATAATAAAATTCTAATGAAATCTATGAGGACTTCCTGTCAAAATAACTAGTTAGCTAGGGATCAAGTTATTCATCGGAAATTCCCCAGCACTGGCCATGTTGCCCCAAGAGAGGGAACTACTGAGGAACATGCCGAAGTTCACTCAGAGGGGGAGTAAAATCAAAAAGAAAGTAATGTGACTTAAATAGCGAGTTATACCATTCCATTTCTTTTATACTAAGTGCAATCGTAAATACACGCTAATTAGTAAATGAACCAGGTAATTGTGAGCGGTACAATGTCTAGTGGACCTGCTGCTAATTTACCCACTGAACGGGCCACCTTATCCATTACTGCGGAAGTCGCCCTCTCTGAGAGGTTTGACAGGAGCCGCCGCTGATCACAAGCATCAGTTTTACCACTACTTCCCCTTACCCCGGTGTTCAGCTTAATGTTGGAGCAGTCCTCTGAGATGAGCGTGCCGCTGTCCGTGAAGTCAGTGACATCGGTGAGGCCGCTGATGCTGCTGGCGTCGTCCGTGGTCCAGTCGTGAGAGCGTCTCTCGTGTTGGTACTGTAGGGCAGGCAGCTGGATAGCCTGGATGTCCAAACTAGAGTCCACCAGCTTTCCAACCCTGTGAACACAGGTTGTCACAATCAGTTTATCCACGGGCTAAAACTAAAAGAGTTACACAAGGTTCCTAAAAATCGCAAAATTAAAACAAACTATATACACCGATCAGGTATAACATTATGACCACCTTCCTAATATTGTGTAGGCCTCCCTTGTGCCTCCAAAACAGTTGTGACTCATCAAAGAGTGGACATTGGCCTTCTGAGGGTGTCCTGTGGTGTCTGGCTTTAGGTCCTATGGGTTGAGGGGAGGGGCCTCTGTGAATTTGGAGGCCAGGTCAACACTTTTTTTCATGGTTCTTTTAGTTGTTCCTAAACCGTTTTTGTGTGTGCTCCTGTGTCAGGCTGCATCCTGCTGGGGATGGCTGCTGCCATCAAGGAGTGTCATTGTATAGGGTGGAGGTGCCTGGTCTAGTCTAGGTGGGTGCTACATGTCTAAGTAACATCCACATGAATGAATGCCAGGTCCAGAAGTTTCCCAGCAGAACATTGTATGGTCACAAGATCATCAATGTTATTCCCTTCTCCTGTCAGTGGTTTTAATGTTGTGGCTGATCGGTGTATAAACGCTCCATAAAAGATTCCGAAAGAAGAACGTCTACATTTTAAAAAAAATAAAACACGAAATATAGATGTTGTGTGAGAAGAGGAAAATCTATAAAAACGGAAACTATTTCGAGGCGTTACAATTCAATTCTCAGTGAGACCAAGGCCCCTTAACACAGCAGGACAGATCCAACCAGGTTCACACCCTCTGCCATTTTTAGCCTGTACTGTAGTTTCAGATACATTCAGACTAGCTATCCATCCTCCATCTCGTAACCCTGGAACTAAAGCATACAAACGTTGGGATTTATTTGTTTTAGAAAACACAGAAACTGCTTTTTAAAGCCTTGTGCATTGGGGTACATTAATTGGTATACCTATATATGCATTAATGTAGACTAATAAGATCTAATACTGTTCCGAGTGTTTCCTTTCTTGTTAATAATCACAACGAAATAAATTGTTAAATAACGTACAGTAGCTTTAATGGCATAACTCTTACTATCTATCTGTGCTTTTCAGCAGCAGCTTTTCGAGATGCCACGTATGAACTTTGAAGCAAAGCGTAATTTGCCAGGACATACTGCTGGACTCTCAGTGTGACTTGTAAGTAATGGGGCCTCGGCAGCACCAATTAGAAGAGTTTGCACTCGCGCCACTCGAAGCAGCATGCAGCGTTAGCCGTCTGGACTGGAAGCGCTCTTGCGCTCGTTGCCACAGATACACACATCGAATCCGCAGGGAATCAGACATAACTGATCGGTGAGCAGCAGGCAGCTGGGACCGAGATGTACGAGCAAAGGTGAGAAGCGGAATATATCAACTGAAGATTTGGTTCGCAAGTTAAAAAATTGTTTGTTTGTTTAGAACTTAAGCGAGGATGCTTTCAAACATGGTTATAAAGCTAAACATCTAAAGGGAGGGGTATTTGTTTGCGCAGTGCATGAAATGGCGTGTTTTAATTTGAATATTAAAATGTCCACCCTGCAGTACAGGACAACGATTCACATTGCTCCTCGCACGGAGCTGCTGCTTAGTTGAAAATGCGCCGAGCAGTAGGAGAGTTTCTTTCACAGTCAGATCACACTGGTGCACATGTACCCACGTCATGTATCTCATACCTGAGGAAAACCTCCTCCATAGTAGTCACTGAAGCTCCGTAGCTGGCGATGCCGAGCTCCTCTCTGTTCATCTCCAACTCGGCAAACAGCAACTCAAACCTGAGAAGAAGCCACCGTGTCTGATTGTCAGTAAATATGACAATACGTTCTATAATTTGTTGTCCCCTTTTTCAACACACTTCCACATCAACCATTAGGCCGCTTCACACGCTGTGTCGCACAATTGATCAGAGACCGGGCTCACTCACCTGCTGGTGCTTTCTTTGGGCAGAATATAAGAGAGCTCGGCTCCGGCGCTGCTCTCCAGCGTGGCATTGGGAACGTACATGTGGACAAGGCGGGTGATCTCGGACACGTTGCAAAGAGCATCCTTCACTATCACCATGTGGTATCCAGCACCTGACGAGCAGATGAAAGGAACAGGCATGTATGCTTAATGGCAGTAATTCCTCACAGTATTCACAGAAAGTTAATTCATACTGAAACTGCCAGGTCCACTTAATGTCCATGTATGTTATATAAAGCCTTTATACTATGTAAGACTAATTAAATATGTAAGCACTGTGTTCTCTTGGTGGAAGTAGACTCAAAAAAAGTGAGATTATATGAAAAGCTGAAGCATAAAAGTGCAAAGTTTCTTTAAAAACTAACTAAGAATATACTTTTGTCATAGCTGTGCAGCTTTAAGTATAGTTGGTGAAGTTAATATGTTCTTTCTTAGAGTATTATTTTGTTAATTGTAATGTTTTTTGACTGTTCACTGCTGTGCCATGACGCTGTAAGCATCATTTTACTATTAAATGCTATTGATGGTGCCGAGTTGCTGCCTGTTTTTATACAGGTTATACATATCTGCAGTATGTAGCACATGAGCGGTCTGTTCTCAGCATATTCATGTATTCAGGTCAATTCTTGACCTGATTACATATTCTACCCTGTTTTTATCAGTCGGCGTCATCAGCGACTAGACTTTCATCGCACAACAGTGACTGTAAAACATCTGAGCTTGTGCAACCCTTACTGCAACTCACCATATTTGTTCTTAAGGAAGAGCGGCGACCCGCAGCACTGCAGCTCTCCTCCCGCCAGGATGGCAATACGATCGCCGAGCAGGTCGGCCTCGTCCATGAAGTGTGTGGTGAGCATGATGGTGCGACCGCGCTTCTCCCCCTGCAGAAGGTCCCAGGTGGCACGTCGCGCCGATGGATCCATACCCGACGTGGGCTCATCTAACATGACAACCTGGAGATGGGTATAAGGTGGAAGAAAGAGAGGATAAATCACAGATCGGGCAAATAAAAAAATAAAGGAGAAATAAAGGAGAAAATCCAGACCTTTGAGTCTCCGATGAGAGCAATGCCGATAGAAAGTTTTCTCTTCATGCCACCAGAGAGGGTCTTGGAGCGAGCCTGCCGCTTGTCCTCGAGGTTCAGGATACGGATGATCCTGTCCACCTCGTCTGGAATCTTTTCTTTGGCGTAGCCTTTCAGCTGAATACAAGGCAGATAATAAACTAAACAGATTGTACTCTCCTCCATACCACTAGCATCTATTTTGCCTGGTCTGGAAAGATTCAAGCTTCAGTAAAGATTAATCAGAAGAAGATGTAAATTAACTGTATATGTGTGTGTTTTTGTGTGTAAGTGCATAACTGTGAGAATACCTGTGCATAGAAGAGCAGGTGCTCTCTCACTGTCAGGTTATCAAACAACACGTCGTGCTGGGGGCAGAGTCCCAGACTGCGTCGGATCAGAGACATGTCCTGACAGATGTCGTACCCACTGATATAGGCCCTGCCACTGGTCGGGGGAAACAGACCTGGAACATGACGGCGGGTGGGTTAATAAACTTTTAAGTGCCAGGTTTAATGTGTGCGTGTGTTTTTAGATTGGTAACCTGTTAGCATTGACAGTGTGGTCGTCTTCCCAGCACCGTTGTGTCCTAGCACCACTGTGATCTGTCCTTCGAACATGTTTAGTGTTAGATCCCGTACTGCCTGTCGAGTCTTGTTGCCCACTTTGAATTCCTGTCAAAAAAGAAAAATACCTGAGTATAAATAGCAGAAGTTGAAATAAACAAGAAACTCAGCGGCCGCTTTAGCGTCTGAATAATCCACTGCAGTAGTAACAGCGATTTGCTGCTCACCTTAGCGAGATGTTTAATTTTTATTCCAGAGACTAGCCCAGACGGCTCCTCCTCTATAAACTCTCCTTTCAGAGCCTTTTCTGCATCCTCCTCTTCCTCCTTTTCATTCACCAAAGCCATGCGAGGGCTGCTGCACCAATACGAAGGCTGCAGACGAGGAGATTGAGAGAAGGTCAAACACGACGGGGAAACAAGGGAAGCAGAAACACACAGTAACTCTTTAAAACACAGGAAGGAGAAAGTGGGCTGACGTTGTTACTGTTATTCATGCACACTCTACATTAGGAGGGGATTGTTTCCAGACCAAACCACCCTCTTGGCACTTAACAATCAGAGTCAGACCACCACTTTGTAGTGCTGTAGAATCAGCATCTCACACCCCACACTCACAATGGACACAGAGTGGAGTGCGTCAACATCTAATCCACACCCTGTTGGCAGTCTCTTGAATTCCTGGCGACTGGGAAATGTGTAAGCAGCAGTTTATTTTTGTGTAAAGCGCACGCGTGTGTGTGTGTGTGTGTGTGTGTGTGTGTGTGTGTGTGTGTGTGTGTGTGTGTACACCACGGCACGCCATGCCGTGATCGTCCGTGGCTGCTACACAGATAAACCTTATTTATGCTGGCGGGACAGACTCGGACATTTCCTGTTATTCTAACTAGCTGAACCCGACGACTTCCTCTGGCCAATTAGTTGCAACCTCTCGTTCGTAATCTACTCCGCTCCCACCGTATCACAGACACTTTCTCTGAGCGCAGCTATGCCTTTAACGCAAGACATTTCTCTGACGGAGGAGACCTCAAACCTTGACCTCGACACACCTTCCAGCTCAGGTTTAATCCTGTGCAGCGGGAGTTCAAGCTTTTGAACACAAACAATTGTCAGCGTTTGGGGGTGGGAAGCTATTTAGATGAATTATTTACCATTCCCTTATTTGGTATACTACTTGTAGGCTTTAAATACAATGAATGGTTCCCATGCATATTTCCCAGGAAATATTTCAAACAACGTTGTGCACTCGTTGTTTTTCCTATTGCTCCCGAAAGCATCGCTCCCTCCCTCCCCTCTTCTCCCCTCAACACACACCAGACGCTCACCTGATCTGTGCTTAATTAACCTGACGGAGAAAACCTTGCTCTCAAAATTGACATTACACACACGTTTTAAAACCCGATGTTTGTGCTCTTGATTTTTAGACCATGGAGATTTACAATTATTTACAGAGAGCTGGTCAAAACCCGGAGGAAACGACTTCAGACGTAACGTGAACTAGCTGCTAACGCTAAATCCAATATCCGCGCTATTATGGTGACTGATAGAAAACACAGGCTTTTTATATCCTGTATAAATTGTTTTTTTATAGTTGAGATAGCATCATAATCAGGGGATTTTATTAAGACGGTAGAATCCCCACGCCAGGGTCTCACGAAATCCTGTGAATCTGAATCTGAGCCTTAAGAGAAGAGCTCAAAGCATACCAGTAAAAAGAAGTAAGAGGGCAGAGGGACTCCGTACTCCCCAGGAAAGACTGCTTCCATGTACCAGGCCACCAGCCCGTACAGCACAGAGTCAAACACCAGCAAGGCCAGAACCTGGGCCATGGAGAAATCATCATCCACCGTCACAGAGTCAAACAAGTTCGACCACTGGATGCCCGTGCCTGAAGAGGGAGAGATGCGCACAATTAACCACAAAAAAAAAAAAAAAAAACACATGTGTAGACTGGTTTGGCGGCTATAACTTGGTTGTAACCCCAGTTCTCTCTCACCTTTGCCTTCAAACATTCCTATGAGCTGTGCTCCCATGGCCATGGCCACGTTGGAAATAAGGCAGGCCGACACCTTCTGGGCATGGCTCAGCAGGTCGTAGCGCGGCCACAGGAACAAATAAGGCAGATAGCTGAGGAAATAGATGAAGCCGCCCGCCGCCGCCGCCACGTTGGCTAAAATTAGACAGAAAGAGAAAGAATGAAGGTCCCTCGACTCGTGTAGCCTCAAATACGGGGAGGTTTAACAAGTAAAGTATGAAAAAACGCGAAATGCACCGGGCAACCGCGGCCCTTTTCGCTTTTTGTTGTCACGGTTATAGATGAAGTTATCTGATGAGGTCGAGGATAACTATTTTAATGGGAAAAAAACATTTCCCTGATTGACGGGACAAGCCTGTGAGACGGAGGAGGACACATGGGTGATGTGAACGAGGGGAATGAAAAGACACTTGGTCCCGTTTTGTTGTTTTCTTTTTTTTTGCTTCTATTTCTAAGCAGCGTGACCTCGCCGAAGACCACTCGTTGCAGACAATGTGACATTTTGAGCCCGCTTCGAACACGCTCTGACTCAATGCCATTATCTGTCGCTTAAAAGAACATCAGTGGGTGGCGAGAAGCATTCAGACAGCTGCATACACAAAGACAGCGAGGGGAGGAAAATAGCCCGTCTTTGTTCCAAAATGGCCAAGGAGGTCGCTGAATGATCCTTTCTTTCGGCTTGGCCCATTTTCCGTAAAAGCCCCTCATCTCCCCCGTCACTCCTCTTACAAATCACCGTTTATAAGCAAAAACCCTTAACCCAGTTCTGTGTACAATTCATAATGAGGTCTTTATGTTTTAAGAACAAGGTCAGAGGGTGAATAACACCACGATGCAGTTCCCTTAGCGGATCCAGTTCATGGAGATCAACAACATTTGGCGCTATTTAAATGATTTTAGCCAGGCCTGTGAGCACTGAGGCAACGCAGCTGCGCAGAAGAAAGCAGAATGAAGAAAGGAAGAGCAGGGTGAGATCAACAAGTGTCGGTGGCGTTACGTCAAAGCATTAAATATAAAACCGCCCGTGCAGGTGACAAAACTGAGAGAACAGAAGCACACTGTGTCCGAACGCGAGAGGAAGTCAACACCTTTCAACAACAACACTGAAGCCGCTAAAAGCCTCGTCCTTTTAACTTAACCCCCTCCGCGGACAAAAGAGGTTTAAGGCTTAATCATAACCACTCACAATCAAAAGGCCAGAGCTACAAGCTACGAGCTTATACTGTACGCGACCGCTTTGGAAGGCCCGCACGAAACCGAGCCTGAGAAGTATTTGCAATCTGAGCTGCTTTGTTTGGGGGGGAAAGCTGGAAGGGTGAAAGACTGCTGCTGGTTTGAATTAGAGGCTTTGAATGGGCAAGAGAGCGACGAGGGAGGGGAAAAAGAGGAGGAACATGAGAAAGGAGAGATTTAAATAGTTTTCTTTATCGCCTGGGTTGTCCGGGCCAGAAAGAGGGCTCGAATTTCACACGGCTGGAGACGGAGAGAGAATTTCTGAACTGTAAGTGCTTTGCTACAGAGTGGAAAAAAATAAAAAATACTTTTATAAGCCAGGGATTGTGTGAACACACTCAATGCAACGTCAATAATTTGTGAAGCGGCATGGGATCGTGGAGGTTCCCCACCACTGCTGATGTACTTCTATCCGACTTAGGCAGACATCGTGCTCGCTGCATTCAGGGTAGCATGAACATACAACATTATTATCAATTCACCATTAGTAGTATTAATAGTATTTATCTTTTTTTTACAGCTACAGTGCCGTTCATTGCAGCTTTTGTGCCTCACAGCAACAGAGAAGACCAAAACCTGTCCCGACACACATCTCAGAAATCGCAAACTGTTGCACGTACTGTGCGTCTAAAAATAGAGCAGAGCGTAAAAAGGGATCTGCCCACGCGCACAGCACACAGCGAGGAGGGAGCGTCAGTCAAGAAGAGACAGTATTTTCATTCAGAAAGACAGCGGACGAGCCGAAAGAGCGCGCACGCCCGCACGCACGCACGCACCTCGTGAGAAGAAGGCACTGATCATGAAGCTGAAGCTGATGGTGGCCACGGTGAAGACGAGCAGGAAGACGAAGACCAACGTTGGGTCGCTGTAGGTCAGCACCGCTCCGTTGGGGCTCACCTAAAACAACAAGAGTGATTGCCAGAGATCGGTTACGACTTGCTCGAGCACATTTACAAATCTGCTCGGTTCTGAGCTTATGATTTGCAATACAAACTCACCCGTACGCACAGGAGCACAGTTACAAAAAACACAGAAATGGAGAGGAAAAGGAAGAACATGAGGAACCAAGCGCTCCAGTGCAGCCAGTTGCTGAGGCCCATCATCCTCATGTACTCCTGCATGACACAAGTACAGTTAATAGACAAGCCAGACAGTTTTATGACTCATTTCTCTGCAGCTCACACAGAGGCCCACATACGCACCCTGAGCTTCCTCTCCTTCTCCTGCACCACGGATCGTACTATGTTGAGGGAGGTGTAGGTGAAGCTGAGCACCAGTAGTAAGGGCAGTTGGTTCTGAATGGCCAGGACGAAGACGTCGTTTATAAAGGCGGGGAAGGGAAACCGCGACAGGAGCACTCTGACGTGCCGCAGCAGAGACGACGCGGCCGTCCTGTTGTACGAGTGCATGATGGCTCGGTCCACTGCATGCTGCACTGCCAGAAAGCCCTCACGGAAATAGCCTAGAAAGAAAACAACATTATTATAATAGAATTTGTTAATAGCACCCGTTTGGTAACTAAAGGAAGACGTGATTCATTCATTCATTCATTTTCTGTAACTGCTCGTCCTCTGGAGGGTTACAGGGGGGGCTGGAGCCTAGCCCAGCTGTCACTGGGAGAGAGGCGGGGTACACCCTGCACAGGTCGCCAGTCTATCGCAGAGGACAGACAACCATTCACACTCACATTCACACCTACGACCAATTCAGAATCACCAGTTAACCTAACCAGCATGTCTCTGGACGGTGGGAGGAAGCCGGAGTACCCAGAGAGAACCCACACAGACACAGGGAGAACATGCAAACTCCACACAGAAAGGTTTAAGTCAGACAATGTTTTAGAACCCAGAACCTTCTTACACAAATCCATATTTAACCCTCGTGCTACCTTTGGGGTCTCTGGGACCCCAAGCGAATGGACAGACAGATAGAGATCATGCAAGAGGGTAGCACGAGGGTTAAGTTATTCTAAAAACTAGAGATGCACCGATTTATCGGCTGGTGACCGGAATCGGCCAATTTTCACGTGATCGGCCATGACCGGAGACCGGCCGGTCAGTCTGACATATGCCGATTTTTTGCCGGTCAAATGCACTCGCATTTACATCGCGCAACATCAGCATCACACGCAGACCAGCTGACAAGTCTTGCCTGGGCCCTGGACGAGATAATCTTAGATGATCTTCTCTCTCTTCTCTCAACGGTAGCCTGACTCTGTCCCGAGACAGCGGGCCCCTCCCGCATCACTCTCTCTGTCACCTGACTGCAGCCGGATCTCTCTCCTCTCTGTCTCATCCTCTCTGACGGAGCGACCAAACTCAACTGTTTCTGTCAAAGATAACGTGTTGTGTCAGGCTTTTATACAAGCTTTGGACGTTAGCATTAGAGCTAGCCTGTTAGGTTACGTTACAAGGCTGGTAAACGTTGGCTGCGCTGTTTCTAACCTACGTTCACTTTACTAGTCCCAGCTTCACCGTCACCACCTTTTTTTTTAAATATTTTTATATATATTCAAATCAAACGGCAACATCAAATTTTGATCAGTGGACCAAACCATTTTTGTGTTGGGGGTGGGGGGGTTCTTGACCACTATTTCAAGGACAATTAGGAAGAAAAAAAAAAAAAAAAAAGGCTTTTATGTAACTCAAATATTACATTTTTCTTTTCCACAAATAGGCCTATTTTAATTTTTTTTCCCACACCAGGAGTAATTTATATAGTTCTATGTTTATAGTGATAGGGATTATCTGTTCAAAAAATGTTCTATTAAAGAAAAGATAATAATATTCTATTAAAGAAGAGAAAATAAATCTTTGTGTGTGTTGTAAAGTGGTTAGAAAAAATGAAATCGGAATCGGCTAAAATCGGTACCGGCAGGTCAAACTCAATGAAAAATCGGAAATCGGAATCGGCCGGGAAAATTGTAATCGGTGCATCTCTACTAAAAACTCATCACTTGATTATCCTGTCAGGATGATTTCATCATTTGGAGAACCACGTCTTTTCTAATCCCACTGTCGTCATCGTTGCATATTTTAAACATGACAAATCACAGAAAAAGACAATTAAGTGTACTTAAGCTAAAACACCATTAAAACTGGATAAGGGATCATATGCCCTGACATGTTGGTAACAACAACTCCAGAGTCAGGATGGCAATAAAATAAAGATAAAACATATATATTGGTTTGTCTGAATAGCAGTAATGCTTTTAACATACAAATATAACTAAACAATTCAATGTAGTTGTCATAGAGACGCAGTTAAAATGAAAAAGGTTTACAGGAATCCTAATTTCACAAGTAGAAGTTAAATACATCATTTAAAACACTGACCCGGTGTGCCCCCCGTCCTTTCATGCTTCTCCCTCGGGCCGGGCATTTGAAAAAGGGGGAAGAGGCTGAGCGTGTGCCAGTCCAGGTCGCTGTTCGGGTTCAGCTCCGACTGCTCCCTGGTCGGTGCATTGCGCGGGGTGAAGGGGAAACGCAGGTGGTAGCTCACCTGTGTATCAGAGAGAAAAAATGAGAACAGAACTAGCAGAGCTGTCCGGAGACGCGGGGGGTAGAGGAAATGCCATCGACACTGGGTTTCTAAATGTATTTTGCTGCTATTTGTGCAAGCGGCTCTCACCTGGTCACTGGCTGTTATTCAAATAAAGCAATAAATAGGTCCATACTGTCTTTTAAATGTTATTTATGTATATAGACATGGATAACTATAGTGTGACCAAACCAACCAGGACCAAAATGTTTCAGACTGTCACTGAAAACATTAAAAGCAAGCCTATTAAATAGGGAGGCACGTACAATTCATCTATTTCGTGCACAAATCCATTTGCATCCATTTGCATTAATTCTGTGCAACAATAGACTGGATTGATTGATGAGGGGTATCTGAGGCCACTTTCTTGAGCTCAGCAGTTCGCCGCCTTGATTACGGAACAGTTTCAAGAAACCATTTCATTCAAACACGTTGTGAAACACAAGTGTTGAGAACGACCGGTCCACAGAGCGGAGAAAAAAGCGTCAGGAAAACGTCAGCAAACAAAGAATCGTGCACGTCCAACGGTTCATTTTTATCGCCTTTTTGTGCATTTGTGTTGTGAAAAAGCGACAAAAGGAATGCAGGTGCACGGCTGCGATAATGCAGTAAAGGCTCTTTTAGGCCACTGCGGGACACAGACGCCGAAGGTTACGCACGTAGCCAGTGCCGGAGGCAGCGCTCGACTTTCCACTTCCTGCTTCACTTTCAACAATGGCGACAGAACCTTTTGCCAAAACTTTCGCTGAAGATTTGCATAAGACGAGTCACACAAATGTTTGTATCTCTGGACCTTCTCAGTTAATCTTTCCTCGACGTGTTCAGTCTTTATTGATCCAGAGCAATCGATTTGAGAATTGCGGAGCTGGAGAAGCAGGCGGAAATACTAAAGCGGAAACACGCCACTGCCAAGCGGACCAGTCGCAGCTCTTGCGTTCTGCGTCGCTGCCGTACATAGTTACATTTCTGGCCGTAGCTTCTGCATCAACTTAACACAGAAGTATAAACCGCCTATTAAAACTGAGCAGAAATTTGCTTAGAATCACGGTTCAACCTAAACTGTAGAAAAACATCACTCCTCCTTGTCCTGCAGAGTGCTCTGGGATATCTAAAAGCTTCAAGGCCTGTCCATCACACACAGATTAAGATTGACTGCATGACTGTAGACTGCATGAGCCTGTGTATTAGTGTCTTAAGTCAGGTTTTTCCTGCTGGACGGAGAGGATACGTTTCACCTCAGCTGATATATTCACCAAGAGAAGAAGCATGTTTGTTGGGACATTTTTTTTTTTTTTTCAAACTACCACCAGTAAACAAGTAAACCAACAGGATTTCAGGAAGCAGATAAAACTGCACAGACAGGTATTACCGGTAACACTATCCAAATGTGGCCTATTTAGCAAAATGACTCTTGCACTGGTCTTCAGAGGAAGACTAAACCGTGTACCAGCTTCAGAGCATGACAGCGTGCATGCTGCCTTTTACCTGTAGCGGCAGAGGCTCGTCGTCACGGGTGAAGCGGTGCTCAAACACCACCGCAGCCAGAAGTGTCGATGACAGGGTGTTATTTCTCACGAAGTTCTCAAACTGCTCCTCCGTCTCGAAGCCACGCACTGGAACAGAAACCGAGACAAAGGTGACATTAGTTGCGGTGGGGTATTTCTGTGCACACTGTCACCGCCCGACTTTGCAGGCTCGCTATTCTCACCGACAGGCAGGATGTTGGTGGAAATGTGGCCAGCATACTTAATGTTGTGACCAAAATTATCTATGTAACTAGTCAAACCCTAAAGGGAAAACAGTGCAACTAAAAACACAGGTGTGCTGGGTTATTTAAAAAAAAGGGGAAGAGGTACATGCGAATCCTAAACACGATAAAACAACTTGAACAGTCGAAATGAGAATGAACACAAGGAGGAAGTCAATAATAGATAACTGTTTTGCTTTGTGACTGAGCCTTTCTCCTGTTTTTCTCACCGCCACGTTTTATTCCACTTATCGAGAACGCATGCAGGTATTCTGGCAAAGAGCGTCAGCATGACACACTGGCTGCAGGGTTAAATCTGGGTCACAGTCATAAAATAAACACTTGAACGGAGATATGCCAAGAGCAGAGAGGAAAGAGCAAACAGCTGCCAAAAACACAGGTTCAGTGCTAGTTTAAAAAGCAACAGGGGATCTTACACAAAAGGGATAGTTCTGCATTGGGGGGGGAGTATAAGACATTTTCATGTCTTTAGTGAATTTAGTACGGTACTAAGCAATAAGCTCGATATTATGCATTATGCCATTCGACAGCGCATGTTAGCAACTAGTTAGCAGAGAGTTCAAACTAATATTTAGATATTTAATTGTTTATTTAGATAGGGACAGTGCATATTGATGGACATCAGTACAAGTACACAATGTAAATATGCTAGAATTAGCACCATAGCTAGTTTTCATCTATTGTCCCTAGGCAGATACATAAAAAAACACATAAAAGACAAATAACAACTATACGACACCCTCATAGTATTCTGCATATAAAGTTATATGCAGAATTAAAGCCATTTACATGTGGATATTTCAAATTATAGCCACATAACAGATACTTTGTTAATGGTTAACTTGAAATACAGTTGAAATATTTGGATGAAGGTAATGGTTAACCAGTAACAACAACAAGAATAGTATAATTAAAAGGCTAGCCAAGTTAGTTTGCTCGACATAGTCATTAACCAGTATAAAAACATAAAGATGAATAATCAGCTAAAGTAATGGATGAGCTCATTTTTAGCTAAACTGCGGGCTAAATATTAAAGAGAAAAGTGTAAATAATTAGTAATAATAACGAATTTGTAGCAAATACTGAATATACGGTTTATTAGGTTGAAGCATTCAGTGGTTTAACCGTTTAGCTTTTGAAATAATTATCTAACATAATGGACGGACAGTTAAATACTGATCAGAAACTAGCGGCTAAATTGTTTAAATAATTAGATTCTTGGTTGGTCTTTTGATTGCTGGCGTCCATTCCTAAAGAAAAACGTTGAAAACAGACTTAGTTTGCATCAAACCTTGTAAATGTGATTCTGCAAAATCTTTTAAAAAACAAAACGTACAATTGACAAGGGCTGATACAACAGAGGAAACAACCAAACCAAACCTTCGGACGAGACGAGCAATTTTACCAGTGTTTGGAGACGTTAGCATGGTTGCTAGCATCACCCGTCTCACCTCCCACGTTACTTCTACACTCGACTATTACAGGTTTGGCTATTGTTTGTCTAACATGTGCAATCCAGTCTACAGAACTTATTAAACACCCATCTGTTAAAATGTGCATGAAATATAGTTCACACAGGAAATCTCGTTTTGCAACATTTCAAAATGATGTTTGAAAGACATTTATAATTCTGTTGTAACGTATTAACAGCAAAAACATCGCCGTTTCACTGCGCCCTATCCTTTAATCCTAACCGTAATCCCTTATTCTGGGTGTAACGCTGCAACATTACAACACTGAGTTTGACAGAGTTTGGTGATCTTCCGATTCCGCTCCACCTTTCCCTCTGAACACTGAGACCAGTTAAATTATTCATTCATGGCTGAGCTGGGATCTGACACGGACGTTCCAGGACCCACCTGCAGTGACACAGACCTGTCTAACCTGTCTATCTCTGCCCGTGTTTAACCGGATAACGTCACACAGAGGAAAAAGGGGTGTCTCGCGGAGTGTGCGGATTAAATTAAAACGTAGGTGCCCCGAGGGAGACGACTGGCATGCTTCAGTGTATCCACTTCCTGTGTTTCCTTATCTAAATCCCCATCTGATACAGTATGCCACAGGAGCAAGGTGCGGCCTGTTTGCCCGTCTCCCGTTTCTGGAGAAACCAGTATTCCCACTTGAGTGTCCTGTTGTTGTCGTCGTCAAGGCTTGTGGTGGTTTTTTTCCACTGGATACAACAGCTCGACTTGGGAATGCTAACTTTAAAGGGCTAGCGTGTAGCATTTAGGTGGATCTACAAGCAGAAATGAATTCTAGTATTCATAGTTGATAATTTATTGGTGTATAATCTCCTGCAATTAGAAACTTTTGTGCCTTTGCCAGCTTAGGAGGAGCGGCTGCTTTGTAAATAAGGAGAACTTCCTCGTCCACAGTGCACAACATGTTGCACCACAATGATTCTGCAGTCGTCCACCAGCTCTAGAGAGGCCTTTCAGGTTTTTACACTAAGGTTCGCAGCTAGACGCCACTAAATCCAACACACTGGACTTTTAAAAGCCCCGTCCAGATATAAAACCATTCGCTGGTAGTTGACGGTTGGTCAATATTGGACGTCCAGGCTCTGGTTGCCTGGGTAATAATCTGGTATATTTACCAACCTACATGTTTTTGAGGGAAACTTTATGTATGGACTTAGTCGACTCTTACAGTCTTGCTGGGTTCATCTGGGTTCACCCATAGCTTAAAACCTTCTATCAACATGGTGACTTTGGTGGTAGGAACCAAAGTCTTTCGTAAATGTTGGGAGAAAACTCTGTGCTGCATCATGTGTCAATCGCTTTGAGATTAGTTCAGCCTATTACCTTCCCGCTTCGCTTGGCCAAAGATTTTTTTCATTCAAATTCCAAGGTCCATCTGTTCACACTGCTGCTGGTCTCTGTCTGTGTGAACGCCCTCTTAAGCTTGTGCAGCAATACAATCGTGATTTTAAAGCAACTTTTTAATAACTCCCAGTAACGGACTACGATTAACATTCTATGTTTTCCATTCTCCATCAGATCTGAGCGACTGAACAGACCGTTAAGCCAAACAACAACAAAACAGGGACGCAGATAATCGGTCGGCTACCTGTTAGCTAACATCTACCTCTTGTATACCAACCAGATACCAGAGTCAAACTGCTCAAACTCTTGGAAAGAGAGCAAATAAATCTAATTTACCTAAATGTCAAACTATTATTTTAATAAAACATGTGTGCTGTTGGGCAATTACACTCAAAAAGAACACAAAACCTCACATTTAAGTCAAATATTTCCAGTTATTTGCTGATTTTCCATAGATTTGAATTTCTCACATTGTTTTACTGAACATGCCGCCTCATTTCCTCTCCACCGTACGGTAGCTGCGCTGGGTGCACTTTTAAGGAGCTGCTTAAATCTCATTGTACTGTGTATAATGACAATAAAGGCTTTCTATTTCTATTCTTCTATTCTATTCTAGCTTATTACCCACCTGAGCGGAGTTCGAGGCTGCCTCGCACGTCCTCTGCCACCTGCCGCACCACGCTGGAGTTACTGGGCACGTAGGCCAGCTGCATGAACTTCATGTACATGTACTGGTCCGGCAGCGTGTCGACGGCGAAGCTCTCGTAGATCGTGTCATTCGGGTAGACCTTGAAAGAAACCTTCTGACGCAGCACGATGAGGATGCCAGAGAAGAGCAGGGGCAGGAGTATCTCCACCAAAGTTACCAGGATCTGACGTTTCTGCATAGCGGAAACAGAGAGGGATACGTTTGATGTAGACAACAAGGAAAACTGGAGATGAAACTGAGTCAAAGAATGTTTTTTTTTTAATTTTGTGAACCATCGCTGAAAACTGAACACGAACGGAAATACAGTACATAGATATAGTGTGACATTATGCCATTAATGACTGGGTATTGTTTTACACAGTGGATAATAGATTATTTTACAGATTAATGGGACAGTTTCAGGACAATAAGTAGCCGATCTTAGCATGAATGCTTGCTGGATATTGACTGAATTGTTTCAGTGGCGCTGTGTGTTAAAACCTGCCCAGTTTGAAATGAATGCTTGGTCAGTCTAGTTGATTTTGATAAGCTCCAACTTCATCTAAATAGCAATAGTGTTCGAATTATAGACAAAGTATTTCTTAAAAGAGTTGCTGGTAGATAATACTGAAGACTGATTTTATTGAATCTCCAATTCAAGCCTTTTTTTAAATTTTATTCTAATTCTGTGCTCATAGGAACCATAGTTACTCTCCCAAAAACTTTTAATGGAGGAATTCCGGTTAAGAGTCGCTCCGAATTAAATTTATCATGCCTGGTAAAGATTTGCAGGGAGTAATCAATCATCTGGGACAACATAGTAATAGTCTTTACGTCATGAGCGCGCCATGGAGTAGATTTCGTTCACAATAAAACTGCTGGATGTTTAAATTCCACTGCTGAGTCTGATGTAAAAGATTTGAACAGAAAAATAACTTTAAACAGCAACTAAACCATTTGTTGAGTTTGTTGAGTCGTGGCAGGACTACCCAGCTGCATGAAGAAGTATATTTTTCTCTGTATTGGTTGACACCAAGTCATAAAACCACCCCATTATGAAATCCAAACGGCGCGTGTCACCAGACTCACATTTCGCTGAGGACTGACCTGGTTTCGGATTTACAGCAGGAAACCACCAAATAAACGTGACGTTTTCATAACAAGCTCGTACGGGCCCAAATTACACTCTCAGCAACCTCCTTGTGAAGGTAAAATGTTACGTTACATTCTGAGACAGCAGATTACTTAATTAATTTATACTGTGGGTCTGTGTTTTGCAGATGGAAACGCGAGTACAAAGACCACACAACAACTGGAGCAGCCAGAGGAAGACAGTGTAGACAGCGATGGGGAAACAACACCACCATGATGAACACCAGGCTGCTTATTCCATTTCTCAATAGCCGCCTGCGGCATTGTGAAATCATCAGCTGATATAAGTTTTCTAAATTATGCAATATGACTCTAATACACAGCTAGAAATGTGCCAATACTCTATATCAGCAGAAATCAGGCTTTGTGTAGGAGTAAACGTGAAACTCATTTTAGTTCAAGGGGCCACATGCAGCCCAGTTTGGCATCAAGGGAGCCAGACCATTAACAATTTACATTTAGTGACTTGGACATTTCTTAAGAAAAAGAAATGCAATTTCTGTTTAGTTCTAGGTCTCAGTGTTGGTTTATGTCCACAACTCTTACTAAATCTGTGAAAAACCTGCATTTAATGTCTTCAGTGTAATTTTTGCAATTCACAAATTCATCCCGCGGGCCAGATTGGACCCTCTGGCGGGCCGGTTTTGGCCCCCGGGCCGTATGTTTGACACGTACGCTATAAAGAAATCTGTCTCGTGATCCGTGCCGCAGCAATGTAAAAAAAAAAAAAAAAAAAAATGAAAACGACAAAAGGTAAAAATGAGTGACTTCAATTAAATATAGCCTTTTAAGTACAAAAAAAAAAAAAACGTGTGTCAGCAACCAACACGTTGACCCTGCTAGAGCATGTGACACACTAACACAGCACTGACCTGCTGGGATCAGGCCGTTTTCGAGTACCTGGGTAACATCTCGAGGTTGTTGTTGACACTAAAATGTTAAGTGTCAGCGTACTGTATTTATGATTCCCCGTGAGCATATAACTTTAGCACCGAACGGAACCAGTATCTTGACAATACACAGTTGCAAACCGTGTCTGCACCTAATAAGGTCACACACAGGCCAAAGGGGGGGTGAAGGTGCACTTTCTTTCAACTGACCTGCTGTAGATAGTTTTTCCACAAGAGGAGTCCAAATTGTCTTGCGATAGCCATTTTTGACAGGACACAGTCCGGGGAGACTTCTAAAGTGGTCGACAGACAAAGAGAGAGAGACATTTTTTTAATTTCAGGTTAGACATAAATGTTTGATGAAGCAAAAACAAAAAACAGCTGCAGTGACAGTGGCAGTAGGAGGCCTTCGATCTCTCAGTTTCTCTTAAAATAATAGAGAAAAACAAAAGAAAAGAGAAGTGAAATTGAGCAATCATCGGTATCATCTTTTGCATGCGCTACGTTCAGAAACTGTTCCCACAAGATAGAAAAAGAAAAAAACCCACGAGTTGAGTAAGGAACAAAGAATAAGGTGTGATAGATACACTAAGATTTTAAAAGGATGGGGGCACGCTGGCACTTAAATTCATTTGATTTTAGCTCAACCACATGCAAATAAACAAAAAAAGGGGTTAAAAACAAACCACTAATATGCAGACATAGCCAATGGAAAGCACCTACACAGCTTTTTAAGAATAATCAGTGTCATTAAAGATAAGTACCAAGAGAATCTGTGCATTTTAACATATATATATATATATAAATAGAAACAGTGCACTGAGAGTGATCAATAAATATGAACTAGTAAAGCCACAGGAACCATGTTAGCCTCTATGGAGTCTCACGTATTTCCTTCTCATTTTTGTCCCTTTTTCCAACATATCCCGAATCCAGAAATGTAATTAAACTGGGATAGTCTGAATTTCACAAAAATAACTGTACGTATTTCCTCTGTAAATTAGGTCATGTTATTTAGAGCAACCATTTTTTTGTTTTCTGCTAGCAAACATTAGCCGTTTCTGGGGGGAGAGACCCTTTTCCACAAGAAACTGAATTTCCTCTTCTCTGATTGGCCCACCGCGGCACTCGCTCTCTCCTGATTGGACAATCGAGCTGCTCGTCAATCCCTATGGGGGAGTCCGATGAATGCAAATTAATGGATCTAAGGCACAAAGCTAGGAATTACAGAAATACTGTGCGCTGACTCACTGACACGTTGTCAGTTTGCACTATCCCGCTGATAATATATCAAAAAGAAAGTGACTTTTTTATTTTTTATTTTGTGAATTTGTTCAGTTACCTGAAAAACAAAAGAGGCGTTCGGCACATGAACTTCGCGAGCTGCTGTCTCGCTGCTCGTGTCGGTGAGGTGAAAACAGTTCCTCCTTATTGTCCTACAGCGGCGACGAAAGTAGCATCACCGCGGGCCCTCTTTCCGTCGCCGACGCCGCAGACGCCCGGTAGCATGAGTGAAGGCGAGGACGGACGTCGGCAAGCCCCTGCGCGGGTTCTGTCCCCCTTTTTCTTTAAGTTTGCTGCCCGCTCGCTAGCGATGTGATGACATTGCACCAGCCAAGCCAGCCAGCCGGATAAAGCTCGTGAACTCACCACCAACGCTCGGAACGCAGCGACGAACGTCAACAAAACAAGTCACGTGACCCCAGCTGGAGCAGCGTGTCACGTGACTCCAAACAGCTGGGGGTTCTCACACTGACACATTTATAATAATAATAATAATAATACATTTTATTTAAAAGCGCTTTTCAAGATACTCAAAGACACTTTACATGAAAAGGACATCAAATTAGCAAAACAATGTGAAATATAACATCAAAAACACAATAAACTGAGCTAAACATTAAAAGCAATTTTAAAAAGGTGTGTTTTTGTCAGAGATTTGAAGGTAGGAAGGTCGGTACAGTCGCGGATGTGTTTGGGGAGAGAGTTCCAGAGGGAGGGGGCAGCTGCAGAGAAGGCTCTGTCGCCCCAGGTTCGATGCTTGGTCTTGAGTGGTGGAGTAAGGAGGTTTGCGTCACATGAACGGAGGCTGCGGGATGGATTGTGGCGATGGAGCAGGTCAGTGAGATAGGAAGGGGCCTGGTTATGGAGGGCTTTGTGTGTGAGGAGGAGGATTTTGAACTGAATACGCTGTGGAACTGGGAGCCAGTGGAGTTTCTGGAGGACAGGAGTGATGTGATCACGGGAGCGGGTGTGGGTGAGCAGACGTGCAGCAGAATTTTGGATGTACTGAAGTTTATTTAAAGTTTTGGATGGTGTGCCATAGAGGATGCTGTTGCAGTAGTCAATTCTGGAAGTGATGAAGGCGTGAATGAGGGTTTCAGCAGCAGAGAAGGAGAGTGATGGACGGAGTCGGGCAATGTTCTTGAGGTGGAAGAAGGCAGTTCTGGTGATTTGATTGGTGTGATGATCAAAGGAGAGGTTACTGTCAAAGATGACTTTGATTTATGTATTTTTATTTATTTTTAGAAGGTATTATGCTTCTACATCGTTTAATCACTGGTTATTTAGTAGAATATTTTTCTCTATCCTTATTTGTCTATAAAAGTAAACATTGACGAGGTGACATTTTTAATCTCTAAGCTATCTCTAATCAATTTGACTTTTATGATCAATGGACACTGCCCTCATGCATTATTTTTTTATGGTGCATATTCACGTTTCATATTAAAATAAAAAAAACAAATAAATGTAAATCCGGTTTCTTTACTATGCATATACAGCGATCAGCCACAACAATAAAACCACTGAGAGGAGAAGGTAATAACATTCTGTTGGGAAACTTTTCTACCTGGCGTTCATTCGTGTGGATGTTACTTAAACATGTAGCACCCCACTTAGACCAGACCAGACCAGGCACCCCCACCCCATAGCAATCAAATCAAATCAAATCAAATTTTATTTGTATGGCACTTTTCATACTAAAAGCAATACAAAGTGCCTCACAGAGGCTAAAATCAGCAAAGACAAAACACAGGCTAAAAACACTAAGGACAAAACCCAACCCTCCCACCCCCGTAAAAACACAGAGATACACAGATACACCCCCCCCCCACACACACACACACACACACGTAGAAACACATACACACGCACACACACGAAGGCTCACACCCACTGTACACGTTAGAGAGAGACATGGCTGGCCCTGAGACCTGGAGCAATGACACTCCTTGATGTACAGCAGCCATCCCCAGTAGGATGCAGCCCGACACACACAAAAACTGTTTAGGAACAACTCAAAAAAACATGAAAAACTGCACAAGGTGTCCCTATATGTCTATAAAAGTAAACATTGACGAGGTGACATTTTTAATCTCTGAGCTATCTCTAATCAATTTGACTTTTATGATCAATGGACACTGCCCTCATGCATTATTTTTTTTTTTTTATGATGCGTAATCATGTCTCACATTAATGTGTGAAGCCAAAATAAATGCAAATCAGGTTTATTTTCTGTGCATATACACCGATCAGCCGCAACAATAAAACCACTGAGAGGAGAAGGTAATAACATTCTGCGGGGAAACTTTCCCACCTGGCGTTCATTCGTGTGGATGTTACTTACACATGTAGTACCCACCTAGACCAGACCAGACCAGGCACCCCCACCCCGTAGCAATGACACTCCTTGATGGCAGCAGCCATCCCCAGCAGGATGCAGCCTGACACACACAAAAACTGTTTAGGAACTACTCAAACAAGATGAAAAACTGCACAAGGTGTCCTTATGTCTATAAAAGTCGACACTGATGAGGTGACATTTTTAATCTCTAAGCTATCTCGAATCAATTTGACTTTTATGATCAGTGGGTACTGCCCTCATGCATTATTTTTTTTATGGTGCGTATTCACGTTTCATATTAAAATAAGTAAATGTAAATCAGGTTTCTTTACTATGCATATACAGCAATCAGCCACAACAATAAAACCACTGACAGGAGAAGGTAATAACATTCTGCTGGGAAACTTTTCTACCTGGCGTTCATTCGTGTGGATGTTACTTAGACATGCAGCGCCCCACCTAGACCAGACCAGACCAGGCACCCCCACCCCATAGCAATGACACTCCTTGATGTACAGCAGCCATCCCCAGCAGGATGCAGCCTGACGCACACAAACTGTTTAGTAACAACTCAAAAAACATGAAAAACTGCACAAGGTGTCCTTATTTGCCTGTAAAAGTAAGCTTTGATGAGATGACCTTTTCAATCTCTTAGCTATGTTTAATTAATTTCACTCTAATTCAATGGGCACTGACCCTAAAGCATTATTATTTTTGTGGTGCATATTTCATATATCAGACTCGGAATGCCTTTATTGTCATCATATCTCTTGTGTGTATGGGCTAAAGTATAAAAACACTATAAAAAACACTATAAAAAAACACTATAGAAGTAAACACGATATAAAAAAAACAATAAGATGCAGATAAGAGAAATAAAGCATGTAAAAATAACTCAAACAATAACTCAACAGTAACAAATAGGTCTAGCAGCAGGAGTAGATCTGTGTGTGTGTGTATGTGTGTGTATAAGTGACCTAGATTATTTTTTAAATTTATTTTTAAAGACATATTTTGCACGGTAACAGTGCCAAGTATTTACCAGATATTGCACGCTGAATTGCACCAATCGATTGCACGGTCCAGCGTCTCAAGCTTTTAGCTGCCTTATTGCTTGTGTTTATGAGCCTTTATGAGGCACTAGCTTTGATTGCTCAGTAGCACTTCCTAGAGAGAGGCAGCGGAAAGAGGTTAACAATAAAGAAACGTCAGTCCGATTTATTTGCTACGAATACATGCACACATACAGGGAATTAGCTTTCTGCATGTAACCCATCCATTTGTTAGGTTCTTGCTTAAGGCACCTCGGTTATTAACATAGAGGATATTCAAACCAGTGGCCTTAGGGTCCCAAATCTGCTTTTCCAACCACCAAGTCAACAGCTCCTCCCAAAATAAACGCATAAAAAAAGCGGAAGAGGAAAAATTAGGGTCAAAATCAACGCAGCAGAGGCCGAGATGTTGCATTAGTCGCCAATGCCAAGCTCCAGAACGGCTGGATCCCATCATTTCCATGATGCAGCTCGGTTTCATCCCTCGGTTTTGTGGCGTTGGTGCCATAAATCTGCAGAACACATGCTGGATTTTATCCTGACAGACTGAGAGCGAAACCTGTTATTTAACTGGATAATAATAATATGATGATGAGCACATGGTGTGCTTGTGATACTGCACTGGACTGGAAATGACAAACCAAACCACAGCTTGGAAATCGATGTTTTAAGGCATCAAGGCTATTGCAGCAAGAGGGAGTGTAAAAAAATGAAGAAATAAAAGTTTGGGGTTGTGATTTGTTATTCAAAATTGTGAGTTTTGTCTCAGAAGTCTGAGAATAAAGTCTTTTTTTAAAGTTAGGATTATGAAAAGAAGAAATCATAATGCCCCTAGTGGCCCCAATCCTCTTCCATAATATAAAGCCACTGTTTAAAATTATTTTAAGAGAGATTACTTGAATCTAAGAATCGTAACTTTTGTCTTAGAGGTTAGAAATATGACCACTTGAGGGGTTTATATCGGTTTGTCATAATTGACATAACCCAAATAAGGTTTTTTGGGGGTAAGAAAAACAAAAAACGATCCTAGCCGTTTTATTACAGTGGCCTTTTCCTCCTCTATAGACCACAGCATAAGAGCTCTGCATTTCTAAACCCCTGGCTTCAACTCAAGCTCCTAGCGACTGGGAATCTCCAGTTCAGCTAATTAATTTATTGTAGAAAACCCTTCGTCTACTCCGGGGGGGCCCAGGAGAAATGGATTGGTTGGGCAAAGAATACAGCACACTGGAGCGAGCCAGGGGATTAGTCCCAGACTCTGCCTCGCTAATGGGCAACCGTGATCGAAACGCAAATCCAATCAATCTGCGCGCCTGCACGGCGGCAAAATATCACACGCGGCTTTTAAAACATTATTTATTGTTGGAACTCGGTACAAAAAAAATGATATATTCACATCACAGGTCTATTGAGAAAACACTGCACTGTAGAAAATAGAAACTGTTTCACGTAGAAAACTGCCTTTTTTTTTTTGGAATGAAGCAATTTCAAGTAGAAGTGGCGTCTTTTGTCTAATTTCAATTTATACATATAGCATTATGTACATATAAAAACACAGGCGATAACCAGTCTGGAGTAACAGTTTAAAAATAAAAAAATAATAAAAAAAACGTATTTACAGTCAGTCACAATCATTTAAACATCGTGTACTCTGCGTCCTGGATGAGGCCTACAGTACTTTGAAAAACCCCATCAAGTAATCATTTTCCTTTAGTGTCTGAACTTCCGTTCGTGTCCGAGGAGGAAGCGCAAATCCATTCTAAAATGCTTTAGTATTGATTGTTCTAGCTCAGAAAACAGGTTTTGGATTGCGCTCCGTCTGTGATGATAAAAGTGCTCGACCTAATTCAGATGGGAGGAAAAGTGGGTAAAGTACGACTTATCAGCGTGTTTAGAGTTTCACCGGCGCTCCGCGACGTGTGGGATGAATAATTATGACGTTCGGAGGATGTATCGAGGCTCGTGTAATGCTTGGCGGCTCTTAGTCGGATTATCAGCACGGCTTAATAAACAAAAGCCTCCTCCAACTTCCTGATGGGATTAGTGTGCCATAGGTCTTTAAGCGATATCGATTAAATCATTTAACAGCACAACCGACGTAGAGTTACAAAACTACAAAAGATACAGACTACTAAATGACTTAGTTCACAGCTCTTTTTTAAGTAGATGCCACATAAAAACACAAATGACACCACCACAGTACCTTTGGCAAACGTACATAGAACAAAACTGAACAAGAATTCATATACAATCATATTTTTCTTTTTTTTCTTTAGGCTTCGTGACGCTTTCATTAAACGACATTAGCGGCCTTTTGATGAAATCCCCCTAATACAAGACAGATTCTTGTACGTACAGTGCATTTCAGAGACTATGATAACCAGAGTAATCACATAAATATGCTGTTTTTTCAAAAATATGATCTGAACGATGAATACTTTTTTTTTCTCTCCCCTCCCCCTGAAAAAAAACAACAAGTCCATACGGTTTAATTTCTTTCACAACTATCTAATCTGAGATAGGTTGTTGTAGAAGGCTGTAAAAAAAATGAGTGAAGTGGCAACTATTGTACCAGGGTCCTGAGGAAAGTCAAGTCCATGTTCCAGTGGTTTCAGAGCCGATTTGAGTTGATGGGAGGTATTTCTATTGCTCCATGCCTGTAAACATGTAAATGAAATGTAACCTAACACAAAGGCAAGCTTCTAGTCAATTCATATCCCTTAGTCGTCTTTTAAGCTCTCTTGATCTTGACGGAGATCAGTGCGGACTTAGCAGGAGTGAGGAACAAACAAAAAGTGCTGGAGGTCAACGACTGACTGAGCAGATGGGCTTGAACAACCTGGGGCCGTCTATAGGCTCAGAAACCCCGCGCTGGTGGAATACGCCTCTCCTTCCATATCCTCCTGCTCCTCCTCCTCTCTCTCCACCTCGCCTCCGCTGTGAGCCGCCACGTTCTTCCTTTTCACCTGCTTGCTGGAGGTGCCCCGGGGCCTCTGCATGGGCACGAGAAGGCGGAAGCCCGGCTGGGCGCTGGCGGAGGCCGGCGCCAGGGATGTCGTGATGGTCTTGAACGTGCAGGGCAGGCGGGAGATGAGGGAGGAAGAGGAGCACGTGGACGAGGGACTGACGCTCTGCACGGAGGAATATCCTGAACTGTGAGGGTCTGAGGAGAAGGATGGGCCTTGGCAGTCCTTATTCCCCTCGCTCTCTGCTTCACAGAAGCTGTCTTCGTCGCTGGACAGGGCTCTGCAGTGGTCTTGTATTTTGTCCGCGTCCGTCAGCGGGTGCAGCGTGACGGATATCATAGAAACTGTTGAAGAAAAGAAACAAAATGGTGTGAATGTTTGGAAGAAACCACCCATGCATCATTCTCCTCTTCCACCGATCAGGCATAACATTATGACCTTCCTAATATTAGTTAGTGCGGGGTCTTCGAGTCCTATAGGTTGAGGGAAAGGCTTGTTCCAGTGCATCCCACAGATACTTGATCAATTTGGGATCCAGTGAATTTGGAGGCCAGGTCAACACCTTGAGCTGTTCTTCAGGGTTTTTGTGTGTGTGCCTGTGGCTGCATCCTGCTGGGGATGGCTGCTGTACATCGAGGAGTGTCATTGCTATGGGGTGGGGGTGTCTGGTCTGGTCTAGGTGGGTGCTACATGTCTAAGGTCCAAAGGTTTCCCAGCAGAACATTGTATTATCACAAGATGGTCAATGTTATTTACTTCTCTTGTCAGTGCAGTGGTCATAATGTTGTGGCTGATCGGTGTATATGCGTTACAGACGACGTAAATCACACCGGAATAACCGTGCCCTGCCCCACTCTCTTTGTTCCACTCACCGTCACCGTCCTCTTCGTCCTTCTCTCCCTCGCTCTCCCCCTCCTGGTCCCCCTCGTAGCCAGAACAGGAAGTGTCCAGACTCCAGTCCAGGATGTCGCCCAGCAGCGACTCCTCCTGATTGGACAGCTCGGCCGTGGGCGTGGCCACGAAGCTGCTTCTGCGGGCCTGCATGCCGTCGTCACGTCTCCTTTGAGAGAAAAAGCGCACACAAGGAGGGCCGTGAGTCACGAGAGCTTCTCACAGATGGCACGAACAAAAACACCTTCTGGTCAGAACTGTCGGCCGCTCCGTTCGTCGCGGCGCTCAGGACGCTCGGGCCACAATGAGCAACGCTAAATGAGCAATGAGAGGCGGGGGCAGCGGTCGTGTTTCTGTCAGGGACTCGTTTCTTGTGTGCGGCGTGTGTTGCAAAGCTGGCAGCAACAAAATCTGAGCAGAATTAAAATATGTCTCAGTGTTGACGTGCTCCTGTAGCTTTAGCATTTACAATTACCTAAAATCTTTTGACCGCTTGAGTGTTTCCATACTGCAGGATAGCAGCAGGTAGAATGCCAGTAGAGAATAAATGCAATACAACACTCCCAAACACAAATTATCTATCTATAAATCAAGAAGCGTCTGTGTGTCTGTCTGTGGCACGCATATCTCGCGAACCGTTGGCCCGATTGATTTGAAACTGGGCAGGTGTCTCGCTACGGGCACGAAGATGTGCACTGCTAAGTTTGACGTTGTTTGGATAAGAAATGTAAAATATATCGGTAAAATAGGTTTTCTCCGCTCTAATATTTCCACTAATCCTCATACACAGCACCTGTAGGCTCCCACTATAGGAATACATACTTCCGACGGGCACTGCACTAGTCTCAACAAAAATGAATTAGCTGGACAGAAAACAATCCACGCTCTACTCCGCAGCGGGCAGCCTGTGTGTCAGCAGCTGGCCTTACCTCTTGCTGGTGCTGGACGGAGAGGCCAGGAAGGTGTGGATGTCGGCTGGTTGACCGGTAGGACTGGGAGGCTCCATCTGAGGCACCACCTCGGGGATTTCAAAGATCTGACAGAGCTCTTTAAAATCCATCACCTTGTGGAAATAAAAACCAGTCACTACACAGACTCGGACAAGCCGCAGGAAGACACGTGATCAAGACAAACGACTAAAATAAACTACCGTTTCTTTGCTGATGTGCTGGTAGGCCTCATCTTCAAACCGCTGCTTGACGCCAGTAAGAGACACGTGCCTGTAATCTTTGGGAATATCTTGACTGAAGCTGGAGAAAGAGAGAGAGAGAGAGAGGGGAAAAATTATAAATAAATATATAATTGAGTTTGATCCACTTTGTTTTATGCATCATTATAATTATCTCTTGGGGACAAATCTTGTTACACGCCCATTTGAGAATTACGGTTTGTCGATGCAACGCTCACCTATCAAAGTGACTCACCCGGTGATTAGCCGATGAGCGCACACACACACTAACACACACTAACACACACCATGCCTCATACTGTTTTTATGACTCTGCAGCTGTCCGTGCATCCATCTTCTCGGTCACCAGATGTTATGAACGGCCTTATATTTAATCAATGTGGCTACGTGGGAAGGCTGAAAAACAGCCAGACGCAACCAACAATCAATCCTTGTTATCTCTTTTCGGGGGAGGGAAGCACAGCGTGGTCATGTATGAGCCATGGCGCAAATACCAGGAAAGAGACGGGAGAATGTGTTTATTTGCTAAATTGTGCTCACAATCAGTTAAGCCTGCTGCGAAAGACAGAAACGACATATTGACATAAAGTCAAGGGAGGCATAATAACTCCCTTTATCAACATTGGCACTTGGCTTTTGTATGAACAGTATGGATGGTGATTAGTGGCAGTTTTTGACCAGCAGGGGCTTTAAAATAATAGTCACTTAGGCACACGAGCAACCTACAGCTAAATTACCCATAATTCATTAGATGCTTTTGTCGCAGACCAAAATATGTGAGCTACATAATGCTACGGCTTGGTAGGAAGTTGTGCTGTAGGTGTTTCCTATGATAAACTCAATGCACCAATCAGAACTTAACTACGTAATCAGGCCCAAAGCAAAGCTATAGGAGGGCAGGTTCAAAAGAAACAGCACCTATTCATGGCAGAAAATGCCTTTTCTACACATATGACAACCTTGTGTTTTGTTCTTTAACCTTTTATCGCGGGGAGACTTAACCTTACACGTGTCACGATAACTCATATCATTCTGATTAGAGGCGAGCTTATCACTTGCGAGCCGTTAAGTATATTAGAAAAAACTAAAGCGATCTAAAATAATATGCATTTCTAAAAAGAGAGATATTTTGCTTAGTTATGACAAGAGATTTTCAGAAAACCTGAAAATTGGCATCAGAGCTTTGAGGTATTACAATATTTCGCCTCGAGTTGGCACAGCTTGCGTACGGCTTTGCTTCTGTCCAGCTGTTATCAGTCGACATAAGTTTTTAAATCTAAAATGCTGAAAAACATCAGCTTTCAGGCCTGACGGTGCTCTGCGTCGCGTTTTGGATGCACGCACACGTGGACTAAACATGTTGCTAGTCATAGGAGATGACAGCAAGTTTTCTAAGATACAGTAAACAGGAATGTATTCAATAAATAATTAGCTAAAACAGATGAGAGGAATTTAAATTGCAGGGGATTAAATTATGGAGTGTTATCAGAATACGTGCTTTTTGGCAAGCGTACCTAATGTTTTGGCAAGACGCGAGCGTCTGTGTTGATGCGCTCTGTCAGAATGCGAGACGGCTGTGCAAGAGAAGAAATACGATGTAGTGTCTTGGCTACAAATCCAGCGTAAACACAGAGAGTGTGAAACTCACCACTTGACAAAGAGGAGAACGGAGAGGGGGACGAGGTCTTGCTTGGAGAAGCCCGTGTAGTCGGCTAACTGGGAGGGCCAGAGGGGAGCTGCAGAGAGACGAAAACACCGCCATAAGTCAACGTGAACGTAAACGCCACGCTAAAGCTGTAAATTCGGTTTGTTTGAAATCTGCACCGCAGCGGCGCGTTGAAGCCGCGAAATGACGCATGAGAGTGTCATTACCATAGCGATGTAGCGCCCGTGTAAGCAGGAGTGCAGCGCACGCTAATCTGCCGGGCTGCGGCGCGGCGAGAGCAGAGTAGAGCAGCGACAGCTCGCAGATGTAGCTGAATAGGTGAGTGGTTCTCCTCTCCAGGGGGAGGAGGGAGAGCAGCACCTCCCCGTAGTCCAGCAGAGTGGGGCTCTGAAGGCAGAAAAATCATTTACAACAACCATACATTTGCATTTAAATAACCTACCGTTAGGTGTTAGAGTGGTTGCTGTACTCACCCTGATCTTTCCCTCCAGCACGGAGACGACCTCTCCCATCATTCGAACCAGGTCCTCGTATTTGTAGGTGTTGTCCGTGAGCCAAACGGCTTCACGTATAGTCAGGATTTCTTTACTGATGTAGCTGAAAAGAACCGAATAACATTACGTTAACATACATTACATTTTATTTTTAAAAGAGATCCCTCCAAAGCTACACATCATAAAATATTGTTATATGCGGCTAAAAACAGAAGTGTATTAAGAAAACAACGTGTGCATCCTCACCGTGTGCAGACTACCATACAGGCGATTCCTAACAACTGAAGACGCGCCTTGGGGACAGAGCGCAGAGACAAGTAGCGGTCCACGCAGCCCACTGTCACGTGCAGCGTGAGGCTGGAGAAGTCCTTCATGGTGGTCACCTCCACGAGCCAGTCCACCAGGATGTACCTAGTCACAGAACGAGGGACAAATACGATGTAAAGATTAATGTGCAGTGTCACGCTAACATGAATGAATCAGTCGTGATAGTGAACGGTGAAGATTGTGTGGTAAATTTACTCGCTTGAGAAACCTTTATTTGCATAATGGTGCCAGTGTTCTGCATCATCTGCTGCTTAGTAATATTGTACATAATAAAAACTAAAAAAGGAGCTCAGGATGAGCAGAAGACAGCAACTCACGACGATCTTCACCAACAGCAACACATGACTGCATGCAAAGATATTTATATACATTTTTCACAGCGCAGTTTCTGTTCCTGCGTACCTCATGGTGTCCTTGATGCCTCGTCTCATGCCCTGAGTGTCGCAGTGTCGCGACCCTGGATTAGAGGAACTGAAGAGCTGGGCCACCAGTTCGGAGCAGGCTTTTGGCTCCAGACCCAGCGGATTCCCGCTGCTGCACACTTTGGCCAGAGACAACTACAGAAAGAAGACAAACGTATTGGAAATAAATTCTTCCAAATAGCTTAAACAGGCTTGACAGCTGGTTGAATAGCGCTACAACAACAATACGGCTGAGTCGTAATTACAGAGCAAGTGATTCAAATGAGTCATAGTTTTGTGATTCGGTGATTGGGATTAATTGTCAAGTCCCCGAAACATTGCCTGGGAGCGCTACTGAAAAGCGTCCAACTCAGCACAAATGAAGAAGTCAGAAGGGAAACAATAACTTGACAGATAAGCTGTCAAAAGACAAACACTTTTTTTGTTTTATTACAGGGAAGTGTTTGAGGAGAGAAGAATAAAGTCGCAGACTGATAAAGAAAGACGTCGCAAGGCTGAAAATTCTGGAAAGAACTAGTTTAATCAGTTAATATTGTTCTAAATCACACACCTGTGCCTCCCAGCATCCTTTGCCAGCGTAGTCCCTGAGGGTTCGCATGCACTGGAGGTATCTTCCTGGATCTGCCAGCTGAAATTCAAATTAGCCGGTCAGTTTTAGTGCATGATTCAATTAATGTGATTAACATCTGTGTTTGGGCTTGTAGAAAGAGAGAGAGAAAAAAAAAAAAAAAAAAGATGTTTCCGAGAAAAGGAAATGAGAGACATGGACTCACCGCTGCTTTACGGCTATGCTCCCACAACAGGTAGGAGCTCTGCAGGCATCCAGCTTTTGACGACTCCTCCAGCATAGATATGGCATCTGAACGTCTTTCGTCCCCCTGGAAAAAAACGCAGCTCCAGATGTTAATGGCGCATCTTAACCGAAAAAACACTCGGTTAGTACACTACCAAAAAAATTTAAATAAAATACTGTCGTTTCAGCTGCGTTTTCATTTTAGAGGCTGTGGTTTGTAGGACTATTGCACCAGCATGTGTTTCTGCCATCTTGACGACCCCATTTTCAGTCAGTGGGCTGAGTTAAATAACAGAAACACTTCATTCAGTGCAGTTTAACCACCCCGTTTCAGCGCGAACTGCACATTGTGACAGTCACAGAGGGGGATTTAGTGCAGGACTGTGATATTAGAATGCATTCGTTTTCACTAGTGTACCTAACGAACTGGAAAGTGATCGTATGAAAGGCTTGTTTCATGATACCGATTTGTCATACTGGTAAATAAAGCGCACTAGGGGTGTGAGTAAAAAGAACAATGTGAAGGATCCTAAGACAACAGCAGCTATATTAAGAGAGAGAGAGAGAGAGAACTATTATTACAAACCCAACAGATCCTCCGTTGCTTTATACTTTGATTAAAAGGCTAATAGAAACTGGACCAACCACACCCAGACCGCTAGAATAAAGATCACTTTCATACTCACTTCAAACAGCTGCAAAACTCTGGCCAAGCAGTGCAGCAAGGGTCCCCTCTTCTTCTACACAGAAACAAACAAAAAAAACACATTTATGAACCTTTCTTCTGTTAAATTTACCACTTTTACCGAAATAAAATTCCAGTGAGGCCGAGTTCCCTTCAAGGTCTGCGAACAATGAAGCGCATTAGCCGTTTGTCTAAACTGGCAGAAACAAAACCCACCACGTTGTCATCGCACTCGGCCTTGAGACGATCGAACACCACGGCCTTGCAGCAGCTGCCGGTGGGCGACCATGGCGGACGGATGAACACCCAGATGAAGGGATCCGCCGCGGGAGAGCGCAGGCTCTCGGCCAGGCTGAAAAAGTGCGAGGCCTTTCGACCACACACGTCCGCTCGGCCCTCGTCGCTCAGGAGCGCTGGAGGAGAGAGAGAGAGAGAGATAGAGAAAAGGCAGTAATCATCAAGGGGGTGTTATATCCTCTATATTTATTTGACCCCTGTGTAAGTGTGCAACTGTGGGAGAAGGAAAAACAGTTCAACTTACGTCCTTCATTGTACAAATATGCAATCCCGAGCTTCACGGAAGCTTCAAAATTCCCTTTTTCAGCAGCTCTGAAAGTGCACAGAGAATTCAACTTAGAATCCAAACAGAAATAATAAAAGTAAAACTTTATTTTTTTTATTTGACTCAAGGAGTAGTACCTTTCAAAGAGCCATAAGGTGTTGGGACATGGCCATGTGTCTCTGAAGCTGACCCGGGCCCACAGGCTGGAATGGTTGTCGACAATGTCCCGCAGCTGGGAGTGAACCTGTAAGGGAGGTCAGCACAACTCAGTCCAAAGCAGGTGGTCACAAGATGCTGAGCCAGAACAAATACATGTCAGGGTGACATGTCACATACACGGCAGAGGTCGTGCGGTAGTGTTACTACTGTGTCTACCCACCGCTCGGACAGACAGGAGGTCCTCCGCAGAGAGACACTGGAGCACGCAGAGGAGGATCTCCTCAGGCAGGGACAGCACGGTCAGGGCCGGAGATCGCTTACGGACCCGCTTCCGAGCCGGAACCGAGTAGCATTTTGAACAACGGCAGTGGACGACTGGAAAGACAAGGGGAATTTACAAATTAAAAAGCTTCTCAATGAGCAGCTCTTCCACATATTTGGTGTCCCAAGAAACACACACACACACATAAACACACACATAAAAGAATTTCACATCTGAATGCAAGGCTGGCCCGGCTCATTCTCACATTAATGCCAGACAAATATTTGTGCTTCAATTTAAAAAGCAGGACAGTGGCTCTGGGGTTAGCATGTTGGCAGACAGGCAGACAGGGACACCAAGTTGAAGGTTGGGGCTCCACATTCAAAACGACTAACGTAAAGGCACCTCCGCTCACGTAAAACCCTCTTCCCGAGTACAAAAACAAGTTTTTAAGTTCCTGTATACACAATAACATTAAAATACTAAACTAAAAGCATCCATGCTCTTATGATAAGCTGCTGTGAGCTTCAACCGCTAGCTAACGACGATGAGTATCTCGTCAGGAGAAGTCAAATCGAGTGAGCGCCCAAATTTCCCTCCTGTGGTTCAGCGAAAGTAACGTTAAGTTATAAGCAAATGTCGCAAAGTAGGACGTTTTATTTTAGTTTTTTATTACCATAAACCCTTGTCACTGAGAGGGGAGACACATTAAACCCACAGAAATGTTGAAAATTTGACTTAACGTCAGCTTAACTTCCAGGAGGGATCCGTGAAATACACCGTTTGCGTTGCTAGAAGCTAGTTTCCAGTTTTATTAGTGAAACTGCATCACCTTACAGCATGTTTACAAAAAACTTATTTTACAATTAGCAATTAATGCGTTTTGGTAGCAAGAATACTTTAAATAAAGTTACTTACCACCCGCTTTCATTGCACTGTAGTGATCTCTCCTCGAACAGCGATGAGTAGCGATTTAAACGTTGAGGCGGCGCTGGCTAACGTTACGCACATACAAAATTTACAAACAATTAATATTATTAAGTGTTAAAATACTGCTTCCCGTGTCTGTTTGTGCCCCAGCAGAAGCGGTAGCTGCCTATTAGTTTAACAACTTATTAGCTCCTGCTCGAATTCAAATTCAAGCACGCGTCCTCACTTGTTGGACCCGCCCCAAAGTTGCTGTAGCACCGCCCGCGCTCACCCGTTTAAACTCTACATTCAATCTGATTGGCGAGGAGCGATGACGCCCATCCGAGACACGGCAGCCGTCTGATTGGTCGCCGTGAACAACAGTCGCGCCGATTGGCCAGCTGTTATGAACTGCGAAATGCAGGGAGCTCATTGGGTGAAGTAACGCCATTTCGAAGTACGCGCTCGCGCTCTCACGTATGCGATTGGTTGACCTGATTGTGAGGAACGTCCGGAGAGCCCACTTTTCGCAACTACCTCTGGGAAATGTAGTTGGACCGGAAATACCTTTTAAAGGTACCATGTTTAAAGGGACAGATTGATTCCTTAAGAAAGTGCTACAAACAAAAAATTAATCTCAACAGTGAACCTATAAACAAAATGATTTAAGTAAATGTAATAATTATTTTATTTATTCTCTGCAAATTATTATTTTAATTAATATTTTTTCTTTATATCTTCCCTGATTTTTGTCCAGTATTTAATTTCTGTTTATGAACCAGTATGGCTGAATTTTGCAAACTGTTTTTGTTCTTTTTTTTCAATAAAGCATGTAAATGAAGCAGAGAAAAGTGCTTGAAACTGGTTCTGTATCAGAAAACCAATTTTAATTTTGCCTAATGTTGTTTGCTCTCGGGTCCTGTTTTACTATTTTAATGAAAAGTCATCGAAATATAATTGTAGCACTGTGTACAGCATGTGCAGTAAATAACAAAGCTGAAGCAAAGGCATCTGGACTTGTTAGAACGTCTCATGGCCAGTGGGGACCAGTGTAGGTTTTTATTAGGTACATCAGTGGGTGGTGCCCACCTGAAACTCACATGACCTGTTGTGACCAGATACTCACCTGTAATTGGGGGGTGGGGGGGGGGGGGGTGGGTCTGTTTTGATCATGTCTGATCATGTGATTAGTGGCTGGTGTGGGAGCAGGGGATGGTCACATGAGGCCAGACCCTCGTTAAAAGATACGTTATTCACTCTGGAGCAGGTTTAAAGGTTAATCGAGAGATGTCCAAAGCAAACCCAAGCATGTGCAATGAAAAGCATGAGCACAAAAAAGTGAAAAGGCCGGTGGAGCAGACAAGATTATCGACGAGTTCCTCGTAAATAAGCACAGCAAGAAATCATTATCCCGGTCGCCTTGTCCCTTTTGCACGGCGCACCGACACACACAACATATTCATTCATCAGCGGCCGAGCAGATGTAAATGAATAAGGCAGCCGATCAGTGCAGCCGCTGAAGCTGCAGCCTTTGAGGAAATTACACGATGATTATGACCATTGTTGGACCGCCACTGTGAATAAATGGATAACTCTTTACTGAATAGTGTCTTCCTGATTGCTTGTCTTTTGAAGAGTGCACTACCAGAAGTAATCATTTGTACCTTTCAGGCTCCCTATTGATCTGCACATCATCTGCTCACCCAGTCTCATCATCACCTACAAGAACCAGTCCCCGATAATACCTCTACCTCAGAGGAACAGAAGAAAAACCCAAGCTTATTCTAACGTTTCATGTGATTTGCAATGATTAAATCAACACTTGTTGGCATTCTTCTTCTATAAGCGGCAACTCGCATGCGGGATCACGAATAAAGTACGTCGCGTTTATCTTATTTCCCCTTCTTCCTCATTAGGGCATGTCATTCTTGCTCCATTTGATACTGGAGGTGCGGCATGATCAAATTATCCGGTGGCTGAGTGACCTCAGACGGGGCAGGAGCGGTGACATCCTCAACTGGATGCACTGTTACCATAGAAACTCCAACCAATCTCGGCCATTTTCTCAGCAAAACACAAAGTGGCCAGTAATGGCTGGGGAAAAGAAATTAGACATGTGCGCGTAACCCAAACCGGAAATAATTAAAGCGGCGTGTGCGCCATGGGCTCACAAAACAACCAGGTCTATAATTTCCTCCCGTAGGTATCCATTGTTTGCCGGTGAGGAAGATGTGTCATTACAGAAGGACCTGAGAGCTTTAATTTCATGGAGATAAGTAATAATTAAGCAAAGTACGTTAGATAATTAAGAAAAAAAGCAATTCCTTTTGTTTTCTTTTCACTTTTGGCGCTTTGCAGCGTCTCTTGAGCTCAGTTTTTGTACTCTCAAGTCCCTGGTGGATTAAATCCAATATCCTCTCATCACTTTTTATTGTGTTACAATAACCAGACTGCATATTATTGTCACTTTGCTCATGATGTAATTGTAACTGTTCAGCCCAGGCACATGTGTAATTTTCCCTCAACACCTGTCTCCAAAACCGCTGCCAGAACAACTGAATGTAACCGCATCCTGCCGTGAAGGCATCATTCAGGACCCAACGCAGGCAGACAGGCAAGCAGAGACTAAATTAATAGAGGCAGATTTGTCGTTTGCATTCACAGATGCTGTTGACTTGGGAATCTGAATAAAACATTAATGGGGCCATCAGGCCTCCGCTGGCTCAACTCCAAATTTCGTAATGTCACTTCGTGCTGCCTGTTTTGTCCTTCTGGCCTTGCATGCCGAACTGATGTCAGATTTGTATAATTCAAAGTCTAATAAAAGCCAAATAGTGCTGAATGCTTGGGTTTGAAGCCAAGTCCTGGAGATAGAGAGGCGGATGAGTTGCTCCCATCTGGTTTCCTGCAATCCGTGCTGACCCTAGCAGTCCGACTGACCGCTTCCACCCCATCTGCACTTTGCCCCCGTTGGCCTCCCCACCCTTTATCCAGACCTAAACACGGTTCCCTCCACACCCACAGCAGTTTCCCAGCAGTTACCAGTGTAAACTGAAATATGCTCAAAAATAAACTCCTGCTGAACGGAGCAGATATTCATATTTACGTGCAGAATGTCCAGTAGTGACATATGAACTAGTTTCCACAACAAGATGAGTCCAAACCAAACGTAGGGAACATAGGCAGTCCTAAACCAATGAAATCTGTCATGGGATAAATAGAAAGGGGCCCCTGGAGAGGTTGTGGAGTATTGTTGATGTTCTGTGGAGCCTTCGGACGTTTAAGTGGGGTTTATGCAAAATATGACCACCTTCCTAATATTGTGTAGGTCTCCCTTGTGCCTCCAAAGCAGCTGTGACTCATCAGAGAATGGACATTTACCTTCTGAGGGTGTCCTGTGGTGTCAACAGAATGTTGTTAGTGGGGGGCTTTTGGTTCCTATGGGTTGAGGGGAGGGGCCTCTGTGGATCATCCCACAGATACTTGATCAGTTTGGGATCTAGTGAATTTGGAGGCCAGGTCAACACCTTGTGCCGTTTTTTTTTGTTGTTGTTCCTAAACCATGCTGCCATCAAGGTGTGTCATTGCTATGGGGTGTGGGTTCCTGGTCTGGTCTAGGTGGGTGCTACATGTCTTATTATCATCAACATGAAAGCCAGGTCCAAAAGTTTCCCAGCAGGACATTGCATTGTCACCAGGTGGTCAATGTTATTTACTTCTCCTGACAGTGGTTTTAATGTTGTGGCTGCTCAGTGAGTGCCTAAAGGTAGTCATTTGGGAACCCCCTTAACCCAACCCTTCTTATTTCACCTATGGCCTGCACCTCTGAGCATGTCAAGCTGAGGGAGGTTTGCCTGTTTTTTGCCAGTAGGGGGTGTCATTCATTCTGGCCGACAGTGACCAGTCTGTTTTCCTAACAACCAAAGGATCCCACATGTCTCTGAGTATCTGAACAAGTCATCCAAGCTGGCAGGGCAGCACATGGCATCTAAGCGTCTATATACAGCATCTCAATTTCAAGCGAAGGGACGGTTCAGGTGGCGTCGCCAATCACAGACGTGTGATTGCGCTTTAAGGAAAAAGCCTCAGCGGAGCTAAATGTATAATCTAAAGCGCACGCAGTTGAAAACAGAGTTTGTTTATTGTTTACTCACTGTCCGCCGCCCCCCATTTGTCTTCTGTATTTTTAGCCCTGTCCAGAGATTCTCTCAGATCCGTCAGGACAAATGCCGCAACCCTTTTTAGACGATTCTGGATGATTTCCCATGAAATTCAACGTCACGCGGGGGTTTCTTCAAGAAAACATTTGCACCAGACAAACAGAAGGTGTTCACGTGACATTTATTTACATTTATACCACATACATAAAGAATTAGAATTGACACGTAAGTAGAAATATACAGTAGAAATAAAAAATAAGTCGTATGTACAGCACCAAATATTAGAGGGCCACACAAACCAACACGTTTTTTTTTTTTTTTTTTGTTTGTTTTTGTTTTTTTGCGTCACCCGTTGGAGCGACGAACAGCATAGGCGGACAGCGTGGCTGTCTTCTGGGAGAGGGATTTGTTTCCCCGCAGCAGAGAGAGGTAGATTTTCCCTTGAATTGTTCAGAAGGCAGAAGGGAAATCACTTCACGTCTCTAACAAACAATATCTGGTCACATTCCATTATTATTATCGTCATCATTATTATTATTTATTTTTTTAGCGGTAACATACATACTGGCACGATTTAGCTTAAAAATCCAACTATGCAAAGAAAAGGTACAACATAGTCAGTGTGTAGTATACACGTGAGAGCGGCACTGACAGTATGCGCCTCGCCCGGCTTGTTTTTCTAGCTCTCTGTCTCCTAAATTAAATTCTCCATCACCCTTTGCGCTCTCTCTCTCTTTACTCTTTCTGTATTTCTTTGTGCCACAATGTATTTTCCTCTTCTGCGTCTGTGTCTCGGCAGCTCAGACACAAGCAACATTAACAAAAGGTAGAGTTTCTTCTCATGCAACCCTCGCTGAGGATATGTTGGAGCCCCTATAACCTTTGCTTAGGTTAGGGCGAGCCTAAGCCCTAACGAACAGATCTGGAGATAGTACAGCATATAGCAAAATGAGAGCACTCGTAAATACGCCTACGAGCATTTTCTCTGATGTTTAACTTGAAATCAATAAGGGTTGACGTTGGCCTTAGTAGATAAAGGTTCTTTTTCCCCTTGAGCAAAAGGGGCTGATGACAATCTGACCGCAGGGGGTACTCCCCACTACGAAATAAAAAGCCTTCCCAGGGTCTGCTTCTGTATTCAACCGCTACCTCCCATCTTCTCCCCCTTGGTTCACTTCCAGTGCGGATGGCACTCGGTATGCAAAACAACTTCTAAATGCAAAATATGAGCAGAAAAAAAAATACAGAGCAGGAGGTTTAATACAGCCTTGTAATTAGATGTCTGGCCTTTAAAAAGTTCTTTGGCATTGAGTGTGGAGTGCTACCCCCTGGATGTATAAATACATTTTCTTTCTGCAAGCGGCACTTTACTGGTAGCCGGGATCAATGCGGCGGTGATCGATAATCGCTCTCAAGGGTAAAGGAGGGCCGTTACAGCGTGTCCCTTTCCATACGTTTCGTATTCACTCCCTTCCCTTGACTTGACTTGACTTTGTGAATCGTCTGACGCGCGAGAATGGAGAATGTTTAAGACGGGAATAAAAGCTCATTGTGTGTCTCATCCTGTGAGGCCACACCGCGACAAGAAAGCACCTATTCACAGATGTGGAGCCGAGCGCACCCTCTCTGAAAGAAAACGTGTAGGAAAGGGAAACCCCAGAGTCCCATGGAGAGTGAACTTGAGTCAGAATTCGTAAGAGAATGGGCTTGCACCCCTAAAAACAACAACAAAAAAAAAGGCGTTCACTTTTAGTCAGTATCTTTTACACAATTTCTTTGGCAAAGAGGGAGATATGAACGTCTGTGGACTACGTCAAAAGGCCGGGCGCACGCCTCCCGGACGAATGGGGGGGGAAGCGGGCGCGATCAAGTCAGAAACCGGGGATGGAGAATGCAAAGGATGGAGGGATTCGGAGAGAAGCGAGCAGGAGAGCAAGGGGGAAATTCTCCGGAGTTCAGATGGAAACGGGGGAATGTGTCAGAGCTTTTTTCCATGAGTGCTTGCTCAAGGCACCGGAGCGGGAGGGGCCGGGCAAAGGAGCAGGATCAGCCAAAGTGTCCCTGCAGTGGCATGTCCTCTCGGGCCAGTGTCCTTCAGTAAACCTGACCTGCTTTGCGTGGAGTCGTGGTGCCCTACATAGACACAAGGCTGGGCGTAAATGCTTTCAGAAAGTCAGCGCCCCACTGTTTTTGTAACGAAGGCTGAGGCTACAAGAAGCCTTTTAGAAGTTTTCTAAAAGGTTTTCTTGCTCGGCACTGACGCGGCCAAATGTGCAAATCTTTTGTTCCTTAGTGGTGAAGTTCTAAAAGTCTCTCAGATCACCTGATTTCTATTTTTATTTTTTATTTTTTGAGCACACACAAACACCTCGTATTCCCCCAGCAGGTCCACTCCAGTTCATCCGTCCACACAGATACCAGTGAGATCCTGCCGGACTCAAGTTCCACTCTCCCATTGCGTAAAAAAAGCCCCCAACACATTGCTGCAGTGTCACAGGACGAGCGAATGACGTTGGGCGCTGACGCGGGTGCACCGCTCTCTCGGGTGGGTATCGGGTTGCTGTCTTTGGCCCACTTCTGGCCTCTTGGAGAGTCACCTGTCCTGGTAAGAAGAATGCTGTGACTGACGCGCCCAGTGACGCCAGCGCTGACTCCGGCAGCAGCTCTGCATAGCGTGTTGGGTGTCTGTGCGAGCTCCCAACTGTAAGTGCTCGTGCATATGTCGGGGTTGGAGCGCGAGGGCCGAGCCGTGCGTGTAAATATGCATGAAGTGTGCAATGCATATTTGTGCGTGTCTCCTCGGAGGTTGTTTTGACACCGGACACCTGCCGTCCGAGGATAAAAGAGAGTGTGAGACGCTGGTGATCCCTCGTTGCCAGTCCAAAAATTCTGGTCCAGACCTTCAAAACTCAACAGGTCTTCACGTCCCGTCTGTCCGGCTTTCAACTCTCAACGATCTCTTGACCCGAGTTATCTCCGGTGCGAGCTGAGCCAAACTCTGATTAAGAATAAAAGGGATTTGTTGCTGGGAGGAGGTGAGGCTTTCTGAGCCAAGCCTTGAGCTCCCAGTCCTGTTTTCAAGTTCCTAAAAACTGCTTTCTCCCGCGCGCTTTACAAGGGGCATTGCTCAGAGGTGAACGAGCCGCCCTCTTTCTTTTTCCGTCTCTTCTTCTTGTGGGCAGTCCAGCACGCGGTTGCCATCAGTAACAGCAGCAGGCCCATTACGAGCAGAACCACAGACACCACTTTGGTCTGGGGCAAGTCGTTGTAAGTGTAGGTCACCCCGGTTCCCGCAACGCCGATGACCAGAGAAATTATTCCAAAGGGAAAGATGCAGCGGTACCAGGACTTCTCCATGCCTCCAGTGGCCTGCGACAGCCTCTCCAGAGAGGAGAGCACCTCGGGGACTTTGGCGCCGCCGACCTCCAGGGACTGACCCTCCTGCCCCGAGCTCGTCTGGGGCTGTGGCTGGCAAGCCAGATGGCCCGTTGTACAACCCATCCTAAGTGTGTGGGCTGCCCGCTCCTGGCCGGATCAACGGCAGCGTTGACTTCTGGGATAACACTGGTTGTCAGCTCCGCGCTTGGAGAAACAGAAAAGAGCTGAAGAAAGGCAGAGAAAGGAGGAGAAGGGGGGGTTCCATAGGAGATCGCGGCCGGAGCGCGAAGGGTCCCAAGTCAGCGCTGGAATCCACTCACACTTTCCCCTTCTCTCTCTCTCTCTCTCTCTCCCTCCCTCTCTGGCTGTTGCTCTGTACACGACTGCTGGCTCGGCGGCCGCAAACTGTACACTCTGCAGAACGTAGAGAGGGGGACATATAAAGGAGCGAGGGACGGGGAGGAGCGAGGGACGGAGAGCTCGACGCGATTGGTCCTCCCCGGCGTGACATCAAACACTGAACCAGGGAGACGAGGGGCTGTCGAAGCACAGGAAGGGGGAGGGGAGAAGAGATAGCTGCTCCCTCTTTTTCTCCATGTCTCCATCACTGCCTCTCAATTGCACTCTCTTTTTGTTTTATTGAAATATACATATATATATATATATATATATATATATATATATATATATATATATAAAAACAACCTTTCAGTGGAAACTCAGAAACCTGCTGCTAACAGGAATCTATCTCAAAGTATGACTTAACAGGAAAGGTTTTTATTTTTTTTTAGCACAGCAGTACAGATGTATCACCTCCTCTGTGCACCCCAGCAGTTGTTCGGTGAGCACATACTCTACGCCCACTCTTCCCTTCACGATCCTGAATATGATTTGGAGGAGGACGCCACCGCGCACACACACACCATCCAGCGAGGGTGTAAATCCGCAGACGAGCACGTCCACACATGACTGAAACACAAGTCATGAAGAAAACACAGATTCCCCACCCACTCACACACACACACACACACACTGCGGGTGACAGCTATTTCTGAATAGAAGACAACCTCGTAGTAGTTAATCCTCTCTCCCCCTCCACCTCACCCCCGAATGCCCGACTCTCTCCCTGGCTTGAAAATAAAATCAATCCAGACGGCTTTTCTCCTTTTGGGGGCTTAGCTAATCCTCACACCTCCGCATCCGTGTGTCTGTTTTTAATCTCCAGACTAACTTCTCTCTTTCCGAGCTCTCTGAAAATTACAGGTCATCTTAAAATTGCAACGCTGAACGGTCTGGGAGTTTTTTTTTTTTTTTTTTTAGCATTCAATGATGCACTTTTCGTTCCTCTAATTACGTCTTGGGTGAAGATATGCGAGTAAGGGACAACACAGCAACAAGTACGCTGCAATTACAGGCTTAAAAAAACATCTTGTCTTTATTAAATATGAGCATCGCTTCGGCTTAGCAACAGGTTTTCTCCTCATAATCAGTTTTTTTTCTTCTTTTAGCTAGGGTTAGGGTTACATTACACACATATAAATGCAAAATAATTGCTGCAAAGATACAGTAGCCTTAACAAAAACTATAAATAAACTCAACTTGACAATGGCAGCAGGACTAGACCGGCAATTTGGCGAGGGCAAATCAAATCATGAACCCCCGACGCAGCCTAACAGATGACCACACCGCCTTAACAGTCTCTGCTGTAGCTCAATCAGCAACCGACATGTAGATGACGAGCCAAAAAGACATAAAAGAGGGGAAGTGAGGAATGTGTTTGGAAGGGGCATGGAAGGGGAGTGTGGGGGGGGGGGGGGGGGGGGGTGAAGAGAGAAAAGAGAGACGTTGAAGAGCAGTGGGCATTTTAAAGGAGAGATTCCTGGTAGCACTGTTCGGTTTCTGTGGATCCGTGTTTGGATTCCAGTCTCGCGGTGGAGAAAGGTTATAAAAGCCAGAGAGAAAGGAGAAGGGAGAAGTGTGTGTGTGTGTTTTGAGTGGATGTGTCACGTACGGCTGCACTTTCCGCGAACCTCCTTCCACGGAAAAGTGCAAAAGACTCATCTTGGAATCTTCCATTATGTGACAAAAGCAGGCGTGAGAAAAATGGGAGAGGAGCCGTGAGACACGGGTAACCTGGGCAGGGCCCGGGGCCACGCCGGTGCGAGTGCGAGAGCGGCGCTGGTGACAGCAGCTGATGTATGCAGGTCACAGGAAGGCTGTGTTGCGTAGGCGCCACTCCCATCGGGACCCGTGTGTAGTGTTGACGTAACGCTGAAAGGATGCTTCCCTGCCTCCTCCTTTGGCCCCTTTCTCACACTCTGATCCAAGACTGTACGTGTGGACCGGAGAAATCCAGGGACACTGCTGCAAATCCCCGGTGACACGGACGCAGCGCATGAATGGTTGGGCCGCTTCTGGCGCTTGTGAATCTCATTTAAGTCAGGAGTAGACGCTGAGATTGTTGAGTGCTCGTTGTTTCCGGCGCAACAGCCCTATGAGAGGCTGAAACAGTCCTCTGCGTTTTATAAACAGAGAGCAGAGAGTCCGGGCCCCGTTCGTGCACGTTCAGCCGGCTCTGAGTGCATGCCCTCCCCACTTCCTCCTCCTCCTCCTCCTCCCAGTGTTTGTGTTAGTGTGTGCCTGCGCGACGGTCGGTGCAGCAGGCCTCAAAAAAAAAATAAAAAAATGAAACACCCACGTCCTGCTGCGTGAACCCAGCGCCACCTGTCGCCCAGTCTGGCACAGCCCCTTGCCATCCACACGTCATCTTTTGGGCACGAGCCTTTCGGGCCTCTCCAAGCCCTCCTGCAATCGCACATACGCCCTCACATCACATCTGAGAGGCGGGCAAAACCATGAATAACAAATCGCGGCGATGTAGTACTGGCCCCATATGCGCCGGTTGTCGTTGCCCGCAGTGACAGATACGAGCTCAATATGGGAATCAAAACCATCATATGGATTAACGCTAGACAAGGGTACGGTTTCCGTTCTACTTCGGCCCTGCTGAAAGAGACAGACTGGAAAGGTTGCAAGTCCATCTCAGCTTCACGAAGATAAAAAGATGGACCATATGAAGGATGCGCCTGGCTCCCTGAGACCAGAAGCCTGACAGACATGCAGCCCTCTGGTTAATACCTATTATCTTTCAGCGCTAAAACAAATCTACACCAGGGAACACACTGATGCAAGCAGCTACACCTCAACAAGTAGTTAACATGAGTCACCTGCTCAGTGGCCGGTTCTTCTTCTTGGAGTTGAGTGCCTCCTGCTGGTCGCACCAAGCAACTATTCTTAGGATACCTGTTAGAATACCACTCCTGCCATCAAGGAGTGTCATTGCTACGGGGTGGGGGTGGGGTGGGGGGTGCTACATGTCTAAGTAACATCCACACGAATGAATACCAGGTCCAGACGTTTCACAGCAGAACACTGAATTGTCACAAGATGGTCAATGTTGTTTACTTCTCCTGTCAGTGGACATAATGTTGTGGCTGATCATGTACACAGTAACAGAAACACTTAGCTTAGATTTTTTATTTTTTGTATATCTATATATATATATATATATATATATATATATATATGTATATTTTTAGACACAATATGACAACATGAAGGACGGTAAAACAGCAGTGCTGTGCTTTATAGCCCGTGCCAGAGAGGTGGGCTTCCCTTGGTGTTGCAGTGGGTTGCAGTGTACCGAGAAGGTTTCTCACGTAAACCTAAACTTACAAGCCGGTAACTCAGTTTTTACTGAGTTGCTCCGTAGTCAGTCGGGCTCAGAGTCCAGGACTATGGCAGGGAAACGCTTGCCTCCTTCGCCCAGCAAGGAGTACAAGTCTCTCAGCACGCTGGGGCTTGGGCATCCAGGCCCAGGCTCTATAGATGAAAGCTGCGGTGACAGAGCGTCCCACAGAGCCTGCCACACGGAAGAAGAGTGTTATTCCACCTACTGTGTTATCACTCAGCAGAGTTGGGTATCTGATCAACTTCAGCCCTCACCTGCTCGAGGTAAATCTCCTGTTGCAGCAGCGCCACACTCGTCCGCAGCTTCTCCAGCTCTTGGAGCTCTGCCTCCGTTGTGTATGTTACAGTCAGGGGCAGAGGTGCAGTTACCTCATCTCCCCACACTCCATTTGCCCCAGAGGGGCAAAGACAACCTCCCTCCGGCCTCCATCGATCCCATGCTTTCCAGTCTGATGGAAAAAAAAAAAAAAATTGGTTATTTTTAGAGCGTGAGCAACCGTACCCTAAAACGTTTTTCTGCTCTCTTGGCTCTGCTTTAAATAACTAGGTCCTTGCCTGGCTACGTCAGGACAGACGGCTTTAAAAGCCCTGGGAGGGAGAGGGGAGGGAGGCAGAGAGGAGGGGGGAGGGAGGGGGCTCCGCTGAGGGGCCAAGGCAAGCAGCGATCTGGCACCGAGGCTTCGCGGCGGCTCTGTTTTCATTTTCCATGCGCCGAGACGGAGCGGGTGCATTAGCTCGTTAGCACGCAACACTCATCGCCGTCATTTTTCAAATGCTGTCAAAACGCAATAAATGATAAACCCCCCTTTGGATAGTAAACACCCTGAAATAAAACACTAACTGATCCTTGGATACGGGATGCTAGATTGGATGCATATGCTCATGACACCAGATGGAGGCGTGTGGGCTTTGAAATAGCTGGAAACTTCTCTCTCATGCTGGCGTTAGCGGAATACTTTGCACTGCAATGGAGATAGGACTGGTAAACATAAACAAATCTCTCTCCATGAAGGTGGTATGGTCACTTGAGTGGAGCGAATGGAAAATCTTTGGGGAATCAGCTTCATTAAGATTGTATCGCTGGAGGTAATGGAACTCGTACCATGTTACGTACTGTAGGTCCGGACTGAATGATACCCTGACGCCTATACATGACAATTCAGTTAGGTAACCAGGGTCAAAAAAGTGGGTCACGATTTCCCCACAACGTGTCATTTATAATTTTAGTAATTTACAGAAGTCAAGTCGACGTGCGGTTCGTGAAAGGTTGCGCCGAAACGGGATTCTTACTTTGTTTAACTTGATCTGCAGAGTTTTGGAGCTCTGCTGCGGTCATCTGCATCCTTCTCGGCGTCAGACAGGAATCATACCTGCTTTCTTTATCATCTGTATAGAAGTAAATAAAAAGGGGAAAAAAATATAGACATTAAACATTATGACCACCTTCCTAATATTGTGTAGGTCTCCTTTGTGCCTCCAAAACAGTTGTGACTCCTCATCAGAGAAGGGACGTGGACCTTCTGAGGGTGTCCTGTGGTGTCTGGGCAACAGAATGTTGTTAGTGGTGGGGCCTTTGAGTCCTATGGGTTGAGGGGATCATCCCACAGATACTTGATCAGTTTGGGATCTAGTGAATTTGGAGGCCAGGTCAACACCTTGTGCCAGGTCCGAACGTTTCCCAGCAGAACATTGAATTGTCACATGATGGTCAATGCCATTCAGTCTTGACGGCGGTTTTAATGTTGTGGCTGCTCGGTGAGTGCCTAAAGGGAAGTCATCTGGGAACCTCCTCCCTCCTTAACCTAACCCTTCATCCCACAGATACTTGATCAGTTTGGGATCTAGCGAATTTGGAGGCCAGGTCAACACCCTTGAGATGTTCTTCACGTTTTTTTGAGTTGTTCCTAAACCGTTTTTGTGTTTGTGCCTGCTGGGGATGGCTGCTGAACATCAAGGAGTGTCACTGCTATGGGGTGGGGGGTGTCTGGTCTGGTCTAAGTGGGTTCTACATGTTTGAGTAACATCCACACGAATGCCAGATCCAAAGGTTTCCCAGCAGAACATTGAATTGTTACAAGATGGTCAGCTTTATTCAGTGTCCTCTCCTGTCAGTGGTCATAATGTTGTGGCTGATCGGTGCATGGACTGGAGAAAGGCAGAGCAGAGGTTGTTTCTGAGGTATGGGGGGTTCAGACAGACGACCCAGACGACACCAGAATGGAGGCGTAACACAAGCTACGATGGCGAAATGATTGCAGAATAAAGTACAGCCTTATGTCAACAATGGGTTTACAGTCAGTCTCAGCCCATAATAATTGCAACAATTATAGGAAATTATTGGCAGACGAGAGGCTTGGCAGCGGTATCTCTATCAGTCTGAAAAGCTCTCACAGAGTCTCCTCTCTTTCGTTTTCTTTCCACACATTCATTTTCTCATCCACATGCTTGTGTCGTAAGCCCGTTTGATTCCCCCCCCCCCCCGCCGCCTCCTAATTTTATGCATGTGTGACTCCGATCGGGCTCCTTACCCGGCGCTGCAGCCGCTTCTGGGCTCCGTTTGGCCAGAAGCTCCTTGGCCTGGCAGATCTGAATGAGGTCACGGCCTTGGTGAGTCAGCCTGTCCGCCAGAGCCCTGGTCTGATCTGGGCTTCCATATGGCCAGTCCTCGGGAAACTAAAGGGATGAGAGCATCGGGGTCAGGGGCGACACAATGGGTAGGGACTATTTTGAGGGAGTGAAAGTTAGGAATATATTAAATACGCTCAGAGACACATTGCTCAGCATGGAAAACACGGCACTAGTAAAAAGGAAGGATACCGTAGCTGTCATTCTCTCCATGAAGCGACCCCTCCCTGGCTCAGGTTTCCTTTGTACGGCAATGACTTTGTCCCATAACCTAAAGATGATGTAAAGGGTCAGGGAGCCCACACACAAACTGTGTAATCAGCGATAATTTTCATGATATTTTTATTTTAATTCACCTGTTTTGTTTGCTCCTTAAAGATTTCCATTTGACCGTTTGCTCAGAAGGAGTCCTGCCGTGAAGCCAAACTTATTAGTGTGCCACGTAAAAACTAAAATAATTATCTTCACAGTCCAACAACTGTGTAAAAACATACCCACACCGTTGGAGCAAACCGCCTGCCCCGGGCCCATCTGCTCGTGAGAGAGCCAGTATGTCATTCGACGAAGGTGTGGAGACAGATGCAGCTTTGCCCGGGTCATCGCCACCCACCACGCTGCTGCTTCTAATGGGCTTATTTTTAGCGAGCGAGGCTGAGATGTGATCAGAAGAGCCAGACGAGGAGACGGGCTGCTGCTGCAATTTCCTAGAAGCCCGGTGATTCACGGCTCCAGCCGATGACGGAGGGTGCTTCGGGATAATGTTTCTGCCGCTCGTGTTTTTTGGCCGGCCGGGGTTGCGGCCGGTTAAAGGTCTCGAGCCCAGCGTGGTGGTGGTGGTGGTGGTGACACATTGTCCAGGCTTTCTTTGTCCTGTTGATGATGATTTGATGGTTGCTTGACTTCTTTTAGATGCTGCCGCAGGATGAGTAACATCCACAGATGTGGCAGAAGAAGTCCCCGTATCCCTTTGAGTTCCAGACAGTTTGTTCCTGGGCTCCGAGCCAGTCCGGACCCGAAGGGCTTTCTCCAGCGCTCGCTCGAGTAATTCTATATCTTCCCTCTCCTTTGGTGAGGCAACCGTGTCTGGAGATGGCAGCAAGCAGACATGTGGTTACAGTAATGTGATTTGCTATCGAACTTTTATTTAATTACTCTGATACACTATCTCCTCTAAAAGAGAAACCCGACTGGCAGCATGAAGTTCCTAAACGCATATGAAACAGTCGTGTGGGAGTTTTTGTATGTATTAATTCCAGATTCATTTAATTTCAAGTGACAACAGATGAAAATGAACATTTGGGGCCAAATCACTTCTTTGCAATTGTTTTTTTAATTACCTGCAGCAGCATCTTCTTCTGATTCAGAGTCCTTTGAGTCTGCTTTGGGTTGTCGTGTTCTGTGGGAAAAGACTTAACGTGACTATGCATCAAATTTAAGAAGTTAAATAGTGGACGAGCAATTTCCAAGTGTGTTTTGACAGAATTTAGATTGCATGACGCATCGAATTTAGCATTGATCCCCAAAAATTTGGGCTCATTCAGGGCAATACTGATGTCTAAGTGTATAATTCCTATTTAAACATACTGGACAGTATATCAGTCAATACAGATTTCAGATTTTAGCATTAAATCTCGCTTCTTGCTCTTTAGAGGACACATCTTTTATGCTATTAAGAGCTGAACACACATAATTGTCTCGTCGGTCACAAGATTAAACATTAATAACTGATAAATATTGTTTTCCATGAACACCTGAAGGGTCCCATGCTCTTAAATTAGATAGTTAGCTGTTTTGTCTTCGTTTTCATATACCTCATACATATACTTACTTGCCAAAACATTAGGAACACCAGTGACAACATTATACTATAACAGTACTGCACTATTTCCCCCCTCTTTGACTGTTCAGTTTATGTCTAAACAGCATAAATAAGGTGGTAATTCAACTGTATGATGATTTTGGAGGATGTAGTTTGCGGTGCTGTTAAACTATATTGAATTAAACACACAAGTGTCTCTCTTATTTAGCCTAGCCTAGCCTAGCCCATAACCGTCCTGAAGTCACGTTACAGCAGAATGCGTTTGTCTTGAATAGTGTTTATTTGAAAATATGAATGAAATTAATTAAATAATCGTTAAGATGAAGTCAACACACATTTCGAATTTATATTCTTGTGACTTATGATCCTTCATTTTCTCGCTTAAATCGGCAAAAATGAAGTAACGCAAAGCATTTCAAGGTAAGGCTGTGAGGTAGAAAAGGCACTGCTGGGATTCGAACCCAGGATCTCCTGTTTACTAGACAGGCGCTTTAACCAACTAAGCCACAGCGCCGGATGAAAACCAGAAGTCAAAATTATCGAAGTTATAGGTGCGCTACACGTCAAGGTGAAAGGACAAACTCCCTACGCAGCACAAAGGGCAACGGTTTCAAATAATTTCTGCGTTTTTCAAGTAATGTTAGCCACAATTTAACGGACGACAGGGCAAACTGAGCATCACGTATCTGCAGCGAAACATGTACAAACGTGATCACTGATGTAAGAGCGGGGATAACACAATATGTCACATATTCAGGTACTTACAGGCTGTGTAAAATTTCCCTGTAGAGTTTAATACTGTCATTAATCTTTGCTTGTTCGACTTTGTATGACTTTATGGCGTGCTCCACCGTGGACAGCAGCGACATGCTCGAGTCTGGATGTCTCTCCCTGACCTTACTCCTCTGTCGTGACGCCACGAAACAACTGGTTAAACGTTAAATGCTGTTTTGAAACCAAAATAAACGACGACATAACACTTATCCGAGACGTTAACACAAAATAAGACGCCGTCAAAAGGTGCAGTATAGTTGGTCGGCATCTTTCTTTACGTAAAAGCTCTTTTCGTACTGACCCGCGTACTGAAACTTAACGGATGCGGAAGTCTCGTTTCCTCTCTATCTTGTTAAAATCTATCTAGTCAGCAACTGTTCGCGAAATTATCAGCGCCGTCGCATATGTTTAACTTTTTCTTTTTTTTTTTACTAACTCACACCGTGTGTTATGTATTAGCCGAGCACAAACAAAAAAAACTCTAGCTTTAGCGCAAGAACTCTCACTTCTCGCGAGATGTGCAACTGCTGCCAAGGACGCTGCTGCGCGGATCACGTTGCCACAACATGGTTAAAAAGACACCTTTAACTTGAACCTTTTACTAGTCACTCATTAGTGTGTCATAATATTTGAATAATTATTAGTATTATTTAGATCACAAGAACATTTATTCGTGTAACTGTTGTAGATTTTCTACAAAATAACACAAATAAGCACATATGTTGTTGGGCTATTTTCATTAGACTGAAAACGGTGATGAAAAATGGTGCACTAGATGGTGCATTTTTCTCTTAATATAACAGAAACATTGGCTTCAATTTCAGGTGCAATGAATAACATTAATGATGGTTGCATTTCATTTTTGTGCGCCAGATCCCTGTTATTTTGCATGCTAGTCAACAGGCACCGGTTTGTTCGTTGTACTTTGTTGTACAGGCTGCCCCCATCCTTAGAGATCATGCTAACAGTGGTAGGCTTGTTAATAGGTAGCATAGTTTAAAATAACACCCAAGCATAGCATTTGTAATGATTAAGATCACTGATTCTCTAACCTTGACTGTTATACACTCAGCAAGAGTTGAGCGGGGTTTTCATTAAAACATTTCGAGATTTAAATCTTTACCATGCTCATGCTTATTCTGCTCTAGCCACAAAGCTGCATCAGATAGCAGCTGTGATGTTAGGTCGTGGTATGGTGAAATGGGCCACCTGCTACATTTCCTATGAGGCGTGTTTACGAGTATGCCATCAGCGCAGTGAAATCACATTTGAAACCTCAGAAGAGGAAAGAGACGAACAAAACAAACAGATTTAAATAGTCGTTCGGTGGTCCTAGATATTGATGTGAAACACATCTTGAGTGTCAGATTGTTGTCTATAAATGAGTAAATTAATATCCAAGCCGGTATAAAGTCTGCCAATTCTTTTCCCTCCCCTATTAGATCACCCTTTTCCCCTTTTATTGAACTGCATCAGTGGCACAAAAGCGCTTCCCAAAGCAATTTGATGCGTTGGCAACAGCTTGCCGGCCCCATTGGAGGGAAGTGAATCATCTTGTTAGCTCATCTTTCCCCCCCACCGGCCTCCTGTGGCTCAGTAGCAGAGCGAAGGGGGGGAGCACCCAGCTGCCCCGCCAACCAAGCATCTGACACTGCAGCCGGCTGCCAGACTAATATCGGGCTCTCACAGGCTATAGGCGCACACACACATATACGCATACACACAATCATAAACACGCTTGAGCGCATGCAACATGCAAACAAGGCTTTCAAGTACACGGAATTACTGATGTACAAGTGCGTTCGGCAGAATAAACAACCACCTCGTACATAATTCATGAACAGAATGCGTGAATCATATGTGCATAAAAACACCTGCAAAACAATAGCGGACTTGGATCTGTTACGAGCATACCCCAGCAGGATGGAAAACTTGTTTTGCTTATCTAAGAAGGAGAAAGCAACATGTTATTTGTCACGTAATCAATCATACACAGTGGGACACCTAAGGAAATGCTTTTTACGACAGTCCTTGTTAAAAGATATGGGACAAAACAGAGCAATATAGTAATATATAATGCAAGATATTCTTATATAAAGCAGACTAAGGGCCACCTTACTATATAGGAAAATATAAGAAAACAGAAGGGAATATAAGATAATACAGAAGGGGAAAATAGGAAACAGTGACAATAATGATATAATAATAAAGACAAAAAGACAAATATAGAATGGTACTGAGGTTGTGGTAGCTGGTGTGTTTGGTGCAAACACTTCAATGCAATTTCACTGGGAGGATAGTGGACTTTCACTCCTTCCACACATGTAAAATCTTCCAGTTCCTAACATCAGAATAATCTCAGTTGGTGTCCAAACCTAATATACATGTTTAAGATGAGTGAGAGTGAGCTGTACACGTTGGCTGCGCACAACTGCCTGAAGCCGAAGAAGTTACTCTGAAGTCTTGCATTAAACAGATTAGTCTCCTGAGCCTGATACAACAACAGTGCGGTAAACATTGCCCTAACCGATGCTGATTATAACACAGATACTTTTGTGTGATGTTGTAAAAAAAAGCTACACATCTGAGAGCACTTTAGAATGGCCTTAGAGAACAACAGAGCGTGTTTGCAAAGAAAATTAGTCAAGTGGGAGAACTTTGCATTACTTTATTTCTACTTTCTTGATTTGCATTTGAGGCAAGTAAAAGGCTCTAAAACAATTTCCATTGAGTCTGCATTCGAGAATGATGGAACATTTTCTCAAAGATTTGCTTGGCATGAATGCCATCTTGTGGTTATTATCTTTGCCTCTTGATTTGATTTTGGTTTATTTCCTTGCTGATGCTTTTGTAGTTTCACACTACAATATTTGAAATCCTTTTGCCAACAGATTGTCTCCTGACGGATCAGTCAGTCGTGTCTTCTCCAAATTCCTACATGCGACTGTAGGACGTGGAGACTTGGGGAGATGACACATATTTCTGAACAAGCTGTAGTCTCTCGTGCTCGCTTAACCACGCACACACTGTAAGTTATTATTGTATCTCCACCTTGAGAAAAGTATGGTAAGTCTGGTCAAAAGTCTGGTCAAATCAGTACTTGTGTTTTTCAAATCAATACTTGTGTTTTTTATTCCCCTGGTAATTTTCCCTTGTCGAAGTCAAAGTCGTCACTCTTTTGTATATATTTTTTGACAAATTCCGTGCTACTGTGGCAAGTTAATTTCCCATACGTGGGATCAATAAACATATCTCATCTTATCTTATCTTATCTTAAAAGGTAGACACTGTAGAGACACCAGACACTGGCTAATTCAACTACAGGTGGCTATTTTGCATGCAGTACATAAACATGAACACATGTATAATCACCACACACCAGATGTTTAAACTAGTTCTGAACATGTGCGTTGTTATTTATTGCTTCTACATATTTGTTGCATACATACACTCATTTACTGTTTTACAAACAGTTATTGTACACAAGAGTATACATTTTATATTACCACATATCTTCATATCCATTCTTATTGCATTATAAATATATTGTAGTATACTGAATATCTTTGTATATATATATAAAACTGTATTTTGTTATATATACTTAAGTATAGAAAAAAGGGTTATATATAAAGATATATACAGTATGTATAAAACATACAGAATTCTGTATGTTTTATACATACTGTATATATTTTTTTTTCTATCTATCTATCTATCTATCTATCTATCTATTATTTGTAGTATTTGTGCGTATTTGTTTTAGTATTAGTATTTGTGCGAAGTATCTACGTTAGCAACAATAACATTGCGGTTGTAATGTAGTAACGTCCTAGCAACAGCGGAAGTACTGTACTGTACCAGAGCCCGTCTACGGAGAGCCTTTGCAGTTCCACCAGATTTCCACTGGGGGCGATCGCCATGAGTGCAACATGAATGGGACTCTATGGAGCTAAACGGCTAAATGTGTCTCTTTCACCCGATTGTCGTTGAGAAATCTCAGATTTGATTGTAGGTTTTGCAAGTTCAACATGGGTTATAGGTCAAAAGTTGAATGAACGAGAACTTATGTCCTTTCGTTTTCTTACAGGTTGAGTTGTTGTTGCCCATAACACGCTAGCATTGTGCTAATGAACGCTGATTGGTCAGTGAAGGACTGATTACGACCAGATCCCGCTTGACGGCATCGTGGCATCCGAAGCGGGACCAGAATGTTAAGACGGACTTTTTCGCCCAAGTTTTTTTTTTTTTTCGGCCCGGTCTTTTAAAATAACAAAACAGAAACTCTTCTAGCACGATTATTTACCCGTGTCAGCTGTGTTGTCCATGCCTCGAGAGAAAAGAAAGTGCAGAGCGCGAAAGCACCAAAGCAGTGACTGAAGAATTGCCGTAAAGCAGTATCTGGTCGTACGATGTGTATGACGTCATTGACATTTTAAAATACTTTTTAAAGCAAAATAAGTGACTCTAAAAAATCTAACACCCAGCAGTGTGTAATTTCTTTGCATTTCCTTTCAAATTCAATATTCAAATTACTGCACAAAAAATTATATCCTGAGAAAAGTGGATTTTGAGGGGTACTGCTCCATAGACCGCCATTCATTCTGCACTCGTCCTGAGAGCGCCCTCATATGGAATCAGAGTGGAACTGCAACAGTTCAGAACCCGGAAGTTCAGTGAGAGTGGAACTTCGCCCCATATTAGACGTTCTCTGACTGTACTGTCACGGACTACAAAATTTCGTCAGCACTTCCGGTAGAGACGCGCTCCACTGTCGTAGCCGCTTGGGGGCGGAGTTTGTCGTCCTGGACCTCCGCATCTTGATCCTGATTTGTAGTTGTGGACCATCTTTGACTGGGTCAGGAGGTTTGTTGCGCTTCATGTTTTTGTTATCATAACAAAAGCCTTCAAAACTACCGTTTTTTTAAAAAGCGATTAAACACTTCGACCCCTGCAATGTAACGAGGCGACAAGATTTTAAACGAGTTTGTAGAAAAAAAAAAACCCAAAATGCTACGTTAGCTAGCTTTTAGCCAACTTAGCTAGCGTCACCCAGTAAAGTTAGCTGTGGCCGTTAAAGCGATGCTCCTTGACAGTTAGGGGGACGTTAACGGTGTAGCGTTTCTGTATCGGTGAAATGCGGCGTGAGGTTGTGTTTACTGCTTACACTGGGGAGTTGAGTCACTTTAGTGAGTCGTGTCGTACGCCACTAGCTCGCTGTGTGTCTACTAGTTGTTGTGTGGGGCTACTAGTAAACGCCAGAAGGCCTGTGCTGTGTTAAGTGAGCTTCTTTTTGTTTGTCCTTGTAGTCCAAGCCCGGGGGTATTTGTTGAAGGCAGCCGATTCTATGTAAATCAAGCCAGCACCTGACAGATTGGATCGTCTTTCACCTTGACATAGTCTGTGTCAAAGGCTTAAAGCTGCTCACTCGACTGAAAGAAGACTTATTTCTGTAAACATCATCTCAAGAGAGCTACAGTGAATTAGAGTGTGGTGATATGGGCTGATTTATTTTTTCTGTTTAGGCCTCAGCTGCCTCTCCAGTTGCAGATTGAACACTTGTTGTTTATCTTGTATTTGCAGCTGTAACCACAGATTGTTTCTCCAGTGGATATCAGAATCACGTCTTGGTTGTGTTTGTGTGATCATGCAGATAAAGCATTGTGCGGTTGGTCTTTGATATGAATCACGGCCTGTCTTCTCACTCCGGACGAGTTGTAATCAATAATGTAATCTGTCGCACACAAAATAGCTGTCATTTTGTGCACTTCTGCTGTCGAGCAGACCTCTTGAACCACAATGGCCGCTGCAGCGCGACATTGTTCCTTTGTTTGCCGTGAAAAGGCAAACATAACACTCCTCACAAATATAGGTTGTACACTCACTGGCCTCCTTATTAGCAGGTGCACCTGTTGAACATATGTGCAGCCGGCAAATCGGTGTATCACATTTATATTACAGTTTATGAAACAATATTTGACGAGGCGTTATTGTATATATCTTAATCAGAACTACGCTATAGATGATTTTAATGCTTTGTACCTGTTCTAGGGTGAACTAGGTGGCAGAAACCAGTAATGTCAGCGGAGAAGATGGAGACTACAGCGTCCAATGGATCCGGGCCCGTGTACGAAGAGAAAGAAAGCCCCCTCAGGTACGACTGCAAACCTCCTCATCCCGAAGCAGCGCAACGACGTGATGGCGCTGAAACAGGACGACAAACTAATCCTGCTGTCGGCGTTCTGTCAAACATTCCTCTTTTCTTTTCTCCCATCTCCCCAGTCCTGAGGATCTGTCAGAGATGCTGGCAGCGGGGACCAAGGAGGTTCACGAAAAGGCTGAGAACACTCAGTTTGTGAAAGATTTTCTCAGGGGACGCATCCGCAAAGAGCTTTTCAAGGTCAGCATACGCCTTATTTGATGAAAGTCGCTCACAGAGCTCCTCTAGACAAGATACCAGACCTCTATTTGAATCTGTATTTCCATTTTAATCCCTTTTTATTTCTCTTATTGTGTTCGAACAGCTGGATAGGATCAATCAAACGCCAAATTGAATCAAACAAGCTTTAAGAGGTGCCGTAAAGAAACTAACCATTTGAGTTTTGTTTCCTCAGCTTGGTGCTGTGGCGCTTTACCACACTTACACAGCCATGGAGGAGGAGATCGAAAGGAACAAAGACCACCCCCACTTTGCCCCCCTCTATTTTCCCGCGGAGCTTCACCGCCATGAATCTCTGGCCCGCGACCTCGCGTACTTTTACGGTCCGGAGTGGCAGAGCCTGGTCAGCTGCTCCCCAGCCGCCCAGCGCTACGTGGATCGCATCCACCAAGTCGGGCAGGAGGACCCGGTGCTGCTGGTGGCCCACGCCTACACCCGCTACATGGGGGACCTGTCCGGGGGCCAGGTGCTGAAGAAGGTGGCGCAGAGAGCCCTGAAGCTGCCGCCCACGGGAGAGGGCCTGGAGTTCTATCAGTTCGACGCCATCCACAGTGCCAAAGCGTTCAAGCAGCTGTACCGAAGTCGCATGAACGAGCTGGAGCTGGACGGGGACACCAAGAAGAGGCTGGTGGATGAGGCTGTCAAGGCCTTCCAGTTTAACATGGAGGTGAGAGGCCTGAGAATGAGCTGTGATTGGACATCTGGTCCCCGGTCGCCTGTGCATTACTGCATGTTATCCGCAAACACTAAATATACAGTACGGCCTCACATGCTTTATGCTTGCAGGTGTTCGACGAGCTGGAGGAAATTGGTAAAACCATCCAGGAGGAGGTTTTAGATGCTGGCATGCCCGTTCATGGAGCAATGGGTGGAGACATCAGCAAATGTCCATACTATGCTGCCAAAATGGGTAAGCATTGTTCGATTGTAAGTAATATATAAATGACATTGTTTTGTGAGGAGATCAGTTGTTTATCTAAGGATTTTCTCACACCTGAAGGCTACTGCGGGACATAGAAGCCGTAACTTACGTACGTAGCCAGCGCTGGTGCGAGCCATTTACACTTGTGCGCTCGTCAGTCTGGCTCGCTCTGTAAAAACACCACCCAAACACTAGTGGGCGCTAGGGCTTTGACTCCGAACTTCGTTATTCGAATATAATTCGAATATTGAAGATATTCGAACGAATTTTAGGGATCTCTTAATATTCGAACCTGTATGGGAATTATTTTTTGTAAATGTGATTGCTTGTAAACGTTGTTTTCAATTCAGATTCCGAGTTTTTTTTTTTTCACGCCTGGTGAAGTAAAATCGCGAGCTCATAGAGAGCCGAAGTCCCGCCCCTTCTGCTTCCGGGCCATGGGACCTATCTTTTGAAAAAATATGAACGGCAGTCTATGGCGAAAGATAAATTATTTTCTGGTCCCGATCGACTTGTGCCTTGGATTATACATATATTGTTTTTCAGAATAAAAAATGATTTTACATGTCAAGAATGTCACAGTTTGTCGCAAGATAGTTAAGTAAAACGCTATGGAAAATACGTAATTAAACGAACTACAAGTCCCGCATGCTGGCGCGTACAGAACCGACCAGAACTCCCTTCGTGGAACTACAGCTCTCGACATGACCCGATTTATAATGATTTTCACCTCGTTTGATGCTTCTGCCTTCGTCCTGGAAGTCGTCTTGTTTGCTTAATAATAAAAATTTTAACACGCATAAAAAAATAAAAAAATAATTAACACTCAGCCTTTCGTGCACGTAGTCTATTAACATTGACTGATACACTGCCCTCTGGTGGACAGAACATATAGAACTTAAGTTTGATACCAATATCAGTCTTACTGAACACATTTAATGGTCAAAATATAATTAATAAATATTCGAATATATTCGAATTTTAATATTAATAAACAAACGAACTTCGAATATGATTTTGGGGCAAAAGTCAAAGCCCTAGTGGGCGCTGTGTCTTTTTTTGCTATTCCGGTTAATTTTTTTGTTTCTACTTCCTGCTTCACTTTCAACAAAGGCGACAGAAACTTCCGCCTTCGTCCGTCCCTTCAGTGGTATTGGGTTGCTTTCGTAGCCTATACATCAAACCGATCAAACTGAACATTTAGATTATATCCAGAACATTGTTACATGCACCACAGAACAGCAGTAAATACCGACGCCCACACCTTCTATTTCCTGATTTTTAAAAAATCCAAATTCCTCGCGGACGTAGGACCAATCACAGAACTGACTGTCGTGCCTCCTCTTTTTTACAGCGGCGTCAAGCGGACCAGCGTACCTCGGCCAGCTGGCCATGGCCGTGCTCCGACACCCAACAGGACAGGTCCTGTTTGCTACCTGGTTTGCAGCCTTGGCGGGGCTGGCTGCGTGGTATCTGATGTGATCCGTCCCTCGGCCCGTCACTCTGCTGCTGCGAGAGAGAGAGAGAGAGACAAAGACACAGATGGAAGGAAGGAAGGACAGTAAGGAGACTAGGAGATTTCCAGAAACTGTAAACCATTTTATAGTTTAATACCGGTTCACTTTTATGTCACATTATTTTTTTTGCTGATAATGGAAGCTGCCTGAAAATCAACACGGGTCTGATTCTAGCATTGGAACTCCAACTAAATCATCTATAGGACCATTAGGATGTCGACTCCAACCGTCCAGCGTGTTATCATTTCTCACTTTTCTACCTCCTCTGCAATATCCCTCCGTCCCGTGTCCTTCAAGTGTGCGTGTCGTCGTATCTCAAGACGTATTGTTACTGTTACTTTGATCGCCAGCGTCTCTCGAAAACTGAAATTGGCTCTGCGTTGGCAGCGCATGAGTTAATAATGAATTCGTTGCTAAATTCTTTTTAAAAAAATACTATGCATATGTTTTTGCACAGTAGCTGGACGACTGCTGTTTTACTTTTTAATGAGGCCTTTAATGCATAGTCGTTAAAACGGGACGTTTATTTGAAAAACCTCATGTCCTTATACTGTATTCTTTATTTTTATTCTTCACATTGATTTCAGTTCCAGACGTGATGTGAAAAGATCCTTTCATGTTTCCGTGCGTGAGGCGCGTGATGTGAATTTAAAAGCTCCTCTCGTCGAGAGAACGACCGATGAGCATCTTTCAGAAAAAAACAAACAAGTATTATAAGGAATAGTTTAATAATCCCTTCTGGTGCATGAAATACTACTTCTCTGTCTCAGATCTCGTATTAATACAGACACTGCCTATTGATTTGAGCACACAGCTTAACCATCCGAATTACTGATTTCATTTCACCTGCCACGTGAGCCTATATGTATATGTATATATGGACCAAGAAGTAATTGCAACCATTTTAAAAAGGAACGTTTTTGTACTAATAATGCTTATCTACATGAAGGGTGATTACGTCTTGAATGTTGTGGTCCATTAGGAACTACTAGTATTGGCTCTTTCAACAGCTCAGCTTTTCATATGCACTCATCTGCGTTGTCATTACTCATACTGTATTTAAAAAAAAAAAAAAAAGCACATATTCATTTTACACATAGATAAAGAGAAATATTTTGTGACGTGTGTACTATACATATGCAGTGTAAATTGCACTGTCTTGCGGTTTAATATTAAAGGCATCTTATCTACCAAAAGAAACCTGCTTCGGCCAGGTTTCAGTGCTGTGTACTTGCACAACGCATTCATACATAAATGAATGTGCAGTATTTCTTTATTGATTAAAATAATAATAATAATAATAAAAAAGGTTTTTAAGGATAGCAGCTGTTAAGCGCAGCTGTGTGATAACTGACAATATTAGCGAAGCTGCGTTTTTGTACCGGAGAGTCTCAGGTTCGTGGTGCGGTTAGGAGGCGATGCAATGCACAACGTGTGGAGGAGGAGGGGGAGTATAGGACCTGCCTGGTGTGCTCCTGTAATATAATCCATATTAATGATGCAAGTGCGATGGGACGCTTACGTGAATCTCAGGAGAGTGTGTCGTTGTGAATTAAAAGTGGATGGAGTGCTTGACTTATTCATGTGGAATTGTTTTTTTTTTTTTTTTGGATTCTCTTGCATTTTCCTTAAACTCTCGCTCTTTATCCCTCTGTTTATCTAACTGGAGCTTTAGTAGCGACTGGCTAGAGTCAATTCCACGAGTGTGTTGTGCTGTCAGTGATGAAATAAAATCTGTTTCTTGCTGAAATGAAGCCGATTCTTTTGGACTGGTGTTTTTCATTGCAAAAGGTATAAACTGATGGATTATTTTGAAGATTCGTCCGTAGTTATTAATTTGCCATATACTCCTATTCCTGTCTAGTAATCATGCAGTCTCTGTGTAGGTCTCAGTTAGGCTGGTACACCTTGACACTGCAATCTTGGATTAAAGGGGAACTACCATTTTTTACAACCTGGACCTTATTTCTGGCATAAAATACGAACATTTATTCACCCATATAACATCAGGAAGTCCAGCTCTGTCCTGGGCTGCCCCTTGGACTCAGTGAGGGAGGTGGGTGACAGGAGAGTTCTGGCTAAACTGTCCTCCATGCTGAACAATGAGTCCCACCCCCTGCACGGTGACCTGACAGGACTGAGGAGCAGCTTCAGTGACAGACTGCTTCACCCTCGATGTGTGAAGGAAAGATACAGAAGGTCTTTCCTTCCTGCTGCTGTTAGGCTCCACAACGAGCACTGTTAATACGTGCAATATATCTATTATTATATATCTATTATTATATCATTTCTGCACGCTGTTGCAAACTGCAATTTCCCCATTGTGGGACGAATAAATGTTTTTCTTATCTTATTTGAAGACGTTCGGAAGATATTTAGATCTGCGTATATCCATATAGTGGGAGTGACTGGGGCACTGAAACGCAGCCTCTAAATAACGTATTATCTACCGCAAAACTCGTTCATTTCACTAATATTTTCACTGTTGTCATATTTTGTTGACCAAGTCGTCGTCCACAACCTCAGAATCGGGAAAAATATGTTGCAAAAAACTAGCAGTAGCAAATTACAGGTAAACGAGCCGTGTGGGATGCGGGTGGCGCTCGGAGATGACATCATCCAGGTCTGGGGTTAGTAGGTCAATCTACAGACCCCAGATGATGATAACAAGTAACTCCGGACTCAACGGGGAATAGCACTAGTGTATCATAACAAAATATTGGTGAAATGAACGAGTTTCGTGGCAGATAATGCGTTATTTAGAGGCTGCGTTTCGGTGCCCCAGTCACTCCCACTATATGGATATACGCGGATCTAAATATTTCCCAAAAGACTACAAATGACACCAAAGTTATATGGGTGAGTAAACGATTGTATTTTATGCCAGAAATAAGGTCCAGGTTGTAAAAAACGGTACTTCACCTTTAATGTCTCTCTTTTGCAAAACTGTTGAGTTGGGAAAGAGACGGGGCGTGAAAAGTACTCTTTAAATCCAACCACAAATCCTTTATTGGAGCGAGGTATAAATATTTGGCCCGGCCACTCCAGGACATTTACCTGGCTGTCTATAAAACTATACTATACTAAAATGATGCTGACACCACCATGCTTCCCAGTGGGGATAATGTGCAGCGGGTGGAACAAAGCGGTTAAATTTCAATCTCATCAGACCAAAGGAACTTTAGGTAAACCTGTCAAGAATTCACCTCCTTGCGTGGCCACTCATTTTCTGAGGATTTACACGCAAGCCATGCTCCTTGCTTTTCCTGACGATGCATTTAACTGAACTCCAGGGTATGCTCAGTAGTGCAGTTCATAGTAACCTGGAGAGCTCTTTTGCCTTTATGGTGTAATTATAGCAGTGACTGGACTTTCCACACTCAGGTGTCTTTATAGCAGGGCCACCCGAGACACGTTCACTGCTGTCTCGTGATCTCCATTTAACATACAGCCATCAGCCACAACATTAAAACCACTGACAGGAGAAGTGAATAACTCATCCCCTCCCCTCAAAGGCCCCCCTACTAACAACAGGGCAACCTCAGAAGGCCCATGTCCATTCTCTGATGAGTCACAACTGTTTTGGAGGCACAAGGGAGACCTACACAATATTAGGAAGGTGGTCATAATGTTACGCCTGATTGGTTTATATTCCCATGTCAAATATATGTCTGGCCAAAGTCAAAACATTGTGAGCATGACCTCTTCTGCCATTAATACTCAACAGAGACCTTTCCCAGACCATCTCTTTATTATAGGTGTACAGTATATTCTTCTTCTATATGACACATAAATACACATTTGATTTACAACTGTTGTGATTAGGGTTCAGAACTAAAAGTGATTTCTCCTAAGGGTTAAAGGAAGACAGATCAGGAATAATGAGTGTCCAGGAGAGCAGTTTTAATCCTCCATCATAGAGAAGAGACCTAACTATCCGCTGTAGACACATCCTTTAAAACTGTCCAACACTAAAACTCTGCTGATGTCAAACTTTTACGGGGGAACCGAGAGGAGGAAGCGTGAAAACACAACCTAAGCATACAGATTAACTGGATGGTGATGATGATAACCCCTAATAAAACCATTAAACTGTATCTGTAGTCTGTGTCAATGCAATAATTTATTTCAGCGCACGTGGATTCTGCCGTGTTTCTCTTTAGCCGAACGCCAGAAAACCGACGTGCACCGACTGTGAAATTACAAGTCTTTGCCGCAACAGTGGCCTCAGCGGACATCCGACAGAGAGGTAATTGGCAAACTGGAACATCCTCTTGTGTGCGGATCCTCTTTTGGCAGAGGAACAGAGGGTGTAATCCCCTGACTTTTTCCACTACAAGGCTGAGCAGGCAGGCCTGTCGAGGTCCGTCCAGAACCGCCGTTAAGCCTCGTCCAACCCCCCTCCACCCCAATATTCCTCTGTCCCGTTCTTTATAATGAGGCTGTCCTCGCTCGACGCCGCCGTCCTCTCTGCCGTCCGACCCGCTGATGGCGCCGCTCAGTTCCAGGATGATCTTTTACCTTAAAGGAGGAGGAAGCATTTGATGCAGATTAACAGGACGTCTCAGACTGATTAGACATCGAGCTGAACTCAGGGCGAGCATGCATCAGTGTCTTTGTGACAGCCACAAACCAGTCTGTGAGCAACAGAACAGAAACTTAGGACTGGAAGACAATAACAATCAGTCCTACCTGGTTTGTGGCTGTCAGGAAGAACTAAACAGTTTCTTTAATTTGGAGAGGAAGCCCCCTTCTTGTTTCAACTCCTCTTCCTCCTTGTCATGCTCGCTTTGCCCTGCCTCAGACCGCTTACTATTGCTGCCCCCACCTGGACAGAGATGAGCACTGCATCAGCCAGATTTACGACTGAGTTCCTTTCCTTAAAACCCCCTTTCAGTCAATCGGAGATGAGCACAACGATCAGGCATAACATTATGACCACCCACCCATGTCTCCCCTGTGCCTCCAAAGCAGTTGTGACTCATCAGAGAATGGACATGGGCCTTCTGAGGGTGTCCTGTGGTGTCTGGTAACATGGGTTGAGGGGAGGGGCGTCTGTGGATCATCCCACAGATATTTAATCAGTTTGGGATCTAGTGAATTTGGAGGCCAGGTCAACACCTTGTGCCGTTTTTCATGTTTGGTCATAATGTTATGCCTGATCGGTGCATACGTTTATCGAGCAAAGACTGAGACCCCTCATACCTGTGGTGGTGGCAGTGATGCCGTTCACTGATCCCTCTACGTCCGTCTCGTCCTCAGCGTAGCTCATCAACAGAGACCTCTGTCTGTCCGTCAGTGTCCTGCACAGGAAAGCAATGTTTCATGGCCGTTGTGATCAAGAGACAGTTTTCAAATCAACAACAAACGACAACAAGTAACTGTACGAGGCGTCCTTACTTGGGTATTCTTATCTTGATGTGGATGTAGTGATCTCCGAAGCCGTAGCCGCTGACGCGGGCGATTCCTTTCCCTGCCAGGCGGATCCTCTGGTCCGTTTGGATGCCGGCAGCGATCTGAAGACGAGGAAGATCCACCAGTCAGTAACAACCAATGTACGCGTTTCAAATGTTCCCCCCCCCCTATCAGCTGGCTGACTGGAAAGTCGGCGTCTCCACTTACCGATAGATTTACTGTTTCGTAAAGGCCTTGTGCTCTGGCCGTGCCGCCCAGGATGGCTTGTGCCACAGACACGTAGACGTCAGAGTGGATGTCGGCGCCTTCCCTCCTGAACACTGGGCTTTTTTGGACCTGGACACATGACAAACGCACACGGCGTCTTAAATATCAAGACGAAGTACAAAGCAGTCTGTGTTTGAGCTGCGTGATTAATTCCTGGTGAGAGAGCTCAGGCAGCTCAATGCGTCTTTACTAGCCAACACAATGACATTATACAAGACAATCCCGTTAATGAGGCTCTGAGATCATACGCTTCCTGGAAGATTCATTTATATCTGGTTTGGTTTTGAGATCAGCTTGTCGGTTTAGAAGATGCCAACCCGAAACGTGATGAAGATTTCCTTCTTTCCGACGGGCATTCTGACCGTCTGACCGTCCTCCACTCCTGAGAGCAGCAACAAACAAAAGTTAAAAACTGATCTGCGTTTGAACACGTGTCACATCCAGCACGTAAACAGTGCTCCGCTAACTGACCTGCAGGCACAGGAACCATCACGTTCTTCCTCTGCTTGGTCTGTCCCGTGCCGCGGCAGGTGTGACACGGGTTAGAGACGACCGAGCCTTTGCCACCGCAGCGCCGGCACGTGGAGCGCATCACGAACGGGCCCGTGTTTACGGTTTCCTGCGGGGGCAGAGAAGACGCGTTCGGGTTAATGCAATCTTAACTGGCGACGCGTGAAAGCAGAGAGGGAGTCGAGGCGCTCACCATGCCGGAGCCGTTGCAGTGGTGGCAGTGCTGCACCTTGGTGCCCGGCTCGTAGCCCTTCCCATCGCAGCGCTGGCAGGCTGCGTCTATGCTGACGGATATCTCTTTGTTGACACCTTTCGCCGCCTGAGTGAATGTCAGCTCCATGATGTGCTGCACAAAAAAAAGAGGAGAGATTATCACTCTGAATATGCACCAACAGAAATCAAATCCTCCCACTTTACAGCTTCCCACTAACCTCCTGCGGCTGATCGAATATAGCGTTGAAGTCTCCAAAGCCACGACCTCCGGAGAATTCGCCGAAGATTTTGCGGAAAAGCTCCTCCGGGTCCACGTTGGTGGTCTGCCCGCTCCAGTACTGCTGCCTTCCGCCCGCCTGACCGGCGTCGAAGCCCGCCGAGCCGTACGTATCGTACTGCTTCCTCTTCACCTCATCGCTCAGGACCTGTGAGGGGACACGGAGCAAGATGTGAGGGGTTAATTCCTCGTTTAAGCCGTTCGTTCGAATGGACGGAAGTACACCGATCAGCCGTAACATCACGACTACTACTAGTAAATAACACTGAGAATGCGTGGGTCAGTGTACTGATTTTGATGGCTAGATGGCCGGATCACAGCATCTGAAAAACTGCAGCTATTGTGGGGTGTTCCCTCTCAGAAAAGGAGCAATGGAGGAAGGTGGCTCGTGCTGATGAATGACCTCGTCTTACATGGACAACATACTGCTTGGTACTTGGTCCCAGGCGTCCCAGAAGACCATTACATCGTAACAAGATCATTTCATCAGTTAGATGTAATGCCTGATTGGTGTAGGCTGTGACGAAAACACAAAAGGGGCGCAAACAGACAGCAGACACGTGATGTGAAAGTCTGAATAAAGACTGAAACCGAACCTCGTACGCCTCAGCCAGCTGAGCAAATTTTTCCTTGGCCTGTGGGTCGTCTTTGTTGGTGTCAGGGTGGTACTTTTTGGCCATCTGAGGAGACAACAAACACACCGTCAACTACACTGCTCCGACAAAAGCCCAACGAGCGACCGCGCAAGCGACAAACAAACCTGGTAGTAGGCTTTCTTGATCTCTTTCTGGGTGGCCGTGCGAGGCACCCCGAGGACCTGGTAGAAGTCCTGCTTGCTGCTAGCAGGGGCGCTTGTGTGAAAGGACAGCGTGTAGACGGCGTGGGGGGATTTGAGGCCTGAAATGTGACCAGCAGGGGTGAGAGGGGAAGTAAAATGTCATTCAGGAGTGATGTCAAAATGCATTCATGTATTATTTTAGAAATACAAGTGCAATTGTGCACAGCTTGGCTTGCATGCCTGCAAGAATATTCTAGAAACAGACACCGGTTGTGGAGATTATTTAATCAAGGGAAAAGCTGTGCCAATAAACAGCTATAAAACAAGATATCACCACTTTGTAAATTCAACTTGATGGCTGCACAGTTAGCAAAACAGATGTAGCATGGTTACATCATACTTGGTCAATTATAATTACGTCAAACTAACGCGACAGTGTTGCAAACTCATCTTATCTTCAACGCTGCTTAAGCTGTTGTCACGTTGCCTTCGTTTAGTTGCAATACACCGTGCCACAAACGAGAAACTACACCAAATCTAGCCTAGCTTAGCTTAGTTTAGCTTAGGCCAAGTACCACATGAAGACCACTCACCTGACAGCCCTCTCAATGTCAACGCTTTCCCTGCCCCGCCGCACGCCAGGCTTCCTCCGCGCCACAGGGTTTCCGTTCCCACCGTGGAAAAACTCCGGACCCCTCCATGGCCAGAGGAGACGGCGGCGCCGGTAGCCCACCGGTGTCCAGAGGACGCGACGACTGTAAGCCAGCGTGAGGAGCAGCGAGCAGCCGAAGACGCCATCATTTCTTTTCTAGCTGCTTCTCCGGACGCACTGCGCATGCTCGTCACCGAGTGGGCGTCACCGAAAAAAAAAAAACAGTTAAAAAAAATTGTTGTAAAAGTTTATTAAATATATTAAATATTACTGTTCATTTTTATAAATGCGTGTGGTTATATTAGTTGAAATTACGCCAAACAAAAAAAAAAATATATAATGAGTTTTGTTGAGTATCACGAGTGACAAGTTCTTTTTAAAAAAAGATGCGAATGTTTTACACACCGGGGTAGCACGCGACAGAGCGGTGCGTTCTTCTCTACTTGAAAAAGGGGGAAACCCCGCCCACTCGGACACCCCCGCGGAGCAAAGCGAGCGAACACCGCGCCGCGGCGAACCCGAGCTGTCAGCTGTGAGCAGGAGCCCTCTGCCGAGAGTACCAACCAGCTCGACAGAGACACCCGGAAGGCACGAAAGTCAATTTGAGAAGGCAGCATGAACCGCTTTAAGACCTCCAAATTCAAAAACACCACTCCGAAAATTGCCAAGAAAGACGTGAGTAGCTTAGGAGCTTTCTGGGTAGAGAGAGAGAGAGAGAGAGGAGCGTGCGCGGCTAACGTTAGCATTGGTAATACAGCAGCAGAGCTAGTTAAGTTGGGTTTTCGGGGGGAACGCCTGCAAGGGATGTTGAACTTCCTGCATCTGGAAGAGCCAAAACGTGAATCCTTAAACCGGTTTACGCTCCTAGTGAAACCTACAGTCCCATGTGGTTGCATGGACCAGCTAGCCTCCACCACCACCATCGGATGTTGCAGTGACGCCCATCATCATGCTTATATTACAATAATATAACATAAGCGTTGCTTTCCAGCACTCGTTTGAGCTGTACAGATTTTGAATCCTCGCTTTATTGTGTTGCTTTTGATTCATCCTGAAGGAAAGATAAAACAATTTGAATGACAAATGCATTCAAAGTGATTTCACTATCACGATTAGTCTTTTTTTTTGAGTGAGGCAACGTGTCAGGACGGGATCATAGCCTCTTGCACATAAATATTTGCTTTTAAAAACCCTCTGTATCCATTTGCTTCAACGCCTGCAGCTCTTCTTGCTGAGGTGTATTATGTAACCCCCCTTCCTTGTTTTTTTTGAGGCAGTAAAATGCTTGGCATGCACAGGGACAGTGTCTTGGTGTCTCTCCAGTAGTCTCTTCTGCACTGGATCTGAGACACAGCAGGTGGTGCTTCGCTCCTTTGAATGTTAATCTAGCTCACGACACAGAAGAGAGGGGGGGCAGATCGACGCGTGGTGTGGACGGGGCTATTCCAGGGCAGAAGTGTTTGTGTGTTGTGCTGTCATCTCAGTCCTTGTGCAAGAGCCGACAGAAAAAGGGACAGAGAGAGAGAGAGAGAGGAACGCTTTGCGGAAAGCAAAAACAAAGATGTCCTCAGATAAGACGGAGCAACTCGCAGTCACGTTTAATCACACACCTGTGGATGGATTCATAGCAGACTGGCTAACTTTCTGTCTTTAATTCTGAAAAAAACACTGCAGTAAATGCGGCTGAACGTAAACCAAATGTCGTATCAAAAGGGGATGGATTAAGGCTGATAATATAACACAGATGCAGCCAAAACAGGCACATTTGACAAAGTGGAATAGTCCAACTTGCTTTAATTTGGGAGGCGATAACACGACCTGGATGTGGCACTTGTGCGGGTTGTTTGCGGCTTAAACGGAAGAGGTTTTGGATTGGTATTTGCAGGTCTTCCCTACTTCTCCTTTGACAGAAGCGTGCAGAGCATTTACTGCTGGGGAAATACAGTTCATGAATACAAAGGGTGCTTTGAAATGCATTCGCAGCGATGAAGTGCCCTCTCTGAGAGTCGAACGTCTGTTGTGGCTGCTCTTACTCTCCTGATTGTGCAGCTCAGCGGGAGCGTGCCACTCCGTCTTCTTCTCGCCGCCCTTGTTAATGTTATGAAAGAGGTTTTAAGAGTTCTCTGCTGTGCGAAGCGGGGAGTCCTTCCACTTCCTCAACGCTCTGCTCATTCAGATGCACTTAAGTGTGTGTGTGTGTGTGCGTGCTCTCTCAGCTAGATCCTTCCTGTTCATTGCAGCGTTCGCTCTTTTTTGCCCCCCTCCTGCTTGTAACGGCAACTTAATCACGTGTGCTCCTTGACGTTGTGAAATAAACAAACCGGATTCTTTGTTTTTTTCTTTGACATATCTACGTGCATCATCAGACTCTTGTTTTTCATTCATTCGATCTAGGAGTGGATCAACAATGTTCGTGCCGGATCCTTCTCCTGCCAGGGGAACCACATCAAAGCGAGCTCCAGGCTGGTGGCTTTCAACACCGAGCAGGCTGGTAAGGCTGTAAAAAGTCTTGGCTGAACGGTAACATTCACCTTGTGCAGGTGGACGTGGCCGGCCACTGGGGTCACCGTGAAGTCCCAAAGCAGACTTTGAAAGCACAACTCATGGCGTTTTCTTTCTGCACCGGCATGTGTCTGCAGGCGGAGGTATGCTGGGCCTGTCCTCGGTCAATCCTGGCTCAAATGGACAATGGACTGTCACTCACATTTCTTGCCATTCAGGTAGGATTTCTTGCAATCCTTTCGTGAACTCTTTGTAAAATGAGAAATGTAGGTAGTGAAATCGATGACCCGGCTCTGATTCTTTTAAAACATTTCATTGCTTTTCCTTTCCTCCGTCAGATCTGGTGAGCGATATGGACTTTTCTCCTTTTGATGACAGCCTCCTGGTCACGTGCTCTGCCGATGAAACGGTGAGCTATTTAATGACCCACTTCTTTCTAACCTTCACTCCTTTTTAGCTTGCTTCATCTTTTTGCAGGATGCTTATACATACAGTGCCTTTATAAAAAAAAAAAAAAGCATTCACTCCCTTCAAGTGCGCTGAATGTGTCTTATGTATAGTATCACCTGTGTCTGGTTGGTCCGGCATGAAGATGAAAGAACAGTATGGCAGGTATAAGTCAGGGGATGGATACACAAGCCAGGTAAATCTGAACTGAAGGACCGTGCAAGAAGAGAGGCCACCGAGACGCCATGTGACCACTCTGAGTTAAAAGTTGCAGCGGCTGAGATTTGCTGAGCGGCAAATGAAAGTAGAGCTTTTAGATGATCAGACTAGAGGCTATTTTTGTCAGACATCAAACCGCTGCACGTCACCACTGTGAAGCACGGCGGTGGCAGCATCAAGCTGTGGGCTTGCTTCTCAGCAGCAAACCCCGGCCAGCTGTTAAAGGCAAAAAGGTAAAATGAATGCAGCAAAATATTTAAGGACAATCTTATTCAGACCCCGAGAGAACGGCGACTCTGGAGAAGATTTATTTTCCGGCAAGACGATGACCTGACTGTAAAAGCTTAAAGACAACAAGGAGGATGTTCTTTAGTCCGGCTTTGTTGTTCCTGGCAGAGCTTTTAAATGCAATACGAACCTCCTCTGTTTTTGTTATTCAAACCTTTTTGGAGACTCCGTCCTCTCAGCACATTGTCCTCAGCCACAGGTGTTCCCAGCTCGCAGGAATCTGCTGAGCGCGGCTCGGCGTCTTCGAAACTCAGCAGCTCGGTTTACCTCGCAGACCTGTGTAAACGCACGCGGCAGTCGCCCCACCCGCACCCACACCGCACCGCACCAACTGCCCCGACATCTGCGAAGCACTTTCCTTCTTCTTATCTTTTGCCAGCTGGGAATATTGTCTCGCCGGCTCGGTTGTGCTGAGCAGGTTAAATGATAATGAAATATGGATTCCTGTCAGTGGTGTGTTTTTACTGAGTTAACCGTAAACACATTATCACCCTGGTTCACCTTCAGTGCTGAGGTGTGGATTACTTAAGGACCACCCAGAGTCTAATATAATAACTCTGACATGATGTTTTGATCCTCTGTTTACAGTCCTTCCTTGTTCCTTGTGTAAAGCTAGACGGACACAATTCCAAAATTACACCGATCAGCCATAACATTAAGACCACTGACAGGAGAAGTGAATAACATTGACCATCTTGTGACAATTCAGTGTTCTGCTGGGAAACTTTTGGATCTTTCATTCGTGTTGATGGTACTTAGACATGTAGCACCCACCTAGACCAGACCAGACCAGGCACCCCCACCCCATAGCAATGACACTCCTTGATTTCAGCAGCCATCCCCAGCAGGATGCAGCCTGACACAGACACACACACACAAAAAACGGTTTAGGAACAACTCAAAAAAAGATGAAGAACAGCACAAGGTGTTGACCTGGCCTCCAAATTCACTAGATCCCGAACTGATCAATTATCTGTGGGATGATCCACAGAGGCCCCTCCCCTCAAAGGACACCACAGGACACCCTCAGAAGGCCCATGTCCATTCTCTGATGAATTTCGGAGGCACAAGGGAGACCTACACAATATTAGGAAGGTGGTCATAATGTTAAGAATTTCTTATCTTCTCATGCGCAGGTGAAGCTGTGGCGTTTGTGCGACCCTGAGCAGGAGCAGCCCAGCAGTCCCGAGCTGACCCTGCGTCCGGACCAGGGCAGACTGGAGCTGGTCCACTTCCACCCCACCTCCTCCGGCTTGCTTGCCGTCGGCACCGCCAAGTCCCCTCTGGTTTGGGACACCAGCCGCCCGGACGCGCCGCTGGCAGGTGACTACAGCTGGCCGACGCGTGCTGCGCGCGCTTTTACATTGCATGCATGGTTAAAAATTGTAAACGGTTAAAATCACAGTTATATCTGACAAAACACATTGAAAGGTCTTTGTTGTACATCGTGTGTGTCGCTTTACATTTCGGTTTCTGTCAGCGAGTCTTCAGTTTACGCCGTGCCACGTTCTGTATGTGTGTAGCATTAATATGTATTCAGAGTGAAGTGGTTGGTTGCCCTTTTTTTTTTTTTTTTTTATTTCCCGTTGGAGACTGCCTGACTGACACTGCCTACGTTTTACAGCCCTGTGGCTCTGCCTAAGTGCCGGAGCAGCAGAGGTAAAGTTTTGGTTTGCAGTCCTGGTCCCAGTCTCCCCTGGACTGGCCTCAGGATGTAGTCACTATCCTCTGGCCTCACCCCCCTGTCACATCCACCACCACCACCACCACCACAAACACTCCCCCACACCCCTCCTCTCTCATTCCCCATCCCACGACAGCTGGCCTGGCTGCTGCTGCTGCTGCTGCTGCTGCTCACTGCTGATTCAACTTTTCATGAGCTGTATTCCCTCCCCACCCGATGTCTTTCATCGCATTCATTTGGAGTTTCCATTTTGGTTATGGAGCAAGATCTGAACAGCAAAAAAAATAAATCTAAATGAGTGTTTGGGTTCTTGATTTATCTCCTCCACGATCTAAACTCACTTCTTGTGCCTTAACAAGCGCACCCTTCATCTTGTCGTCTGTTCGGTGCCGTGGTGGAACTGAACAAGCTGTGCTGTGCTCAATTCTGGCACTGCAGGCTTATGTGTGCGCTCGTGATTCTCTAACATACGCTTAAACCGGAAGGACATACGATCCATTTCTTTGGTGTGAATCATCCCTACATCTGTTGTGAACGCTGTGTGCTTGATTTTACGGCTTCATCCCCTCTGCATTTTTTTTTTTTCCTGACGTCTCACGTTTGGTGTTTTTGTCCCGTCTTGTGTATGTGCCGTCACCCCCCCCCCCCCCACCCCCTCGAGTGTTCATTTATTATAAGTGTGGTCACGTTTCCTCATTTTTCTGAATCTTTTCCACTCTCCTTTTAATCTACTGTCCCTATCTAATCTGAAACAAATAGTTTTTTTCCTTTTCTTGAACGCTCATTTGTGTGCCTGCAGTTCTGGAGCAGCACGGCGACCAGTTGCAGAGCCTGACCTGGAAGCGGGACGGTTCCCTGCTGGCTTCCTCCTGCAAGGTGAGGACGGCCCACACACTCTTCTCCGCCGTTCAGCTTTAAAGTTTAGTCTGTGCTCAAGTGAATCCAGGTTGCTGTAGTTCCAGTTCGTGGCCGCTAGATGTCGCCATTGCCTCACAGTCAGTGCACCACGCTGCTCCTCATTCGCTTGTATGGCTTTTCTCTAATCAAAATATCAGCAGGGGTGATGCTCATAAAAAAAAAAAAAAGGGTGGGAATAACATTACACAACTAATTAGGAATTAGTGAGCAGTTAGCGCTGGAAATTCCTATGACATAAAAGATGTAATTATTGCCAGTTTTGCATTAGTGACGGCAAAGACGTTGAAAGAGGGCCTGTGGAGATTTTCCTCACCACACTGGAAACTGTAATAACTTCTAAATTAAGGCACTAATAATGGCAGCAAGCTGCGGGCGAAGGATAAATCTGTCCGGGCCTTTGTTTCGTCTTGACCCCGTCCGACCCCCGACTGCGTATCCGCAGCGCACGTCCCTCCGCGCGCCGACACCCGTCTTCTGCCTCATGCGAGTTTGCTCGGCACCTGGCAACGCTCTGTTTACGTAGCGCACCGGGGGGGGGGGGGAAGATGGGCATAAACAATTTAATTGCTCGAGAGTGAAAATGCATCAGCGTGGCCAAAGGGTTTTCATTAGGTTGTTAGCATTGCAGGCGTAGGAGGAGGAAGGAGGAAGGTGGTATGAGTTTATGAGCACGGGGTAAAGAAAGAAACAATTTATGAGTTGGAGTAGATCCAGGGGCTTTTTCATCAGCGGAGATTAATATAACACAGTTTAAACTCCAGGATTGTGCGTTTTGTTTATGAAATCACTTCTTGTTTGAAACTGCGCGCAGGCTGATTGACGTAATAACGAGGCAGAGGCCTCTGGAGCGTGGTTCAGGCAATGCACCATGAGCTTTTCTCGAGCTCAGGACCAAATAGACCAAACGGGAAACGTACCGCGCGCACTTATTTAACAGGTGTTATTGTTGATCCAGTCCTCCGTGTTTGCTTTTGCGCTGACCAGTAGCAAATTATTCCACCCGTCACGGGCTGTGCCCAGATCACTCGACAGGATAATGGCGCTCACCAGAGCTGCTAACGCTGTCGTCAGCTGCGGTGTAGCCTGAAGAGAGCAAGAGGAAAAAAAAGTGTGTGGTGGGGGTGCAATTTAGAGACCGGGGGTTCCTGCCCTGTTGAGCTCTGGTGTCATTTAACCCAAAAGGCCTCTTTCAATCTCTCCAATCCGGCTTATTAAAGCAAATAGGGGCCTGCCAACATGTGGGTCCAATCCCCAGGCCTTCCTGTAGGGTAGGGTAAACACTGGGGCTCAGGGCCGGGTCGGGTTGGGGGGAAAAGATGAAGGGGAGCCCACCACCCTAAAGAGCAGGCATCATGACAGGCCTCATTTGGACCGAGAGACATGTATATTTACGGCGCACTGGAAGAGAGAACGAAGGCATTCAGCTTAGGGGAGTGAAATCCACAGGTAGTGCCGAGAAGAGACGGACGGGGCCGGGTGGGGCGATGTTTAGAAATGAGGTGTCTTTGGATTTATGGTCCACGGTCCACCTTAAGTTTCAAAAGTCACGTTACGAGCGAGCTCTATACCATATTTCCCGCGGTGCAAAGGACAGTCGATGAAAGGATCCTGCAGTCTCAAGCGCCGGTAACCATAGGAGACTGGGAACTGAAGGCTGGCAGCGCAGTGTGTTTGATGAGCGGAGTGCAGATAGAGAGAGAAAGAGAGCACCCCTGGCTGAAGATTCCCAGCGTCTTTGAAAGTTGTGTGCAGCAGACTGGCGGTGAAAACTCATTAACAGCAGCGTGAGAGTGAGGCTCCGTCACTTTGATTAAACAGCAGCTGTCTCAGCACACACACACATCTGCGGATATATGAGTTTTCGGCGGCGGCGGCGGTGTCCTGTGTGTGTTTATGTGTGTTACCGTCACAGGCTTAAGAGTGTGTGTTTGCTCGTTAGAGTGTGCGATGGTGACTCGGCGGACACATCTGCATGTGAGCGGCCCCTGTTTGCGCAGCCAGGCGCTTTCCTCCCTCGTGTGTTGTTGTTTGCGCTGCGACACCGAGGAAGATGGGGGCTTTAATTTAGCGAATGTATGTTTGCGTATGTGCCTACAATAAATATATACGAGTTAAGTTACTCTGAGGTGCGTGCTTTCGAGGTCAGGGAACTCCGCGGCCTTTACGATTTACGCAGCTCGAGTAGTGCTGCACGTTTAGATGGATATTTACCAAAAAACTCAGGTCGGATATTTGTCTAAATCTGACGGTTTTTCAACAGGTGGGTTGTTATCCATGAAGTATTAGGGAATATAAATATGCGTGTGTGCATTTGTGTGTGTTGTTCCAGCGCCGCTCTCTGAGCCCGTGGCTTAGTCCCGGGTCACAAAGGCCTGAAGACGTAGCTGTGGGGCATCGCATTCGTGGGTGGGCTGCACCCACACGCACACACACAGAGAAAAAATGGAGAGGCAGAGGAAGGGGGCAGCACATTAGTCAAAACTCCAGTTTGCTGTTCAAGCTAAAAATAGCAAATAATAGCCTTCTTTGATTGCTGGAGGGCAGGAGGGGAGGGGAGGGGAGCAGGATGAGGCCCCGATCATGTTCTTCAAACATACGCTTCGACTTGATGGGACAGCATGACAGACAGGACATGTGTATTTATTTTCTGTGTGGCTGAATGTTGCACAGTCCTTCTCTGTGTGTGTGCTTGACTGTGTCATAGTCAGCCTCCTGATTGTCTTTGACGTGTGTGTTTGTTAAGTGCGCGCACGCCTCATGACCTCCTATCCGCGCCGTACGCCAGGCTGCCGCTGTGATCGCGGTCCCGCAGCGGGATTGAGTGACACGGCCGCATGTCCCAGTCACAGACTGATCCCATTAGGCCCCCATTTCCTCCCAATCACGCGGGAGCCCCTCTGATTGGCCCGCTTTGATTGATGCCGAATGCGAGCTCGGGCTTGCCCCGGGGGGTCAAGCCCGCTACGAGGCCGCCGAGAGGTCGCCGGCTTGCTCTTGCTAGAGACGTATCGGTGAGATCAGTGCAGATGAATGAGGAAACTTCTGAGAGCTTGTGTTGATCTTTATGTGAGTTATAAAGAGGTGGAGGGACTTTATTAACACTTTCAGTATGTAGCTCTCATTTCAGTTTTTTCATGTGATTGCTATTAAAAATACAGCTGGCTGATCAGCCTTTAATTCCTTTCCCCGATTCCTTTGAGGGAGCTTTAAATCCTGACCTCGCACATGATTGTTTAACTTGTGGTGCTTTTCTTATCTATTGGGCTGAGAATGAAAAGAAAACCAAGTGCTAAATAATCATTAGAGCAATAATAAATATAGGTAAATAGATAAGATAGATCCCAACCCAATAGAACCCAATACTGTGCAGTATCATCAATGACCACAGTCCAGTTGGTTCCTTCAGTTGGTTCCTCCCAGGGAGATGGCCTGAGGGACAAACCACCTCCTCAACCTGTCCTCTGCCTGACAATGGTGTCGTGTAGAGGGTGGTGGACATTGTTCATGATGGACTAGAGTTTGTCCAAGGTCCTTTCCTCCAGCTCTGCCCCTACCACAAAGCTCGCCTTCTGTATCAGCTTGTCCATCCACGAGGTGTCCCTCTTCTTGGTGCTGCCTTCCCAGCACACCACAGCGTAGAAGAGGGCACTGGCAACGACAGTCTGGTAGAACATGTCTTGCAGCTTCCTGCAGATGTTAAACAACCTTAGCCTTAGCTTTAGATGTAGACCCAGGTCCTTATAGGTCTGAACCACCTCCACACACTCCCCTTTGATGGCTACAGGCTGCAGGTGAGACCTGGACCTCCGGAGAATCCACAACCATCTCCTTGGTTTTAGCTGTATTGGTCAGAAGCTGGTTAGCTCTGCACCATGAGACGAAGTCGTTCACCAGATTCTTGTACTCTCGCTCTTGTCCATCCCTGATATGCCCCACAACTGGTTATAAAGCTTATAACAGATGTGATAAGAATGTGTGACATGATAGTTGTCCAGGGCAGGGTTATATTTGAGTTCTTTTGAAATGGGAAACATGATGGGTTAGTGCCTTACAGTGATCTGTGATAGGCTAATATTCCAGTCAGGCTTTGGTAATCATCAAACAGACCTAATTTAAACCTGTATTACTATATCTTGTATTATATGTTTCTAATATGATCGTTTCCCCTAGTTTTCTTCATTCTTAAAGCTTCTGTTTTCTTTTCATGCTTGTCTAGGACAAGATGCTGAGAGTGTTTGATCCCAGAGCCCAGCTGACACCTGTTCAGGTAAGCCCCCCGCCCCAATAATAACACCCTGATCACACTGTCAAAACAACCAGGGAAACTGTCTGCACTCAGATACCACTTTTCTACCTCATTCTCATTCATCCATTCACACACACACAATGACAGAAGGTCTTCGCCTGCATTGGGATCACCTAATGGATCCAACTAGGTTAAATTCATTGTTGATTTTAATTAATTTTGCATTTGTTGATAATTAGGGAAATATAAAAAATCAAAACAACACCAATTTACATATTGGATAAAATAGCTCTGGTCCCATTGCCTTTTACTATAAGCAGATTTTTTTCCCTACACTACATGGAGTCATAAACATGTTGACAGTATCCCAGAGAGCTCACCACTGGCCACTCACTGATTCATCTACTACTGATTTATGGATGTTGTGCACATGGTGCCGTCCCTGCTCTCTTCTTCCCACGGGTACCCATCCCGCACTAAATTAGTGTGAACCTCTCCACTCGCACCACTTCTCCTTTTTTTAAAATTTTTATATGGAAATCTCTCAGCATTGACAACTATGTTTGAGCCAATTCCATCAGCAGCAATGGGGAAGTGAGGTAGTTGGGTACATATATATAAATATATCTTGAGGGGTGTAAGTGTGTCATGGGAGGATACAGCAAATAGTCTCACACATTTCAGTGGAGCACTGACCTCCCAGGCGGTTTTAATTACCACGACGCTCAGCCTGCCTCGCGGGCTCTCCCTCGATGGTAAATATGAGGAATCCAGCAAAAACGCTGCATGCCACAAAGGATTAGACACGAGTTCACAGACATACCTGGAAGGCACATCAGTCTGTGTGGAAGTGAGAGGAGAGGATGGCTGCATAGTTGTGTAAATATGCCCCTGCTTACATGTATGGACCTTTGTCTCTGTGTTTTGGGACACCCACGTGTTGTGAAGGGGGGGTACAGTTACAGGGCTCACTGACTCTATAATTTTAAGGATGAGGATAATTTTCCTCGTGGCACACTTGCCTTTACGATATAGCATGTGTGTGCACAGTGCACACGCTTCTGTGTTTTGCTCAAGTGACATCTGGCTCCTCTCCTTCATACCTGGGTATTTACATCTGTCAGCGCTGGTGTCTGCTCCCCACTTCCTTCACTGCTTTGTCCCTGGAAAAGCATTGCGGACGTCAAACACAGATTTTTAGACACTTCTGATTGACTTGCTAACCACCGACAAGAAGGCTCCTACCCTTTGTCAAGTCCAGACCTTCTATGTTAGTAGTATGTTGGACAAACAAAAGCAATGCTGGGGTCTCGGTCCCGTAAAAATAACAGCCGGGGTAATGCGGAGGCTAATCAGCTAACGTTACCAGACTTTGGAAAAATTATTGGTCCTATCACCAGTTTTCAATTTTAATGTGTGGTTATTTCCTCCTCTGAACCCACAACGGTTTTGAAGAATCACAATTATGAAGTCTGTATTGGTTTAAGCCGTGTGGTTTGTCATCAGCAGAATCAATCAGAAAGCCAACAAATTGGCAATCGATACTAGCTCCTTGGCTACTTTAAATACCGTTTCAAGAGAACAGTACTCCAAATACACTGGACTAAAATTGCATTTAAATGACTTGGTGCAGCCTAAGGGTATCTATAGTTTAGACTTAATCAGTGTTGGGTACTCTGCGTTCTTGGTGTCTCCAGTAGGACTCCAGTGGTTATTGGTCGCAGGGTTGCGCCATGTTGGGACATTCTTTGACTTCAGCAGTAGATCACACCCACAAAATGGGTTTGAAGAAGCATTCCACTTCTACTAATCTCTAGATGTGCTTCTTGAACTACCAACGCCCACACCTTTGCCAAAACATGACACCTGCATTACCCACAGAGCAATTCAACAACTCAACTGCAGACAGATTGTGATATGCTAGACACAGCTACTACAACAGAGCTGCCTAAATTGGTCTAGCAAAGCCATCAAGGCCGGCTTGACGTATAAAAGGTTAACCCTCAAAGCTGAGGTTGTTGGTTATGTGCTCTCCTACACCACAACCCTACAGTCGGGCCACAGAACATCTGCAACCAGGTAACGAGGAAATGGTACAGCAAAGGCAGCTGAATAGTATTTACGTAGATTCTGTCTGTGCTGCATCTTTCTCATGACCTCCGTCAGCTGTTACACTGTTTTTGAAATTTAAGTAGCGCACCAGTGCAAGAGGCAACGACTCCATCATCACCACCACATTTCATTGTTCAGCAGTAATTGAAATCTGCAGTTAGCAAGCATCTGAGATGTGTCGGCAACCAAAATGAAAGGCAGATTGTTTTTAAGCTTACTCAGGCTTTCTCCTGGGCAACCTCTACTCTTTCTGTCTTCCTCTCTCTCTTTCTTTTTTTAAATCAGGAATGGGTCGATTGCTCTTGAGAACTGCTCATCCAAACAAAATAAACTGCAAAAGATTCAAAGAGCCGCAGTCAGCGTGCTGCTGATAATGATGCGCCGTGTTCTCTCAGACAGCATTGTCCAAATTTGTGCCTGTTCTGAGTAGTTCACTTGTGTCTGCGAAGAAACGCTGCGTTGCGAAAGCATCAAAAATGCAATGACTGCTCGTGCAAATGACTTCAGACTCTACACCGCACTTCCTTGGTTCCTCAGGAATGTGCCCGCCGAGTGAAAAGTAGATCAGACGAATGATACACTATCGCACTATTGCGTTACTTGCAAAAAAAAGAGACACATGCATCATTATCAAACTCACGATCAAGGCTAAGTGTGCAAGAACAGCAACGGCGAAGGCCCAGTCATCCAAGATGCAAAAATAAGGTAGCTTTCACTGTGTGTTGTCTATCTCTTCTAAAACAAAAGCAAAAAGGTATATAATGATGTGGGTAAGTGAGTATCTTTACAGTCGTATTCTCAGTCATTTCTTTCCCCTCTCTAATTTATCCCTGAAAACTCATTACCACGGTTAGGACCACGATGTGCAGATGTTTGAGTCAGCACACACTGTCCTCTTCTGAATCCAGCGCATGACTAACCTACCTCAAACCAAGGACATTTGGAACCCAGATCAAAGTTATTAGATCGTTATTGGAGGGTTGCGCTTGCCTTTTTGGTTTTTGCGTTCTCGTGCTTTCTGGTCCTCTCTGTATCTCTTAAACACACAAGGTCCTGCTTTGAGAGGCTGCGGTTTGGAGCTCTCCAAGAGCAGAGTGGGCAAAACCTCACTTTAACAGCTTTTAGATGTGCAACTCTCTCTCTCTCTCTCTCTCTCTCTGGAAAGACACCACAGCTCTTATTAGCACCTCATCTGCTGGAGTTTGCGTTAAAGAATGCGATGAATCTTAAACACACTTAAACATGATGAGTGCAGTAATTTGGATGCATAGAGGAGTGTGACCCTTAAGACACACCATAACCCTGTTAAACATGACCTAACACATGGTCTGAGTGGTTTCAATGAGATTGCACAAAATAGTTTGTTTGTGCATGATGTGAAGGCATTTTCAATTACTTTCCCTACTTTACGTTTTCATCAGTTTGTTGTTGTAGATGTGTTGCGATGGCAGGAAAAGGCCAGTGTGGCCACAAAGTAAACAGAGAGGGGCAGAGAAATTGCCAAACTATTTGAATTCGTAACCTCACTAGGAGGTCTGTTTGGCCTCTTACATGAGAGCCAGTCGGTTGTCCTCATCAAGAGAAGCCACAAATCATCTCTAAAAAAAAATTTCTGGGGAGGGATATCGCAAGAAAGCTGCAGGGTATTACAATGAAGAAGCACTTTCTCTCTTTTCTGGGTTTGAATTACCCTGTGGCATAACAAGTGAAAGCTCTGTTCTTCAGCATTTAATATTCAATTTATACTTGTCAAATATTTTTAAACCATCTATCCCACTTCCCGGTGGGGTGCTCAAGATGAAGACGTACCTCCTCGCCAATCATTGTTACTCTTTGGTAGAGTTACAGTTCGACCAGGAGCCATCTGTTGTAAGAATTTCTAGCACCTTCTAGTAATTAACACATCCTCTAAGGTTAGATCAGCTCCAAGAAACGGGTTCTTTAATCAGAATTTTGAAGACACAAGCCAAGTATTATGCGACACAGGCTTCATGTGGATGTCATGATCCGTTAATTGATCGTACTGACAACTTCCCGTAAGCCTTAAAGGCTGGAAAACAATGTTGTACTTAACAGGGATTGGCATTTAGGTGGCTATAGTCACCTAAATGCAAATCCATAGTTTGAGCTGTGCGATTCCAGCTCAAACTATGAATATTTTAATGATGGCGAACGTGCAGGTGTACTCCAAGATAAGTGAGTACACTGCCAGCGGTGTAGTATCCTTTATCTGTTGCCACTTATCCTTCAGAGGATTGCGGCCCAGTTGACATTGGGTGAGAGGCGGGGAAACTAGGGATGCATCGAAAATTTTGGGCCGAAAACCGAAAAGTTTCGGCCGTGTTGTTTCGGCCGTGTTGTTTCGGCGATAAAATTTTGGCCGAAAACTGCCCAAAAGTGCAATTTCGGTTTTCGGCCAAAAATTTTCAATGCATCCCTAGCCTTAAATTGCTGTGGTTGTTGTTGCGTGACTGCACTTTTGGGCAGTTTCCGGCCAAAATGTTATCGCCGAAACAACACGGCCGAAACAGGATGTTGTGATGATGCAAGCAACAACCGCAGCAATTTTCGGTGCATCCCTAGTGGAAACACTCTGCACAGGTTGCCCACAGGTTGCCGGTGTATCCCAACATTAACTCAGAGAGACGACGGAGCGTTCTTACTCACATGCACACCTACAACAATTTCACCGGTTGACCTAACATGTGGGAGGAAGCCCGGACACCTGGATTAAAAACAACAGCCGACAGTCCAAACCACCATGTAGTACTAGTGTAGCACCAGATGTCTCATGAACCCTGACGCAGGTATTTATTGTTTGCTAGTGTGTTAGTACACCTGTGGTTTATCTGTTCGTGCTTTTCGTCCATCAGAGAACCCAACGCCTTGTAGTGAACCAATGTTGTTCAGTCTTGTCAGGTTACATCTAGACCACGTTTTGGCAACTCTTCTCAAGTTCTGCACACATTTTGATTTTCTGCACAGAGCACTAGAGCTTCTGCTGGAACTCAGCCATTAATCCATATTGACTGCAGAACTGAACCAGTTCCCTGTTGCAAAGCGACATGTCCCCATCCTTTCCCCATCCGGATCTAGAGCTGTGACCCAGCTTATGTGTGTCCACTGCTGTCCTGGTTCCACCCGGAGCAGCATATTCGAGTGGGGCTGGCTCATCCCTGTGGCCAGCTCTGAACTGGGTTCTCCCCTAGCCAGGTGGGGTAAATATAGGCCCTAATTACAGCCCTTCTTCTGCTGTATTTATGGGAAATAAGGCTGTGCAGGGTAATTAAGGTCTTGGACAGAAAGAGCAGAATAGAGTACTGCATCTGTAATCAGCGCAAGTGTGTATGTACGTGCACAAGCGTACAAACGGTTCTATTTAGACCGAAAGCGCGTCCCTATATGTGGCGTCCCTTCTCATCCTGGCCCACCGCTGAAGGCAGGTTGGATTTCAGATTAGATTTTGGGTTTCTTTGAGTTTCTGTGAGTGATTATGTTTTTGACCTATCTCTTGGTCCAAGAGTTACTAATCTTGATTCCGCTTGTTTGAGGCACAGTCAGACTGTGGTCGTCATATTGTTTGTAAGCTGTTCGTTGTATAGCTTTTCAAAGTGAACTAAACCAGTTTAATTGCACACAAGACCGGCAAAGTGACGTATCATCAAGTACCAAAGGTTTCTTAACGTTTTTCTTGGTTCTTGGTTTTCGCTATCTAAACATCCTTAGACTGGCCTCTTGTTTTCAGATGAGTTCCTCTCTCGTCTCTACGTACTTACACGAGGCCTCCACCCTGCTTTCCTGTACCGAGCCGCAGAACTCCTCAAACTCCGCTCGCAAGAACAACATTCGTACACACTAACCTGATCCTGATGGGACACGTGCCTCCTCTCAGCTCTCCTGTCTTTATAGATCTTTTGATCTATCCCCAATGCAGTGTGTGTTTGCTGAGTGTGTGGTTCTGAATGTGAGTGTGTGCCTCTGCGTATACCATGTGTGTTTCAAATTACAGTGCTGAAAATACCCCTCATAGTTTTGGGCCACTGTTGGCCGTAGAGCTGTCGATCTGTGGTCTCTGGAAAAAAAGAGGGAGACAGGAAAAGGGAATAGTTTGCTGGACGTGGGGGCCAGATTCCTCTTTTTCAGCTCGAGCTTCTGCTGCTCGGGGTGAAATTAGAGAGGACCATGGGCTGGAGTGGGTTTGGACTTGAGGAGGGAACGCTGGGCAGGGCCAAGGAAAAGCATTGTGGTTTTAGTTCTATACCATCTTTTATATCCTGCTATAAATTAACACAGGCTGAACTCCCTCTTAGGTGTGTGCCTCCATTTGTGTGTTTCTCATTACAGATATAATAAACTACCTTCTGTCTTATCTGTGCATCTTTGAAAGCTTATAATTGGAAAAGTGTGTGTTGGCTTGTGTGTGTGTTCATGCTCATATTTCTCATTACAGGCAGAATAAACTACAGGCAGGCATAGCGAGCTTAGAGCATGTGGACTCTGGCAGGGAGTACAATGAAGCTCTTTGACAGTTTCGTTTGTATTACTGATGTAAACCCAGAGGGAAAGCCATGAAGGAGAAACATTCGGAGAGTGATGTGAAATGGATAAACTTAATTTTGGTTTTTGTGCCTCTGCGTTTTATTATTTTGCCACTCTTTTCATCCTCCACCTTTCATCTACACGAAACTTCATGAAGATGAAAGACGGATTTAGGTGAAATGAACTCCATCTTATAAATTTCCTCCTTCTTCTTGTGCAGCTGTCACATAGGTCGTAGCTTTGTGTTATCTGTATTACAGAATGTATAGCTGGGCTAAGAACATTAGCTGACTTCACTCACTGACCACCTTACTAGGTACACCTTGCTAGGATCAGGTTGGACCCCCTTGTTCTATCTGCATTGCATAGAAGTCTTGGCCCATGTTGGCATGATAGCACCACGATGGCTGCATGTCCATTATGTGAATCTCCTGTTCCACCACGTCCCAAAGGTGTTCCTTCGGGTTGAGATCCGGTGACAGTGGAAGCCATTTGAGTACAGTGAACTTATTGTCATGTTCAAGAAAGCAGCTTGAGATGGCTTTAACTTTCTGGCATAGTTTATTATCCTGCTGGAAGTAGCCATCAGAGGATGGGTACAATGTGGTCATAAAGGGATGGAAATGTTCAGCAACAATACTCAGCTGGGTTGTGGTATTTAGTCAACTGGTACAAAGGAGCCGAAAGTGCGCCAAGAAAATATCCCTCACACCATTACACCACCACCAGCCTGAACCAATGATGCAAAGTGGGAGCGATCCATGGTTTCATGATGTTTACGCCATATTCACATCCTACCATCCGCATGCCACAGCAGGAATCAAGACACATCAGGCAACCTTCCTTAGTCAAATTTTGGTGATCCCCTGCAAATTATAGCCTCAGTTTCCGGTTCTTAGGTGACAGGAGTGGCACTCAATGTGGTTTTCTGCTGCTGTAGACCATCTTCTTCAAGATTTGGCTCGTCAAATCTGGCCACTCTAGTCATTCTCCTCTGACCTCTGGCATCAACAAGGCATTTTCATGCAGAGGACTGCTGCTCCCTGCATATTTTCCATTTTTCAGACCATTCTCTGTAAACCCTAGAGATGGTTATACTTGAAAATCCCTGCAGACGAGGAGTTTCTGAAATACTGAGACCAGCCTGTCTGGACCCAGCAACCATGTTGGGTCAAAGTCACTTAAATCACCTTTTCTTTCCACCATTCTGATGCTCGGTTTGAACTTTTGATCATGTCTACATGCCTGAATGAGTTTCTGATATGTAAGTGGAAGATGGATTAGATATTTACAATATGAACAGTTGAACAGATGTGCCTAATAAGGTGGCCAGTGAGTATATAATGCCATCATTTCTGATTAAACGATAGGAAACTATTATAAATTAACTGCAAATGGTGGTTTTCTTTAGCCAGATTGATATTCAGTTCAACAGTCAAGTTTATTCAGGCTATTTTAAGAGATCCCTGATGAAAAACAATATTTTTATTGCTTTATGTTACCGGACAATTAATTGCTTTAGGATTTCTGTGTCATTCTTAAATATTCTCAATGTGTAGTTTGGGCTCTGATCAGAGGCACTTTGAATCCAAGGCTGTGGTGAACAAGCTGAAAGACAAATCTAATGTTTCAGGTTCAAAAGAGCATGACTTAAAATGTGCGTCAGATGTCGATGCAGATATGGAAATTCCTTCCTCAGAAAGATTCTTAGCATTCTGTTGTACCGACAAATTATTCCTTTTTGCAGAATGTCTGCGCTTGCCAGAAAATGAAATTCTAATACTTCCCGCAAAATGAAGCTTGTTTAGAGTTTAGAGAATGTCTAATGTTAACACCACAGGAATACGGAGTCAACATTATGAAATATTATGTCTATAAAGAGAAGGAGCCCATGCCAGGAATATGTCACAGGCTTACTCGATGGCGAGCTCTGAATTCCAGCTGCACAAGCTGCATAATTTAACCTAAAACCGAGCCAGTAAGGCTTCTGTGTTTTTAAAAAGTATTTGTCTATACGGCCAATATAAGTGATCAAAAACTGGAGCCAAGGCCAGCAGGGAAAAATAAAGTTGTGGCCAAAAGTTTATTGCTGTGTTAAACACAGCTTTTACTGCTAAACTTGTGTTCGACATCCATTTCTCTTTCTGAATGTAAACACGTCGTATCAAACATATTCCTGTGTATCGTCCTCATAATAAGCCCCTCTTCCAGTGAGTGCATGAAGCCCACAGTTCAACAAAGTCCTGCAGGGCTGCATGTAATGTACACATTTTACAGATACTATCAGTGGAGTTTCATCATAGCCCTGCATCATCCACTGCTTGTACAAATATCAGGTCAAAAACACTCATTGGCCAGTTCATTAGGTATACCTGTCCAACTTCTCATTATTGCAAATATCTAATCAGCCAAGCACATCGCAGTGCATTCAGGCATGTAGTGTAGTAGTGACTTTGAAAGTGCCATTGATAGGCTAGTATGAGTATTTTAGGAACTGCCGATCTGGGATTTTTGTAAGTACAACCACCTCTAGGGTTTACAAAGAATTCTCTGGCTGAAAAAGCCTCGTTGATACCGGTGGTCAGAGGAGAATGGTCACACTGTTTCGAGCTGAAACTCGAGCTTTAACCCAAATAACTACTTGTTTCAAGTGAGGTATGCGGGAGAGCATCTCTGAACACGTTGAACCTTGAAGCGGACGGGCAAGCAGAAGAGTGCCACTCACCTAAGAACAGGAAAATGTGGCTGCTATTTGCAGTTGCTCAACAAAAGTGGACAATAGAAGATTGGAAAAAAGTTGCCTGGTCTAATGAGTCTCAATTTGTGCTTGGCACGCTTTGAGCCCCCTTATTACCAACTAAATATTGTTTAAATGCCACAGTCTAGCTGTGTGTCATTGCTGACCATGTCCATCCCTTTATGACCACAGTGTACCCATCCTCTGATGTCTACTTCCACATCACCGAGCTAAAATGATCTCAAACTGGTCTCTTTAACATTACAATGAGCTCACTGTACTTAAATTTGCACCATGGATGTGCAGCCAACAAATCTGCAGCAACTGCGTGATGCTATCATGTCAATAAGGACCAATCCCTTTCAGGAATGTTTCCAGCACATTGTTTAATCAATGGCATGAAAAATTGAGGCAGTTCTGAAGACAAAAGGGGGCCCAACCTGGTTCTAGCAAGGTGTGCCTAATGAACCTAGGCCACTTAGGGTATGCCTTCAATTGTGTCAAAATGTCAATTAGGTTGGTACCCAGTTGACCTTCTCAGGACTCCTTGTTGCAGGGTTCCTGATTCTTTGCAAGGACGTGAACGTCTCTTTCTGCCTCCTTCTGCCCTCTCTGACCCCACAGTTTTAGTTTTTTTGTCAATACTCACCGTCGTCTTTCCCAATCACTGTCATGCACACTCTTCGGTTCCTGTATCTCTCTCCATCGGAGCCTGGTGGGTTCAGGACCCTGGTAATAGCCAGTGGTTAACTCAGTACAGATGTTATGCCCCCCTCCACATTTTTCTTCTCCTGTCTTTCTTTTTCTCTCTCTCCATCTCTCGGCTCCCTGTTTTACTGGCTACCACCCCACTGCCAGTCTTGGTTAGTTTCAGGGTATTTGGGAAATAATAAAAAGACTCTTGTGTGATAGATCCATCATAGTTTTACTGACTTCTTTGTAAGCTAAGTGACAGTGTTGTCTTGGGTTTTGTTTGAGATCTTGTGCCTGATTAAAAACAGACGAATGGCCCAATTATTAGTTGGAGAATTAGCTAAGGGGGTGTAGAGGTCCAGGGCTGCAAGAGAGTGTGGGATTTGGAAGGTGAGATTTGAAGTTTGGAGAGGTTTTAGCCGAGTCAACTAATGAACAGGGTCTGTCTTTGTGTGTGTTTGAGGGTGTGTTTTCTGGGGGTGGCGTTGGAAGTATTTATTCGGAGGAAAAGGGGTAAGAGTGGGTGCCAGCTGGCAGCGACGGAGCTCTTTGCTCACATGTGTGTGTTATGTGTGTGTGAGCGGAGGTCTCATTAGCCCGCTGGCTGCTCTGGGACTCTTATTTTCCAATAATAATTAAGGCCTTATGTACACATGTGGATCACACCTGGAGCCAAAAATGGATGATGATTTGCTGTTTCTCTGCCGCATCATGGAAGTGAAGTTGCACCGCCATGGGAATTAGGGCCTTCTTCAGCTGCTGGTTATGCTTAGTCTGGATCTATGTTTTTATTTTTTATTATTTAAGCAGGAAGACGAAGCTAAGAAGAAACACTGTCTAATGAAATGATGATAATCAGTTGGTTAATGAGAGTGGTTTATCTGGGAATTGGAGATGAACTGATTTAATAAGAAGAAATGAGTCATATCATGGATATCAGCGCAGTTTCAGAGTGTCTCAACCTCCCATGTGACTTCACCTCTGTTTGCCCTTCTTATCTCTGCTCCAGTTTTCAGTGTGACTTCAATAGCCCGTTGCACTTCTTCGTTTATAATGAATGATCCCTTTTATACGACAAATCGTTTCCCTGCATTGGTTTAATCTTGGCAAGAGTCTGCTGATCCTGGAGCAAGGGAGTTGTTTTTTTTGGGAGGGTGGCTCTCTCGGCTAGAGCAGCAAAAAACGATGTGCGAATTGTGTCATTGCTGGTCTCCTCTAGCCTGTGCTGTTTTGTTCATTTTCACTTTGTGTTTTTGGAGCATGCAAGTAGCTGAAGACAACAGGTGCTGTTGAACAGATCTACAGAGCTATTTGAATACCGGGTAGCAGAAGCAGAAGTTGACCTGATGTCAGATGAGAGATGCAGCCACATGCGGCGTAGCAGGCCTCCAGTGGAGAAAGTCAGAGCAAGACCCGGGACACAGCTGAATGCCCCGAGCGAAAATGAAGTGCAGCGTGGGCTCCATCCGCAGCAAGGCTGGCTGGCTGACCTCAGTTTGACCAAACGCTTGTGATATTTCAATTATCCTACTTGGCACTGCCTGCATTTTCTCCATGTGCTAGCTCAATCACACTTGTGGTCAGCTACTGCAGGAGGTATTGACGCTGCTGGATACGAGAGGTGGGAGTTTAAAGACACCTTGGTGCATTCATTCTGTAGTCTTCACAATTGTCTTTCCGCAAATTCAAGTTGTAATGCACATTTCACGGACGTGATCGGATTGGAGAATCAGAATGACGATGGTTCGTTTAAATCAAGCACAAAACAGCATAAGGTGTTGACCTGACCTCCAAATTCACGACGTCCCAAACTGATCACATGATCCACAGAGGCCCCTCCCCTCAACCCATGGGACCCTGTTGCCAGACACCACAGGACACCCTCAGAAGGTCCATGTCCATTCTCTGATGAGTCACAACTGTTTTGGAGGCACAAGAGAGACCTGCACAATATTAGGAAATAGGTTTTAATCTTGTGGCTGATCAGTGTATTTGACCAATTTGTGGTTTTTAATAAAAAAAAATTTGGCAGTGTCATGTTTGCATATGTTTGTGTTGAATGGTGCCAAATACAAAGATTCATAGCCTCCCCCATCTCAGGGGATGAAGAACAATGCACTGTACTCCAGTGCTGCTGTTGTTTACCCCCACTTCTGCGAAACGGACACAGGTGCGCATACCTGCATCGGTGCCGAATGTTTTTCTTCTCCGAGGCCAAAGAAAGTGGGCTGTGTTCTTTACCATAATGAGTGGAAACTGTCGAGCCTAGGCGGGGGGTGGGGGGGGGCTTGAATCTGGCTCACACATGTCCTTATAAATGCCACATCCTCTTCCAACAAAAGCCAACTAAGGTCATCTTTTACTAATTGGGCTTCTTAAGGCAACAGGTTCTGCTGCAATTTGTGGTTTCATGCTAGAGCTAAATGGAAGTTCTCCCCGAGCGAAGCTGCTGAGTGTTGGCGTAAAGTTAGTGTTTAAGGGCCCATCATAGCAACGGAGGGGGATTGAGCTGTTTGTTAGCATAGAGAAGATGAGGCAATTAATCAAGCTGTCACTTGGCTATCCCTGCCTCTGTTGCTCCACATACATATGTGTCAGGGGCCAAAACTTGGGCTGTGACCGTTGAAATGATATCCATTGTTTAGTGGAGTAAAAGCCTCACCATTGGATAGCATGTTTTAAAGTCATCTTATCCAATTGTCCCCTTTAGGCCAACACCTGCGTCTGTAATTATAATCTCGTTAAACTTGTTTTTCTATGATTCATTGGAGAACCTTGCTTCAATATGAATGATTTCCTAGCTCCTTAAAATTGAAGCAGAGAAGTTCCAGTGTCTTACTTTGATTACACTTTGAGGTTTGAGAAGGCTTGGTAAAACAGGGGAATGGTCTCCAGCACTAACAATGGGTAAAGGATCCCATGATTTTACCCAAACGACATGGACATGCCTCGCACACGTGTGCCTCCCATTACAATCCCAGTGTTCACAACCAAGGCCTCTATTCAAATGTGTGGGGGTACTTTGAAGATGTGAAGCCTCTATGATGTGGTTTCAGGGAGGGAGTAAAGCCAGCCAACAGTATCCATCATAGCACTCGACTGTAGGCCTGGCTACAGGGACTGGGGGACTCCTGCTCTGTCTGACACGTCCTATCTACATAAAACACCCCAACTCCCTCAAAAAAGAATCATATCTTGTTTTAAGTCTTTTGTGTGGAGCAGGATTGGCGTGCAGATTGTCATCAGCCCCGAGTATCACGAGACACTGCTCTTACTCAGCAGCATCATTCCTTCCTCTGTCATTAGTGCCCTGTCCTGCCACATGCATTTCTGTTTGGACTTAAAGGACCAAGCCACTAAGTGCATCTTTGGAATATTCATTGCTTGAAACTCAACCGCAATAACCATCAAAAACCTTGGAGATCATACCACACATGTGCTTGAAATCTTCTCTGGCTGGCTGGTGCTTCTTTTGGTCTGAAACGCAGATTTGGGGAGTTCAGTTGGTCCTATCATGTCAGTTCCAGGAACCGGCTAACTCCGTATGGCGCTCTAATCCAAGACCAACCTCTGTGACCTTGGGTGGTTTTCCTTGAGGGAGGCCTCTGCCAGGAGGCACAGTGCCGGTCGAACACACTCTGCTCACACTTGAACTCAATCTGTTGTTCCTCGGGGCCCCAGGGAAGAGTGACCGCATCCCAGGCTGGCACTGTTGTCTCGTTAGATGTCTTTATACCACTTTAGTGTTTCATTTCGCTTAGAACAGCACAAACTGATTTGTTCAAGTAGCCTGGACCAACCGAGTATCACAGCACAGGGTATCACAGTACCCAAAACCTAGCTTTGGAAAACATGGAGGAGGAATTGGAGCTAAGTTTATATAACAGATTCTAATGTATGAGGATATGACCATTAGATAAAGGGGAGTATTTGCTTCCTATAACTCTTACTTGGCTAATTTAACTGGCAACGTTTCTTTGAAATAGTAAAACTTTGTTATGCTAATCACAGAAACGCCAGATCAGAGTTTGGGTTTAAATAGGGGATCTTTGTAATCTTGGTTACAATAATAAGCACATGGGTAAGCTTATGGACTGGTCATGGTTCAAATAAGCATTGATTAAGGAGAAGTGAACAGGAATCTCCTATGTCAGATTTCAAAGTTTTGTTGACCCAGCCATCAGCCCCTACATCTTCCTTATGCAAACTGTTTGAAGAGTTTATACTGTACCATTTAGATCCAGTATTGGAGGTAGGTAAACTGTATCTCCTGTAATCTCCTGTTTTAATTTACGGGATCTGGAAAGTATATTTCATTGGAGTAAAAACAAATTAATGCAGCAGCAGTGGAGGTACGGTCGCGCCAGCTCTCGAAATCCTACACCACTGAGAAAGTCGGGCCTCGCGCACTGCACTATAGCATTTATATATACAACGTCCAATTTTCTGTCCCGTATTTTTAGCCATTCATGGAAAAGCTACAGATCTTATAATCAGCGCAGCCTCAAATCATCTTTGTAACCTCTGCTGCTGATGCAGTGAATATCGCTTTCGCTGCATTTTCAGTTTTTCTTCCTGGCACTTCGGCAATCTTGTCTTTTTTAGTTCTGTCCTTCGGTGGTGTCCAAAAGGGAGCTGCTCCTATTAAAACCCCCCTTTTTTTCTTATGCTTCTTTTACCCCCTCTTATTTATTTTTCCATCTGTAGCCCGAGTCCAAGGGCCAGTATTTTTCCTGTCCTCTTAAAACGAAAGTTGACGTCTTTGCGGCTGGAAGGCAGTCTCTCAGAAAGCCTGGACGGTGCGGTGTGCAGAGGCCGAGCCTTCTCTTAATCCTACCTTAGTTACAGTATCTAATGGTGTATTAGGTAGTCAAAGGACAAGAAATTAATCTGTAACGACTCTGACAACTGTGTGTCACTAAATGTGAAGATGTCCTACTTTTCTTTGTCTACTATAGACAGCTACAATACAATAAAATCTGGCTTTTGTGTTCTGTTAATAGTACATTTTCTCCTCAAACTGAAAACAAAACTCTACTTGACAGCACTGCACCTGCCACCTTATCATAACAGATATGTAGGACGTATGTTACACATGTGGTATACGGGGAGTGTGCAGGATGAAATTGAGGAAATACCCCCTTGATCCCCTTTAAGACTTATGTGCCTTGCGCGAGGGTGTAGTTTTTTTCCTTTTTGTCATGATTCATTTCCCATCTCCGTGTCCCATATATTTAACTCTCCTTCTTTTTGCCTTAATGGGAACAAGCATGAAGATGGTATTGATAAAAAAAGAAAGAAAGGGGGAAAAAAAAAAAAACCCTCCAAACAACTTGCCTAGAGAAAAGACTCCTGGAAATCCTATTGTACAGGGAGACTATTTATAACTGGGGAGCGGGCCAACCTGTAGACCTTCCCCAAACGCTGCAGGTCTTGCTCGGCGTCTGCAGAGTAGACCTGGTCCCGCAGCTGTGCGCGTTGTCATCTTGGCTCGCGTCTCAGTTAGTTTTTATTGCTCTGTGCTTTTCATTTGCTGACACAACGGAAATGAGACGAGGGGAAAGAATGACTGCCGGCGAAGCTGATATGAAAAAAAGGAGGATTGGTTTGCCTGCGAGTTGAATCAGTGGAGGTCCTACTTCCCTACCTGGACTTTTCACTTGCAAATTGATCATTATGTGTATTTGAATGTTGCAAATAACCACACAAACACTCTCTATATAGTACTATCGCTGTTTGTCTGTATGGATTGTATCCAATGAAGCTCTAAAGATAAAAGTCTACTATGTGCACGGTGAGATTAAGACGTATGACCCTCACAAAAGCTCCGTCTTAGATTCATGCTGTTACAGCTGCGCCTAAAGATTTGTCGTCATTCCTTTAGATCACGCTCCCTGTCCTCCTTCCGACCTTGCACATTCATTTTCATCATCGGCCAGGGAGTGGGCAGCAGGAGAAGAAGTGAAGCAAAACGATTTGTGGCTTCTGGACTTTTCGGAGAAACGACGCAAATGCAGTATGGTTCCAATTAACGGAGAAAAAGTGGCGGTAGGCGGCGGAGGAAATGAAAGCATAAAATGGCTGGTTGGATTCCCGTCAGACGTACATTCAAGGTAGCACGTTCGGACTTGGGAACAAGGCTCAAATGGGCCATGGAGACGGAGCAGGATGGAGAGAAACGTGTAATTGCTGAAAAGGCTAATTAGCTGTAGATGAAAAGGCCGAGCAGGAGCCTCTTTAAGGAGTGATGAAAGCTACGAGGCAACGGTTATTGATTAGAGGAGGGGAATATAAAGGAAAAGAGGGATGTTTCCTTTTGGGAGAGTGGAGAGATGGGAGAGGAGAGAAAATGAGGAACAGGTTGAAGCGATGAGTGGCTGCAGCTGGGGATAAAACCGATCAGTCATAACATTATAACCGCCTTCCTAATATTGTGCAGATCTCCCTTATGCCTCCAAAACAGTTGTGACTCATCAGGGAATGGACATGGGCCTTCTGAGGGTGTCCTGTGGTGTCTGGAAACAGGATGTCGTTAGTGGGGGCCTTTGAGGGGAGGGGCCTCTGTGGATCATCCCACAGATACTTGATCAGTTTGGGATCTAGTGAACTTGGAGGCCAGGTCAACACCTTGTGCTGTTCTTCATGTGTTTTTGAGTTGTTCCTAAACCGTTTTTGTGTGTGTCCCTGTGTCAGGCTGCATCCTGCTGGGGATGGCTGCTGCCATCAAGGAGTGTCATTGCTATGGGGTGGGGTTGCCTGGTCTGGTGTAGGTGGGTGGCACATGTCTAAGTAACATCTACACGAATGCCAGGTCCAAACGTCTCTTACTTCTTCTTTCCGTGGTCATAATGCTATGTCTGATTGGTGTATCAAGTGTATTGATCTCTATTTGGTCACCTTTTTGATGGTTGGGCCTACTTTTTCCCCCCCTCCCATCTTTGGTGCAAAGCTAAATCGGTTGCGGGCGGCACAGTGGTCTGGTGGTTAGCACTGATGCCTCACAGCAAGAAGGTTCTGGGTCCGATGGATTCCAACCCAGAACCTTCTTGCTCCTTTCTGTGTGGAGTTTGCATGTTCTCTCTGTGTCTGCGTGGGTTCTCTCCAGGTACTCCAGCTTCCTCCCACCGTCCAAAGACATGCTCGTTAGGTTCACTGGTGATTCTAAATTGGCCGTAGGTGTGAATGGTTGTCTGTTAGCCCTATGATAGACTGACGACCTGTCCAGGGTGTACCCCACCTCTTGCCTAGTAACAGCTGAGATAGTCTCCAGCCCCCCGCCACCCTCTGGAAGACAATAGGTTACAGAAAACGAATGAATGACCTTGTGTTTCACAGATACACAGAGTGGGTGGTTCACCTTTTTGTCTTAGAAGGAAAGTAAATAAGTGTAGTTCTCCTAGCGTTGCGTAGCTAAAATCAATTCTTATCAAAATCTGAGTCTGATAACACACCATTTGGATTTCATTATGGGAAATGTTTCATCTGATGCAAAGAAAAAAAAAATAACTTCTTCACACAATTGGACCAACGAATTATGTGACCTATAAGTCTTGAGAAACGCCCTAACCCCCGTTATCTGTTCACCATTTGCTGTCAATATCTTTTACAGCAGATGTGATAATGGCATTTAAACTTCTGATTGGGCCAGCAATTCCTCTTCCAGGCTAGTATTTCCCAAAATGTTAAACTAGGTCTTAAAAAAACTACACCAGATACAAAAGAAAAACTGTCTCACACCAGCGGCTGTATGACACAACTTCAAATTTCCAAAATAAATTACAAGGCAGAAGTGAGTTGGACCGTCCTCTTTTCCTGAACGCACGTTATCGGACTGGAAAACGCCGACTCTGTGTTATTACACGACTGGACGGAATTGTGAAAACAAGCACTTGATCTTCCAGCACACCGAATTAATTTCTGCACCACTGGCACTCGCTCTCCGAGTGCTCGCGCCCCGCCGGGCCGATGCGCAGAACGGTGGAAAGATGGACAGAGAGAGGGAGATGCCGGGGTTTTGATGGTTCCCATATGTGCACACAGACACCTGATATTCGTCCTGGTGGGTGAATCAACATTCTCGGCGAGTGACACAGATGTGCTCGCCGTCTGTTCAAGTTCAGGAGTTAAATAGCTGAAGGAGAAGGACAGAAGGAGATGGAGTGATCCTCATTTGTTTATATTGAGAGAGGATATTTAATAGACCCATAAAACCATAATTGGCCAGACTGCTGCCTGGCACTTTCCACGTCTCGGCTTGCAAAGTGTTTAACCTTAGTGTAAACCCTGCCTGGTGTCATTTGATTTGTATTATCTCAGCCAGACGCACTTTCATCCCTTCCTCTTTTTTTTTTTTATTCAGCTCCAGCATTCCTTCTTTATTCTTGATAGATCTTGAATAGAACAGTCCAGGAAATATTTTCCCACATCTTGATGCGGACACCTGTGTCGGTGGTGTTCTTTCCCCAGATGCGATGTCGTTTCCTCTACTTCCTCCGGTCATTCAAGCAGGTGTAACTGATTCTCAACACCTTCTCTTGCGTGTTTTGCCAAGAAGTCATGAGCCGTTTCTCTGCTCTTTCCGTGCGATTCCTCTTGCTCGGACCCTTTGTTCTGCTGCTAAGAAAAACATTTGTCTTACTTTTCTTTTCTTTATTTCACCCCAATCCACTCTGCCTCCTCCTCTCTTTTTCTCCCCCCTTTTTCCAAGTGTGTCATGATCGATTTGTAGCATGTCCATAAGGTTTATCTGCAAAGAGAGAGGGGGCCGTAGGTGAATGGGAATCGAGTTAAATTTACGGCCGCGGTGGAGAGATACTGTTTGGCAGCATTTATATACACACTCACAAGGTCCAGATGTTGTGTCCTCTGGCTGCCCCGGGGTTAGTAGTAGTGTAACTCGCTTCCTTAAGCTGAAAGTCTGTTTATTGGGAAAAGGCGAGCAGACCCCCTTAATCCTCAATTGTACTTCTTTGGCTCCGGCTGCCAAGTCCCGGTGACATCTTTATCAAAAGGCTCAAAGGTACACGCGCCTGCAGATCCGGGTGAAAGATGACATCACGGCGGTGTGATCTATGCGGTCTGTGCAAGTCTCGGGCCGAGGAACGTCGGGCCGGTTTATTTGCCTTTCCTGGCTGGCTCAGGCAGCGTAGCGAAGGCCTGAGGGATGCTGTAATGGCAAAACTGCTCCAGAGCCGGTTCACTGAAAGGTGATATAGCTTTACTGTTAGGTTTATTGAGCCAAAGAATAAGAAAAGTCTTTTTTTTTTTGTGTGTGTAGTCCACTTCAGAGATGGCTTTAAAAGGAGGATAGAGGTTTGTTTGGGTGTGACTTGAAGCTTGTGTACGGTGTTGTTTTCTTGCCGGTGACTCAAAGGAAGACGGATGGTCTGAAAACATTTCGGCTATGATTTCTTTTTAGTGCAGACATTCATCCTCACAGGATGACACACTGACCTTTACTCTGGTGCATTTGTGATATCTCAACAGCTATTGGTTGGATTGTCATGAATTGTAGTCCAGATGATTCATCTTTGCACGTAGACAAAAGGTATTCACTGCTGCTGTTTGCATAAGATTTGTAGGAGCTTGTCCGGTTGAACGAGGAAACACATTTTGGACAAATCACTGCTGTGGCAGTCTGTGTCTATACTGTATATACACTGATCAGGCATAACATTATGACCACTGACAGGTGAAGTGAAACACATTGACCATCTTGTGACAATTCAGTGTTCTGCTGGGACACCTTTGGACCTGACTTTCCTAACTTTCCTAACTTTCCTAGACGTTTGGACGTTGCATTCGTGTGGATGTTACTTCGACATGTATCACCCACCTAGACCAGATAAGCACCCCACCTCAGAGCAATGACACTCCTTGACGGCAGCAGCCATCCCCAGCAGGACGCAGCCTGACACAGACACACACACAAAAACGCTTTAGGAACAACTCAAAAAACATGAAGAACAGCACGAGGTGTTGACCTGGCCTCCAAATTCACTAGATCCCAAACCGATCAAGTATCTGTGGAACGATCCACAGACCCCACAGACCCCCCCATAGGACCCAAAGGCCCCTAGTAATAAGATTCTGTTGCCAGACATCACAGGACAACCCTAGCCCTAACCCTCACCCTAACCCTAGTCCCATGTCCATTCTCTGATTAGTCACAACTGTGGAGGCACAAGGGAGACCTACAAAATATTGTGGTCAGGTGGTCATAATGTTATGCCTTATGAATGTATACTTCTACATACATGGTGCTCAGCAGTAGATCAGCATAACTGAACATAGTTAAAAAAAGAAATGATGATGATGCACAATTGTGTTCTTGCGTGTCATGTAATATGAACCCAACTGGAATCTCCCAGGGTTCGCCCAATGTCTGAATCAGACAACACGTGCGACTCCTAGAAGCAACACCAGTGTCGAGCAGACCCTGAACGGTTTAAAATAGTCAGAGCAATAGCAACTTGTTCCTAGTTTGGTCTGAATGCCAGGACATTGTCTTGCCCCTGGAAGGAAATGGTCCGGTGCTGCCGGTGATGAACAGCCCAGTGGCAATGAATTCTCCCCGCGTCTGTTTATACTGCACTAGCTTTAGCCCTTCTCCTTCCCTCGCTCCTTACTGATCTATCACTTTTCTCCAGGTCTGAGTTTACTCTGGACCCTTCCCGTCCATCGGGGTTATTTTTCAACTGACTCACTTGCATGGACTTATCAAGGCAAATATAAGCTCCGTTACCTGCATAAGGCATACCGGCTGACTGCAGGCTGAAAAACGATCCTCAGTCACGACTTAAGTGTTTATTCAATCCAGGACTTATTATCAACTCTGTCAGTACTTTGGTAGTGTTACTTCAGAAACGCTTTTGAGAGCCAGGTCAGTAGAGTGTTTTGTAAACCCTCTTAGTGGATAAAGGTATTTGGGAGCACACCGGGAGCCAGAAAGCATCTGTATAACATCCAGATGGCGTCAGGTAAAATGCTGGTAGTAAAAGCGCACATTTGATGTTGGCGTGTGCATATGTGGCAATGTCAAGTTCTTTCGCAGCTCAGAACGCTGAATTTAGTTTGAACCGCCGGTGTGGGCCCACGAGCTCACGTACAGCTGTCCGTTGAGGATTTATATTCTGTTTCGCTGGCACGGATGGATCCAGCACAGGAGTCTTGGCCTGAGCTTGACGCTTAGAGGGAAGAGTCAAATGTAAACTTGTTTTACATCTACCCCCACAGACGGAAGATTTATCTCTCTATTATTGTCTCTGCGTGTTTAGGGGAATATTCGAACATAAAAAGCTGGTGTTGCTGTCATGTCTGCGTATCGGTACAAAGGAGCAATAGCCTGGAGGCAGGTAGCTTAGCTTAGCTTAGCTTAGCATTAAGCCCGGCTCAGAGTTGACGTCCTGGATGTTTGGTTTATTTAACTTGTGCGGACACCTACATTTATAAAAAATGATGATTTGTGGGTTTTAGGGTGAGTTCTGTGTTGTCTCTCTGGTTATCCTTTTAGCTTTTTTTGAACTCCTGCACTGTCTGCTCATCCTAAAAATCAGTATCTCATTTCTTCATTTCTCAACCAGATGAAACACTATTATAGTGCACCCATGGGTAAGGGAGTTGAACCTAAAATTCCTTCTCACTGACATCAATTAAGAATTTTTTCCTGCCCTTAATCTACATCTGTCCCTAGAACGCCTTTACCTTTGAGCTAACTAACAGAGTAGTCTTAATGATTTTATAGAGTTGACCAATACTGGGTTTTTGGATCTTAAGGAGTTAAAAAGAAAAAAATAAATATGATATAAATATATTCGTTGATACGAGAGAAGGATTTGGGTAAAATAGGTAGCGTTGAACCGCTCATTAGAGACGAAACTCTTCTCGCCCAAACCACAAGGCTGGGTGAGTGGTGACATCAAGAGTGACATCAGACAAGGAAAGAAAAGGAAGTCGAGTTAGCTCTGATGGCTCCCACATGTGTCCCTCCTCCACACAAATGAGCTGTGATCATCTCTAACTGGATCTAATTATCATATCTCATCTTCTTTCCAGCGAACGGCTTCGGCTAAGTAGACTCAGACATGTGCTGAGGAGAGTTTTACAGAGCTGGACTTAATAACATCCAACCTGCTGTGCAACATGTTTCCTCATTTTAATGTCGAGCCTTTGACGATAAGCTTCTGTCTCCCTCACCAACCGCTGACCATACATAAAAATGGCCTCCTATGGTAGGATTTTTGAGGCTCAGTGTGGATGGCCCCAACAGACGCCAACTTGGCACTGCCTGACCAGTTATTGGAAAAAATGTACGCCTGTGCAGAGAGCTAGCAACCTGCTAGGACGTCCACCTGTCACTCATAGTGGCCACATAGCCCTCACACACTTTAAATTGTCTGTAGAGACTAAAACCATTTTTATAATGGTTGTTGGTGTGGTGGTTAGCACTGATGCCTCACAGAAAGAAGGTTCTGGGTTCGAATCCAAGGGCCTTTCTGTGTGGAGTTTGCATGTTCTCCCTGTTTCTGCGTGGGTTCTCTCTGGGTACTCCGGCTTCCTCCCACCGTCCAAAGACATGCTCTTTAGGTTAATTGGTCATGCTGCTGTGAGTGTGAATGGTTGTCTGTCTCTTTGTGTTAGCCCTACGATAGACTGGCGACCTGTCCTCTCGCCCAATGACAGCTGGGATAGGCTCCACCCCCCCAGGACCCTCCAGAGGACAAGCGATTGCAGAAAATGAATGAATGAATGAATGAACGAATGAACATGGAAGTCTTTGGGAATTGACTCGATTTTGGACGTTATGGGAAATGCGGTTGTTGGCTCTTCAGCCCTGGAGGCATTTGGCTTGTTCTTCAGGCTTAGAGCGGCAACAACAATAAATTACAACTGTATTCCATGGAAACTTCACCACAAACCCCTACGCCTTATGGGTAGTGTAAATCTAGCACTAATATACACAGTACATGCCAAGGAGCCCCAATCACGGTATTACCTGTCCTGGCAGATAAGCTCTAAATAGCATGGTTTCAAGGGGTTTAAAGCCTGTCTTGTTTGAAAACCACACTTTAAATTAGCTGACGGACATTCTTTGTGCAAGCACAGTTCAGCTCTTCTCTTTTGGTTCATAATTACAGTATATACAGTACATGGCTTGATTATTACAGTGTTGAGTAGGATGCATACAAAATCCTACATGATTACATGATCCCTTCCACTTGCGTCTAGCCCCTCTTCAGTGCGTTGCCTTTACAAACATTCTCCACATTTCAACACCCCCAGTTGTTTTTTGGCCATTAACCTGACAACGGGATTTGAAGACCACCTATCAAACGCGTCCCAGGCTGAGCTGTTTTGACACATACTCCCCATGGAAACGGCGTAACAGAGCCTAAGCACCACGAGCGCCTACACGGAGTCGGTGTCACCGTTCGGTAATCTTAGCTGCACTCGGGGCAGAAGTCACCTTGTCTGCTACGGCAGCAATAACAAGCGCCCCTTTCATGGGACAAGTCCTGTTCTGTCCGACCACAGGGATCTGAGGCACCTGGGAATCCCGTCTGTGTTCCTTCCTCCTTTGTCTTTTTCCTCATCCCTGCAAATCATTCACTCATCACTCCCTTCATTATCCTGAACCAGACTTAGAGTTTATGTTTAAAGATGGGGTTCATCACAGAGACACGGATTTAAAGTCAGTTTGTTTGTTTTTTAAATGTGTTCAAATGATCTTATTGTGCTACTAATTGTACCTTCTAATTACATTTTTCCATTGATTGTCCCGTAGAGTGCCAAGAGCCTTCAGACCAACAAGGATTCACGCATCCTGTGGGCCAAAGACGACTTTTTACTGACCACCGGCTTTGATACGGTGAGATTTTGTCTTTCTTTGCTGTTAAACGCCACGACAGTCGTGGACTTGCAGAACTGCAGCAAGAAAAAGAAAATGTTTTAATCTGATAAACTCGTACATATATATTTGGCTTTTATCGCTTTTCCCCGTAATTTGATTTAACTGTGTGACATTTTGTGTCCTCTCTAATTTAATTTATTCATTTTGATTGTGCGGGACCTTGTGTTTCTAATGTATGCTTGTAATCAAGGGCATGTGCGTTTTATCTGGTTGACAGCTATAGATTCAATAAGCTTCCACTAACAATGCTTTTATACAAATGTAATGCATGCCACTTTTACACTCTAGCAGCATTTAGTCCGGCACGGCTGATGCTGGCTGTTAAACATCGGGCCTTGATATCCAGCAGCACCGTTAGCATTACCGCTCCAGACTCAGCGACCCGTTCCAAACGTAGTCAGTCTCCAGATTTTAAGTGTGAAGTTTATTAACTTTTCAGATTTATTCTAATGAAATTTAACGTACTGCTAAAACCCAACGTGATGCAATGTTTTCATTGTCCTCCCGAGACCGCGAAGTTACCCTCAAACAGCGCTGAGCTGGTTTTTACGATGATCTGCGCTCAGCTGCCAAAACATTGGGCACACCAAAGGTGGAAATCAAACTGTGTGATAAATTTGGATGTAGTTTGTGGAGCTGTTAAACTAGGCGGTGAGTGTGAGAGTTTGCCTGCGCTCATGGACTCGTTTTGTTTGTGTAGATGCGCAGCCGCGAGGTGAGGCTCTGGGACAGCAGGAAGCTGAGCTCCTCGGTCAACTCGGTGTCCCTCGGCACATCCAATGGGTAAGCCTCCCGACATTTAGAGCGTGAAATATAACGTGTTACAGTACAAAGCGTGCCTGTGTGTGTTTGGACGTACCTAGCATACAGACTGGTTTTATGCATGTGTCATTTGCATATATTGAATGATGTGTGGAGGGCCTCCGCGCATTGTGCAAGGCCGGACAGGCATGCGGACCTCCCAGAGTTTTTGACACTGTCCCTCCACATTCCTGCTATTTCCTGGGTCAGAGCCACACACACAGGCGTCTGTCCTCTTCTCCCGGCAAGAGGAAAGAGTGTGCTGCGTGGCCCCTATTGGCATAACCGCTGGAAAGGGTCAGGAAACAGCAGCAGCAGCAGACGCACTGACACTTCTCGCCCCGGCTCGCTGCTTGTCATTTCTCCAGTCGCTCCGTTTATTTTTCCAAACGTGGCTGCCGAGGACCGGAGGACAGCAGGAGCGTGGCTGGGCTCCAGAGAGGAGAGAGGAATGGAAGAAATGGAGGAAGGAAGGGAACAGATGGGGGTGGGAGTGTGGATTGCTTTGTCAGATTGAGCTCATGCGTTTTAGGCGCTATTATAAACAGGTTTGGAGGGCCAAGTCATTCCAAACTAGAGCCGACCGGACTTTGTTACAGCGCGCAGCGTGCCGTGGTAGATTAAGTCAATTTATTATCACTGCTGCGAAGTAGCTGCGCAGTCATATCGGGCCTGAAACTGTGCTGCTTTCGTGTCGCCGCCTTTGTGTGAAATGACTGCGGCAGCACGGTTTCCACATCTGGCGCTTGGCACAGGTATCTGAGGCCGCGTGCCTGCCCGCGCGCGGCTGGACCGGAAAAGTCTGAAAGTCGTGCAGTGTGAATATATGCAAATTGCGTGAACAGTTTTCATTAGACTAGCAAAGGGGAGCGGTCGGTGAGGAATGCTGTTGTGCTTTCCGCTTTACGGGAGCTGACACAACGCTGCCCTAAACAACAACCTCTGCCCTCGTCCCCGACTCTCGTCTCCATCTCCCCCGCTTCCCCTTTCATTTCACTGAGACAAATAGTCGTCAGTGTTGAGTGCTTCTTTACAGTAATTGCTTTGTCTGGCGCTAACATACTTTTACATCAAAGTGGAAGATATTTGATGCCACACACGCATTTGTTTTCTCCTTTTTACTAAAGCTGATATATTAACTTTTGTGCGACTGAAATGTCAGGCGAGCGTCGTATGTGGAATTGTTTATTTTTTCTAAAATCTACAAGATAGCATTTATTTGTCCATTTCCATAGAAAAACATTGAAAACCTGTAGACTCATGATTGTGATATACACCGATCAGCCACAACATTATGACCGGGTGACAGGTGAAGTGAATAACGTTGACCATCTTGTGACAATCCAATGTTCTGCTGGGAAACTTTTGGACCTGACATTGGTGTGTAACTTAGACATGTAGCACCCACCTGGACCAGACCAGGCACCCCCACCCCATAGCAATGACACTCCTTGATGGCAAGCAGACACACACACACACAAAAATGCTTTAGGAACAACTAAAAAAAACATGAAGAACATCACAAGGTGTTGACCTGACCTCCAAATTTACTAGATCCCAAACTGATCAAGTATCTGTGGGATGATCCACAGAGGAGGCCCCTGCCCTCAACCCATAGGACCCAAAGGCCCGAACTAACAACATCCACAGGACACTCTCAGAAGGCCCATGTACATTCTCTGATAAGTCGCAACTGTTTCGGAGGCACAAGGGAGACCTACACAATATTAGGAAGATGGTCATGATGTTACGCCTGATCGGTGCACATGCATACATTGGCTGTCTCCACGTTACCTCTAGAAATGGACCTCCACATGGTTTTTGTTTGTCTAATCTAGCAGCAGTAACACAGGAAGCTGTAGCTTGACAAAGGGTGGGAGCCCTCTTGTTGGTAGTGAGCAAACCAATCTGCAGGCCGTCAAAGGGTCAATTACTTAATTGTATTCCAAGGTTTGTCTGCGTGGTGACTGAGAGGAATGTTGAAGTTTGCTCAGAGTCTTTGCATCGTTGGCGTAACGATGTCACATCTTGAAGAGAATGAGCAAACGCTGAGGGAGGGGACGGCGCTGCTCATCTGGGGACAAGCTGTTAAGCGCTCCGACCACCTTCTAATGCAGCTGGGTTCGCTGCAAGTCCTTCCACAATCTTTAAATCAACAGAAGACCAGATCATCTTGGATGTATTAAATAAATGTTAAGGGCTTTGAATCTGACACAAGCTCTTTGGTTTCCTGTATCTTGATACTTGCTAATTTGAAACGCTGTGATGTTCCGTTGGACGTAATTGCAGGGGGAGTGTGTGCGGCGCGGCGCGCTGGATGTCCTGCATTAAATCACTCCAATCATGCTATCATGTGCCGGGGTGGTGTGTCAGAGAGCTATCACTCGCGAGGCCACATCCCCTCCAGATGCCTGCACGCCAGCACCGATATAAGAGAGGGAGGCAATCAAATGACAGATGAGAGCTTACCGTTCGCTGACATTCCTTCTTTTCATTTTCCTTCTCACTTCTCCTCAGCTGCAAAACTGTCTTCACTTTTAGCGTTTCTGTTTTTCTTTGGAGCGTTTCTCCTGGTTTGTTTCAGCGCCTGTAGTTATTTCAACCCATTATCCACTGAATGCTGTGTATACACCGATCAGGCGTGACATTATGACCACCCACCTTCCAAATATTGTGTATTGTGTCTCCCTTGTGTCTCCAAAACAGTTGTGACTCATCAGAGAATGGACATGGGCCTTCTGAGGGTGTTCTGTTGTGTTGTTAGTGGGGGGCCTTTGGGTCCTATGGATCGAGGGGAGGATCATCCCACAGATACTTGGATCAGTTTGGGATCTAGTGAATTTAGAGGCCAGTTTAATGCTACGTTTGAGTGCCCATCCAAACCAGTGGGACGTGGGACTTATCCTACCTGAAATGTACTAGCTCCTACTTCTAAGCGTTCGAGGCAATTGAAGTGGAATGTAAACAGAAAACATGGATGACCGCCACGCTAAACTGATACTCGCTTTGTTTTTGAAGAGGCATTTTGACTGTCAGCAATTCAGTCTACTTACATACACAAACGAGATGGAAGAGGCCAAACTGCGGATGAGTAATTATGCACTGTAGCCTTCGTCGTTGCTAAATTGCTTCTAAAAAGTCTAAAATCATCTAAAGGTCACATACAAAATATGTAACGTCATCCATTTGCATAGCTACGTGTTGTCTTACCCCTTCCCCTATTAAACGCTACAAAACTGTATGACAGTAAACAAATTGCATGTTAATATGACAAAATTGTCCTGATGTAATGTCAATCAATATTGAATCAATGAGTTTCAGCGCACAATATAAACGACGTGAGACTCCATGGGCGCCGCCATTATCATCCGACTTAATTTTGGTGAGGTCGGGGTAGGTCGAGCTCCCCCGAGTTCGCCGGTAGGAGGTTCCACTTCAACAGGCATTCCAGTGCACTTCTCCTAGTTGGAGGCAGGATAAGTCCCACGTCCCACTGGTTTGGATGGGCACTCGAACGCACCATAACACCTTGTACTCATGTTTTTTTGAGTTGTTCCTAAACCATTTTTGTGTGTGTGCCTATGTGAGGCTGCATCCTGCACTCAAGGAGTGTCATTGCTATGGGGTGGGGGTGCCTAGTCTGGTCTAGGTGGGTGGTACACGTCTAAGTAACATCCACACGAATTTCAGGTCCACAAGTTTCCCAGCAGAACATTGTCGATGTTATTCACTTCTCCTGGTCGTAATGTTGTGGCTGATCGGTGTTGAAGTGTGGCTAAATACCTAAATTCCCCCATAGCATGCAGCCAGTAATCACTGATAACAGAAAAAGCCGTCCTGTTTTCAGGAAATGGGCAAAAGGTTTTCTTATTGCTGGAGTTTTCTTCAGTCTTTGTTAATGCTAACCGCCGCTAATTAATTATCTCACCGTGCCTTCACTGCGAGGCTGTCCTCAAGTTCCCCTTGGCCGTGTTTTAATTCTTTATCCCCGGGTTGTCATCATGGTAGATCTTCTGAGGATAACTGTGCTTTTCGTTCGGCACTGCCTCAGCGTTTCTCTCTTGTTTATGTCCTAGCAGCTATTGAAAAAAAAAAACTCACTGCGCACTTAATAAGTACAACCGAAGCACTAAAAATGAGCAGCCAAGTAAGCTCAAAGTCAAACATCCATATGGCGCGGCGTGTTTCCTCTTTGTCATTTTAGGCCCGAGGTACAAATAAAGATGGATTTGTTCTTTTTTTTCTTCTTTTCCTGTTTTTAATTAAAAGGGCTGCGGTAAACATGGTGTGTCATTGGAGCAGCGAGCTGGCTTGTATCAGGTTAGCTGCGCTTGTCCGCAACATTCAGTAGGACTGTTTTCTTTGGAGTATCACAACAGAAAGAGGCCCGGGATCGTGAGCCAGTAAAATGGGGGGCTGTGGGTGGAATATAATGTGGACGGAGAATAATAAAGAGAGAGGGGGGTGGTTTATTTTTCGGTTGGGGTGGAAATAGAGACTAAAAAAAAAAAAAAAAGTGAAGAGTGACAGATCTGAGTGGAGGGTTTTTGAAATGTGCAAAGGTAGCTATTACTGCAGCGCCGTTTTCCATTCGAGCCGCGGATCTGGACACTGGAGAGCAGCGTGGATCCCTGTGCGCTACCCTCCCCTCGCCTCCCCTCATACTCTTCCCTCTATAAACCCGAATTATGATAATGAGTTTAATTGGGCCTCTACGCCAGCTGCAATCAGTGAACTTTACGACTGGGCACGATTGCAACCAGCTTGCCGCGTAAATTCTCGAGACGTCATAATAATTATCCGCCACTTTAGCATCCGCACACATGCTCTTGTGCTCGGTGATGTTTGCCTGCGTGCTAGCTTTGTAATGGCGTCGTAAAGCTGACGGTGAGCTCTCTGAGGGTCACTTGGTTACGATCCAGCATGACAAAACTGAGGAAGCTCCGACCGTGACCCCTGTAATTGTCCTCTGTCACTAACAATGTTCTTCTTCTATCTTCAAGCACATGGACAGTAAAGTAAACACATGTATGTAGATTCATCTTCTGTTACTTCTCGTCATCATGGAAAACCTTGGCTTTTTTTAATTATTTTTTTCTGGTAAGAGGCTGATTAAAACAGATCCCCATGACCCGGTGCACGCGAGTATGCCGCCCGTTGATTGGAGAGGACATAAGCTTGTCCCCAGAGAGCCGGCCTCAGTGTTTTCCCAACCCAGTCATGGGTTACACATGGGTCCTCTGAGGCAAGCGCCGCTGACTGACTGGGCTTTGTGGCGCGCTGGTGGGAGTATCCCAGGTGTGATGCTCGCACTCCTCATTGACCTTCCTCGATCTATTTCTGTGTGTTTTTTGGTCGTGCCTCAGAGCGGGGTTCAGTCAGTGGGTGTAATTGAGCCAAACTCCCTTTAATCAGACGGACTGAGAAAAGGTCTGCGCCCCAGAAGGGAACCAGCCTTTTACAGAACAGACTCCCCTTTCTCCCGCCCCGGCCCAGGCGCTCTAAAATCAGTCCCAGATGAAGGCTTTCCTGTGGGGATTAGGTGCAGCTGCGGCACCGCTAACCAAACCAACCCAGAAAGAAGAAGAAGAAAAAAAATAAAAAAATAAAAAAAATTCTCCGATAGTTTGACCTTGCTCCTTTCACAGAGTTCACCTTCTAAGAGAAAACAGAGCTTCGTTGTCCGGGTGCAGCTCAGAATCTCGTGTTTGGAGGGAAAACCGCGATCTTCAGGTGATCCTCTGGGCTGAGTCTCCAGGACGGGGGATGGGCGGTGGAGGGGGTGGGGGGATGGTACGGAGTCAAGATGTGACCGCACACGCTCCGTCAAGGAACCTGAACTCGGCGCTCTGACAGTTGAAACATGGCGTCTGGAATCTGTTAGTCATTTGGGGTTTGAGTTTGTGATTCAGTGGAGGGGGGAGTTTGACCAGAAGAAGCGAATGAAAAAGGGAGGAGGAGGGAGCTCTGAAATCCCCTCATATTTTATTATTTTTTTTAGAGATATCGAGTCTTTTATAGGCTCCTCGTGGAAGCTCGTACGGCAATCCCAACCTTCTTGTTCTCCGTAACACCTCATTAGAGAAAACCTCTTCTTTCCTGCGCCGTGATTAACCGAAAGGGCAAACGACCTACTATTCCTGGGCTTACAATCCTGTCAAAAACACAGCTGTTATCTTTCCCTGAATCCTCTCCTTATCCCTATACCATGACCACCTCTTAGACTTCCTTTAACCCTACGCGCATGAACCGGGAACAGGACGCCGGACTTTTCAAGGTGCTGGTGTCTGGGATTCTAATTAAGCGTTGGGGGCAAAATCTAATGGAGCCTTTTGAGAGCTGGTTAAAAGCACATGGAAGTATGTGGAGTGCTTGGCAGGGGGATGTTTAATATAATTCACAGAGGGTTTTGATTTCATCCCGCAGGTATGTGCTCGGCACTCCAGGGATCAGAAAGACCCTTTTGTGTGAACTCGCCACAGAAGGAAAAATATAAAGTCTCTCACTCCCACTTCAGCTGCCTCCTTCCTTCGTCCCTCCCTTCCTCCCTCACTTCTTCCACTCGCCTTTACATTTCTATACTTTACACTTTGTGAAATGGTAACCTATTTGTGCTCTGCGATACTTGGCAGTTGAGCGCGCCGTAATCCTGTTAAGGTAATTACACAAACAAATGGAAGGCTTTTTTTAAAACCTTACGCTAATCTGTGTTGGCCTCAGAGTTTGAGGCTTCATATTTCACTTTCCATCCTTAACAAAGTCAGTGGCAGAGTTGCACTTGCCGCTGCGGATATTGTTTTTCTCCAACATCTGGAAAAATCTCTTTTTTTTTTTTTCCTCCCTCCCCTTTTTAATAAAAGTGCGTTCGCAATAACATTTGGAATCTTTACCCTATCAAAAGCCTTCGAACTCCTCTGGCCCGTCCCAAGTCCGATTCAAGACTGCTTCTCCCTGCTCTGTGGGGTAGACCAGCCGGTAGCTGAGTGTGTTATATGGAGATGTGTGAAAGACGGGAGTTGACAGGAGGATGCAGTGCGGATGTGGAAACAGCATAGGCCGTTATTATCACAACACACGGATGCGATGCTAAGGGACAGTGGAGATTAAATGAGATATTCCAGATGACGAGTTCTCTGCGTGAAAAGCCACAGTAGCCTTCGTGCTCAGACTGTTTAACAATCCCTTTCTTTTCATGCTTGTTTCCATGCCTTGAGCGTCCTTTACTGTGCACTTTTTGTTTTTAACTCTCCCAGAGTCTTTCAACGCATGCATTTGCTTCACAAGGCCCGTGATTGTCCCTTTCACGAGTAATCAGGAACCGTGGTGCGGCACAGCTCCCTGTTTTTAAATCTTGCATCTGGACGCCAGTCACCTCCGGGATGCCTGCCACCTCTTTCTGCTGCGGTTGAAACAATGATCTGAGTGATGGAGAGAAGTGTGTTTCTCGTTAGCAGATGGTTTCCTCTGCCCACACCCACCCTGCTGCCTGGGCCCACGCCGCCGCAGCCTCTGGTACGGCTGCACATTGGCAGCCCGTCACTGCGCACCTCACGGCCTTAACAGAGAGTAACGGAGGTGCGAAGGGAGTGACTGAGAGACTGGGACGTGGATGACATGCGGGAGTTGCTCATGCCCACGTAATTCATGTGTGCGGACACATGGGAGAGATAAAAAATGGACGGGGCCTCTTAAATTACACAGTCTGAGATAAGACCAGGATAAAATATGTGGTAGTTATGACCCCCTGCATTTTGTAAGCACGAATGTTCAATCATAATTAAAAATGGATTACGCCTCCAACACAATCCTTAAATATTTAACCCAAAATACAGAGTTCCAAGGAACTTTATTTTTTTTCAGTGAACTAAAACATTCCTTTGGTTGGTTTTGCGATTGGGCAAACTGGTTTATGAAAAAGCAACAGCTAGTTTAACAGGTTTTTACACATGAATACAAACCTGCTACACTCCAGTCCACTGGTTACTGGTGGTAACCAGTGTGACACTAGAGACTGTCAGAATGAGAATTTAGATCCTGGTCTCTGCTTTGAAAAGTTCCTAGTTTCTGATTCCTGTGGTGGAAAAGTAGCTTTTGACACAAATTTATCATGTTGTCTCTGTCTCTCTAGCATACCATTGGAAGTCAAAACAATGATTAATGTTCTGCTTTGAGCCTCTGTTTGAGGGTGTGTTTTTATTCAACATCAGGTGACCTATACCTCGCTTACGCTACTTAAATTTTAATGGGCCGAACACGAATTAAACAAACAACGAAAAATTCCTTTGTCTTGCGTCTGACCGGGCTTGATGCTTCTGTATGAGTTTGCACTTGTTTTCGCTACGGCTGTTAGAAATGACATCTTAAAATGTCGGGTTTGACAGATGAGGTCATAGTTCTTGGATTACTGGATTATTTTCATCGTCATATCACTGCATCACTCCTCGTGTTCTTTTGACACTTTGCTCTAGAACTCTGCAGTTCTCATTTGTGTAAATTGCAAACTGCCCTTTTATTGAGTCTTGTAAGGCATTTCAGGCATCTCATAGCTTCGGCGACAGTCCAGACCCTACGCAGACCCTAACGCCTGACGTGCACCTCCCCAGAAATGTAACTACGCATCAGGGAACTGCTTCTCCATCTACCTAATTTTCGAATCGATTGTTTTGGATCAATAAAGATGTAAAACATTGAGGAAAGGTTAACTGAGGAGGTTCATAGATACAAACATTTGTATGACTCGACTTTCGGCGAAAGTTTCAGTCTCCATTGTTGAAAGAGAAGCAGGAAGTGGAAATGCAAAAAAGACACGACTGGCGAGCGCACAAGTATAAATGGCTCGCACCGGCGTCGGCTATGTGCGTACGTTACGACGTCTATGTCCCGCAGAGGCGTAAACTCCGCTTAACAAGGCAACTGATACAGAGAACCGATCAGGGCAATGAATTATGTGACGTAGGCTCCTCAACAAATGCTTTGACTGCATTAACTATTTGTCCTTTAAAGTTATTTTGCTGTCAGTATCTTTTACACCAGAAGCGATAGCAGAATCAAAAACTCCAACAATGATCTAATTGGCCCTTGAGGTCTTTGCTAAGCATAATGAATACCAAACAGAGCAACTCTGGACCGAAATCCCAAGACTAAATTCGGTATATAATGGTATATCGAAAAAACGTTAAAGAAAGACAACTTGACTTGAAGAGTTTCTTGAAGACGTTCCGGATGTTTCTGAACAAGCTACTTGGATGAAATGTCTTCAAGAAACTCTACTTTCTTTACACTACATCTGTCTTCCAGGTTATTTGCCATTGCGTAGCTAAACAGTCCGTCTTTGAATCTTAGAACATATGATTTTGATGCAGCGAATTCAGATTTATCTCCGTCATGATAAGGCAGTTAGGACTGGCAGTAGCAATTATCTCATAATATCTCATCCCATCTATAAACGGTCTGTGTAGCATCTGCACGTCACTCATCCACATCTGGCAACACGGCAAAAGCAAGCCCAACTTTCCTTCTTTTCTTAAAGTGGGTTCGAGTGAGCAGACTTTTCCTGTCGTTTAATACAGAGAGCAGGCTAGGTGGATTGTCTCCTCATTGTATTCCCTTTTATGATCGTGTTTCCGTGATATAAACCAGGGATCTGCGGCCCGCCGTTGGCAGGGCCTGCTGTCTGAAAAGGGAAACTCAAGAAAACAGAAGGAAGTACTTTTTATCAAACAGGCCTTCTGATTGGTCGGTGGCAGGTGGGCCACATGTGCTCCTGGCTGATGTCACTTCCCATGTGGGCCCTATTTGTCTGCCCACACTGCTGAAACGTGTCAACGTCAGTGAGCCAGGAGTAATATGCCACGCTTAGTTTAATGGGAAAAGTGCTGAGGCATGCCGCTGCTGCTGCTCGCCGTCCTCGCTCCATCGCTGGTCATATGAGCGGACGCTCAAATGCCTGAGCAGATGTGTGTTTTCCTTCATGTATGTATACGTGTGCACATTGCTGTGTTGTAGGGGGTCAGCAGAGAGGAAAATAGCGTCCAAAAAAGTGAACACCATCACTGTCAGTCACATTTCACTATGGAACTGTTATGACAACAGAAGCCGCCCTGCACCTGCGTGGCCCCTCGGGTTTCCTGCTCAGGGTTGTGTGTGTCCCAAGTGCACTTTGGACTAAGCAGATTAAAAAAAAAAAAAAAAAAATCATCAAAATGTAATTGGTGGGAGAGTTGAGGAGCTGGTGGCCAGGAAATAATTTCACCATTGTGCCGAGCGAGTTAGAGCAGAAGAAAAGGTGGAGGACCCTCAGGGGGTAAAGCTGTAGGTCTTTCGTCTGTGTGTTCTTGAAGGAATCTCCGTGGACTTCCCTGCTCTGACATCGACTGAAAGTCCTCTCTGTGCTAACATTATTTCAGCGAGGTCAATTAGCCAGCTATTGTATGGAAGCTTTGTGCAAGGGCAGAGGACTGAAGAGTTGGGGAACAGAGGGAGGTAGAGTCTTGTAAGAGCTCGGAGAGTAAGTTTATTGTGCCTCTGCTGGCTTTTGTCAAAAACCTTAGCTTAAATAGCTTAAAGGGGAACTATTGTTTTTTTTTTTTACAACCTGGACCTTATTTCTGGCATAAAATACTATCGTTTACTCACCCATATAACTTTGGTGTAATTTGCAGTCGTTCGGGAGATATTTACATCCACATATATTTCCATATAGTGGGAGTGACTGGGGCACCGAAACGAAGCCTCTAAATAACGCATTACCTGCCGCGAAACTCGTTTATTTCACCAATATTTTGTTATCGTACGCTAGCGCTATTCCCCGTTGAGTCCGGAGTTACCTGTTATCCTCATCCAGGGTCTGACGACTTTGTTTATGATGGACGTCCTTAGGGAGGAGGAGGATGCGGAGGCAGAGAGAGGAACAGCTAGCCAAAGAACAACAAACCGCCGCACGTCCGCGAATAGATAACAAGTAACTCTGGAGTCAACGGGGAATAGCACTAGTGTATCATAACAAAATATTGGTGGAATGAACGAGTTTCGCGGCGGATAATACGTTATTAAGAGACAGCGTTTCGGTGCCCCAGTCACTTCCACTACATGGATATATGCGGATGTAAATATCTCCCGAACGACTACAAATTACACAAAAGTTATATGGGTGAGTAAACAATTGTATTTTACACCAGAAATAAGGTCCAGGTTGTAAAAAAACAGTAGTTCCCCTTTAAGTTTAAGGCATTTTAAGTAACTAAGTAATTTAGCACTTTAATTTAACAGAAATAAAACAGATCTACGTGGGTGTTATTTCCTGCAAAGTCGTTTGGGTTTCTCATCCTTGGCATCCACTGAATCATGCGGGTTGCTGCACATGAGTAAAGCAACGCATTTGCCGTACAAGTGTGTGTTGCACAGGTGTCTCCCGCACAGTAGCCCATCCATGAGCGGGAGGAGCTGCATTCCCACCGTCCAGCTGGACTGGTCAGTCGCACACTTACCCAATCGTGCGCACATGCACATGCCCGGACGGGTCTGCTGTTCCTTTGCCGCTTTCAGCAGGCGGCAGACCATCGCCAAACAGTATTCATCATCACCCAGCGGGGATTTGACAGTCGGAGTGACATGGACTAAACCATCCGTGTCTTTCTTTAGCCATGCATTGAAGCGCTGCGCGAGAGATACTTTAACAAGATAGCACCGTTTAAAACAAACTGTATAAATGCCCCGTCTGTGTTTTCATTTTTGATTTTTGTGGTTTTCTTTTCACTTTAAATTCCTCGCTGCGACCAGGCAGCAGTGATTGATCATGAGTGACACATTTCTCTCATTAGTTGGTTGGTTGGTTTACAATGAAGTAGGCTTTCTACCGTATGAGAAAACATACCTTTCATCAGCTCTGTTCTTTTATTTTCAGGGTTCTTTCCAAGCCACTGAAAAGCTGATGCTCCTACTCAGTTTTGTCCCTAAATGTTTACTGTATCCTGCTGATTTTTTTTTCTCCCTGTCCAGTGGTTTTCTTTATGTGCCAGCTGTGTAGGCTGTGCCTTGGAGGGAGGGGTGAAAGAGCAACTCCTTCACAAAGCACCTTAGACAAACAACGTTTGACCAAAAGACCAGCTTGGAAAAAAGAAGGGAGGCCCAGTGGCAGGAAAATATTTTAGGGCCCACTTGTTCCTAAGAGTCTCAGGGGACAAAGCTGGAGAGCTGCTGTGTTTTTCACTCTGACCTGCCTGGGTGGTGTTCTAAGGGTGCAGACCTTTCATTAGCACTGGACTGACAAAACACAGGATTGATGGACAAACGGCGATTGAAATGCACACGCCCACACATATGCGCCGGCGATGTGGGGCGTATTATTCTTAACCGCTTTCCCCACATCCGGGGGCCGACGTGGTCCATCCACGGTCCACTGCCGCTGTGAAGCTCTGGGACTCACAGCTGTGAGCTGGCACGCTGTGCGCTGTCTCCGCCGCCTCGGCTACAGGATAGCTACTGTGCAAACTGACACAGAGGCGTACAGTCATCACGTACAGTGCTGTAAATGCGGCCGTTCACGTTCCTCACACAGAACGTCAACCGCTTGTCAACAGCTCTTTCTTTGAATGGTGCACATTCCTTCTTACGCTTGGTTTATAGTTGTGGAGCTATACTAGCTCTGGACCCTATCCTGTACCCTGATGTGCACCTCCCCCGAGATGTAACTATGGATCTCGGGCAACGTAGACCGCAACGGCTGTGTTTAGTCAAACAAACATTTCTTTATTCATGGCTATGCAGCCGGACAAGCAGTGAAAAATGTTCCCTTGTCAGACTCCTACACACCATCTAATCAGACGTCTTATCTTCTGCTCTGTTTCGCAGCGATTTTAGTAAAAACAACAGCCGATCCACATTTATTAACTTCATCTCCAACTTCACTGAGCTCCTCAGTTGCATCAGACTAATTGCCGCCTAGCGTTTCAGTGACGCACCAGGTGTAAATGCTTTCGCGGGCGTGGGCTCTGCGTGGAACCGTTACGAGAGTAGAAACCAAGAGAAGGGGTTGAGTAGTCTCCGATTGCTAGCTGTCCTTATTGTGGGATAGTGATGGTTCATTTATTTTCCACTCCCACCATTTTTCATTCTCAGAGAAAAGGTCAAAAAATAAAAATCTTTCATTGTGCAACATCCACGTTGTAGCCACTTCCTGAGTACGGGGACAACTTTAAATCATGCCTGATGTGAAGTTTTATACTTTTATGCAAGGTAGCTGTGAAGAAAGCCAAACGTGTGTCTACAGGTTCCAGTAGGTTCAAAGCCACGCTACGCTCGAAAGCAACTATTCAGTACGTATTGTCTAAATCCAACTGTTTTTATATCGGTTCCAAATTGCCAAATTGTTTCTCTGTTAAAGGTCGTTTCGCAATGTTGTACACGCAGAAAAGATCGTGAGATAATTCAAATTCGTTCTTGCTTCCTCATTTCCTCACGCATTGTTCAAATTTGGCGCGTTCGGGTATAATCGATCCGTTAGAATGGAAAGATTATTGTTGATTTGCTGTGGAGGCAGCTGGTTTCAGATGCTCCTGGATGATCTGACAAGCTCTTGAAACCATATCTCCATCTGCTGAGTTCTTTGTAAAATATTCTTTAAACCACAACCATTATCTAAGTCGCTAAACGCTTCCTTCAGCCACCTCTTTTTCGCCCCCCTCCCCCTCCCCCCCTTCTCCGCTCTCTTATTCTTTCTGTGTTTTGACCACATCGAAAAAGAAGGGATGCGAGATATTGACACTGGAGTGGAACGCCACCGCCTGCCAACTCGGAAAAAACAATATTGTTGAAAGACGTGCGGCCTTTGGATAACGCGGCAGAACGCTCATCTCCCGACATAAAATCTGCAGTTACCGAGATTAGGCCAATAAAAATAGATGGAAAGACTGATGTGTTTAAGAGGGACGGAGAGAGACGGAGCAGGGACCTGAGAGACAGAGAGAGAGAAAGAAGGAAAAGAGGAAGAAGGAAGAAGGAGAAAATAAAAAAAAAAACACGCTGGCTGCTGAGAAGTAGTTGGCACCGCTCGCATTGCTACCGACCTTTAGTGGGTTCGTGTAAATTATATCCCTTACGAGGGAAAATATGTGGTGGTTTAACTAGAGGGACCCCCTCCCCCTGATCTCTGTCTATTCAGAGATCCATCTTTCAGACCTCCATCAATGTCTTCATGTCTCTTCCTTCACTTTTTCCTCTTTATCTTGCTCTCAATATTCATTCCTTTGTTTTGTTGTCTTCCTCTTTGGTTGCAGCAGAATCCCTCCTGTCCTAATTTGTCCATGCATCGTGTCTCACTCTTCCACGTGAGACTTTTGTGCCTTCCATATCAGCCCCCCCCCCCCCCCCCCCCCCTCTCTTCTTCCCCACAGTTATGCTATTTTCTACTGCGCATGGAGGATGCATTTAGCTTGTGGTCGCTTGGTAAGTGATGGCTGCATCAGCGGGGGGGTCTGGTGAATCGCTACCTTCCCGTAGCCGCAGCGGGCTCCGTGCGGGCTGATGCAGACTTTCCACTGGGGTGAACCCGTCGACTCGGGGGCGCTTACCGGGGCGCTCGCTCTGTCCACACCCCCCCCAGGCCACAACCCGGGCTGGCAGGCACCCACGCAGGCACGAGGCGTCGGCCTGCCAGACGGGTGTCCTTGTTTATGTTTGTCTTGTGTGGTGGCGAGTTTCTCACTGGGCTCTGGTGACCGTTGCACCACCCAGCCCGACTCATACCAGGATATGCCCTCGCAGACCCCGGCCAGGCCCTGTGGGCTGTAAGTGGCCTACTGCAAATGGACTGGATAGAGGTTGGTTCTGGCTGTGGCTCCGCATACTGAGGCGGTGAAGAGCTTTGGCTGTGTTTGAAGAACAATACTGCTGGTGCACGCTTTAAATCACTTACCATAACATATTCTACATTCCTAATACCTTTCACGTCTTATATAAGGACTCCTGCATTTACGCGCTTACCTTTTTTCAATGCAAAGTCTGTACAGTTCTATTTATATATTTTGTATTGGTCAGTTTTATCCTGCTTTTATGATCCTGTTTTTTGCCCGAATTCCGCGTATGTGCGAACATACGTGGCAATAAAGACGATTCGAAACCACTTTTTCCATTTTTGCATTGTATTCAAGGATCTCAGCTTTTGTAAATCCATTCATGAACAGTGTTTTATTCTCGATGACTTTCGGGGCGATAAAACAAAAGCAGCCACTGCTAACCGGATTGGCACGCTGGACGTAAATTTAGCCGATTTTTGCGAAAGTTGTTTGCTCACAACTTTGCTCATTACGTGTGGCAAACCAAAATAAAAGCTTTCTACGCACATATGCATCATCTAAATCTCCCGTTTCACCCTTAACCTCTCTTTCTATTTTCCACCTCTCAAGTTTCTTTCCATTAATTCAATTTTTTTTCCGGTTGATTTCTGGTCAAGTAGTGACCGAGTCCCAATTTTCGGTCGCTACTGGTTGCTAATTTGTAGATTGTTCTGACGTCTCGGAGAAACTGATGCTGAAACTTTCTTTACTTTAAATCCAAAATGCCTTTATTTACAGACTATCCACATCCTTTTTCGTACATAATCTAAACTAAATCGTTTCATACAAGTCCTACGAGCACACGTCAGAACAATCTACAAATTAGAAACCAGTAGCGACCACAAACTGGGACTCGGTCACTACAATTTAGGTCGAAAACTGTTTGCTTCACCCTTTGACTATCAACTCCTACGATTCGTAACATGAACTTAAATTTCTTCTGTCCAGCCTCGGCCGTGACCTTTACACCCCCTAGTGTGCAGGAGGAGTCAAACCAAGAAAATACAAATGAATATATGGCTCCTACACCCGCGTTCCTGACCACGTGGGGGTTAGCCTGGTATATGTTACATGTGACAGGCTAACACACCTTTTAACCATTTTCCTGTTCTTGATTCCCCCTCTTCTCTCTCTCAGTTTCACTAGATTTGTTTGTCTAACTGTGAGCGTGATAGCAACCGTTAGGAGCCCTCTGGTTGGTGCGTCAGCAGACCAATCAGAAGGCATATAGGGTCTATATTTTGAAATGTTAAAAACAAACATTTTTTTTTTTTATTTGTTCATTTAAACATGTCGTAAATGGAGTGTGTCTTGTTTGCACAGGTCGACCTGTCAACGTTTGACATATGTGCCCATAAATAGTTTTGTAACACAGTCGATGTGTGAAAGGGACGTGTTTGCCCGTGTTTAACCCTGACTTGTCAGGATATGTAAGCAGCTCTCTAATTACCAGAAAACAAGCCTGGGAAAAAAAAAAAAGTCAGCCTCATCCTGGTCTGCTACTCATTCGCCGTGTCGCCACTAATCAGGCACCCCGACACCTGTGACTGTCCAGACCCTCCCTGCAGACAGGATTAGCAGATCAACATTTAGCGTGAGTGTAATGACTCACCCCGAAGCCCGCACCCCTCCCTCTGAGTGTTAGTAGTTAGGAACAAACAGGTGTTTGTTGGCGGGACGCGGACGGCTGGGGCAACGGGTCAGAGGTCAGTTGGCCTCGGGATGAATTGAGACGGCCGCTATGTCCCGTCGGGCTGGACGTAGATGTGTGTTTGGAGGAAATGGAATTAGTGTGACTGATTGCTGAAGTCAAACTTTGGCGTTCACACACACTCAGTTGTTGCAGTTGTTTAAGATACATCCTCCGAACGCCGTCCTGGCAAATAATATTCCAACACCAGTTTTGTGTAAGCTTACTGAGCTTACTTGTGGGATTTAATCCACTTAAACATGGGGTGGGGGTTTCCAACTTGTAAGAGGTGTATGTAAATCATGTCGTCCACCACAGAGACACCGTGAGTGCTTGCTGTGATGAAAAGGATTACAGGAACATAATCTGTGCCTGTCGCCACCCTCCACTACCCACACACCCGCACAAATGGCGAAGAAACGATTAAACAATACATTCCACGTGTCAGTGCCAACCTATAGTGCCTTCAGGCGCTACTGCTTCATTTCCCGAAATGCGACGGCGTACCTGTTTACGCCGATGTCTGCGGCTCTAATAAATTGAGCGGAATTCTTCTTTTCGCTTGCCCGTGCGCGTCACACGCCCACCCACGTTTAAACGGCGCGGGCTCGGCTTCAGCTTGAGATTACACAGGAGCTCCGGCTCGCAAAAAACAATGTGGAATTTGCACATGTGTATACATAGCCCAGCTGTGAATGCAGTTTGAACGTTGCGCAGGATGTGTACACAGCGGCGTTTGATGAACGCCTGCTGTCGTCTTAAGGGACCCCGAACGCTTGACCCCGAAGGCTTTGGAGAGGCATGACCCCTGTCACTGCCCTGCTCTGAAGTGATAGACATTTCTGCAGCAGAAATGAAAATGAGATGAGAGAGAGAGAGAGAGAGAGAGAGAGAAGCAAAAGGACTGTGGATAATTTCCAAGTCAAACCCACTATTTTTTATTTGTTCCATCATTTCCTCTTGTTGAAAGATGAAATGTGTAAGTAGTACATGAGAGGTTGAGAGGCTGCCTGGGTTTATTTGTTGATATGGAGGATTTAGGGTTGTAATTTTGGCTCTGTTCACATCGAATAATTCCCAGGCCCGTCGTTTCTAGATCAGTTCCACACATGCCGCAGCCGTCGTTGCAAATTTACAAAAGCGGTTAAACAATGACTTGTTGATAAAAACTCTTCATCTCGGATCGCTCTGTCTCTCCTCGACCTCATTCGATCTGCGCGTCCCTGTGTGTGCGCGCCGTAATGATTCCTCCGCTTGGGGTCAGCGGGGTCGCAAATCGCCGAGTAACGTTGCTCAAATTAGTGCTTGGGCCTCTGCCCGGGGCCGGCTGTGTCGAGATCGAGCAGGAGACCCCTTGCTGTGACTTGGAGTGACTTCGTTAAATCATATTATATCCCCCTGGTCATTTTAATTCGTCATCGTGTCCAGTCACGGGAAGTTCAGCGTTGTCCGTCTTTTGTTTTTTAGCTCCAAGTGGACAAACGCTAAAAATAGAAATCACTTTTTGCGTTCACCTGCAAAAGGTATGTACTGTAAACATTGTATAATGTGAGTAAACCTCATAAAGGTCTCTTATTGTGCCCCAAGGCTCAGTTAAGTGTTGCAAACCTGGGTGTTTTCCCGTCTCTCTTGGCCTTTTACAGTCTGTAAAAGTGAAAGCAGCACAACACTGCTGATACATTTAAGTAGGCGATAAAATATACAACGTAATTAGACGACTATAACCTGGAGGATTATTCTTTACAGAGCTCTACTGTCATCTACCGTCACATGCCTTGTTTTCCAGTTTCCCCGCGTCTGAAGTGACTTTGTTGACGGCTGGAAGTGTTGAGGTTTTTGGGATCCCCACAAATAAAGAAAGCACGAAGCCCGAGGCTTAGCCAGATGCCGGTGTGGCATCTGTAACAGTTGGTGACAATTCAGCGCTGAGTTTTTCATATCGAGCCCCCGCGCACTTGCCTCTGGTGTTTCTGGGGCTTCTAGCTCCGAGAACAGCTGCTTGGGCCGTCGTCGGCTTTCATCACATCTGGTCTTTCAAAGGTCTTGCTGAGGGCTTGTTTACATCCAGACATCACTCTTTTCATCCCAGTGATCTTTTTTTTTTCTTTAAAAGGTTACTCTGGCTCCACATTTCTCTGCGTACCCTTTAAATTCAGTGCTTTGGCAGTCGTGTCTCAGGCTGCTTTTAGACCTAGCTTGTTGTTTTCTGAAAGCGGAGGCGTTTAATTTGGGCTTGTGCGAACACAGCGTTCGCGCTCTGTTCTGGAACGAATCAGCCGAGCTGGGATCGGTCAGAAGAGGTGGTCTCAGCAATTGTTTAACCATTGCAATCACTCCAGTCCAGTATTTTCATTAAATGTTCTCTACGGACCGATACGACTGCCTTTTATACTTATGTAATCAAGCAGTTCACGTGTCTTTGGAAGAGAAACTGAAGGCTGTATACCCTAATATTGTGCAGGTCTCCCTTGTAGGCCTCCAAAACAGTTGTGACTCATCAGAGGATGGACATGGGCCTTCTGAGGGTGTCCTGTGGTGTTTGGCAACAGAACAGATACTTGATCAGTTTGGGATCTGGTGAATTTGGAGGCCAGGTCAACACCTTGTGCTGTTCTTCATGTTTTTTTGAGTTGCTCCTAAACCGTTTGTCTGCGTGTTCCTGTGTCAGGCTGCATCCTGCTGGGGATGGCTGCTGCCATCAAGGAGTGTCATTGCTATGGGGTTGGGGGATGCCTGGTCTGGTCTAGGTGGGTGCTACATGTCTTAAGTAACATCCACACCAATGAATGCCAGGTCCAAAAGT